>NC_140940.1:83880749-84495749 GCF_014529385.1 Adiantum capillus-veneris
TGTGTATCGGGCTGAGACTCCATGTTGGCCCTTTTCGTATGAGATTAGTTCTCTCTCAACGGGCTATATACGAGGTGGCCCCTTTCTTATGTTCTAAATAGTATAGTGTTGGGCCTTCTCTCTGCTGCGCTCTCAGTTATTGGAGTTGCGTTTTATTCCTTTGAGCACTTGCATTCCTTGCGGGTTCAGCTTTAACATCCAGACATGAGGCACACAACTCTCTCTCTCTCTCTCTCTCTCTCTCTCTCTCTCTCTCTCTCTCTCTCTCCCCTTGAGGAGCTCCTAGTGTGTAAGCCTATGGCAATGCAGACGTATATGTACCCCAGCGTGGTGCGTCCTCTATTCGAGCAGGAAAATAACGGATTCTTTATTGCCGCCCCCTCGTGATGCTTTACTACCGCCCAGGTAATACATCTTGATTCTCAACACACACACACACACACACACACACACACACACACACACACACACACACACACACACACACAAAGTGCATATCGGGCTGAGACTCCATGTTGGCCCTTTTCGTATGAGATTAGTTCTCTCTCTAATCTCCCCATGTGTAATCCCTCTCGCTATCTCTATCTCTTTCACACACACACACCCACTGGCAGATTCTTGTAAGTTATTACCTATGAACTCTTAACTGCTCTCGATATGTCTCTTTTAGCCTTGAATTGAAAAGATCGGCTCTCTCAATGGTCATGCCGGATCTGCAACATTAGGATCTCTATCTACCATAAGGGCAATATGCAACAACCGCCTACACAGTGGAGTCAACGGCATAAGAATCAATTATCGAAGGCATTCTCGCTTTTGTAATCCATTCAAACACATGACTCAAGCTAGCATTCGACTACACAGGTAGGTGTGCATGCACCTACTTAGAATCTGGTTATCTTTTAAGTCTCCAAGACAAGCATGCTAAGGAAATCTTGTTCAAAGTTTTTTTAATATATAGATCATTATGCTCGACTATTTGGTGGCTTTTTATGAATAAAAAGCATTGAACTCATGAATGTTTCACACATTACATTGCAGGACAGAAAAAGATGTGTTGACCTAGCCTAAAAATTAGTCTTAGTGGGTTTTGAGAAAGATAGCAATTTGGCTTTTTGTACAAGAGTTCATTTTGCAAAATAAGATGGATAAACTTATATACTTAAATGCATTGAGAAATCTATAGTTTAACGACTCTTGCTTTCAAAAATTAAGAAGGAATTTGGGTATAAGCCATGAATGGCGAGCCCTAAACCTCCCGTGGAGGGTTTCAATGTGAGATGACAAAACTGAATTTTTGAAAATTTGTTCAATTTACAAACAAGATTCTGCCCAATTTTTGCCAGGCAGGTAATGTTAACTGTACCTATTGAGAACTTGGTCTCTTTGATTCAGTGACATAATGACTCCTACTTAGAAAATCATAGCGACTCCTGCTAAAGTGACAATGATGGGTAAGTATTATAGATGGCGGCAATGACCAATCGTAGATAGAATCTTTGGTAAATCTGATATTGCTTATGATTTTTTAACCTAATCCTCTTGTTGAATGCATTAAGAGAGGTTAAGTTCATAGAGCTTTGAGAAAGCTATTTCAAATGGCAACAAAGTGATGCCCTAAATTGGTAGATTTGCGTACATAAAACCTTTGGAACAACAAATACACACTTAGTTTTTTAAGCATTAGCATAGTGAACATATATAGTTTTTGGTTGAACATTTGTATCTCATTGAATTTGCAGTCTTTAAAGAAGATTTTTGGTCTATAATCATATAAAAAAATGTTTGACATTTAGAGTGGAACTTTGCAACTTGAAACTGGTAAAACATGGAGTTTTTTTTTTTTTGCCATGGTGTGAGAGAAAGGAATAACATCTATGTTGTTGAATTCCTTAAACCTCTCATGAGGGTCTCCTTGGAGATGGCGATAGCTGAAATTTTTGAAAATTTGTTAAGAATACAAATGAAATGCTGCCCGATTGTTGATAGAATTGCTTATATTGTTTGTTAGACAAATGCCGAATGTAAGCTTCTTGAAACTCTGAGACTAACAAGGAATGGAGATAGGTTCAGGGTTTATGTGATTCATAAAATTCCGAATTGGTTTCATAATCATGACTATTACTTGTTTCTATGGGATGCATAACATATAGCAGGCTGTAAACAAACTCTTAAATGATAAACCCCGGGTTTTTGGCATAAAAACACATAGATAGGTACCTACGGAGAATTAGGTCAACTTTTGTATTGTGCATGGTCATAGATACTAGCACTACTTTGAGTCTACTCAATGAATATTGGGATACACATGACTATACACTCAGAGGTTACATTACTTATATTCTCAACTTAACAGTCAATCCCAAGGGTAAGTGGTAAACTAGGTCTACAGGTGTGACATGGATGACAACTGGATCTAGTGTCAACACCTGCAAAACGCACAAACATAGCCAGTTCTAACTGAGTGTTTTTGTATGGTTGCAGGTAACAGCTGGATCCTTCTCCATGTAGATGTAGTGGAAGCTCATCCCAAAGGGTGGACACATAGCTATACAACACTGAGATATCAATTTGTAATGATTAGAGATCAATTTTTTGATTTAAATAATTGTACTATCCATCAGATACAGAATGATGTATTACTGTATATGAAATGATATTTGAGTTTTATGACATTTTGTGTAAAATATTGTTATTTAATATATTATGTAATACAATTGTCTAAGTATGGTTTAATTATGAAGGGATTTTTCATACTTAAACACACACGCACGTGTGCGCACGCACGTGAATGCACACACACACATGGCTAGTTCAGGCATGTTGATATTTCCTTGGTATATTTTGGTGGGACTGTTGGCCGGGGGATGCCCTTGGTGTATAATCGGCTTGAATTGACTATGTAATTTTTTTAAATATAAGTGGTACCTAATGATATTTAAACCTTGGTGTTAATTGGGTTGGAAATTTTGCTTTGCTAGATTCTTGGTTTGATTGGCTAAGTTTCAAACCTTGGGTGAATGGTGGTTGAATTTACTAGAGGGTGGTACCTTTATGGTACCTAACCCTTGTAGTTAATAGGGGTTATGAGCTTGTGGCGGGTTTCATGGCTCTGCATACCCTGTCACGTTCTGCTTAAACTCATGGTGGCTCCCTCTTGGCGGGTCTGTGCTAGTGCGCCACTAAGTTCTATCTCATCCCCCCCCCCCTCCCCTGTGTGTGTGTGTGTGTGTGTGTGTGTGTACACGAGGCGGCGCTGCTGGTTACCTCTACCTCTTCATGTTAAGCCCACGTTACTGTGCAGGTGGAAGGCTGCCACTAGCTCCAAACACACTTTCTCTCCCTCTCCCTCTCTCTCTTCCCCCTTCTCTCTCTGTACTTGGCGGTGCTGCCGCATCATTTGCCTCTTGAAGTCGGGCCCGCCTTAAAATTGTGAAGGAAGGTGCTACCTGCTCCAAACCCTATAAAAAAGTGAGATTTACATGCTCACTTAGCATTGGTGGTGTATGTGTGTACTTGGGTGTAGTAGTATGTACATTAGGTTTGTATACATCTTTACCTACAAAGGGGTAGTGTTAAGTATTGGATCTATGGCAAAGGGCAAGGAGAAGCAGGACATTGTGGAGCTGGCCACTATGAATCAATCTTAGTTGATTTTTGGCATTAAAATGGACTGTTGTCCGAATGTTTGTTGATGGGTTGTAATTCACTAGTTGGTATTCCTCATGCATATGCCGCTAGGGGTACTTGAATGGCAACTTATGCTAAACCATTTTTGTATTTATTGCACTGGTCGGATTTACTCACCTTGAGAGTTAGGAATGGCTTTTGAATGTCTTATCATACGCATGTGTATGAGCACTCTTTTGATGTCTATAGCTTTGGGTTATAACTTCCTTTTTGGGCTAGGGATGTCTGACAATACATTTCTATGGTTTTTCATAAGCATATAAAGTATCATTGATAGATTGTATCCTCTTTAACACACTGGATAATGCTGACCTTGGATGTTATTTAAAAAAAAAGGGGGTGTGAGGATAAATGTTTTGCTTAAATTTTTGATGTATGACCCTTTTCAGTGGGGTTAACCCACTTATGGGGTGTAAAACAACGGCCTGTGGCGGTTAAACTTTGGTGGTTGTACTTTTGATCAGGCTACCATGGTGGTTATACTTTGGTAGTTGTACTACTGGGTTGGTTGCCGAGCTGACTATTCTGGTGCAGATACGGTCCTTGCAATTATGTTTATTTATCTTGGGCAAAATGGCTTAAATGGGTCAAATGAATGGTTGGAAATGATGGCTGGTGGCCGAATATGGTTAAGGTTAGGATGAGTTGTGGAATATGGTAATTATGGCTGCTCATGAGTTCGTATGTGTGAAAGGGCGGTGGTAATGCGTGTGTTAGTCTCCACCCAACCGTGCTATCTTATAGCCTCCCCCTAGCATACACACTGTTCGGCCGTGCCGATGGCCTTGCCTATAGGACCCATGTCCTTACATTACCCCCCCCTTGGAGAATCGTTTTCGTCCTAAAAAACAAACGTAGAAAAATGTTTCTTAATTGCGGAGACGTTCTCCCATGTAGAACCTTCTTCAGGTCTATCTAGCCATTTTACCAACACCTGTAGTCTGACATGATGTCTAGTGCAAAGCTCATGAGAATCAAAAATCTTTTCGGGCTCATGAGGAATGCTTGGCGGTTCGATAAGGTCAACTAACACACCTATGTCAATGACATTATCATTCTGTCCTAGCTGTTTCCGTAAATGGCTAACATGAAAAACAGGATGAACTCGTGAGTGCTCTGGAAGAGCTAACTTATAGGCCACTTGACCTATACGTTTGCAAATGGTAAACGGTCCACGTGAAAGTTTAACAACTTTTCCCGTCTTTAGACTTTATGAATGCTCTGGAACTTTGAGGAAAACCTTGTCTCCTTCTTTGAAAGTAGCAAGATGACGATGATCATCTACGTACTTCTTATATCGACCTTGAGCTTGCTTAACATTTTGTTGAGCAACTCGAAGCAGGTCAAAATGGTCTTGGAGAAAATTCTTTGCTTAATGTATCTTCTCCTTAGCCAACCCCACCGTAACGGGTGATCTAGGTTGAAATCCATACAAAAGCATAAATGGACTAAACCCTGTAGTCACATGCTTTGAACTATTATAAGAAAATTCCAATATAGGTAAGTAGTCTTCCCAATTGGTTTGCTTCTTGCTAACATACGCTCATAGCATATCCTCTAGCACTTGATTAACTCTTTCTGTTTGACCATCTGTTTCTGGATGATCAGCCGTACTTAGATTAAGTTTAGTTTCCAACTGTTGGAACACAGCTTTCTAAAAGTGATTATCGAACTTTCGATCTCTGTCACTAATGATACTAGCTGGAAGACCGTAGAGTTTATATATATGCTCTACAAATAGCCGTGCTAATTCCGGTGTCTTAACCGTAGTCTTAGTGGGAATGAATCGACCCATCTTTGTGAGACGGTCTACAATTACCCAAATGGCATCATGGCCACAATTTGTAGTACGTAGTCCTACTATAAAATCCATAGAGATACTCTCCCACTTACCTTGTCGAATCTCTAAAGGATGTAAAAGGCCACCTACCTTGAGGCGCTCAGCCTTATTAACTTGGCATTGTTGGCAGTTTAGTACGTACTCTTGAACATCATGATGTAAGCCCGGCCAATAAAATTGCCGTTGAACTAAGGCATATGTCTTACGAATACTTGGATGACCAGCACTTGGACTATCGTGACACTCAAATAAGATTTGGCGCCTAGTGTGTGAGTCCTTTGGCACACATACTCTACCTCTGTGGAGTAAGTAGCCATCATCAATGGAAAAATTCTTCCATTGCTTAAGCTCTTTCTGAGTAGGGGTGGAGCTCTATGTGTTGGAGTTTCTATTTGCGTGTGCAGAGACATGTTGATCTGACTATGACAGAATCACTGTTCCTATGATGGATCAACTTAAAGAAAAAGGTAAGAATTTTCTTGGGAAGAAGCCCAAAAACGCAGTTTTGAACAGCTCAAGGTAGTGATAGCCGTTTTTCGGCTCTTTGTAATTGCCACAATGAGTTACCTCACCCTACCAAAATCACCCAAACACTGTGGCTATCCCTACCATTTCACTGTACATAGGCGTGCGTGACTCACGGGACTTTTCCCATATCTTCTTCAAAAACCCTCAATTAGCTAGTCATTGGGCTAGTTGAGCCAAAAAAATAAAAATAAATAAAAAAAATAAAAAATATAAGTATATTATGGCCCATGCATATGTAAATATTTCTTTGTATATAGGGCCTAAATAAAAGATTTTTTCATAATTATTTTGGTATTTATTTAAATATTTCTACCTAGGTGTGTGTTATTTATGCTCTGTACATTGCCTCACCATTACCACAATTTTTTCTTACCATTTTTCATACTCTTTATTCCATATAGAAATATTTTCATGTAAGCTTCTCTTATATTTTGTGTAACTCCATCCCAACAAAAATCCAAAAAAACTAGTTCTATTTATGTGTATATTTTTTTCACTATCGTGATTTCTTTCTTCCTACATATATTCTCTATTACTCTCATAAATTAGACCACCAAAAATATTCATCTTTTTATGGTAGACTTATAATGAGAGAGATTTATTTTGACCCCTTTATATTTTTCCACCTATATTATTTGACATGTACATATTTTTTAGACCCCTCAATATTTGATTTTCTTAGTTGTACTATTCACTTATATCCTAATCTCAACAATATCTTCAATTATAGACCTAACAAATAAGGTCAAGGGTAGGTGGCATGCATACATGCACTATGGAGGGCTCACTCTTGGAGGTATTCAAAAGAATCATCCAAAGAAGGACCCCACAAAGACCTTGTGCAGTGGAAAAAAACGGCCAGTTTTGCTGAATTTTTAAAGTTCACTTGCTCTCCGAATTTGAAAAGGTGATACAAACAAAAGTTGTAGCTCGTGGGCTGAACTTTTGCCTCAAATTTTTTCATATTTTTTTGAGCTACGAGCTGTGAGCTATGATTTTTTTAGTGGACCCCAGTTTTCCCATGCTATGCAGCCACACTCTCTCTTCCACTTTATCATTTTCCTCTTTCACACACACTTCTCCACTCATCATCCCCATCTTTCTCACCACTCCTCTCTGCACACTACTCACCTTCTCCTCAACCTTGAAGAATAAGAGAAACCATGGTGAACTCATACCTCCCACACACAATTCCATTAAAAAATTGACCACCTAGTCTCATTTTTCCTCCTCCAATTTACCCATATCTATAAACAAACCACAAAATTCATCCTCTTCTCTTAAAAGACAGCATCATGGTGGTTGATTACTCAGCTTCAATTACCTTGTCTCTCAAGGAAGGTCAAGAGTGGAGAAGAAATGTACCGTCAAAGCTAGTGGACCGTCAACAAGCGTCAAAATCGGCCCTACTCAAGACACTTGGAGCATCAACCTTGTAAGAAAGCCACCTTTTCTTACCTCTTAAGAGTTTTTTTCTTCCTTATTTGTATCCTATATGTATACTCCCATTGTAAATATCCAATTCCATTTGTAAATTAATACTAACTCTACTAACACTAACCCACTATGAAAAGTCCTATCACCTCCATTTCTCTCCTCTCTCTTTCCTCACCAACTTCTTGATAATTCCAAGCAAAAGAAATTAGATAAATTGCTGAAAATCTAACCCAACCATGGTTAGAGGAGTAACCCTAGCCTTCAAAATTGCTATAAAAGGAGGGTGTAGCTAGCACAAAGGGGGAGCCATAAGCAAGAGCACTATGCTATAGCTTGAGAAGCCAAGCTCAACCTCTCTAGAAGGAGCTCTTGAGTGGAAGCTCATTGTCTTATGCATGTGCATGTGTTGTAATAGGGGATTAGCAAGGGAACTCTATGCCATTGTAAGAGAGAGAGTGATCATTCAACTGAGAGTAGGAAATCTATCATTTCTCCTACTAGTGTAAACCCAACATTTGCTGAATCAAGGAGGGTGGATTTGGACTAAGCTTGGATACTTTGTCTCCCTTCCAACGTGAAGTAATGGACAACAATGATGCGTAAGTGTCTTGGTGTTTTTTGTTAAGTTCTTGATAGCTTGTCTCTGGTGTTGTCATCAATCTAGCCATAAATCCCACATACTGTAAGAGGGCGACAGGGTGGAGAGGACTCCCCTAGCTTTAAGACAGTGATTGGGGTGGTTTTTTTTGTGATGTGTTGTGGTGAAATTTACGCAAGCTATGTTGAACAAATACTAATTTCACTTTGATTTGTCATGACAGATTTGTAAGAAGGTATTAATGCAACAAGCACCCCCTCCCCCTTTCTCTCTCTTTCTTAAATATATAGTTGTGTTTGCTTGATCATTGCCGATACGTTTCAAAGCAGCCCGAGCACTATCTCTCTCTCTCTCTCTCTCTCTCGTGTTTTAGGGTGTGAGAGTATTCCATTGGTGTTAGGGTTAGTGTAAATTCCTTGCTTGTTTGTGGGTTGCTCTAACGATTCTCCTCTTTTGCGTCCTAGTTCGCTCTTAAACTAGGTGGTGCCCCTTGTGTAGTTGGGATTTGGCTGTGGGTTTGTTGTTTTGGTTTGTGTTGTGTTGTGCCCCAGCCCCATTGAGCAGCACGAGAGCCTTGAAGGGTGTCTAGAGGCCACTCTTCTTGTTGCCCGCCCCGGACCGCCTCAGTAGCTATAGACTCTGCTCCCATCCTAGCAATCGTTGACCCACTTAAGCCATTTGTGGTAGAGACCGATGCTAGTGATAAAGCCATTGGTGCAGTACTTCTCCAGGAGGGAAGACCTAGAGCCTTTGAAAGTAAAAAGTTAGATAGAGCTCAACAAAATTATTATACTTGTGAGAGAGAGCTTTATGCCATAATTCACGCTTTACGAAAGTGGAGACACTATTCATATGGTGCCAAGTTTGAAGTAGTTTTTGACCATGAGAGTATCAAATGGTTTACTACTCAAACAGACTTGAAGGGCCGTAAAGCTAGATGAACAGAAATCCTTCAAGATTATGATTGTAAGCTACGATATCGCAAGGGGCGATATAATGTAGTAACGAATGCACTAAGTCGGATGCCTCTGATTGATTCACTTGCTTTCACGGAACTAAAGAGTGGAATTTTGGAGTCATTATGTGGCAAGTGTGCACAAGTTTTAAAAAGGGATCCCTCACACTCACATGTCTTTGAACAGCCAGATCAACATGTCTCTGCACGTGTAGATAGAAACTCCAACACACAGAGCTCCACCCCTACTCAAGAAGAGAAGAAGTACACAGATGAGCATCATCGTCTTGCTACTTTTGAAGAAGGAGACAAGGTTTTCCTCAAAGTTCCGGAGAATTTAGAAAGTCTGAAGACGGGAAAAGTTGCTAAACTTTCACCACGCTATTGTGGACCGTTTACCATTCTCAAACTTATAGGTCAAGTGGCCTATAATTTAGCTCTTCCAGAGCACTCATGAGTTCATCCTGTTTTTCGCCTCCTCCCAACAATAGCTGAGATACGAGTGAAAGGGTGGTGGTAATGTGTGTGTTAGTCTCCACCCATAGTCTCCACCCAACCGTGCTATCTTATAGCCTCCCCCTAGTGTACACACTGTCCGGCCGTGCCGGCGGCCTTGCCCATAGGACCCATGTCCTTACAATGTGGTTTGTCATAGGCATGTAAATAAAGCATTGGAAGGTGGTACTCTCTTTCATTTACTGGATAATGGATGCAGTGATTGTGGGGTCTCTCTCTTTTTTTAAAAAAAAAGGGGGAGGGGGGCTATGCTTGGTGTTCTTCTTTAAAATACCTGGTGAATGACCCTATTTAAGGGGCCGGATATACTTGTGGTGTAAGATAGTGGCCTGTAATTTTTGTAAGGCTACTATTGTGGTGTACTTCTGTTGTTGAGCCTATGGATTGGTTATCAAAAGCTTACCTTTCTTGCCATTTTAGTGTTGTGTATTTAAAGTTTTGGCAGGATTGCTCATACTCACCGAGTATGGTTGGTTGGAAACTTGGTTATGATTGAAGGTGGCCGTTGTGTTGGGTTAGGGTATGTGGTTGATATTGTTGTATATGGACTAAGTGGCTGTTTGTTGCATCATTATTATGGACCTTGGCGGCACACACTTTGGAACATTTGAGGAAATATGGAATAACACATCTATATGGACTATGAATGAGGGTATTAGTACTCATACTTATTACCTTACATTTGGTTTTCAACTCTGACTAAGGGGCTGTAGGACTTACTTACTTAATGTCTTTTTATGTTATAGCTGACTTCAAATTATAGATTGACTGCACGTATGAGCATTGTAAGTGACCCAGAACAAATAGCGGCCATTAATGCCAAACTTTCCGGTTACAAGTACATGTGGCCCACTTTGAGGCTAAAATGCCTCATAAAACTCGTTTTCGGCCTTATTTTATGAGAGATTGTAAAGCACAAGGAGCTTCATATGTTTTTCACCTTGTAAATGATATTCTTGGAATATATGATTAACTTGACCTTTCTTATTATTTGTCTTTGAAAGTAATCTAGTTGGGTGACATCTATAACATGCGGGATACCCATGCATCACCTACATACGGTGCCAATGCTAACTAAATGTTGTGTTGTTTCCATGGGTGCAGGTGAGGGTTACCTTCTCAACTATGGTTTTCAAAGTTCCCTGGCTTGAAGATGACGGACTTATATATCTTCAGGCTCTTGATTCTCTTATACTTGTGTAGTATAAAATTTGTTCAGTACTATGAATGGGAGTTATACCACCTTTTCATTGACATAGTTTCTAGTGTTTTTTGTAATTTGAAAGGATTCTTTGGTGTTTATGCTATAATTGTTACTGGAACACATCCGCACACACCCACACACACACATACCACACACACACACACACTAATATATATATATATATATATATATATATATATATATATATATGTAGAGAGAGAGAGAGAGAGAGAGAGAGAGAGAGAGAGAGAGAGAGAGAGAGAGGAGTTGAGAGTGAGATTGAGTTGGAGATGTGGGAGAGGAGGAAAATTGGAGGAGGAGGAGAAGGATTGTGGGTGGCAAAGGTGGTGCATGGGTGGCAATGGTGGTGCATGCAGGCTAAGAGGCAAAAAAAAAATCTCACTCCCTCAACCTTGCTCAAAAACCACACTTAGAGGTTGTGGGGGTAAAGGCAGTATGCCTCACCCCAGGCAAGTGCCCGGTTGCCTGTGTTGTGCACTCTATTTTCCCTATTCTTTGTACATAAAAGAATAAGGGGCTCCTCTCTCTTTGAAGCTTGCTCCCGCACACTCCACGCCTAACATTAAGTCTAAATTACAAAGCATGTAACACAAAACTGGTGTATCCTCCTTTGCATGGGTGTTACTATCCTTGCAAACAAAGACAATAGAAGACAATATGTCTGTGACTATATAATTTATCACACTATTTGATAGTAGTCTCACAAAGAGACCACAATCTTAACATTGATATAGACTACCTCATCAAAACAAGCTTCAAAAAAGGAGAGAGGTCAAGAAATAAATCCTTACAGTTATAGGTAAGGACTATATACTCACTCTACTCTCTACCTAATTACGTGGAATCTTTCTAGATTCCATGGTAACATGTTGTCGCAAGAGGAAACACAACATAACTCCCATGGAGCAGGGATGCATCAAGCATGGGCATTCAGATGTAATAAATAAGTTGCTTGCACTAACCATTTCAGCCCATGGATCTTGCTATTCCCTCTTTGATGCACTCACTTTAAAAAAAAACTCAGTAACATCTCCCTCCCGATCGTCAATGTTGTGTGGCTACCTCTCACCCAATGCTTTAGGTGGCAATGTACCTACCCACAAGCTTCCCGCTCTTGAGCATCGCTTGCACTACTTGTCTGTGACCTCTCGCCTTCCACATGTCTCCTCTAAGTGTCCTTCTCCCTACCACCTTCGACCAGCTCCGAGTTTCCTTTCCTTCATTTGTCCTTAGAAGTATACTTTTCCTTCTTTCAAGGCAAATGGCATGTCCTAAGATTCTTCCTAAAATAAACGCTTCCAAAATCATTTCTACTACGTACTAGGTTTATTTAACATCTAAATGTATGAAAAAAATAATAATATCTGTTACTAAGAGTAATCAATCCACATACTAGTTATTGAAGAAAAAGCACTCTAGTTAATCATCGTGCTTGAGATAAATTAGATGCATGTATCAGGGAGCATCATCGCAAGTGTTGCAATTAACCTCACGATAATCTTAGTTGAGGCACAAGTTTTGGACCACTTACTTAGTTTGATATACATATTGGCTCTATTCTCTAGTTCATTGCATGGAATCTTTTTAGATTCCATGGGCACATGTTGTTGCAAGAGCAGACACAACAAAACACATGTGTAGCAAGAACAAACACATATTGTCACAAGAGCAGACACAACAAAACTCCCATGGAGGAGGCAGGGATGCATTCGGATGCAATAAACGACCTACTTGCACTAACCATCTCAACCCTTGGATCTCGGTATCCCCTATCTGATGCACTTACTAAAAAAAACTCATTAATGTCTCTCCCCCAAGCCCGTCTTGAAAATTGGTTGCAAAGATGTTAGTGAGAGAGGAGATAAGTTTCTTCTATGAATCTCCATATTATTGTGCATGACATGTCTGTAGACACAAAGCTAGAGAAGTCTAGCGAGACACAATAGCTTGATCCTCTTAGGTCAAAGATGCTTCCTATTATGGAGAACAATGATCTGAAGTTTTTTTATATGCTCATGCTAGAGGCTAATCTGGTGATGTCAGGGCATGTGATGAGTAGTCTTGATGATGCAGAGGATGCACATATCATTGAGGTGCTTGCCACGGATCTACTGGAAGAGGTTGCATTGAGTATTGATAAGAATATGAGGGATTGTTGGTTGGCAGACATCACGTAATTTATATTGACCTTCAAGGGTCTCATGTACGACCTTCTACTATTGTAACCCAAGGTAGCAACTGCAATGGGAGCATTTGCAATTGAGGTTGTCATAGTCGAGTGATGATTCACACTATCATGATGCATCATGGAGATATGCATGTCATTACAAGATACCTGCAGGATATGCATGTGCATTCTATTGGAGATACACAATTCCGTACATCGATAGAGCCTATACTGCAGCATGCATGTACTTTGAAGAGCTAGTGGGCATAACTTGAGAGAGTCTCTTGACAAGTTTAGGTGATATGGCTCCTACCTCTACTTTTTTTTATTCATGCTTGGTTGAAAATGTTATAATTGAGGGTTTCAAAGGAATGTTTGATGAAGGTTACCGCTTGACAAGTTTTTGTCACCCAAAGCCACATGAGACATGATGAAGGTGTACCGCTTGACAAGTTTTTGTCACCCAAAGCCACATGAGACATGTAAGGATTCTCCTAATGTGTTTAAGGAATTTGTACTCTGATTTGTAGCAGTATGTGAAATCCTATGCCTCATAGAGTTAAAAGTGGCTACCAATTATGATCATTAAGATGAAATAGGTGTTATTTGTGAATACTTAGACTATGGTTTGGCCTTTGTTGACCCTAACTTGGATTGGTGTGATTATGATTGTAGAAAGGGCAACATTATGGTTTGAATTTGTGATGATGATAGGGTCTTTGATGAAGTTTTTGAAGCAAAAGTGGTGCTTGGAATGCATGCTAGATTTACTTGGATTTAGGTGGGAGCTACAATGGCACTTATCTTGGGAAGCCTCGTTTTTGCGAGTAGGAAAAGCTTTGGTTGAGCATAAACACTGAACTAGGAGGGAGGGCAACAATGATGTACCGCACAAAGTAGGCAATCTATAAGCGTACTTCCCTCTCCTAAGTGTCAACCTAAAGCCTATGTAGAATGTACAACGTTTTGTAATGTACATGAGGACTTGAGAAGGGTGGCTGTATTTTGGTGGATGGTAAAGCAAAGGGCAAATAGTTTGTCAACATTTGACACATGATTTGACTATTGCCTACACCACCAAGGTGAAAGAGCTAGAGATCTTGTGATTTTAGGATGGCTGCCATCTAGTGGGTCGGGAGTAATTCAAAAGCTAAGCAAAGATCGTCATTTTTACAGCCAAAAATAGGGGTGGAAAACCAATTTGTATGTCTGTGTCCTTTGTGTGGTGGGAATGAGATCTTGGAGGGTCTCATATGATAATAGGTTTTAATATGCGGCCAACTTGCACACAAACAGTTAAATTATGCTTGAGTGTGTCTTTAAAAAAATAAGAATCCTATATTTTTGTCAAGCAGGAGAGACCCTGAACACTGTTGCCTATCTTATCACATTTAAGCATCCCTAATTTTCTTTAGAAATATACAGATGTCAAGTGTTTGAAGTGGCACGCTCGTTTTGTCAATACGCGTGATCTTGATCGAAAATAGTAAGTTTTATGCATGGTCGTAAAAGATGTGTCTAGAGTGCTTGTCGATTTCAACATGAAATTTGAGCCTAGAATGATTTTTCCACTAATTTATGGAATTTTCTCATCTCATTTGGGCATTTTACGAGCCAAAAAGGACATTTTTGGGTAAAAATGATCATAAAATGGTAAAAAGTAGCCCAAAATTAGCATAACATAGCTTCCACAACAGTGACATTGCCATCCTTGCGCGAGCTAATTATAAGTTTATAATGCCAAGAATGAGCTCTTTTGGACATCTAACAAAGGAGGTACAACAATTCAAAATCAGGGTGCTAGTGCAGTCCCATATTGTTCTTACATCATGCTCGAGGTTGTTAGGCCACCAATTAGGGTTTCCCCTCTTCATAAATGCCCACTTGGGCTTCTCTACTGAATTTTTAAAGCTTCCATGAAATGGTCACAATGAAGAACTGAAGCGTTAATTTATGGTTTTTATTATTAGGGAGAAAGAGCACCAAAGCTGTTAGGAGCGAGGCTACATCAAATCATCACACACACATGAGTTTTGAGTTGATCTTGGTTCTTTTTTAAATTGAAGCTTTCATGGCTGGATTTTTGGGGTTTTTGAGTTTGTCTTTAGCTTGGAAGGTTCTACGAATCACTTGGTTTTGCTTCAAATCCTCGTAGTCAGAGGCCCAATACTTTCCTAGCTGCACTCTGCACTTCTTGACACATGTTTTTGGTGAGTGTGATGCAAATTAGGCTAGGGTGAGGGTTCAAAAGATTCAATGAAGTTCTCAAATCAAAGCTTTGAAACTATGGAGCAACAAGAGCAATAGCGGATGCAGTTTGATCTGGTCACAATGCAAATGTTTCAAGCCTTTTCTGTGTTTATGAAGCAGCAACAAGCTACTGAAAGAAGGGAGCTTTTGTCCACCAAAGATCTTAAATCTATGGTGGAAAGGTAACAAAATATCTTTGTGGGTATGTGAAGGAGATGGAGCATAGATGGTTCAAAATTTTGAGTTGGCTGTGGTTCCTAAGATCAAAGAGAATTTAAAAATGAACATGGGGGAACTTGGGAGCATTCAAATTGGCCTTGAAGGAAGAGTATTTCATGGAGGACTCTAAAAGGGTGACAAAGACAACCTTTTTAGAGTGGGTAGTTAGGCCAAAAGAGGAACTTTCACCTATCAAAATTTTAAGGGAATTTGAAAGGCGCTATGATCAACTGTCAAGAACTGAAAAGGCTACCCTAAACTCGGGGAAAACAGAGCTCTTTTTGCAAACCATAGGGAAAGAGATTGAAGAGAATTTGGAGCTCCTACTTGAGAAAAAGGATGGTGAACATGGCTTAAAGACCAACTGGAATGAGTTCGAAGATGTAGTATCACTTCTAGCTAAGTGACAACAACAAAGAGACAAGATGATAGTCAACCCTGCTCAAGCCCCAAGCGTTCTCGAGAGTTCCATAAAACTTGTTAATGTGGTTCCAAAGAGCAACAAGTACATCTTAGATGATATTATTAAAGGAATGCAAGAGCTAAAGTTAAAGCTTATGAGGCTAGAAGAAATGGGACAACCATTGGGTCAATCTACACGGCAAAGATCTCATAACAGAGAAGTCCTTGTCTGAAGATGCATATGGTGTGACAATATTGCTCATGCAAGGAGGTATTGTGAAAGCTTTGAAGATTATTTGATAAAGGAGCTTGTCTTCTTTTAATATGGTATGGCAAGATTCACGTAAGTGAAACAGGTAAGCCCTTAGGGATAAAATTGGGCAAAGGAGGGATGAATAAGCTACTAGTATCCATGCCATCTCAATGGTTGAAGTAGTTGCTTATGGGTTGAAGATAGAGCCTATAAACAAGAAAGGAGTCACGGTTGGAGAAGGAGTATTATCTAATGATATTGGAGACTTGTGGCCATGCACAATAAAATTTGTTATGAAGGGTGAAATGACTAAAGGGGTTTTGCATGAAGCTAGAGATTGCATTCAACTAGAAATTAGTTGGAATGACCGTGTAGACTCTTTGCTAGTGCATGCATATACATTTCCAAAGTCAAGCCAATGAGGTCATTGTTGAAGGAAAACTTAGGCATGAGAATGGGGATGAAGGACCTTAAAAAAGGGCCATGTAAGGAGTGGAGACAAAAATGACACAGTGCCTCCTAAAACAACTTCTCCAAAAGAGATGCCTATCCTTGAAGAGCCTATGAAGGAAGCTTCTAAAGAAAAGACGAACGAGGCAATGAAATCTAAAGCAAAGGGTTCAGATTACAAACTCCAATATGATTGAGGCAGTGATAGATATCAAAAAGATTTTGAAAGAGAGGATTTTTAACAGTAAGCATGAATAAAGTTGATGGACAATGGATCAGCTTATGCTAGGATAAGGAGGGCTGGGAAGCGTGCGGTCCAATTTCATATTGTTTGTGTGGACCATGAGAGGAACAATGAAATACTTAGAGAGCAAACCTTGCCAAAAACAAACAAGAATTCAAGGACTACAAGGATATGAGGGGTTTTGGCCATGTACCATTGTAGAGCGGATTGCAGTGGTACAAGAAGAGAAAAGTTCTCGCATGATGTACATGCAAAGAAGATGTTTTCTATAGGTTTTGTAGGATTGATACACTATGGAATCGATCTATTTTACAAAGTGTGATGACTTGAAGCGGGGTGAACGAAAACGTGTAAATAGTGTGCAAAAAGGCTTAATGATTGAAAAGGTTTGTTAGAAGATGATGAATGCATTGTAGGAGTGTTTGATGAGTTTTCACTACGATTTGTGTATGGGGAATGAGGAGTCTTTGGCAAAGAAAGTGAAACCAGTGGCATTTCCTCTACCAAAAGACTTCAAGGATAAGATGGAGGAAGCTGCTTTGCAACCTAGTCTTCCTGACCCAAGTAATATTGGGCATAAGTTTACACAGGTTTCTTTGAAAGAGTTAAAGTTTGATTGCAAGGATAGTTTGATAGAAGCTAAAATTAAAATATGCTTTGAAGAGATGCTTGCCAAACACAAAAAGGCTTTTGCATTTGAGCCGCATGCGATAGGTTGTGTTGATACTTCCATTGTTTCTCCTATGGTAATCTTCACATTCTCTCATGTACCTTGGAACTTGCAGCCTATTCTAGTACTAAAGACTCATTTTCCAAAGCTCAGTGAGTTGTTTAATGAGAAGATCAAGATGGGTATTTTGGAGCCTTCTTGTGCTCCATATTCAAGCATGTGGTTCACAGGTTCCAAATAAAAATGGTTCTTTAAGCTTTATCCAAGATATGCAAGCTATAAACAAGGTTACAATTAGAAATTTGGGTACAAGACCAATTGTAGATGAGTTTGTAGAGCATTTGTAGGAAGGGCAATATATTCTATGGGGTATTTTTACTTAGGGTATGATCAGTTCCAATGAGCAATGGAAAGTAGGGACTTGACTACCATGAGGACATCTTTGGGTTTGGTAAAGATGTGCACCTTACCTCAAGGAGAAACTAGTTTAGTTCGCATATGATGAATATTATGAACAAAGTCTTACGAGACCTTATACCTCAAACTATGAGGCCCTTTCTTGATGATGTGCCAATCAAAGGGTATGATGTAAGTCATATAGATGTGGCTCTAAACTCGAGGGGGTGCCGCAATTATGTCAAAAATCATATCAATGATTGTGATAAGATATTATTGAGGCTGGAAGAAGTGAACCTTCCCTTGTCTAGGCAAAAGTCAGTGTTTGGTGTGAATGAAGTTCTTATTGTAGGACATATGTGCAGGCCATATGGTAGAAGACCTTTCCCGGAAAAGATTAATGTAATTCAAAGAATGAAAGAGACATGTATTATGTGATTGAGGTTTGAAGGTTCTTGGGTGCATGTGTGTTTTATGTTATCTGGATTCCACATTATGTGCCTGTAGCAAAACCTTTGTATCTACTCTTGAGAAGAACCATAAACTTCAAAGGGAAGAAATGCATACACATGCCACAAGGAAATTAAAGAAGTTGTTGCTTTTGTCTCCAACTTTGAGGAAAGCAAACTATGAATGTGGAAGACATGTGATTGTGACATTGGATACTAGCCCCATAGAAATTTGATGGGCAATTGGGTAAAATGATGATGATGGCAAGCAATATGTGGTGAGATTTGGAGCAAAGGTCCTTTTTTATTCTCAATGCAATTATCCACAGGTAAAAAGGTAATTACAGGGAGTAATCACAACACTGAAATGTGACAAAGAGTATTTGATAGGGGAAAATGTAATAGTGAAGACTGATTTTCTACCCCTTCTTGGAATGATCACAAATTGCTCAACTTTTGACATTGTTATGTTGAAATAGATAAAATCCTTGAATCTTGAATTTAAGCCTATTGTGGCTAAAGATAATCTAGTTGCAGATATGCTTTCTAAAGCAAGGTATGAAAATGAAGAAGAAATGGTTGTCGAGGGCCCTAATGTAGGCACGAGGTTTTATAGTAGCTCTCATGACAAGGGTCATCATGTTTGCGTGTCAAATGCACATGAGTTATTTATAGAGGACCTAACAAGGTGATTGGTTGCTCATTGAATGCTATCTGAGCCTGTTGACAAGGCGAGAATGGTGGACTGATCAAGAATTCAAAAGAATACATAGAAAAGCCCATGGATACTTTTTGAAAGATGGGTAATTATGGAAGCATCCAAAACAAAGAAATGGGATACCGTTGAGAGTTTTCAATGATAAGGACAATCAAAATGAGCTTATCAAAAAGTTTCTTGAGACTCTTTATGTTGGACTTAAAGGCGTATGGGCCACCTTTATTATAAAATGAAAGAGAGGTATAGGTGGAAAGTATGTATAAAGATGTATCTCACTTTGTGGAGTCTTGTGAATCCTTTCAAATGTATTCAAATGTGCATGATCGTGATGGATTGCACCCTACTTACCCATTGGCCATGCACTATAAGTGGAAAATAGGTCTGGTTATAGTACCAATGGGCTTATGGATAATGAGATACATAGTGCTTGCACGAGAAGACTTAACTAACCAGGTTGAAGGTGGTTCTCTAAGAACAAAAAGCACGGAAGGGATATGTAGGTTCCTCTTGGATTATGTGATTAGTAGTTATGACCGTGTTGGGAAAATATTAGCAGACATGGGTGAGTTGGATTCTGGCAAAGCCATATAATTTTTCTCTAGGTTGGGCATGAAACTTGCTTTCACTACTGCTTTCAATTATGAAGGGAATGGTAAATCAGAATGTAGGCATCCTTATATCATCAATAAGGCTTGCAAAGATTAACTAGGAGAGTGGCCTAGGTTATTGCCTTATGTGCTTTATGGGCTTAGTTACAAATTATATGCCTTTTGAGTTGATGTATGGTTAGAAACCTGTAATTCTAATTGAGGATGTCATTCCCACCTGCCTTGGGAGGATGGAACAAATCGGGAAGATCTTCTTTCTTTGCACATACACAAATTAGAAAGAATGCCTCAAAACATTAAGATTGAAATAGCATGATTGAAAGATGCAAATTAAAGAATAAAGACAAATTTGACAAAAGTCATAGGCTTAGACCTAAAGCTATTGAGGAAGATGATTGAGTGTTGTTGTATGACAGTAGTCTTGACAAAAAACATTCAACAATAAGAAATCTTTAAAGAGATGGTTTGGTCCTTATTACATGGGAATGCAATTTACATTTTACATGAGTTGGATGACCAAAATGAAGATTCCCATTGCAAGAAAAATGATCAAGTTGTTCAAAATAAGAGGTGACAGAGATCCATTTGACTCACAAGTTGTTCAAAATAAAGGTGAAAGAGATCCATTTGACTCACAAGAAATCCAAAATGAAGATCATGATGAAAATGCTATGGATGTGGATGAAGGAAGAGAGGATGATGCGCTAGACTTTATTGAAGATGAAAATGGGATTGACATGTATGCTGACTTGAATGAAGACTGAACCTGTAAGAGATATGTATGGCACATGCTGAAGGATGTGCAGGTGTAGAGGGGATGGATGTCATGCCATGGCACGTTCATAATATGAACATAAAATATCTAACCTACTTTTGATGCTTTTGATATGTGGGACCAAATGCTACAGTGTACATAGTGTGATATATGCGAAAATGGATGCCACTGTTGCAGTCATTTGCATACCTTCGGGTAGGCAAGGCCCTAAACCTAGCATTGTTGCGTGCCTTATTACACTAAAACATGCCTATTTTGTTTTAATATCAAGTGTTTTGAAGTGGCACACTTGTTTTGCCTAGAAAGTTCAATGAAGGTAATCTCGACCAAAAATAGCAGGTTTTATGTGTGGCCATAAAAATGGTGTACAAAGTACTTGCCAAGTGGGAAAATGAGGTACAACATAAAATTTGCATCAAACAAGATATTTCACAAAATTTAGGGATTTTTTCCAGCTCTTTTGGGTATTGTACGAATCCAAAAGGGCATTTTTGGGCTAAGAATGGCAAAAATTGACCATAAAATAGTAAAAAATAGCCGAGCATTAGCATAAAATAGCTCAAAATGCCACATAAATGATAGTGCCCTACTTTCTCAAGCTAAGTGTGAGTTTATAGAGCCAAGAATGAGCTCTCTTGGACATCTAACAAAGGAGATACTATAGTTCCAAGTTAGGGTGCTCTACTATTTCTATTGCATGTTCGAGGCTATGAGGCCACCAATTAGGGTTTCCCCTCTACACATAACCACTCGGGATTCTCTAAAAAAGTTTTGAAGCTTCCATGAAATGGTCATGACTAAGAATTGAAGCGTTAATTTAGGGTTTTTATTATGAGGGCAAAAGAGCACTACATCTGTGCAATTAGGAGCGAGGCTACATCAAATCATGGTCCTTTTTTAAAGTGAAAATTTCATCACTAGAGTTTTGGTGTTTTTGAGTGTGTCTTTAGCTACAAAGATTCTATGAATCACTTGATTTTCTTTGAACCCTCCCAGTCAAAGGCCCGATGCTTTTAGCCACACTACACACTTATTGACAACGCTCTACTACATCATTTTGAGTAGGTGAGTAAGGTGCACTTATTGACAACGCTCTACTACATCATTCTGAGTAGGTGAGTAAGGTGCACTTATTGAAAACTCTCTACTACATCATTCAGAGTAGGTGAGTATGGTGCATTGTACTACCACCTAGTACCCTTTTTGTTAGAGAGATTCCTCAACTTTGTGTATATATATTCTCCCGCATTGTCAATGCACAAAGCCTTAAGATTGTTGCCTGACTGGTTCTTAACCAATGCAAGGAATTTCTGAAAAGTAGCAAAGCCCTCGTCTTTCCTCTTCAAGAGGTAAACCCACACTTTCTATTAGACTCATCTACAAACGTTACGAAATATAGTGCCACCCCTTTGAATACTTATGCAACAAAGGCCCACATATATGACTATTATCCAAGTTTAGAGGGTTTCCTAACTCTTTATTCAATGGGGAAGAAGCAAACCTAGTTTGGTTGCCATATATTGTCATGTGCACATTGCGTTGGAGCCATATGGACAAGCTAGTGTTAGAGGTCATTGTCAGCCTTAGTCTAGTATAGCTTAGGATCTAGCCTTGCCTCTACAAGGACGTGCATGATTAGGCATGTCATAGTTGCATACCCTCACTTGCATAATACAATAACTTAAGCATATAGGCATATGAACAGCCACTTAAGTCATTTATCAATAAGTGTCTGACATGAAATTTATGAAAAGTACATTGGTAAAATGACTAAAATATCTATAAAAGAGTCACGTGGCCTTCATTTTAAAGACAAAAAAATCCACTACTTGAGAATAAGTACTTGTAGTACAAGCACCCACTAATGTTTCCACTTCCAATACCTTCATCATCGTTAGTACCCTTAACAATAGCAATTAACCACTTACATTTTTAGCCTACAACATCAAATCAGCCTTAGTGTTTTGCATTAGATTTAGCCTCAGCATCATCCAACATTTTTGCAGCAAATTAGCCTAGTGTTTTGCATCAGTATTAAACCCTAGTGTTTGGCAATTCATCAACATTTAGCACTTAGCATTCAATGTATTGGCATTTGTAATCAAGGCAAATACTTGCTCTGGAAATATAGCAAGGGGCCCTTGGGGGTGGTTGGGTCCCAACATGTGTTGTCATCTCTCTTCTCTCTCTCTCTCTCTCTCTCTCTCTCTCTCTCTCTCTCTCTCTCTCTCTCTCTCATTATGTTTAATTTAATTCTTTCAAGTGAAGTAAAGTAACCTCGTGTTTGTGCAAAGTTCTAGATTTGAGTTAAAATCCTTAAACCCTTCCATTGCACCTAATGTTGGTATCAGAGCTTTGAACGTGCTTTGGATTTGCGAGCTTGAGGAAAGAATCAAGAACCCAAGAAGAACCCAAAAAGAACCAAAAACCCAAAGAACCTCTCTAATTTTTTTCCTAAAGAAGCTGGTGCAACCAAAGTTGGTCCGAGCTAGGAAGTGGTCTATGCCAAGCGAGGGTTACAGGTAGGTGTAGTGCAGAAGGCTAGGGCAGGTACGGAGTCCCTGGGCAGCCAAAGGATAGTGGCAATGTATGTCTAAAGTGGTTTTTAGGACAAAATAACTTCAAAATGAGTCCAGATGGGATAGCAGCTAAAGGTGTCCAAAGTGCCGAGTCACTGCTCTAGAATGTAGTGTTCAATGTGCTCTAGAAGACGGTCTAGACGGCTCGTCAAACGGAGCCCCGGTGCTCAAGATATTGCAATGCAAAGTTAGAAGGTGTAGCAGATTCTCGATGGGTAGGGCAGCTTGGGACATATGACCCAGGTTGATGTTAGAGGATGCATGTGTAGAGGTCAAATTATGGAGCATGCCTGTATTTTCGAATTGCGAATCAGAGCTATGGATAGCAAGTTATGATCAGTTGAATATTTTCCAAGGACTGGGTCTGTGCCCACTTGCCGACATCTGGGGATGCGCCATTTGGCATCTTTTTAGCCTCGCCAAGGTCCTCGGTGATAGTATGCATCATGTGGAGTTAGCACAAATCGACGTTTTGTCCATCGGATGCCTGGTCAGCGAGATACCATAGGTCAAAGCTTGGGATTTCTTTTTGAGGGGTGCATGTAGATGATTAATTTGATTTTTGTGGCCTCAGATAACAAGCTCAAAGGAGTCTAGAGATGGTGAGGTTAGCATGGCCCATGGCCGACTCACTGAAGATCCGGCATGGCTTGACAGCTCGAGATTCAGACCATCGAGCGGTCAAAAAAGTAGTTGATGAAGGTTTCTTGGAATATTTTCAATGCCTTGAGGCCATTTGACAGGCAGCTGCCATGGTGGCGTCCAAATAGCCCCATATGTGCAGTGTGTTAAAGGGAGTGGAGGATATAAGGGCCATGGTTGGCGGCCACTGTGGGTATCCAAAGGAGAGAAACTCCTCTCATGGTGGTTAGCTATGGCGTAGGCCCGTAGGGCGCTGTGGAAGTCTAGCAATAAAAGCAGGAAAGAAGATGAAATGCCATTACTGCAAGGCAACTGATCATCTAATCAAGCAATGTCCAAAGCTTGAGGCTAAAGAGGCTCGTAAAGAAAGAGACAAAGTCAACCACTACACATGCTTCTTCAAATGCAGATTCGATAAATATTGTGCAAAATGCAAGATGGGCTTTTAGTGTGTGGTATAAGTAAGACTCATATAGTATGACTCATATGTTCATGATGCATGCATTGCAGAATCTTTGGATCATGTGTGGTACTTTTGATAGTGGTGCAACTAAGTACATTACGTCGCATCGTGATTTGGTCATTTCTCTTAAGACTGTGAGGGTGGAGATAGACCGTGGTGGTGCATTTGTGGAGTGTGTGAGCAGTGGAAATTGAGCAGGCAATGGTATGCTAGTGAGAAGCGTGTTTTTTGAAAGTGTTTTTCCGAGAGGATAGGGGTGTTGTGGATACCCTGAGCTATAGAGAGGCCCTTGTGTTTGTGTCGGACGTTGGTGCAGCCAAAGTGTGTCGACTCCAGAAGGTGGCATGGATAGGTGTGTACAGGCAAGCAAAAGCATGGCAGAGGACTGGAGCAGCTAGGAAGTTCATGGGATAGCAGGTAGCAGCGAAAGTGTATGCATGATGTGGCTTATAGGCCAAGGAAAGCTCCATCATGGGCTAATTGGGGTAGCAGGTGAAAGAGATGCAAAGTGCAGTTTTGAGGTCCAGAAATGAAGAGCTTGAAGTGATGAAGGAGCAGGTCCAGATGGCTCATCAAACCGAGCTACGGAGCCCAAGTTATTGTAGGTTAATGTTTTGGTGGTTTGTAGATTCTTTCCGGACAGAGAAGCTGGTGACAGATGGTCCAAGTGGAACTTGGGATACAAATGTGTAGAGCTCAATTCATGGAGCCTACCCGTCTTTTCGGATTGTGGATCGGAGCCACGGTTTGCAAGATATGGTCAACTGAAGTTTTTCCGGGGGCCGGGGGTCTGAGCCCACTTGGCCACATTGGAGTACGCACCATTTGGCATCTTCTGAGCCTCGACAAAGTTCTAGAGCAGAGTGTACACCATATGGAGCTAGCAGGAAGTGACTGCACGCCAAACGGAGTCCAGAGCGAGAAGATATGGTCGTAGGGAAATTGGGTGTTTTGGCCCGAAGTTGTTGGTAGATGAATCGGTCGTGTTTTGGTGGACTCGGATCTCGGGCCTGGAGGAGTCGAATAACAGTGCGAATCATGGAGAAGCAGGGCGGCAGTGCATGATTTCACTCGGGCTTTGCGGCTTGGCAACAGAAGGTGGGAGCACAAAATGGGGGCCAGGTCAAGGCAGATTGCAAAATTTTTTGGTTAAGGAAAAAATAATAAGTTTTTGTTGTTCTTTTGAAGTCTTAAGAGGATATGCCCCTCTGGGTCTGCCACGTGGAGAAGGGTATAACCCACATGCGCAGAGGAAAGGCATCCGCGCGGTCTATATGGGCTGGGGGCCCTGGCCCTCCATAAGGTATCCAAGTGGAGTGTGGGAGCTCCAAGGTCCGTGGGCGCCTTGGGCGCTGCGCGGCAGAAATGGAGGCGGTTTTGGCGGCGGCGCAGTGGCACCCGCTAGTTGTCAGTGGTGATGACGTGGTGGCCCCAATGGGGGGTGTTCCCGCGGCTCTCAAAGCCCCAATATTTTGAAGGAAGAGGAGGGGGGCAATAGCGATATCGCTATTGCCTTCCCCTCTCAAGTAAGAGGTGAGCTTCACAGCAGGGAATGAGAGAGAATCCGGAGGTATCCAAATGAGGTAATGCAAAGCCAAAGCCGGCCAAGTTGAGGGCCAAGTGGGCAAAGCCAAATGCAAAACCAAAAGGGGGATATCCGGCCGGCCAAGGTGGAAGGTGCAAAGGGCAAGTGTGCACACCATGTACATGTTTCCAAAAGCAAACTAGGCCAAGTGTTAACAATGCAATAAAATACTAAAAGAAGCTCTAAGTGAAGACCACGGCAAGAGAAAACTCACCCTTTTTTCTTTTTTTTGGGCCTCTTAAAGGCACCCCTATAAAAGGTTATTAAAGAGACAATTTATGGGCTTTTTTGCGTGTGTGAGTAAGGGAGAGCTTGAAGCTTGTGTGATGCCAAGCTTTCCATGGAAGCTGCATACATCAATTGTACTACCCTCTATGCAATAATACCAACTGTTTGCCCAATCTCTTGTGTTGCTTCTCCCCAATCCCCTCCTTCTCTCTCACTCTTGGTGTGTTAACCAAGAGGGTTTGCCTGCAGATTGAAGGGTGCTATCAAGAGTGCAGATTAGGGGTGTTTTGTGAGTCGGAACGGGTGAGTTAAGCAGTGTGGGCGCATCTGTGTTGTGGGTGTTTTTGTGCAAGGTGAGAGGTAGTTGTTCTGTATGTTAAAGCGAAGTGGTTAGTGCAAATTAGCCGATTTGAAGGTGTTTTTTGAGAGGTTAGGGGTGCTGTGGAATCCCTGGGCTATAGAGAGGAAAGCATTGTGTGTGCTGGGTGTGTTCCCCCATTCCCCCTCTCCATCTTCTGGTGCCCCCACTGAGGAGCAATTGATTGCTCGTTGGTGTTGATCAAAGGCGGTTATTTCCATCAAGGAGAGATGGCAGCACATAGTTATGTACCAACTTTTGCTGGAGAAGGAGATGCAGAAGAGTGGATGACCGATTTCGAGTTGTATATGCTGTCATTGCATATGTTGGATGAAGCTATCAAGATGCAAACGATCCCGTTCTTGATGCGAGGAAAAGCAAAGACATGGTTCTATGCGTTGGAGGGAGAGCCAAGAATTATGTGGCCGGTGTTGCGGACCCGTTTCCCGCAAGACTTTCGAAAAGAGGTGTCTCCTATCGACTTGGATGCAAGGTTGAAGAATTTGAAGCAGGACGTGAATGAGGAATTCAACATCTTTCTTGCCCACTTTGAAGAATGTTGGAGAGATTTTGCAGTGGCTATGCAATTGGTCAATGGTGGTGAGTACTTTAAATTGGAAAAGTTTATGTCTTGTTTACACCCCAAAGTTCGTGAAAAGGTGGATTTCGAGGGCCCGGAGAATTACAACGGGGCAGTTGCTATTGCGCGATCTAAAAGCCGTAAAATCAAGAAGAAGATCGAGCAAGGTGCATTGGGATATGAGGCAATGGTTCCCAATCCGACTTCAAGTCCGAGAGAAGAAGCTCAAGTGGAGAATCAGCCCAATCGAGGGGCTGCAACCGTTCCTCAACAGTGGGTACGTACAGTTCAAGATTTGTCTAAACAAATGCAAGAGTTGCGTTTAAGTGTTATGGCCAGAGGTCAAGCAAGGACAGGAAGGGGCAGAGCTAGGCAATTGCCCGGCAGGTGCTACAATTGCGGTGAGGAGGGTCACTATGCTCCAGATTGCCCACCAAGGGAAAGGGGCGGCATGTATCCTCTTTTTGGTCGAGGTCGTGGTCAGGTACAGTTTAATGTCCAAAGAGGTAAACAAGAGGTTGAAAATCAAGCACAGGCGGCTCCATCAGGTAATGATGAAATACCCAGGGTTAACATTATTGGTTTTGACAGGCAGGAGGTTGACATTATGGCCAACAAAAGAGCACGAGGTGAAAGAGAGACTGAGGAGGAGAGGGAAACTAGAGCCAAAAAGGGGAAAGAGAAGGTAAATGAAGGAAGAGAGAAACCAGAGCCAACCAGAGCCAAGAAGAAGAAGGTGAAGACGAAGGATCACCCAAAAGGATTTTCAATTGGGACGCGGCAATCCGGAGTATGATTTGGTAAGAGATGTTCAAAACCAGAAGGCTAACATCACTTTTGGGCAGCTGCTTGCTTTGAACCCTAAGTTAAGAAGGCAATGGTCAACTAGTGTCAACACTAGGCTTCCTCGAGTGGGAGGAGAGGTACATACTGTGCAGAATGTAGCTGTGAAGGTGGGAAGTCCAACCGATGTGCTTCCAGTGGTGGATGTTTTGATCGAGAAGAAGAAACAGGTTCAAGCATACATCAATGGTGGAGCCCAAGTCTGTGTTATCACGGAGTCGGCTATGAGGGAAGTTGGCATTAAAGCTATTGTCAGGTCCAATGTGCGAATGAGGATGGCTAATCATGCCAAAGCTCGTTATCTGGGAGTGGCACAGGATGTGAAGGTAAAGGTTATGGGAATTGAATGTTTAATTGATTTTTTCGTCATGAAAGCAGGAGAGAATGCATATCCAATCATATTGGGGAGGCCATGGCTGTTAGCAATTGGAGCCAAGCAAGATTGGGGAGCTGGGGTGTTTACCCTGCCAGATAGGGAGAATGGCGGACAGATTGTGTTGGATCTAAAGACCAGGGAAAGTCAATTTCATCCCTCAGCAGGTGGAGATCGAGATTTCAGTACCAGTTATGAGTACGAGACGGAGTCTACTTATGATGAAGGGTCAACTAGTGTCGAAGAGGAGGAGAGCGATGAGGATTTATTAAAGCTGGATACAGATTTGTTCGGGGTCACAGTAGACTCTACCACTACAAAGAAGTTCCAACACCGGATTTTCAACTTTTCTTTGCCTTCCGATTGAGAGGTGTTATCTCTGTCAAATTCTCCACAAGAACCCATGTGTAATATGGGATTCTTTATGGATTTATGCCCTATAAGATAGAGCAATGAAGGCAGGAACGAGCCCAATGCACAATGTACAAAGGGTGGAGTGGCTAATAAGTCCGGGGTCGGGACATGAAGATTCTTTCACAAAGAAAACTTGCATATGCTGCAAAAAGGATCGGATCCTTCATGGAAGAAGAATCTTTCTGAGCTTTAGTATCACTGTAACCGACTTGGACACACCAAGTGAGAAATCAATAGCAACATATGAATAGAAATTTCATAATAACTGAACTTATATATATATATATATATATATATATATATATATATATATGAGAGAGAGAGAGAGAGAGAGAGAGTTGACACGGCCCGGTAGAAATCCGTGCCCAAAGGTATTGGCCCCAAAGTTTGGCACCCCTTTTGGTATTTATTTTTCATTAATCATTGCAAAGTACAACTCTTGAGGGACCTCTGCTCTCAAACTCTGCATCGAGATACTCTGAAGAGTGAGGCCCTTGGGGCTTATTTAATGATACAAGGGATGCCAAAAGCAGAGCCTCAAAAGTAGTAAACTCAAAAGCAAGGTGTTCCAAAAGAAAATGGTAAAAAATCTGCAAGTAAAATCTCTCAGCGTAAAAAGAAAATTTTTGTACAATCTGCCACATCATCAACTGTCAGTGCTTATCATAGAATTTTGTATAGCCACGTTAGCAGCCTTGTTTGGTGGATAAAGGCGGATGCACACCAATCCCTGTAAACAATCACTCAATTTTTCAAAGGAAGCCGTGTAATTCAGCCTATTATGATTTGTAATTGTCATACCCTCTCAACCTCTCTGAGTCTACACCCTTGTAAGTGGCCGAATGGCCGTGGGAAAGCTCCCTTAACCTTTAAGTCAAAACCCTTACTTTGGAAAAAAGGGATATCATTAGCTTGGAGGATTTTGAAAACATTCAGTGTGAGAGCTTCTTGCTGCTACATATTGTAATCTTCCTTTCTCCTGGACTGGTAATTAGAATTCATTTCCGAATAGCACATTGTGCCCCTTGTCTCTTGCTCTACAATCTAAGTATAATCATTTTCAGTTTTGTTGTGGTTCGTGACGCTTTGATTGTGAGCTAAATGCATTGATTTGAAGGTTAAAATGGTTGTTTTTTGATGTTTTGACCATGGGTAGGTGTTACTATGCTTAAGGGGAACCTTTTCGAGTACTTCTGTTTCAGTTTTCTGCACAATTTTTTGTGATGAATCGTGATTTATGTACCTTCCCGGATGGTGAAAAAACTTGGCAGGATTGTGCCCCTACGTGTTGTGATACCTCTCCTTAAGTTTCATTGCATTCCGAATTTGTTTCGATGCCGAAAAGGCGTGATGACCTAGAACGGTGAGATTGGAGGCATACTGATTTTTTGACTAGGAAGTGGTTGATTTGCTTTTGTCGAAGAATGAGTAGCCCTCTGAGTTTGCTTCGGTTAGATTCACACTCTCATTAAGTCTCCGTGTCCCATCCCAAGTCGCTTCCTTGCATATTGACAATATGTTAGTACAAAAGAGCTATGTTGCAGACGTTCGTTGCGGTGGCCCGCTAACATTGGCACCATTGCCAAGGAAACCGATCCTTAGGTGGTGAGTGACTCAGTGTACGAAAAAATCTCCCTTTAAAGCTTTCGACACTCATTTTGCTTACACATAGACAGTGAAGCAACTAGACATAGGCTAATAGACTGGAGTCCTAGACTGGAGTCCTAGACTGGAGTTCGAGACTAGCCAGTGCTACTCCTTAAGAGCAAAGAAAGCTACGAGTGAAAAACAAGATAGTATTTCATTCTTTGATTTTCCCATGCTTGGAAAGGACTGTTCCACCACACACTTCGTTGTCATTTTTGTACTATTAAGTTCATTTATGTTTGCAAATTTATTTCACTTTATAGAAGTAGGTTAGGAAACAAACTACACCATCATTTGGGGCCAAAAGGATTGAGGAAAAAACTAACAAAACCCTTATTTTGGTGATGAAGACCATAACTCTAAAAAGTTGAAGAATTTATAGTGAGAGCTTCAAAACTGAACCAAACCCAACAAAACCTTCAAAAAGAGGATAGAAACACTTGCTAAAAACAGACTGTGCAGAAAACTTTTGATTTGCCTGTCCAACATGGATCACGATCCATGTACCTTTTTGGCAAAATGTGCTAAAATTGTTTCCCTTGCTTAGAACAGGCTCTCATGCATTAGAACCTTGAGTTGGGTCAGAAATAGAGTGCTAGAAGATCACTAAAATCAAGAAATTGGGGTGAGCAGAGCAAAACCTTGGGAATTGGGGAAAATAGGAAAAAACTCGACTTTTACTTGTCCAAATTCAAAAAGGGAAGAGAATTGGGATCAACTAGAAGTAGGGAACCAACAGAACCAAAAATAATGTCCAGATGCTTTCCAACATGGATCGCGATCCATGTTCCAGGTATACATATGACAGTAAGATTTGACCAGTGTACTCCTGATTACTAGGGGAAAAACTTTTCCAAAAGGAGCCATAGGCAAAAAGTAAACAAACCTGATCAAAATACCAAAAAAGGAGTTGTTTGCAAAAAACAGCAAAACAGACACAAAATCTTTCTTTTGACTTGGAAAAAACTGATCAAATCCAAAAAGATTTGGGGAATAGAATCACCAGATCGTGTGTCACCAAGTCATGAAGTATCAGTCCAAAATCTTGCCAAACATGTATTGTGATCCATGTACCTTTTTGGAATTTTAAGCTGATAATGGGCAAGTAAAAAAGTGATAACAATTGAAGCACTTTCTCCCAAGGGACCCTTTTAAAAAAAGTTCAAAAAGAGGGCAAAAGGGGGAAAAAATCAAATCAAGGGAGAAACCACTGAACAAACCCTAAAATTGACTTTTGGCTGATATAAAAAACTGCAAAACATTCAAAAACCATATAGCCAGCGTCAATAGGCCAAGGACTAGATGTGGGTCAAGTTTCAATGCATAACGACACTAAGAAACATGGATCGCGATCCATGTTCCCCCTGACACATTTTGACAGCAAAATGGCACCATAGCTAGAGGGCATCGCAGAAAGTCTAGTGGTCCTTCCAAAATTGAATTTGGATGCAAAAAACCATCCCAAAAGCCCAAAACTGGCAGAAGCTCAGGCAGAGTGACAGAATTAACCTCCCTTCCAATCCAGAGGTTCATTTCTAAAAATTTTGATACCATAAGACCTCTTAATCATGTTGAACCTGATGGTATCAACAAAAGTTCATTTGGCTTCCCAACATGGATCGCGATCCATGTATCTCTGAGTCAGAACAAAATCAGAATTTCACCATACAAAGAGCTAGTCCACAGTACCTTGGTGGATCTTTCAAATTGAAGTCTTAATTGTTGATGTTGTGTGAGGAATTGTGTGCAATTGAAAAACCTAGTTAAATTTTGTATTAAAAGAAAGAACTAACAAGAACGGCTATAAGCTCACAGCTATCAAGCAAATTTTTGAGAGGTTGCACGTACTAGAGGATACTACCCGGCAAGCAAGGTCAAACGGAGGATTCAAACTCTTTAATGAGGTAACCCGGTTTGGATTTTTCATTATTAATTCTTCATGAATTTGCGATCAGGAAGATTGTATCAAAATAGGAATCCTAGCATCTTTGACCAAGGGAGCAATCACTCGACAAAAGAAAGTGTGAATCAGAGACCATTGCCGCCTTTAGAACCCACTTTAGAGGAGAGCTTCTCTGACACTTCGTTAGAGAGATCATATAGCCTCATGACTAAAAATTCTAACAAGTCAAACCCTAAGGAACAGCTTCGATGGGTGCAGGTCCTTCTCAACTTGCATCTGATGTAAAATTGTTGTATTTGAAGTTTCAATTTGAAAATGTGCTTAAGGACAAACTCTATAAGGATGGTATGGACTGCTAATGTGTTAAGTTGGAAAAAAAGCCGAGCGAGTTCAGAGACCTTGTAGATGTTGATTATGACGGGGATATATATTTCAACCGAGAGGGAATAATGTACCTAGTGGTTCATAACCCTTTTATTGTGGATAAATGGGGGATGATTGGCACCAAGGACAAGGTAGATAACAAGCTGGCCGATGAGCCACCCAAAATGGAGAAACAAAGCGTAGTGCTCAGACGCACCAATGAGACAGAGTGCCTTAATACAGACAACACGTATGTGGGGCTATATAAGTTCAATAATGGAGAACAAACACTCTATTACAAATGTGACGAGCCCCGCATCAAGGAATTGAATGACTTAAAAACCTGTATGTTTACACGTACACAGAGGGGAGAAGTATTCAGGTGGTCATAATAGACAAGTATGACCAAAAGTACTCTCCAATGGATCTTAAGAAATTAGAGAGATATATATATTTTGGGGACCACTCCACCAATACTATGTAAATTCGGAAGAGGTAAAAACCACGACTACTGACACAAGACCTGAGACTGTACATGTGAGCCCAGTGAGAACCAGGGTGGAGGAGTCTTTTGGACATAAACGAGTCCCAAACACAGGGCCTTTAGGACCAACGGGGTCTAGGGCTTCCATGAACACACATAGGGGTAGTATTGTTCCTGATGTCACTTACACCACTGGAATCCCTCCGACTATTACACGAGATTGACTTGACAAATGTATAGTGGATAGGATACCACTGGTAGTACCAAGAGGAGACAATGAACCTAGAGAATCCACACTAGGCAGACCAGGTGTTGTTAGATTGGTTGCAGAGGCCAGACGTATGCGACCATCTCAGGTGGCAAAATGCGTGCCCAAAAAGTATAATGGATCAGGAGATCCGTATGCCCATGTTTCAATCTTCAAACAAGTGTTGAGAGCAGAACATGTAACTGATTTCCATACTCAATATGAAGGTTTTGGGTTGACATTAGAAGGGACTGCTTTGAGTTGGTTCCAACCATTAAACAACTTGGAATTCCCAAGTATTGAGCAACTTCTCAAAGAGGGGGATCAAGCATAACATTGTCTCCCAGATCTATGCAATTAGGCAAAAGAAGAAAGAGAAAGTAAAGGAGGCATCACTTTGTTTCAAGCAGTATATATATAGAAAGATGCCCTGATCAAGAACTACCTCACGATGAAAGACTTCTAGTCCTTTTCATAGAAGGATTGCAAAATGACACGCTCAAAAAGGACTTGCACTTGAAGGCATGTGTAACTTTTAATCATGTCACAAAAGAGGTGTTGTATCTGGTAGATAATTGCAAGGCATATGGGGAGGTGATTGAAGACACAGATCAGGGAACGAGTAGCACCTCTTCAACCACTAGTGAGTCCGCAACAAAATTGGGTGGGCAAAACCCAACTGTGCTGAACGTTGATCAAATGATCGAGGAAGTGATTAGAAGGATAAACCAAGAAAACAGGACGAACCCAAACACACGACAACCGCCCACCCAAAAACGCGACACATATGGAGAAGATCATCCAACCCACTGGTGCAACCTTCAACAAAGGCCAAGAGTAAATGTACAGCGAGTACTGAAGTGGTGTGCTACCGAATAAAACTGGACAAACCATGAAACTCATGAATGTTTCTATAATCGAAACTATGTTAGAGAGAGACAATACGGTTCACATGGAGGGCAATAATTTCCACCCCTCCAAGGTACCAAGTAGGACCAAATAACACAATCCTAGGGCAGGAAAAACCTCAACCTGTGTTGGGACATCAACCTCCCTTACCCCAAAAAAATAGGGCTACGGTAAGAATTTCTCAACCCATAGAACCACCTTATGGTCCAAGTAGTCTCATATCGGGAAGATTTAGACAATACTTACGAGAGGGGATTTGATGGGAGTGCATATGCTCCAGAGGGACACAATTCATGGATAATTCGTGAAGAGACTCCCGAGCCCTCATAAATAGCACATCCAACTAAAAACCATTACTTGGTCGATGAAAATATGCTTATGTTCATGGAAAATCAGGGCCACAAACCTAGGGGATATCCTCCTAGAGCAGGACAACCGATGGGGGCTCCGCAAGCTTCTCCACCACCTGTAGGACCATGCTATGAATGTGGCGATGATCACTGGATGAGAGTTTGTCCAAACAAAGGAAAACAGGTAAAACTTTTTGGATTGTGTGATGGATGTACCACTGACCATCTCATTCCACACTGTCTAAAAAACCCTGACAACAAAGGGAAAGCAACCATGAACAAGATGGGGATTGTGCCAAGCTCAAGTGGATCAAAAACAGAACCTAGCATTCCAATAAACACGGTAACTAGAGCTCAAGCACATGAGGTAGCAAGGAACGTTGGAGAGGGGGAATAGGGAACACACCTAGCTCACAGTATACCTGCCTCTCTATAGCCCAGGGATTCCGCAACACCCCTAACCTCTCAAATAACACCTTCAAATTGGCTAATTTGCATTAACAATCCCACTGTAACACACCGAGCTAACACCTCACACTTGCAAGCAACACCCTTCAACGTATATACACCCACACTCCTCAACTCACCCTTTTACTCACAAAACACCCCAACTTTGCCCTCCTAGTGACACCCTTCAAGCTGTAGGCAAATCCTCTGCAAACACCGGCAAGTACACAAGGAGCAAGGAAAAAAAGGGGAATGGGGAGAAGCAACACAAGGTGTAGGTGCTAACACTTGGTATTATTGCATAGGGGGGGTAGTATAGTAGAATATGCAATTCCAATGGCAAGCTTTGCACTACACAGGCTTGCAACTTTCAATCACACCCTCAGGCAAAAAAGCCCTGAAACCTTCACGTTTACATTCTTTTATAGGGGTGTATCTAGGAGGCCTAAAAAAGAAATAATGGGTGTGCTTCTCATCTCGTGCACTTAACTTAGAGATCTTTTTGGAATTTGTTTTGCATTGCTAGCACTTGTTATAGTTCATTTTTGGTAGCTTCTGCATGGTGTACACATCTCTCTAATGTCCGCCCAACTCGGCCGCCCTTGCACTTGCCCTTTAAATCCTTTGAACTCCTCTCTCTTGCTTTGCTTGATCTTGAATCTCCATTTCCCTTTGATAGACCCTTGAACGGCCTTGGGCTCGCCTTCTCTTCATTGTGGGACCCCTCCCCTCCATGTGCAATAGCGACATCGCTATTGGGGGGGGGGGGAGGGGGGGGGGGGGGGCTTGCCCTCAAAAAATTGGCGCGGGCACTGCCGCTTACGGAAAGCCACGCCATCCGATATCACCAACTGCCGCCACCGGCCACCGGTTACGGTAGCGCGCCACTACACCGCCCTTCCTTACACCGCCAAGCCCAAAACAGCGCCCGGCGCCGCCCAAAGCACCACCGCACAGAGCCCCTACGGGCTGCCATCGCTGAGGCAAGGAAGCTCTCGCGCTTCACCACATGACCAACAAGAGCCCACGGCTTGGGTCACGTACCCCAATTTGTTGGCTCCAACCAGCGTATGTGGGATTAGCCCCCCTGCCACGTGGCAGTTCACCGGATCGCCAAGCCTTCAAGACCCTTGGAATTTTTTTTTTAAAACAAAATACCCCATGCTTGGTTTTGTTTGGTTACTTTGCTCTAGGCTCCCATTTCCTGTTCCAATGTTGGACTGCCAAGACGTAAAGCTCAGTCAAAAACTCATTGAGTCAGCACTGAACTCATCCAACCTCACCGCATTTCACAATGCCCTGAGCCCTCGAACTGAGGTTGCAAGAACCAGGAAAACCACCTGTAGCCAATTCCAGGCAAATGCACCCAACCTTCAGATTGCTTTAACTTCTTGCTCCGGGCTCCGTTTGACATGCAATCAATTCCTACTAGCTCCATATATTGCACACCTTGCTCTAGAACCTTGTCAAGGCTCAAAAGACACCCGATGGACCACCTCCCCATGTGGTCAGGTAGGCACCAACCTAGCCCCCGGGAAAACTTCAACTGACCATAACTTGCAATCCCTGGCTCCTATCTGCAATCTGAAAAGATGGGTAGGCTCCACAAATCGAGCTCTACACAGCTGTACCCTGTCGTCCACTTGGATCACTTGTCCCCAGCTGCCCTGTCCGGCAAGAATCTGCTACACCTTGAACCTTCAATCCTTCCATAACTTGGGCTCCGTAGCTCGATTTGATGAGCCGTCTGGACCTGCTTCTTCAGCACTTCAAGCTCTATATTCTTGGACCCAAAGACTACACCTTGAATCTCCTTCACCTATTACCCAAATTAGCCTCTTTTGGAGCCTTTCTTGGCCTATAAACCGCATCAGTCATACAACTCCGTTGCTACCTGTCAGCCCATGATTTTCCTAGCTGCTCCAACCCTTTGTCATGCTTCTACTAGCCTGCATATATCTGCCCATGCCACCTTCTAGAGTTGACACCCTTTGGCTGCATTATCATTGCCCACCCCCCATTTGAGCATTTACGCTCAACTACTTAAGAGTTTGATCACTTTATAAACTGAAAATAGTGAACACACTATGAGAAACTTCAAAAAACTTAACCGTATGTACACAGTTTTATTCCTATGGGGCATTGTTTAGGTTGGTTGCCCAAACCCCTCAATAAGAATCTGATGCACTACTGGCACCAACTCCCTTTCAAAATAGAGCTTGAGACGCAGACCATTAACCCTGTGTTTGAGGAACCGACCATCCATCCTTATTAGTGCATAAGTACCATTGGGAAAAACTTGATGAACCTTGTAAGATCGCGTCCACTTTTTTTTGAACTTCTTTTGAAAGGTGAAGTCAAGATAGCTCTCGTACTTCATCACTAGTATCACCCTTCTCAATCCGCTTTGCTGGCAAATGTTGGTTGAACTTTGCTACCCTTTTCTCTCGCTGCTTCACATAAAAATCTGCTGCTGCCTCATGATCCATCTTCAAAGTTTCAAGACTTGTAATCCTATCCTACAAAACATCTTGATGAGTCTTATTGATTCGCCACATACCTTTGAGAACACCTAATTGCACATGCACAGGTAGTACCACTTGCCTGCCATATACCAACTCATATGGAGTAAAGTTGGTCACCACCTTATATGAAGTCCTGTAAGCCCACATACATTTGTCAAGGTTAGATTCCCACCCTTCAACCTGCAGGTATATATACTTCGTAAGCATCTTGACTATCTGCCCATTGGCACTCTCTACCAACCATTGCACTGCGGATGGTATGGAGATGAAAATCGATAAAATAGGTGTGGAATCCCCAATTTGTCCACCAGGGCACGCACCAACTTACTTCTGAACCCCTGTCCTTGATCCGATATAAGCACCCAAGGCACTCCAAAATGACAACATTTGCAATCAAATACAAATTGAGCAACAGTATGTGCATTTACCTCTTTGACCGCTTTAGCCTCGACCCACCGGGAAAGGTAGTCTATGGCCACTACCACATATTTCTTACCACTCGCTGACTTGGGCAATGGACCAATTGAATCCAAACCCCACTCTTCAAAGGCATCATGTGCGATGATAGCCCCTTGCTGCTGAGCTACCAGTCATCTTTCACCCATCACTTGGCAATAATGACACATCTTACACCAATAATGCACATCTCCCACAACAGAAGGCCACCAGAACCCACTTCTTAAGATATGAAACAAGACTTGACTCTTACCCTGATGACCGCTTTCTTCATGGCATTTCTCCAATACCATACCGATCACTTCCTTGTAAAGGACACGATGTAGCACCCCATCTCTACCGTGCATCATAAGATCTTCTCCAATAAGAGTGAACCTTTTAGCCTTTTGAACAACTCTGCTCTTTTGTAGCTTGGAAAGCCCGTCGCAACATTGACCTATACTGAAGAAATCATCAACATCCTTCAAAGTCTCTCTACCTGCATAAGTGGCTGGTCCCACATACAAACTCGACACTTGAGTCTGAACACGACTGCTAGCCAACCGATCTGCTTCCTGGTTTTGTTCTCTTCTCACATGTTTGAACTGCACTGCTTCAAAAAACCTCAACAACTTCTTTATGAAAAAAAACTAGTTCTTGAGGGAATCCCTCTTTACCTGCCATTGGCCCAAAAGTTGTTTGACAACTAGTAGAGACTCACCTTTTACTACTAACCTTGATATGCCAAACTCAATCCACTGCTGGAATCCCAGATGTAAAGTAAGATATTCCGCTTCATTGTTGGTATGCACCTCCTCCAAGTCATAAGCTTTGGAAAAATAATTGTGCTGTGCGGGACTTGAATGACTACACCTCCACCTGCTTTCTGTGTTACCCTTTTGTAAGCGCCATCAAACCACATCGTGAAGGCCCCTTCCAAGTCGGGTCCTCCTTATCCTCCTCTCGTATCACTCTTGGATAAATTGGTAACTCAACCTCCTTGTTGACTAGGATATCCGCCAAATGAGACCGTCGCGTGTGGTCCACTTTGACCTCAAACTCAAACTCTTGAAGCTTGACTACCCACTTCATGATTCGTTTCCCTGGCTTCAAGTGTAGCACCACTTTAGGCAAAAGATTGTTAGCAGTCAATACATAAAACTTCCGAACGACCAAATATACTTTGAACTTTCTGCAGGCAAAGACCAAAGCCATCACCCATTGTTCTCCCTCCGTATAAGTAGCTTCCCCTAGACTAATGACCCTGCTTTCGAAGTACGTAGGCTTATAACTCCTTCCCACCTTTTGTAGCAATACTGCTCCGATAGCCACCGTTCCCACCATCATAGCAATATAAAAAGCATCCTCATGGTTAGGAGGGCATAATGTAGGTAACTGACATAGAATACCTTTCACTTTATGAAATGCCTCATGAGCTCCCTCATCCCATTGAAATCCATGCACCTATTGAGCCCTTTTCTGAAGAGGGTATACATATTGAGACAACATCCAAAAGAAGCGGGATAAATACTTTAACTTATGCATGAATGACGCCAATCCCGTTGCACTAGCTGGAGGCTCCATAAGAACCAATGCTTTCACCTTTTCTGGGCCTGCTTCAATTCCGTTCTGTGATACCACATGACCCAACAACTGAACCCTTGGTTGTGCTAGCTTGCACTTCTTTGGATGCAATTGACCTCCTTCTTTATCTAGCCTTTGAAAACATAGCCTTAACTTGGACAAATGTTCTGCCCTGGAACTATAGCAACCAATATCATCCATAAACACTCTGATGAACTTACCCAAGTATGGCCCGAACACCTTGTTCATCCAATCTTGAAATGTCGCATACGCATTCACCAGTCCAAAAGGCATCCTGCGGTAGGCAAAGCAACCCCATGGAGAAATGAAGGTAGTCTTTAACTGGTCCTCCAAAGCAATACCAATCTAAAAATATTCTGAAAAACCATCCATAACGGAATAGCGTTCATGTCCGGCAACCTGGTTTAAAATCTCATCTTGAAATGGAAAGGGGTAATGATTCCGCTTGGTTGCAGCATTCAAAGGCTTATAATCTACACATACTCGACATTTTCCATTTTTCTTCGGGGTAATGGCAACAGGAGAGACCCACTCAGACTCCTTTATTGGATATATAATACCTGCCTTGAGCTACTTGTTGATCTCCTTCCATGGAGCTTCCTTTTGAATATCTCCCAACCTCCTGAGCTTCTGTGCTTTTGGCCTGTATCCTTCCTTAAGTAGAATCTGATGCTCCACTCCTTTAGCTCCCCTCAGATCATTATACTCTGTTGCAAATAAGTCAGGGTAGGATGCACATAGGTTCATATAGGCTTCCTTCTCCTTCTTTGTTAAATCTGTACCTAGCATATCTTCCACCTCTTTAGCTTGTAGACTACAAACAAGAACTTGCATACCTCTCCTTGCAATGGTAGAGTCTAGTGTAACTCCGAATAAATCTTTATCCAGCTTCAATAAAGCCATGTCACTCTCCTCCTCTTCGACACTGGTCAACCCTTCATCATAAGTAGACTCCATTTCATACTCATAAGTGGTACTGAAATCTTGATTATCTCCACCGGCTGATGGATGAAAATGACTTTCCTTGGTCTTTAGGTCCAACACAATCTGTCCTCCAATTTCCCGATCCGGCAAGGTAAACTCCCTAGTCTCCCAATCTTGCTTGGCTCCAATTGCCAACAACCATGGCCTCCCCAATATAATTGGATAAGCATTTTCTCCTACCTTCATGACAAAAAAAATCGATTAAGCATTCAACTCCCATAACCTTTACCTTCACATCCTGTGCCAGTCCTAAACAACGAGCTTTGGCATGATTAGCCATCCTCATTCACACATTGGACCTGACAACAACTTTAATGCCAATATCCCTCATAACAGATTCAATAATCACACAGACTTGGGCACCACCATCGATATAGGCTTGAACATGTTTCTTCTTCTCAAGCAATACATCCACCACCGGAAGCACACCGGTCAGACTCCCCACCTTTAAGGCTAGATTCTGTACCGCATGCACATCTCCTCCCACTCGAGGAAGCCTCGTACTGACACTGGTTGACCACTGTCTTCTTAACTTAGGGTTTAATGCAAGCAGCTGCCCAAAAGTGATGTTAGCCTTTTGATTTTGAACAACTCTTACCAAATCATACTCCGGATTACCGTGTCCCAACTGAAAATACTTCTGGTAATTCTTCGTCTTCGCCTTCTTCTGCTTGGCTCTGGCTGCTCTCTACCTTCATTTACCTTTTCTTCCCCCTTCTTTGCTCTAGTTTCACGCTCCGTTTTAGTCTTTCTTTCACCTCGTGCTCTTTTGTTGGCCATAATGTCAACCTCCTGCCTGTCAACACCAATAATGTTAACCCTTTGTATTTCATCATTACCTAATGGAGCCGCCTGTGCTTGATTTTCAACCGCTTGCTGCCCTCTTTGGCCATTAAACTGCGCCTGACCCTTGCCTCGACCAAACAAAGGATACATGCCACCCCTTTCCCTTGGTGGGTGAGGGAAATCTGGAGCATAGTGATCTTCCTCTTCGCAATTGTAACACCTGCCAAGCAATTGCCTAGCTCTACCTCTTCCTGTCCTTGCTTGACCTCTGTCCATAACACTTAAACACAACTCTTACATTTGTTCAGACAAATCTTGAATTGTATGTACCCATTGTTGAGGAACGGTTGCTACCCCTCGATTGGGCTGATTCTCCATTTGAACTTCTGCTCTCGGACTCGAAGTTGGATTGGGAACCATCGGCTCATACCCCAACGTACCTTGCTCAATATTCTTCTTTATTTTTTGGCTCTTGGACTGTGCAATAGCAACAGCCCCATTGTAATTCTCCGAGCCCTTGAAATCCACAAACAACCCATAAAATTTTCCAATTTAAAGTACTCACCATTGACCAATTGCATGGCCACTGCCGTCCAGCACTCTTCGAAGCGGGCAAGGAAGATGCTAAATTCCTCGTTCACGTCCTGCTTCAAATTTTTCAATCTTGCATCCAAGTCGATAGGAGATACCTCTTTTCAAAAATCTTGTAGAAAACAGGTCCGCAATGCCGGCTACATAAGTCTTGGCTCTCCCTCCAAAGCATAGAACCATGTCTTTGCTTTTCCCCGCATCAACAACGGGATTGTTTGTATTTTTCTATCTTCATTCGGCATATGCAGTGACACATATACAACTCAAAATCGGCCATCCACTCTTCCAGATCTCCTTCTCCGGCGAAAACTGGTCCACAACTATGTGCTGCCATCTCTACTTGATGGAAATAACTGTCCTTGATCAACACCGACGAGCAATCACTGGATCCTCAGTGGGGGCACCAGAAGATGGAGAGGGGAATAGGGAACACACCCAACACACAATATACATGCCTCTCTATAGCCCATGGATTCCACAACACCCCTAACCTCTCAAATAACACCTTCAAATTGGCTAATTTTCATTAACAATCCCACCGTAACACACCGAGCTAACACCTCGCACCTTGCAAGAAACACCCTTCAACGTATCCACACCCACACTGCTCAACTCACCCTTTTACTCAAAAAACACCCCAACTTTGCCCTCCTAGTGACACCCTTCAAGCTGCAGGCAAATCCTCTGCAACAAACACCAGCAAGTACACAAGGAGCAAGGAAAAAAAGGGGAATGGGGAGAAGCAACACAAGGTGTAGGTGCTAACACATGGTATTATTGCATAGGGGGGGTAGTAAACTAGAATATGCAACTTCAATGGCAAGCTTTGCACTACACAGGCTTGCAACTTTCAATCACACCCTCAGGCAAAAAAGCCCTGAAACCTTCACGTTTACATTCTTTATAGGGGTGTATCTAGGAGGCCTAAAAAAGAAATAATGGGTGTGCTTCTCATCTCGTGCACTTCACTTAGAGATCTTTTTGGAATTTGTTTTGCATTGCTAGCACTTGTTATAGTTCATTTTTGGTAGCTTCTGCATGGTGTACACATCTCTCTAATGTCCGCCCAACTCGACCGCCGTTGCACTTGCCCTTTAAATCGTTTGAACTCCTCTCTCTTGCTTTGCTTGATCTCGGCTCTCCATTTCCCCTTGATAGACCCTTGAACGGCCTCGCGCTTGCCTTCTCTTCACTGTGGGACCCCTCCCCTCCATGTGCAATAGCGACATCTCTATTGGGGGGGGCCTTGCCCTCAAAAAAATTGGCGCGGGCACTGCCGCTTACGGAAAGCCACGCCATCCAATATCACCAACTGCCGCCACCGGCCACCGGTTACGGTAGCGCGCCACTACACCGCCCTTCCTTACACCGCCAAGCCCAAAACAGCGCCTGGCGCCGCCCAAAGCACCACCGCACAGAGCCCCTACGGGCTGCCATCACTGAGGCAAGGAAGCTCTCATGCTTCACCACATGACCAACAAGAGCCCACGGCTTGGGTCACATACCCCAATTTGTTGGCTCCAACTAGCATATGTGGGATTAGCCCCCCTGCCACGTGGCAGTCACGGGTTCGCCAAGCCTTCAAGGCCCTTGGATTAAAAAAAAAAAGAAAAACCCCATGCTTAGGTTTTTTTGGCTACTTTCCTCCAGGATCCTATTTCCTGCTCCAATGTTGGACTACCAAGCGGTAAAGCCCGGTCAAAAACTCATTGAGTCGGCAATGAACTCATCCAACCTCACCGCATTTCACAATGCCCTGAGCCCTCGAACTGAGGCCGCAAAAACCAAGAAAACCACCTGTAGCCAATTTCGGCAAATGCACCCAACCTTCAAACTGCTTTAACTTCCTGCTCCAGGCTCCGTTTGACATGCAATCAATTACTACTAGCTCCATACATTGCGCACCCTACTCTAGAACCTTGTCGAGGCTCAAAAGACACTAGATGGCCCACCTCCCCTGGCCCACCTCCCCATATGGTCAGGTAGGCACCAACCTAGCCCCCGACAAAACTTCAACTGACCATAACTTGCAGTTCGTGGCTCCTATCTACAATCTGAAAAGACGGGTAGGCTCCACAAATCGAGCTCTACACGCCTTTACCCTGTCATCCACTTGGATCACCTATCCCCAGCTGCCCTTTTCGGCAAGAATCTACTACACCTTGAACCTTCAATCCTTCCATAACTTGGGCTCTGTAGCTCGGGTTGATGAGCTGTCTGGACCTGCTTCTTCAGCACTTCAATCTCTATATTCTTGAACCCAAAGAATACACCTTGCATCTCCTTCACTTGTTACCCAAATTAGCCTCTTTTGGAGCCTTTCTTGGCCTATAAACCGCATCAGTCATACAACTCCGCTGCTACCTGTCAGCCCATGATTTTCCTAGCTGCTCGAGCCCTTTGCCATGCTTCTACTAGCCTGCATATATCTATCTACCCATGCCACCTTCTAGAGTCGACACCCTTTGGCTGCACCAACATCCCAACTAGCCAAACAGAGATAGAAAATTCGTCTGTCCGAACCCCTCGGAAATCCTGGAAGGCAAAATGAGACAAAAAATGAAAGCCAAAAGAGAAAAAGATAAAACGGCATCGAAAAACAAATTACTGAAAACGAAGGAACAACTGCAAAGGGAAAGAGACCTTAAGGGGAACAACGAGATAAAAAAACCATTGGTTATACCATCGGGAGTATCTGTCTTGATAGACAAGGTGTTCAAATCTTTGGACGCAATTTTAAAAGCTTACGAGGCAAGGCTAAAGCCTAACCAAACCCAAGATGATAGGTGGTTAACGTACCCTCATCCGGGCTATGAGAAAGAGAGGCTAAAGATGTGTAAGGAGATCATCCAAGCCGCTCAAGCGCTTATGGAACCATCAGTTCCTACTGCTTCAAAAACTGAGGTATTAATCCGAGAAAAGATTCAAGAATTAGAGGGGTGGGGAATTGAAAAGGAAGACCAACCAGATTCTATAGACGAAACACCATTGGATACGAGGGTGGTAGCCAATACGACAAATGGAATGTATTCTCAAGCACCACATCCAATTTTGAAAGTAGAAGAACAATAGCCTTAGGAGCTATGGGAACATATCAGGAATAGAAAAGATGAAAGTGCTACACTTCTGTCAGCTCCCATCCTAGAGATCCACTTGGAGCATGAGCTCTACCCAAATGACATCAGATCACTGTATGGCGATGTAGGTACAGTGATATTGGAAGACAGTAAACGGCAACCGTTGAAGACTTTACCTTCATTTATTGGTAACCATGAACTTGGTCGGAGGTGAAGAAAGTACCATCTCAATGGAAAGCCAATCCTAAGATGATGGATACTAAAACTCTTCATGAGCTGATGTCATTCCCTATCTGGTTGTACACTAACTCTGTTAGAATTACTGTAAATCAGACCGCAACTTTGGGAGGGGGTCGGGAGAAATTTGGAAAAAATAGGGCTGATAATTCCACCACCCAATGCTTCTCCAAACACACTGAAGACACAACCCTCAAAACAAACTAAGCATGAGCCAGTACCAGTGAACAAGGTAGGGGATTATTGTGAAGGTGAAGAAGGAAATACTACCCTGCCGGTGGAGTACAAAGAGGTTAAGTTGATAGTAATATTGGATAGTGGGCCTGAAATAGCCATAGCTACCAAAGAAATGTGAGAAAAAAGGGGAAAACCTTCTCTCTGAAAGACTAGATTGAAACTTCAATTGGCAGATGGGTGTTTGGAAAGACCCATTGGCATCTTGGAGCAGATTGTGGTAACCTCTTGCGGAAATGCATATCAACACACTTTTGCTATTATGAATTTCGATGAGAGTAGCAATTTTGATATCATATTGGACAGACCATTCATGCGTCAGCTCAAAATGGTGCAAGATTGGAGTTACGACTATATCTATCTAAGGAACAAGGATGTCAATACAAAAATTAGTGTCACAGATCATAGCTATAGAGATGTAGAACGAACCCCAGGAGAAGACTTGAACTCCACAATTGACCAAGAAGGGGGAATACCGGCTTGGCTACAGAACAAAGCTCACCAATGGACAGGAGAAGCTTCCGAAGGTGGAAGTTTAAAAAGGGAAAATTGCATTCTTGATAGGATTGCACAAGACAAGGCATATATACCAAAGCCTTTTCTAGAAGAGATGTTCGAACCTTTTGGATGGCAACAGATACTAACCACTCTTGATGTTTGTGTAAACGAGGTGACCCTCACCAAATTTTGTGATGAGGAAGGATATGATATTATTCCATTCCAGATATTGGGTGTCAGCCTAAATCTGAAGTTAGAATGGGAAGTCCCTACTGAGGAGGGGATTGCCGAGTGCTGACACATAGTGGATGAAATTTCAATAAGAGACCTTGACCAAATGGACAAAGATGATTTCCAGGACTCGATTGATAAGCTGTTAGAGGACAATGCAAACGACGAGCTGTCTAGTAGCTCAAGTCAGAACATCAAACGCAAGGATCGACATGTGATCTACTATGCAGATATCGAGATAAACGTAGAAACAATCGAAACATGCATAACAAAGACTCAGTACAATTGTTAACCGACAAAATGCAGTACTTAAGGTTAGTAGAAGCAACGGACTGCCTCAAGGACGGGATATCAAAGAGATACATGAAACTTGACTCAACCAAAATAAAATCAAAAAAGGAAAACACACAAAAACCAAAAAAAGAAAGCAATTCCAAAAAATCCATGAAGTTGTCCAAAATGGAGTGCAAAATCAAATACAATGAATTGAAACGAGCCTTGAAGGAAGTTCGGACAACAAAAATGGAAACTGAAGAGGAATCGAATGATGATAAATTTGATGCACTTTCCCACTATAAGAAGTATACCATTCAGGGTAGGAAAATCGTGGTGCAGAAACCCAAACGAGATCCCAAAGAACCAGGAAATTCATATGATGGGCCTGAAAAAGCTAAATGCATCAACTTAGCAGAAGCAGGCGAGGAGCCTAAACCGGTATACATTGCCACGAACCTTACTCACAAAGAAGAGCAACTTTTAGTCGATACTCTCATGGTCATACAAAGATGTAAAGGGGATAGATCCTGATATTTGTTAGCATACAATACCCCTTAAGAGTGATGCTAGACCACGTAGACAACGTCCTTACACGTACAATGAGACTTTTGCCAAGAAAATTTAGGAAGAGATAGGCAAACTGAATGATGCCAAGTTTATCTACGAGATTGAAGACACAGATTGGGTGTCTCATATTGTGGTAGTACCCAAAAAGAATAGCAAAGTGCATGTCTGTGTAAACCTGAAATAGGTACATGCAGCCACCATCAGGGATAACTATCCACTACCAATAACAGATCATGTTATTGAGAGGGTAGTAGGGAAAGAGGCCTATACTTTTTTGGATGGGTTCTCAGGCTACAACCAATTGACAATTAAAGCAGAAGATCAACATAAGACAACTTTTGCAATAGAGTGGGGTATATTTGTCTACAGGGATTATAATGCCTTTTGGCCTAACCAATGCCCCTGCTACATTTCATTCTCATCGAAGAAGTGACCACATAACTCATCTAGGGAAAGTCTTTGAAAAATGGAACGTATCGTATTTTCTTAAACCCGGAAAAATGCATCTTCATGGTAAGACAAGGTAAAATTTTGGTCAACATTGTGTCCAAAAACGGAATTTCAACTGATCAAGAGAAGGTACAAATAATTGCTACACTATCGAGACCAACAAAGATGAAAGAAGTGCAGGTATTTATGGCGCATTATGGGTACTACATGCATTTCATATACATGTATGATGTAATAGCTAAGCCGTTGTATGTCCTCGTTGCTAAGTTTGAATGGACGGAAGAATGCAAGCAGGCTTTCCAAAAATTGAAGCGTCATTTAATTTCTGCTCCAATTTTGCAAGCCCCTAACTGGAGCAAAATCTTTCATGTTCATGTTGATGCATCAACCTATGCCATCGGATGCATATTAGCCCACCAACCAGGAGAGAAGAAAATGGATTTTTCCCTTTGCTACTCTAGTCGACAGCTAAACAACGCAGAGAAAAATTATACCACTACAGAAAGAGAAGGTCTGGGGATGATATATGCTGTCAAAAAATTTAGACACTACCTTCTAGCAAACAAGTTTGTTTCTTTGTAGATCACGAAGCACTACTATATCTAGTAAACAAACCTTGCAACCTCGCTGGTTTATACTTTGCTTGAGTTTGACTTCACAGTAGTCGTTAAAAAGGGGACTAAACACACACACACACAAGCAGATCATCTTTCACGACTGTTTCATGGAGAAGCACCTGAGGGTGTCGATGATGATCTTCCCGATTCATATCTGTTTAACATCGAAATGGTACCGAGATGGAGTGAAGAGGTCATTCCTCTACTCACAATCGGTTCATTACAGATAGAAAGACAACCATCAATTATACATCAAACACGAAATCTCTAGATTTTAGCAGGGTACTATCCTACCAAATCTAGTCGCAATCGGACAAGGTACCAAAATCACGATCCATCAGGAAAAAGGTCATTGAAACTGCAACATATCAGTCCGGAAAGGTCGCCCTATGGTCTAAGAATACTCTCCTATGGTCAAAATGATTAGAAACAATGATTTAAGCACTCAAATCTGCAATTAAGGTTCACAGACGCGTAGTCGTAAACCACAACAAAACTGTTACACTTAATTTAAAGAGCAAAGAGAGAGGAACACAATGCATGTTTTGGATTTAAAAACGGGCTACCCAATCATTAGAAAAGTTGATTACAAGTTGGAGCAACTTTGTAGCTTGAGGGTACGTACAACAGAGCTCTTTTTTTTCTACTGGCCAAATATGGAACACAATGTCCATACATATGTAAAATCCTACGACAGTTGTACAAAACAACTTCCAGTGGAACATGCCACCCTTTTTTGAGTAGTACAAGCACCCAAATGGAGCACTCACATAGTTGAATACTTAAAAAACAAGACCTTCCCAGAGGAATGGGCAAGGCAAGAATGAAAAATGTAGAAGAAGAGGCCAAACACTATCTGCTCATTGCCAATCAACTGTATAGGTGAGGAAAGGACAAAAAACTACCGTTGTGTACTACAGAAAGAAAATATTCCTTTATCTTAGATCAAGCATACTCAGGATAGCCAGGGGGACATTTCTCTACTGATAAAATGGCAAAGCTCGTGCTACACTCAGGCATATGGTGGCCAACCTTGTTTATGGATGCAGAGACATATGTCAAACATTGTGATGAATGTCAACACACAAAACCACCCCTACAGAGAGATGAAATTCCACTGAGGCCAATGATGGGGGTGCGTGCTTTCGCCAAATGGGGCATTGACTTCATTGGTCCCATCATACCTCTAGGATATAGGACGCACGCATAATACATCACAGTAGCAGCAGACTACATGACAAAATGGGTGGAAGCAAAGGTGATCCAAAAAATGATGCAAGAACTACAGCTCAGTTCCTTTTTGAACACATATTTACAAGATATGGACTACCTATCAAAATAGTGAGTGATAGGGGTACACACTTTTTAAACAACGTCATTGAAAGCCTCCTTGATGAATTCATGGTGGTCCATTGCAAATCATCACTTTATCATCCGCAAGCTAACGGGCAACCAGAGAGTACCAACAAAATCTTATGCACCGTACTCACCAAAATAGTCAGTGACTCAAGAAATGATTGGGATCAAAAGCTACACATAGCCTTATGGGCTTACGAGTAGCTTTTAAAACTTCCATTGGCACGACTCCCTTTAACCTTGGTATTCGGGATTAATACGATCCTACCATTGGAATTCCTAATCAAAACCCTAAGAGTGGCAACACAATTAGGATGGCCGAGCCATGAGCTCTCGGAGAGACTAGACACCCTGGAACAATTAGATGAAACCCAACTCAGAGCGATAGTTGGGATATATGCTCAAAAGAAACAAATGAAGGCTTTCCATGATCAACACGTGATTGGCAAGGAGTTCCAAAAAGGGGATTATGTTTTAATGTATATCCTCAAACAACACTCCATAAAACTCAAAAAGCGAGGGATTGGGGCGTTTTGTAATACATTACATATTACAAAGTGGCACCATCAAGTTTGCAATATTAGCAGACGAGGAGATGCCTAATTGGACGAGTGGCTGCATATTAAAGAAATATCATCTTCCACTGCTGACACCAAAAGAATTCACATCAATACATGTAGCAGCTCAGCACAGAAGTCAAGTACGCGACATTGGGGAACAAGCACAACAGGAAGCCAAAATCAGAATATTAAAACGCAAGGAGCAAGCAAACTTTCAAAGAAAATCACAACAAAACGATGCTATTGATATTGCTCCAATAACATCTATACAAATGGCTGCTACACGGTTATGAGGAATGGGTCTACGCATTAATTTACAAGTTGCCGATGGCACTACTGAGCGAGCATTAGTGGACATTGGGGCCAGAGCTAATGTTGTTAACTACTTCACCTTCATAAAAATCACGCAGGAGCCTCTAATGCCAAACACTATGGGGTTCAAAGTAGCAAAAAAGCCACTACGGACAGTCCGGGCCACATAAATTTACCAATCACCATTGATGGAACAGTTTATCCGCATCAGTTTCATGTGGTCGATGATCAACATCTTAACAAAGCAGTTGTTCCAGGAGTGCCGTGGATGCACACTTATCAAGCCATGCCAAACTGGCAGGACAATACATTACTGCTCAAACAAGAGGACCAATCTTTTGCAATGCCCCTTCGTACAAACAGACCATGTATGGGAACCTCTACCATCACCACATGCACCAGTTCAACGATATTCCACATCCAAGGTCAAGAAAATATGGGTTAAAATATCCATCATGTAAACCAATCCTAAGAAATTGTGGATACCAAAACGAAAAAACAATACAAGTCCGCCTACATTGCCTACACAAAATTCAGACCTTGCCAAATTGCCTACGGCTTTTGTCATAAAACCTATGCCAATGGAACACCACCCTCGACAACCAAACAATGTCAAGTGGGTATGGAAACCAAAACAAACTCACTCACACGAGGCCTCTTCTTGGAAATCACAAGCAAGCAATTTCAGTGGCAACGAAAACAAAACCCTCAAGCAAAACAACCAGTAACATCACAACTTCTGCACGTTAACGTCAAACACAAGGCACATCTTCTATAATTACTACTATTCAGACCACGTAGCTTCAATGTGACTTCGCCACCAACAGCCACTCAATATATTTTTCAACACCTCTCTCTTGCACAGCATTTTGTTTCCCCATGCATATCCTCTATCCGCATCATAGAGCCACACTATACGGCTATGCATAGACATGTGCTTTGTTCCCATGCACTCTAACACATGTTCATCTTGGACGACTCACTCTAGGAGGGGGGAATATGTGGCAAGATTATCATTTGTATATATTATTATTATATTATTATTTCTTTTCTTTTTCTTTCCTTTCTTTTTCTTTAGAACAAGTTTTTCAAAGCCTTATAAACTCTTAGCCGGCATAATCATAAACCATACTGTCACCATCTAATACCAGGATAAGAATATGTATATAAGGGAGGTTACACTAATTTTGGCTAATTTATGGCCAATTAATAATATTGTAAATAATTTTATTTTTAAAAAAAGAAAAAAATGACAGATAATCAACAAAAATTGATAAATCGAGCCAGGAAAGTCGGACTTGACTTTTGGAAGCGAACGCCGAAACTTCAAAGCAAGGACTTCAAACATGGCAAATATGGAATGATTCGACACAAGATGGATTTTGAGCCAACTTCTAAAGGTTCAAAACAGCAGACCGGATGCCATTTGTCAACCGAGCGTCAGAATGATGAACAATTTGAACCGCAGGTGATATGAACAACAAGATATGATCAATGCAGGTAAGTAAAAATGGGGCATTCCGGGTAAACTAGGAACATATAGTCAAACGGGGCAACATAAGCTCATTTGTATTCACACAGAGAGAGAGAGAGAGAGAGAGAGAGAGAGAGAGAGAGAGAGAGAGAGAGAGAGAGAGAGAGAGAGAGAGAGAGAGAGAGAGAGAGAGAGAGAGAGAGAGAGAGACAAAATAGGTTTGAAATTGAGTATTCATGATGCAGGTGATCCTGCTGATGTCACTCTTTACCAAACTGCTGTTGGCTGCCTCATTTATGTATGCAACATGAGGCCGTATATTCAGTTTGTAGTCTCACAAGTCAACAGATTTATGCATAGCCCTGGGTCTAAGAATTGGAAGGCTATTAAGAGGATTTTTTGCTACTTGAGTGTACATCTTGAAATGTTTTATCCCAATGGGGGGTCATTTCCGCCAAATTTACATGCTTTTTTTGGACTCAGATTGGGCTGGTTGTTTTGACATGTGAGTGTCCATGAGTGATTTTTGTTTCATGCTCGAAAATTCATGCATATCATGGTTGAGCAAAAAGCAACCTATTGTGGCCACATCCAGTTGTGAGACTGAGTACAAGCTAGTCAATCTTCACAACTACGGTTGAGTGTGTATGGCTCAGACATTTTATGGCTGATTTGGGTGTTGGACAGGACGCTGCCAACACTATCTACATTGATAATCATAGCGCATTGGCAGTTGCGAGGAACCTAGTTTTCATGCTCACACAAAGAAACTTGAGGTGCATTACCACTATGTCAAGGAGAGGCTCTCAGTAGGAGAGATCAGCTTGGCTTATGTGCCAACATAGAACAACCTTCCAGATCTTTTAACAAAGGCATTGTCTCATGAGAAGTTTGAAACTTTCCACAAAGCTTTGGGCTTACTCCCCTTTGTGGATTGATCATTTCCTCAAGGCATGGTACGTCCCTTTACTCTATGTGCCAGCTCTCGTTCACCACATCACTCCCAGGGGGGATTTGTTACCATATACATGTGGTAGTGATGTGTGTGAACTCATTTAGGACGACCGAGGCATTTTTCCCCTCACTAGGACGTTTCCCCCCCCTTGCATTGTATATACGCCCATCACTCTAGGGATACCTAATCTTTCCATTGCACACTAAGTAATACACTCTCTCAGGTTGTGTGCCTTCAGCTTCCTTCATCTTCTCCAAGTTGTGTTTGTTTTCCTGCAACCCTAATTCCAACACGTTCCAACAAATTCATATGATAATATAAACCTCTCTCAACACGCATAGAGAGCACAATACACATGTGTATGAAAAAGACAACTATCCTTCATGCCATCAAATTTTTAATATTTTAAACGTCCTTCTCAATTGAAGAGGCCATGTTTGCAAATCTTGAGCACTATGTCTATAATGCCAAGAGGTATGGCAAGAAAACCTCATGGGATTTTGATAGAACCTCCTTTCTAATACAAGCAAAATCTCAAGCCAAAATGGTGCTCAAAGATTCATAAAATGCTTAGATAAACTCACAACAAAATTTTGACAGGGTTTCCTTTGTATAAGGAGTGAAAACTTGACCCTAATGATGCATAAACCAACACAAAAGAGTAGATATGGGCATAAATTGTCAACTATCACTAACAAAAAACTGCCATATGTGGCATCAAGAAAAATATCCCTTCAAATATATAACCTACGGTGAGGATAATGTAATGGAGAACTCCAGCAAAATGTATCACCAAAGGTATCTCAACATTCAAGAATACCCCAACTCAAGAAAGCCTCATCCATGACCCTTCAAAGGATAAGTAGACACAAGGACTAGCCACAATCTCAAAAAGGGCTCTTCCAATCTAAGTTTAGAAATGGTCAAGAAGCTGCCAAAAAATGTCAAGAAATGGCTCCACATGGCATACAATGGGTAGTATCTGCAACTCAACATACATGAGTAATAACCCACACACAAACAAACATCAGAGGTTGATGCAAACAATATACAACATATGTGTGCGGGGACACCTGCTCTCAAAAGAGCTCAATAGCATTGTGTGCTCAAAAAATATGGACTTATCAATGCATAAAAATCTGCAAAGAAACTACTAGCAAAATCACTCCCAAGAATTCCTATGAAGACGTTATTATTTTGCTGCATTTTGTGATAGGCAAGGTTCAAACTTCTAAATTATTAATCCAATGGACCACCTTCAAGATGTGCAGTTTCTATCAAGTTGTGCGCCGAGGGGGGGAGGGGGTGTTAGGGGTTATTATATAAAGGGGGGAGTGGAGGCCCGGGGCGGTCACTTTTTAGAATGTGTATGATATCACATGAGTTAACCGGAGAGGATTATTAAAAGACCAAAATGTATAAAAATGTATACATACAGAGGGGGGTGGGGGTTTTTTAAATAGGCTCACAGTGTAAGTATAGTATGTATATTGGGGTATTATTAATTACCTCTTGAACGTACGTGATATAGGGATCTTTTGATAAGTGACTGCCCCGGGAGTGGAGGGGACGATCATTTTTTTATTTTCTAGTAGGTTAGCCAAGGAGGAGAACTTCTTTCTGAAGGAGTTCACATTGGAGCACAAGGCAAGGGAGCTCAGTGAGTTTTTCTCACATGTTGCCAACCTCGACAAAACCATCTAGCTACATGATGACACCTTTTGCCATGAACACAACTACACCCACACGTACCTATTGAAGTACATGGTCTTACTCCCCAATTATGATGGCTATTGGATGACATGCAACCTACTCACCCGTATCTACAAGGGCAATTTCCCATTGCGTAGAGGCTCAATTTTTTCTAGGGTGGTGTAGAGGATATAGTTGGCCACTTTGTCACCTTTGACCTTGCAATAGTGGCTGCAATTCATAGGGGAAATATTGGCCACACATTTTTGTCCGCCTAGCCACATTTCTCTTCATGATGGTGAAGGAAAAATCCAGTGCTAAAGGGATGAAGCTACTCCACATGCAAGTGGAAGAGGCGCTCATAAATGCCCTATACATGTGACTAGGCATGCTAAAGAAGCCCAGTCATTGATTGGGTTTCCAATGGGATTTGAGAGTGTGCTATTCCATTGAGCTATTTTGTTTTTTTTTCATTCTCATTTGTGCTTGACTTGAATGAACTTAAAATAATAATGCAAACCCTGGCATATCCTTTACACAAGCGCATCCATTATATACAAAAAATTAAGTTCAAGGGATGCAAAGTCCCCCCAAGGGATTTGTGACCATTGACCCTAGGCATACCCTTAATCCATGTTACAAAATTTCTATGTTTATGTCAAGGACTCCGCCTACTCTTTCTTGCGGAGCTTGAAATATTGATTCCTTCTACTAATGATTTTCCACAAGCAAGTTTCTAGAACCAGATTTGCGTCAAGAGGCTCACCCTTCTTCTGAAAGAGTATCGTATTTCTAGACTATTGGATTGTTCTCAATACCGTAGCTCTTACTATACAAATGTAAGACAAAAAAACTTCATTATTGATGCATCTAGAGCCCATTGCAAGGTTGCGTCTAAAGAAGGGAGTGTCCAAATGCATGTACACCCACTTGCACAATCTACTCGTGAATTTACTGAACATCCCCAGAACAGATGCGTGAGAGTCTCAAACCAATGCAAGGTCACGTTGTTAGCATGCAAACAACAAGGAAAACGAGTGCCTCTATGGCCTTGCATGAGTCACACCGTCGGAAGGAGGAACTATTGCACCACCGAACCCATCTTGACAAGCACCTATAAAGAGTTATGAAGAATCCTTCTAGCATAAAACACACTTTGAATTAGGAGAAACCAAGGACATCATGACGTAGCTCATCTTGTGGAGATGTCTTTAGAGTATCTATAGGATAAAAACAAATGAAAGATGAGAGAGTTATGGCTACTCGAAACTAGGGGTGTACTCGGTTTTCTCTCTTCTCAGCTGACAAGGCTCTCTTTGTAGGCTCCTTTAAATTGGTCCATTTTTTGCCTTTTTGGGGGAGGAAATGAGGTTTCGGTGACCTTTTGACCAAGAGAATGTAGTAGTGCTTGTGCGGAGTGTGCAAGAGAGGGAAGCATGCAAGAGAAGGGGGACAAGAATTGGGGAAGAAGGAGATGATACACAGGGAATTGGGTTAGTGGACACGAAAGTGAGAGAGTGGTCAACTCTCCCACTTTCTCTCCCTATATTGAATAGGTAGAAAATAGTGTAAAGGTGGTTTACCATGGCCACTTGGCCTACATCCCAACAACCTCCGACTTGAAGGTCATGGTGGATAATAGTGGCATCAGTATAGTTAGTCTATGCAAAGTTGATGAAGCATTGGCTAGGCTTCATCCTACTCTCATAAATGCAATGTGTAAATCGCTCCAAGGCTACACTCTTTATGAGAGCATCTGTGGGTTTGTTGTCAGTGTGAACTTTGACAAGCCTGATGCGCTTTCTAGCCAGTGCATCTCTTATGACATGGTATCTAACCTCTATGTGTTTTGACTTTGAGTGAAAGACCGGATTATTTGCCAAAGCAATGGCACTCTGACTATCACAATGCCGTATTGGAACCTCATGAATGTCCAAATCTCCCACTAGACGAGCTAAACATATGGCTTCCTTGCTTGCATCAGATACAACAACATATTCTATGTCAGTGGTAGATGAAGACGTGCAGTCTTGGAGACACGATCTCCAAGAGATAGCTACTCCAACAGAAATGAACACATAGCCAGATGTGGATCTTCTACGATCCACACAATCTGTATAATCCACATCCGTGTAACCTACAATAGATGCATCGTTGTTTCCAAAGCGTAAACACTTGCTAGCTGTACCCTTTTAGTATCTAAGAATTTTCTTCACTGCTTCCCAGTGCTTCTTGCGAGCGTTTGCTATCTACCTACTAACCACTCCCACTGTATGTGCAATGTATAGTCTTGTGGCTACCATAGCGTACATCAAATGCCACTTTTGCACCATAGTCGATAAACATGCATTTGTGTGACCTTGGATCTAACTTGCGACAAAGTTCTTTGGGCACATGTGCATATGTCTCACATACAAATACACGTAAATGCTCATAGCTTGACATTTTTTTCAGTCCATAATTCCTCTCGAATTTTGAAATTCAAAGGAGAACTAGGTGACCTGTTGATGATGTGCACTGCTGTTAGAACAGCTGTTAGAACATCATCCCCCCAAAACTCTGAAATAACCTTCTCCATAAATATCATAGAGATAACTCGCTCTTGAATTGTGCTATTCATTCTTTCAGCTATCCCATTTTGTGTAGGTGTGTATGGAGCAGTAAACTACTGATGAGTGACTCCTCGATTTCAAAAATCCTTGAACGTATTCTCTACCATTGTTCGTCCGAAAAGCTTTGAGCTTTTTCCTGATTGGTTCTCAACCATTGCGAGGTATTTTTGGAATGTTGAATAGACATCTTCCTTACACTTAAGGAGATACACCCACACCTTTTTGGTAGAATCATCTATGAATGTGAGAAAGTATTTTGCCCCCCCTAGAGTTTTATGTGGCATTGGACCACACACATCACTCTGCACTAAGTCTAGGGGTTCACCTTTTCTTGTTCAATGGTGACGATGTCAACATAGTCTGTTTGCCGTATAGACAATGTTCACATAGTGTAAAGTTGATGTAATCTAACACAGGTAAGTAACCAAAACGCTGAAGTTTTTTCATTCCCTTTTGGCTAATATGCCCTAGACGGCTATGCCACAACTCAGTAGATGGCAGCTTGGCAACATAGATAGAGTGTTTGTCAACACTCAAAACAAACACAGAGTACAGGGATCCATTTTTACGACCTTTCATCATGACAAGGTACTCTCTGACTTTCCCTCCCTATATTGAATAGGAAGAAATCACTGTAAGGGTGGTTTCCCATGGCCATCTGGCCTACATCCCAATAGGAAAGAGGTGGGGGCAAGTGTCCAGAGGACCACAAAGAAGGCGAGGTGCCTGTACAGCTGAGTGGGAAACCAAAATGGCCTCCCTTCTCCCCCAAATGTCCACGAGCCCCCATAGCCAAACTTTGAGAGAGCCCCTGTCACCTTTGATACACCCTTAATGGGCACCCCATCCTCCCCTTATACCCCCACTTTCCCCTTTCCTCTTCTCATGTGGGATAATCCCATTGCCACATGGCACATTCCTCCCACTCTTCCCCAAGCCCCTTCTCTCCCCATAGAAAATTTTCAGCTTGACCCCTTCTCAGGACCAACTCCCTGGAAGCATAGTGCACTACTCTGGCACCAAACGTGATATTGTAAAGCACAGCTCGAAGTCCATTACCTTGGCTATCTCCAAAAATTTAAAATATCAATTTTTTTAATTTTAGATCATCAAGTTGGCCTAGGTTCCTTTGTCGCATGCATATGCAACCACTTTCTAAGTCGAGATCACCCACTTCGGATGCACATAACTCATGATGTACAAGTTCGATTCAGAAGCTATAAAGCACGGCTGAAAATACTTATTGAAAACCATGTTTTGGGAACTCAAACAACCCAAAACACTAGTACCCAAGCCTAGCAAAACCAAACCTTTGTACATGAATTTTACATGGTCACTCCCGCTAGTTAGCAAGCTTTTTGGCACAATCTACTGGCTTTATGCTCATCCAAAAAATGCAGACATAGCTTGCCAACCCCCCCTAGCTTGATTGATCGTTCATGACAAGCAGAGGTTTCTAGGGTGAACAACTGTTGTAGCTCATTCCTAGAAACCTCCTTCACATTCTCAAATGTCTTCATATTGTCTTCCTCCATTGATAGCATCTCATCTATCACAATTTTCATCAAACACGCCAGATATTTCTTCAGTTTGTAACCATTAACACGGTATTTATATGCACCACCCAAATATGCCAACCAATATGTCCCATTGTCAAACTTGTTCACAACAGTAGGACCTCCCACTTTATTTGAAACTTTTTCTGAAAGGTATTGTCTAACTTACTATAGTATCGCAATACAAGATCACCCTTTTCAATTCCCTTATCCTTCACAGGTCTATTAGCCTTTTTCTTTCTTTGACACCTCCTCATAGTAGCTAAAAGCCAAAACTCTATCCAATTGCAAACATTGTAAATCCAATAACCTTCCTTGCCAAGTATTTCTTTTCTCTTCATCTACTAATGACAACAATTTAAGTGCAAGAATTTCCACTTCAATTGGCAATAATGTTTCTTTGCCATAGACCAAGTGGTAAGGACAAAACCCTGTGCTCATTTTGACAGCAATTCTATAGGCCCATAATGCACAAGGAAACTCTGAATCCCAAGTTTTTCCACGTGTCTAGGTCATCTTTGTCAAGATTTTCACCAACTCTTCATTGAACCTTTCGTTGAGACCATTGCATTGTGGATAATAAGGAGAACTATACATGTGCTGTATGTTAAGCTTCTCCCATAAGAAATCAAACAGCTCTCCTCTAAATCTAGGTCCTCTATTAGAAAGTAGTTCTAGTGGCACACCAATTTGCAACATATATGCTCATATATAAACTTTCCCATTTCCTTACTAGTAATCTGTTTGACAGCATTGTCTTCTGCCCAACGTGACAAATAATATGCTCATATATAAACTTTCCCATTTCCTTACTAGTAATCTGTTTGACAGCATTGTCTTCTTCCCAACGTGACAAATAATCCACTACTGTCAAAATATAAGCATTTATTTTGCTAAACATGGGTAAGGGTCCAATAGCATCAAGACCCCATTTTTCAAACACAGCAAAAGCTAGAATTTTCTTTCGTAATCATCTTCCCCATTTTTTAGCAAGACAAACAAGACTTGCACCAATGGTTTACATCTCGCTCAATACTTGGCCATACATAGCCTTCTTGCAAAATCTTATGCAACATGATTTTCATGGCAAAATGGCCTCCATAAGATCCCTCATGATTTTCTTCCAAAAGCTTGTAGATTTCTTTTTTCCAAGGCACACGACGCAATACTAGATCACTTCCTATCATGTAAAGCACATCATCAAGCATTTTGTACTTCCTAGCTTTTCTTATAAAAGCATACTTTTTGGATGATGGTAGACCCTCAGGTAAAACACTTATTAACAGAAAATCCACCTCCTTTGATAACACTTCCCTTCCATGATATAAAGGGACATTAGCCTTCAACACAAACACACAAGTGATCATTTCTTGGGAAGCGTCATGAGCTTCTTCATTTTGAGACCTTTCAATATGTTGCAAACTCCATGCTTCAATCACCTTGAAGCCTAAATTTTTCAATTTAGGATTCTTATTCTTCCATACCCCCAGTACATGCTTCACAACCAACAAGGCATCTCCTTTGATTTGTAGGCGACTAATTCCCAATTGTAAACATATGTGTAAGCCACCTTCAAGAGCCATGTACTGTGCTTCATTGTTACTTTTTGCATCAAGTTTTAGTCCTTGTTTTCTTACAATTTTTCCTTGGGCATCATAAATGACAATGATCTCAAAGCAGCATCATGACTTCTTTGATAAGAGCCATCAAAATATAACAGTGAAGCATTGGATATGGCAAGAGTTTTGACCTTCTTCCTTTGCACCACCTCTTCCTTAACCAAAACAGGAGTCTCCTTATAAGTGAGTAGACCTGCTAGGGTAGCCCGAGTACTCTCTTCCACTAAAAAGGTGAATTTGAAACTCCTGAAGTCAATAACCCACTTCATCACTATCTTTGATATATTCGAATTATTAAACAACTGAGAAAGCAATGAATAGTTGGTGAGAAAAGTGATCGACTTTTGCAACAAGTAATGTATGAATCATCTGCAAAAGCATAAACCATACGGGTCATCACCAATTCATTTTCTAAGTGATCTCTTTCATGAGGGGTCTTTACTCTAATAGCATAATGAAGAGGCTTCATATATTGAGATTCCTTCCCCCTTTGCAACAGCATGGCCCCAATGGCATCATCTCCTATTGATGGGTTAACATAAATTCCTTTTCCCAGTCAAGATTTGCATAATGGGTAGTATACTCAAAAAACTTACTTGACTCTGTCAAAATCATCCTTGCAATCACGTTTCACTCCAATGGATCATTCTTAATCGCTTGCTGCAATGGATACAATAAATGTGATGCCAAATATATGAATCGAGACAAATATTTAACCTTCTATATGAAAGTGGCCAACTGTCTTGTATCCTTTGGAGATGACAGCAATAACAAGGCTTTTACTTTTTTTGGATCTGCTTCAATCCCATTTTCTAAAATCACATTTCCAAGAAGCTTCACTCTTGGTTGTGCCAACTGACACTTCTTAGAGTTCAACTGACCCCCATATTCATCATACCTTGCATAAATCATTTTAAGCTTTTGAACATGCTCTTTCCTTGAATTGTATACACAAAAATCATCTATGAACCCTTTGACAAAGTTCCCAAGAAACGGGGTAAGGACCCAATCCACTTTTCTTTTGAAGGCTCTAGGCTCATTCGTTAACCCAAACAAAAAACAACAAAAGAAAAAACAACCCCATGGAGTGATAAAAGTAGTCTTTTTTCGGTCTTCAAGAGCAAGGATAAGCTGGAAATACCTTGAATAACCATTACAGACAGTGTATCTTTCAAAGCCAGCCCAGAAGTTGATCAACGAAAGGTAAGGGATAAGGATCTTTCTTGGTTACTACATTTAATGGCTTATAATCAATGCAAACTCTCCAACACCCATCTTTCTTTGGAGTGACCACTACAGGGCTCACCCATTCAACATTATCAACTAGCACAATGAACCCTGCATCCAAAATTTTATCAACTTCTTCCTTTAAAGAATTCAGTTGCTCCTTACCCATCCTTCTTAATTTCTATCTTATTGGCTTTTCCCCTTCAGCTAGTTCAATCTTCACAGGATCTTCAACAAAACCCCTTATTTCTTGAAAAGATTTGAAAACCTATCCAAAATTTTTAAGTACTCGATTCTTTCTCCTTGTGTCACATCAGTACTCAGCATATTTTGAATCAACCCTTTCTTCACTGGCAATTCCTGTTTAGGCTACATGTGTTTAGGTTGCATCAACTCCTCAAGTTGTTCTAAACGGCTTGAAGTATTTATATCTCCTGACACTTGCAATACCACCAATTTCTCTCTTCTCCTCGTCTAGCAGTAAGAATGACACTTCGCCCTCATCATTGGAACTAGAAGCAGTGCCACTTTTTGAATCTTCAGAACTACCTTCACTTGTAACTTTGGATTCATCATTTTCACTCACATCTTCTAGTGCCAGAGGTTTCTTGGTAGTCATATCAAACACCCTCTTTTCACCCTTCTTGCCATACACATAGATTGTGCCCTTGCCCCGATCTTGCACAGCACCAATAGTTCTCAACCAAGGTCATCCCAAAATGAGAGGAAAAGCTCCCAGGCCGTCTGGCATAACATGAAATTTACTATAACCTTCATGTTGGAGAGGGGGAATGGGGGAACATGCCCAGCACAAACACAAGGGCCTCTCTATAGCTCAGGGTATCCACAACACCCCTATCCTCTCAAAAAACACCTTCAAAGAAACACTTTGCACTAGCAGACCACTGCCTGCTCAATTTCCACTGCTTACGCACTCCACAAATCCACCACACAAGGCACACCTGCTACCATGGCTTGTCTCCACCCTTACACACACACACACAGCCGCTCAATCTCACTCTCTCACACAAATCACCGGTCGATCCGGGGGGGTACACACATCCACACAGCCGACACCGAGGGGAAACATGAAAGCAGGAGAAAGAGAAGGGGGGAAGGGGAAACAACAACAAGAGGAGGCAACAGTGGCTTGATTGCACTTCAAAAAACAAGTACACTGACTTCCACTGCCATCACCATGGCCATTTTCAAGCAAAAGTTACAAAGGGGCTAGCTTGCTAGAGACCTCCACTTTTCAGGCTTCAAACGGTATCCAAAAAGCCAGGAAAAAAGCCCCTAATTTGATCCAATTTTGACTTTTATTGGGGAGGGATTTAATTTAGGAATTTACACTTTAATTGGTCCACCTGGCACCTTGAATTGGCTTTTTTGGAAAAGGGGCACCGCTTTGCTCTATCTGCTCTTCTCTTCTCTCTTTTGCTCTTGGGGGGGAGGCATTAGCGATGTCGCTATTGCTCCATGGATTTTTTCATTTTTTATTTTTACGTTTCATTTTCTTACCCCTTTGTGGGCACTGCTCTATGGTCTAACTTTGACTCTGTCTCTCTCTATCCGACTCCTCCTACCATTTATTTCTTTTTTTCTCTCTCCTCTCCCCTTCTCTTTGGTCCTGGCCTTGCCTTGAACTTCTCCTCTCCTTTGCTTTCGTCCAGCCTCCCTCTTTGTTTGGCCGGCGGCCCTTGGTTGCTTGGCCTTGAAGGGTGCCCACCCCTTTACACTTGCCCCGGACTGCTCCATCCTGTCATGGGACCTCTCCCAAAGCTTGCAATAGCGAGGTGGCTATTGGGGGGGTGGGGGGTCCTCCTTTAAAAAAAGGGGCCCCCCAAGGGCCGCGGGACCAATTGTTCTTAATCTACCATGTCATCAATGCCAAATGGCCGCCTTCGCCACGGGCCACCATCGATCTCAACACCGCCACGCCGCCCAAAATCAGCGCCCCTAGTGCCGCCAACACAGAGCCCGCTAGAGCTACGCCATCGCCAACCATCACAAGAGGGGTACTCCCCCTTTGGATACACATAAGGGGCACCGATTCTAGGTCTTATAGACCCCATCTTTCAGCAGCGCTTGCGCATGTGGGACCAAGTGACGCCACGTGGCAGTCACTGGCCCATGGCCTCTTAAGCTGACAAAAAAACCCCTTTAAAAATACATGTTAAAACCCCCTTTTTTTTGTTTGGTCTTCTTCTCTCTGCTCTTATACCTTGCTCCCATACCAGACCAGCAAGCCGCAAATCCCGGCCGAAAGCTTGTATAGTCAGCTTGCTCATAATCCCCTTCACTTCTCGATTTTTCCAGGCCCTCCCAACAAGGCCGCAAAAAACAAGAAAAGACATCTGTCACAGCATTCTCGAGCAATGGCCTTCACATTTGAACCACCGTATCTTTCTGATCGAGTACCCGATTGATGCGTCGTTGATTTGTGCTGGCTCCACATGATGCACATTATCACTGAGAACTTTGGTGAGGCCAAAACGATGCCGGGTGGCACATCCTTTGATGCGGTCAAGTGGGCTCAGACCCGTAGGCTCAGACCCGCCCCCTGAAAATCTTCTAATGGTAACTTGCTAACCAGAGCTCCGATTCACATTCCGAAAAGACAGGCATGTTCCATAACTGGAGCACCACACATGTATCCACTCACACTTTCCTGGGCCACCTGTTCCCAACTGCCCTATCCGTCGGGCATCTGCTACATACTCCAGCTTTAAACTTCAGTATCTTGCGCACCGGGGCTCCGTTTGATGAGCCGTCTGGACCGGCTTCTAGAGAGCACTGAGCACTACATCTTAGGGCACTGATGGGACACTTCGGACATCTTTATCTACTACCCTAATTGAGTCCTTTTTGGGCCTTCTTGGCCTAAAAAAACGCTTTAGGCATACTTTTTCGCTACTGCCCAGGTCCTTAGCACCTACCCTAGCCTTCTGCACTGCACTTGCCTGCACCCTTTTCCTGGCAAGGCCACCTCCTAGCTTCGACCAACTTTGGTTGTACGATCATTAATCAGCCCCCTCATCGAACATTTATGTTTGACCAAAAGCATATGTACAAAACTTTGAAACTAGCACACCAAATTGATGATTAAAAGAACTCGCAAAACCATAATAGTATGTACAAGCTATGTATTGAGGCGGTCCGGGGCGGGAAATAAGAAGAGTGGCCTCTAAGCACTTTTCTAGGCTCCCATGCTGCTCAATTGAGTTGGGGTTGGAAAAAACAGCAAACACACACACAAACCCGCAACCTAACCCTACACAAATTTGGGGCACCACCTAGTTTTGGATGCGAACTAGCACGCGTAAAGAGAGAGAGAGAGAGAGAGAGAGAGAGAGAGAGAGAGAGAGAGAGAGAGAGAGAGTGCTCGGGCTGCTTTCAAATGTTCAACAGTGATCAAGCAAACACAACTATATATGTAAGAAAAAGAGGGAAGGGGGAGGGGGTGATTGTTGCACTAATACTTTCTTACAAATCTGTCATGACCAATGAAAGTGAGATTAGTATTTGTTCAACATAGCTTGAGTAAATTACACCACAACACATCACAAGAAAAGCCACCCCAATCACTATCTTAAAGCCAGGGGAGTCCTCTCCACCCTGTCGCCCTCTTACAGTATGTGGGATTTATGGCTAAATTAATGACAACACCCAGAGACAAGATATCAAGAACTTTTAAAAAAACACCAAGACACTTACACATCATTGTTGTCCATTACTTCACTTTGGAAGAGAGACAAAGTATCCAAGCTTACTCCAAATCCACCCTCCTTGATTCAGCAAATGTTGGGCTTACACTAGTAGGAGAAATGATAGATTTCCTACTCTCAATTGAATGATCACTCTCTCTTACAATGGCATAGAGTTCCCTTGCTAATCACCCCTAATACAACACATGCATATGCATAAGACAATGAGCTTCCACTCAAGAGCTCCTTCTAAAGAGGTTGAGCTTGGATTCTCAAGCTATAGCATAGTGCTGTTGCTTATGGCTCCCCTTTTGTGCTAGCTACACCCTCCTTTTATAGCAATTTTGAGGGCTAGGGTTACTCCTCTAACCATAGTTGGGTTAGATTTTCAGCACTTATCTAATTTCTTTTTCTTGGAATTATCAAGAAGTTGGTGTGGATAGATGAAGAAGAGAGAGAGGAGAGAAGTGGAGGTGATAGGACTTTTAATAGTAGGTTAGTGTTAGTAAATTAGTAGAGTTAGTATTTTTATTGATTTACAAATGAATTTGGATATTTACAATGGGAGTATCCAAGTAGGACACAAATAAGGAAGAAAAAACTCTTAATAGGTAAGAAAATATGGATTTTTTACAATGTTGATGCTCCAAGTGTCTTGAGTAGGATCAATTTTGACGCTTGTTGACGGTCCACTAGCTTTGACGGTACGTTTTTTCTCCACTCTTGACCTTCCTTGGGCGCGAAGGTAAGTGAACATGAGTAATCAATCACCATGATGCTGTCTTTCAAGAGAAGAGGCTGAATTTTGTGGTTTTTTGATAGATACGGGTAATATGGATGAGGAAAAATGAGACTAGGTGGTCAATTTTGGAATGGAAGTGTGTGTAGGAGACATGAGTTCACCATGGTTTCTCTTATTCTTCAAGGTTGAGAAGAAGGTGAGTAGGGTGTAGAGAGGAGTGGTGAGAGAGGTGGGGATGATGAGTAGAGAGGTGTGTGTGAAAGAGGAAAATGATAAAGTGGAAGAGGGAGTGTGGCTGCATAGCATGGGCAAACCGGGGTCCACAAATAAAATCCTAGCTCACAGCTCGTAGCTCAAAAAAATATGAAAAAATTTGAGGTGAAAGTTCAGCTCACGAGCTACAACTTTTGTTTGTATTACCTTTTCAAATTCGGGGAGCATGTGATCTTTAAAAATTCAGCAAAACCGACTATTTTTTCCACTGCACAAGGTCCTTGTGAGATCCTTCTTTGGATGATTCTTTTGAATACCTCCAAGAGTGAGCTCCCCATGGTGCATGCATGCATTCCACATACCCTTGACCTTATTTGGTAGGTCTATAATTGAAGATAGTGTTGAGATCATGATATAAGTGAATAGTACAACTAAGAAAATCAAATATTGAGGGGTCTAAAAAAATATGTACATGTCAAATATAAATAATATAGGTGGAAAAAATATAAAGGGGTCAAAATAAATCTCTCTCATTATAAGTCTACCATAAAAAGATGAATATTTTTTGTGTTCTAATTTATGACAGTAAAAGAGAATAGATGTAGGAAGGAAAAATCACAATAGTGAAAAAATATACACATAAATAAAACTAGTTTTTTTGGATTTTTGTTGGGATGGAGTTACACCAAAAATAAGAGAAGCTTGCATGAAATTATTTTTATATGGAATAAAGAGTATGAAAAATGGTAAGAAAAAATATGGTAATGGTGAGTCAATGTACATAGCATAAATAACACACCATAGGTAGAAATATTTAAATAAATACCAAAATAATTATGAAAAATCCTTTTATTTAGGCCCTATATACAATGAAATATTTACACACAAATGGGCCATAATATACTTATATATATTTTTTATTTTTTTTTGGCTCAACTAGCCCAGTGACTAGCTAATTAAGGGTTTTTAAGAAGATATGGGAAAAGTCCTCTAACTCACACACACCTATATACAGTGAAAGGGTGAGGGTAACCACAGTGTGAGTGATTTGATAGGGTGAGGTAACTCACTATGGCAATTACGGAGAGCCAAAAAACGGCTATCATTAGCCCTCCCCCAGGATGATGGTATATTCATGTACCATCATAGAGCATCTTTTCCAAAGAGAGTGCTTCAGAGTCCTTGACGAGATCTTCATTGTTTGGCCCCTCAGAATTTTGGCTAGAGTTACACTCATGCTTCATGTAACAATACTTACATGAGACAGTTATCCTTTCACAGATCTTTGGTAGATCCTTTGGTAGAAGGCGACTCAAATAGGGCTTCAAGCGATAACCATTTACCTTCCTAGAGTTCTCTTTCCCATTCAAGTCCATAAGTTGATAGTAACTTGAATTGAAAGCCTTCTTAACTATATATGGCCCCTGCCATCTAGTTTCAAATTTGGCATCAAAACGATTATCGAGTCGATTGTCCTACCTTAGCACAAGATCTCCTTCATTGATGCCTTTGTCCTTCAGTTGCTTGTCAAGCTTTTCCTTCGTCTGTGTGGCTTTCCTCTTGTAGCACTCGTATGGTGCTTCTCTTTTCCACTCAAGCTCAGCTAAGGTAAGAAGTCGATCCATCCATGCTTCTTGATCATCTTGTGCTGCTTTGCCATGAAGTCGCATTGTCGAAATGTTGAGCTCAATTGGTTGTAAAGCCTCGTGACCATAGACCAAGTGAAATGGTGTAAACTCCGTGGCTTCCCTATATGTGGTTCGATACGCCCACAAGGCACCATCCAAGAAGTCATCCCACAACTTTGTCTTGTTTTTCACCATCTTTCTAATGATGCTTGCAATGACACCATTAGCTTTTTCTACCAGACCATTGGATTGGGAATAGTAGGGTGTACTATGACGATGTAGAATGTGAAGTTCTTCACAGACTTCTGTAAGCAAGCCCTTTCTAAACCCTGGACCATTATCAGAAACAATCTCCAAAGGTGTGCCAAATCTACAACAAATGTGAGTGTAGACAAATTTCCTCACTGTCCTCTCATTTACCTTTGCCACACTTTGTGCTTCTACCCATCTTGTCATGTAGTCTATGGCCACCAAGATATACGATTTTCCATTTTTAGTCCTAGGCAATGGACCCATAGCATCAATGCCCCATTTTTCAAATGGACCATTTGCAAGGACTAGCTGACGTGGACCATGTAACAGACGCTTGTTTCCATTAATCTGACAATTGTGATAGCTTTTACATCAATGTTGAACATCAATGTGCAAGCTTGGCCAAACATATCCGGCAAGAAAAATCTTTTTTGCAGTGAGTTCCTGTGCAAAATGACCACCACACGCTTCCTCATGCAAACCTTTTAGAATGGCTGGGATTTCCTCAATAGTTGGTACTCTTCTGCACACTTGATCCTTTCCTCTTTGATAGAGGGATCCTTCTAGGAAGAGATACGTGCTTGCCTTCTTCATGAGTCTCCTCTTCTGAGCCTTCATGAAGTCTTGTGGAAACTCACCCTCCAAAATGTAGCTAATAATGGGAGTCAATGACTCCAATCCCTGGTATCTCGGTTGCTTGATAGTTGCTGCCACCATGATGACCTGCAGTTCTTTCTCAACACATGTAACTGCTTGTTGTGCAAGTAAATCGGCATCTTCATTTTGTTTCCTAGGAATATGATATAGTTGCACTTCTTCAAACTGATTAAACAACCTACGAATGGCATGAACTTTTGTCCTTAAGCTTTCATTCTTGCATGCCTAAATGCCTAAAATTTGCTTCACAATGAGAAGTGCATCCCCTTTTACCATGAGACGTTGTATACCTTGGCCAATGCATATCTTTAAACCATGAAGTAGTGTGTCATATTCTGCTTCATTGTTGCTAGTTGAACTTGGTAGATTGAACTTCTCTTTCATGACCACCTCTCCACTTGGGTTGAGCAATACTAGCCCTCCCCCTGCTTTTCCTGTGGCTCGTCAAAAAGCTCCATCAAAGAACAAGGTAAAACCATTAGGAATACTTTTAGGTGGTGGCAATGGTAGGGTCTTCACTTCAGGCACCTTAATCTCCTTCTCATGTACCCTATAAGTAAGGATCCCTGCCAATTGTGCACGCACACTATCTTCTACCTTGAAAGAGTATTGGAACTCTTGCAATTCCATAATCCACTTTGAGATCCTAGTGCTAAGATTCATTTGAGATGACACCCAAGGAAACAAATTTTCTACAGTGAGAATTACAAAAGGTTTTGGTAGCAAGTAGGATCTAAACTTTCTCACCGCAAACATGAGAGAAAGCATCATGAGTTCTGCCTCCATGTAGCCTCTCTCCAAAGCATTCATGACCCTACTAGCAAAGTAGATGGGTCGCATCCTGGTACTGTGGGGATCTTGTTGTAATAAAACTGCACCAATTGTTTCCTTCCCAACACTAGAGCTAACAAAGAATGTGTACTCCCAACAAGGAGGCATGAGTGTTGGTAGCTCTGAAAAAATGACTTTAATGTTACAAAAGTACTCTTCAAGATCATCAGACCATGCAAATTCTACTTGTTGTGTCAACTTTTGCAAAGGGTGAAGTAACTCCGAGGCTAAGTGAATGAAGCGTGATATATACTTCACCTTTTGAATGAATGAGATGACCTCTTTGAGATTCTTGGGTGATGGGAGCTCAATAAGAGCCTTTGCCTTTGAAGGATCCACCTCAATGCCTTTATAGGAAACCTTGTGACCAAGCAAGATCACTTCCTCCTCACCTATGTGACATTTGTCGAGGTTGAGTTGACCTCCCATGTCATAGAGCTTCTTTAAACCTTCTTCTACCCTTTGTAGATGCAATGATTTTGAGCTATAAATGCAGAAATCATCAATGAACACCCTAATTGACTTTCCAAAGAATGCTTGAAACACCATGTTCATGAAACGTTGGAATGTTGCAGGAGCATTTGTCAGACCAAATGGCATGACTCTAAAAGCATAACAACCCCAAGGAGTGATGAAGGTTATTTTTAACTGATCTTCCAATGCGATACCTATTTGAAAGTAACCCAAGAAGCCATCACACACAGTGTACTTCTCATGACCAGCTACCTCATTTAGTATCTCATCTTGAAATGGGCGGGGAAAGTGATCTCTTTTTGTTGCCTCATTGAGTGGACAGTAATCCACACACACCCTCCACTTGCCATTTTTCTTAGGAGTGACAACAACAAGAGAGACCCACTCTGAATTCTCCACTAGATAAATGAAACCTGCTGCTAGAAGCTTTCTTACCTCCTTGAGTAAAACCTACTTCTTGATGACTCCTAGCCTTCATAGCTTCTGAGCCTTAGGTGTGGCCTCTGGCTTCAACTCAATTTTGTGTTGAACAGCATCTACTCCACGCACATCGGTGTAGTCTTTAGCAAAAAGCCTAGGAAATTTCCTTATCACACATTTGAGCTCCTCTCTTTCATCCTTTGTAAGTGTTGTAGATAACATACCTTCTAGCATTCTTTCATCTTCCACTTTTTGGTTTTCTTGGGAACCTACCTCTTCCAAACCTGGGCAAGAGGTCTCCTGGTTGTTTCGCTTAAACCTTACCCCCATGACTTCGATGGAAGACTCCTCTTCAGTAATGTTGCCGCTACTTTCTCCTTCTGAAGTGCTATCGGTCCAGCCTTCCTCCGTCTCACTTTGAGATGATTCTTCATGGAGATCCTCTTGGCGTTGCTCCTTCATGTCAAAGACAACCTTCTTATGATTGTCATTCCTGCAAATTAGCTTTCCACTCTCCCAATCCTGCAAAGCTTGCATTTTCATTAGCCATGGTCTTCCTAGGATAAATGGGTAACCATTTCCTTTGGTAGACATGACATAGAAATCCACTGTCTTCTTAATACCAAAGGCCTCCACAAAAACATTCTTGCAAATGCCTACGCACCTAGCCTTGCTATTGTTTTCTATCTTGACTTTAATTTTAGGTGTCTCATGGATGTGCATGCCTAGTCTTTGCATGAGTCCTTCTGTCATGATGCAAATTTGTGCACCCCCATCCACTAGACCTTTCCTAACCAATCTTCCTTTGATGTAACAATCTAGCACAGGTGTAATATCCTCATTCATTTCAGCATGTGCAATTTTTACAACGGGAACACTCTCTTTTTTCTTTCTCCTAGTGTTAATTGCCTTCGTTAAATCCCTCCTAACTTGTGGGCATAATGCAAGAAACTGAGGCCATGAGATATCAGGACCCTTACCTCTCATGTCGTCCAATAGGTTGTATGGATCCATACCATGTCCAAGAGGGAAGTCTTGGAGATTGATATGACGTCGAGTCTTCTTACCTTCCTTGGTCTCCTTTGCCTTCTTGCCTCGTCCATGATCACTTTGTGACGTGACTCCTTCTTTCTCCTTCGCTTTTCCATGGCCACTCTTAATGCCATTTGCTTCCATGTCAACCTCTTTTGAGTTTGTCACCTCTACCACATGCACATTTGGGTCTGGCAAAGGTGGAACTCCTTCCACTCCTTGTGAAGGTGGTCTTGATCCATTTGGCCTTTGTAGAAGCCGTGGTTGTTGACTAGTTCCTTCACTTGCATTCATCACTGGGTAATTCAAGTTAGGTCTCCCTGGCTCCCCACGGGGCCAAGGACAATTATACATCCCATGTCCAGACTCACCGCAATTCCAACATTGCAAGACTCTCCTAGGTCGTGAATCTCGCTCTTCAAACTTCTTTGCTTGTCCCTTTGGACCTACAGCTTGTGCAAGGTGAATTGGCAGGCTACTTAAAGATTCATTCAACTTCTCGATTACTTCAGTTGTTACCTCAGGAAGCTCCCTAGATGTCGATGCTTGTGACTTACCTTTGGGTCTAAGACCTTCTATTGGAACCTCTCCCCTTACGCACTTGAGTTTCCTATATTTCTTAGCAGCCCTAGTTTCAGCTGCATCAAAGGTAGCAGGTGCACCCGCCTCAACTTTTACCTTAAGGTCAGGAAAGAGTCCGGCTATGAACCTCTCCTTCTTTAGAAATTTTGCACCATCACCAGGGTTAGCAACATTTCGTATCCATAGAGCCCAAAGACGTAGAAACTCGTGCTTATACAAGTAGTAGTCATCTAAGTCTTTTTGCTTATGAGAAACAATGTCTTGCCATAGTTTTTGAGTGTTTTGGGGATCAAAGAAGTATCTCTTGAAATGATTCACAACTTCCGTGTAATTCCCTTTAACTTCCTCAGGCAATGAGTCAAACCAAGTGCTAGCATCTTTCCTAAGGACCACTTCAAACATCTCTACGCGTTCTTGATCAGTTACTATCCTCTTGATACGACAAGACATCTTGAAATTTGCTAAAAATAATTCTGCATCCTCTCCAGGCTCTCCAAAGAAAATAGGATATCCGGACATTTGGCGTTGGGCCTCCATTGAATCGGTTTCAAAGTGACAACACGTTTTTGTTTTTCTTTCTTTAAAAAATTTACACAATAATGTTTTCTAAATTGCAATCTATTCTACAACAAAATAAAAATATTCACATCAAATGACCTATGATAATCAATAAGAGACAGGATGACAGTGTTTGGTGATGCGATAATTTCTCCTACTCTTTGGGCACCAAACATGAACACCATACGTTGTTGAAAATGGATGTTTCTACTAATTGCAATGTTTATTCTAATGTGTGGAGTGAAATGAAAGGGGAAAACCTCTATTCTTGGGCCATTATCCATTGTCTATGCATGACCTTATGCTTAAAACAAAACAAAAATATAGACGTCCAAACTAAGGTCATACCTAATGAGAGGCAAAATAAAAAGATTTACTGATGCGTTTATCTCTACCAACCTAAGAGGACCTAAAATTCTACGAATTACACGTTGAAATTGCAACTTAGTACTAACAATTATGTGTACCTTTTGCCTTGCAATGGGAATGAAGGGATCATACAAATTCTCGTGATTCATGGAAGCTACTTGATTATGCTAAAGGTTGAGCCTACACAAAACATACACAAGCCGTCCTCAGTGGAGGTGCCAATTTGAGACGGCGGTCCGGGGCGGGAAACAAGAAGAGTGGCCTCTAAGCACTTTTCTAGGCTCCCATGCTGCTCAATTGGATTGGGGTTGGAAAAAACAGCAAACACACACACAAACCCGCAACCTAACCCTACACAAATTTGGGCACCACCTAGTTTTGGATGCGAACTAGGACGCGTAAAGAGAGAGAGAGAGAGAGAGAGAGAGAGAGAGAGAGAGAGAGAGAGAGAGAGAGTGCTCGGGCTGCTTTGAAATGTTCAACAATGATCAAGCAAACACAATTATATATGTAAGAAAAAGAGGGAAGGGGGAGGGGGTGATTGTTGCACTAATACCTTCTTACAAATCTGTCATGACCAATGAAAGTGAGATTAGTATTTGTTCAACATAGCTTGAGTAAATTACACCACAACACATCACAAGAAAAGTCACCCCAATCACTGTCTTAAAGCCAGGGGAGTCCTCTCCACCCTGTCGTCCTCTTATAGTATGTGGGATTTATGGCTAAATTAATGACAACACCCAGAGACAAGATATCAAGAACTTTTAAAAAAACACCAAGACACTTACACATCATTGTTGTCCATTACTTCACTTTGGAAGAGAGACAAAGTATCCAAGCTTACTCCAAATCCACCCTCCTTGATTCAACAAATGTTGGGCTTACACTAGTAGGAGAAATGATAGATTTCCTACTCTCAATTGAATGATCACTCTCTCTTACAATGGCATAGAGTTCCCTTGCTAATCACCCCTAATACAACACATGCATATGCATAAGACAATGAGCTTCCACTCAAGAGCTCCTTCTAAAGAGGTTGAGCTTGGATTCTCAAGCTATAGCATAGTGCTGTTGCTTATGGCTCCCCTTTTGTGCTAGCTACACCCTCCTTTTATAGCAATTTTGAGGGCTAGGGTTACTCCTCTAACCATGGTTAGGTTAGATTTTCAGCACTTATCTAATTTCTTTTTCTTGGAATTATCAAGAAGTTGGTGTGGATAGATGAAGAAGAGAGAGAGGAGAGAAGTGGAGGTGATAGGACTTTTCATAGTAGGTTAGTGTTAGTAAATTAGTAGAGTTATTATTTTTATTGATTTACAAATGGAATTGGATATTTACAATGGGAGTATCCAAGTAGGACACAAATAAGGAAGAAAAAACTCTTAATAGTTAAGAAAATATGGATTTTTTACAATGTTGATGCTCCAAGTGTCTTGAGTAGGATCAATTTTGACGCTTGTTGACGGTCCACTAGCTTTGACGGTACGTTTTTTCTCCACTCTTGACCTTCCTTGGGAGCCAAGGTAAGTGAACATGAGTAATCAATCACCATGATGCTGTCTTTCAAGAGAAGAGGCTGAATTTTGTGGTTTTTTGATAGATATGGGTAATATGGATGAGGAAAAATGAGACTAGCTGGTCAATTTTGGAATGGAAGTGTGTGTAGGAGACATGAGTTCACCATGGTTTCTCTTATTCTTCAAGGTTGAGAAGAAGGTGAGTAGGGTACAGAGAGGAGTGGTGAGAGAGGTGGGGATGATGAGTAGAGAGGTGTGTGTGAAAGAGGAAAATGATAAAGTGGAAGAGGGAGTGTGGCTGCATAGCATGGGCAAACTGGGGTCCACAAATAAAATCCTAGCTCACAGCTCGTAGCTCAAAAAATATGAAAAAATTTGAGGTGAAAGTTCAGCTTACGAGCTACAACTTTTGTTTGTATTACCTTTTCAAATTCGGGGAGCATGTGATCTTTAAAAATTCAGCAAAACCGACTGTTTTTTTCACTGCACAAGGTCCTTGTGAGGTCCTTCTTTGGATGATTCTTTTGAATACCTCCAAGAGTGAGCTCCCCATGGTGCATGCATGCATTCCACATACCCTTGACCTTATTTGGTAGGTCTATAATTGAAGATATTGTTGAGATCATGATATAAGTGAATAGTACAACTAAGAAAATCAAATATTGAGGGGTCTAAAAAAATATGTACATGTCAAATATAAATAATATAGGTGGAAAAAATATAAAGGGGTCAAAATAAATCTCTCTCATTATAAGTCTACCATAAAAAGATGAATATTTTTTTGTTTCTAATTTATGACAGTAAAAGAGAATAGATGTTAGAAGGAAAAATCACAATAGTGAAAAAATATACACATAAATAAAACTAGTTTTTTGGGATTTTTGTTGGGATGGAGTAACACCAAAAATAAGAGAAGATTGCATGAAATTATTTTTATATGGAATAAAGAGTATGAAAAATGGTAAGAAAAAATATGGTAATGGTGAGTCATTGTACATAGCATAAATAACACACCATAGGTAGAAATATTTAATAAATACCAAAATAATTATGAAAAATCCTTTTATTTAGGCCCTATATACAATGAAATATTTACACACAAATGGGCCATATATACTTATATATATATAGATATATATATTTTTTTTTTGCCTCAAACTAGCCCATAGTGATAGCTAATTAAGGGTTTTTAATAAAGATATGGGAAAAGTCTCTAACTCACACCACACCTATATATAGTGAAAGGGTGAGGGAAATCCACAGGTTTGAGTGATTTGATAGGGTGGAGGTTAACTCACTATGGCAATTTACGGAGAGCCAAAAAAATGAGCTATCATATAAAAGCTTTCATTCCTTCCTTTTGGCTCACCGCATGCTTTAGGTGGGTTTCCCACCCCGCTTGGACTACAATTTGTTGACCTCAGGCCACTAAAATCCCTCTCGAAATACAGTTTGAGATGCCTCCATTTACCCTGTTCTAAGAAGCTTGCCATTTTGCTCTTACCAGTTGATAGGTCCCAATTGGAAGGCCTTTTCACTTTATGTGGACCTTCCACTTCTTCTTGAACTTCTTCTAGGAATGTGAATCCAGGTATCTTTCGTACTTCATGACCAGGTCTCCTTCCTCTATGCTTCTGTCCGGCCCGGGGGATTCACGATGTAAAACTTATACCACCACGTAAGTTGCACGAGGCGAGGGGGGGTTTTTTACAAGTTACATCAGCCGTATAAAGTTAGGGGTAGAACCCTAATAATTTATCTCCAAACATTTAAAATAAGGGAGGGGATATCTTATTTATGGGATGGGGGGCGAGAAGTGAGAGAAAAGGGAAAAATGAGAGAAAGTATTTGTATTTCAAATCATGGCTTCCAAAAGAGTCTACCCTCAACCTTAGTGAGTCAATAGCCTACAAAGATACAATAACAAAAACTAACCACTGCTTTGTATCATTGCTTGTTTTGTGATTAAAGTTCATTGAAGAGGGATGAAAGCTATAAAGAGTTTGTATTAGATGCAAATTTAATGGAAAAACCTAACACAACTTTATAACCATGTTTTTTGAGTAACTAGAAACATAGATTGACGAGTAGCTAGAGAATAGGTTGAATGGGCACATAGTTTGAAAGTCAAACATAAGACACTTGAAGGTACACCTAGTTTTCAAACAGAAGTGGTTTCTTAGTACGTTGCAATCACTGTGCTACACGCTCTTTGAATAGTCTTACGCAGTAGGCCCATGTCCCATGAAAAGCAGTGACGCAAGCCTCCATGGTAGCATTGATGGGATACTTTTGCATGAGAAAAACACCATTGTCCATCAGAGCAGTCACATGAAGATCGCCTTTTCAACAAAACTTTGACAAGTTCTGTGCCTCATCTCCACTCTGATTGGTTTGCTGTGTACGATGGGAGGGTTGGGCACCATAGACCCCTCGGACACAAATCTTTATAGCATGCCCATGACTGGCTTCCAGCCTCACCATGAAGGGATATTTTCCATCGCTCCATTTGACAGCCATTTGGAGATGTGGAATGTAGGATTGTGTCAGCTCACCTGCGGCTACATGGCATCCGGATACGAGTGACGTAGAGGCCTTAGATCTGTGAGACGTTAAATTTTATATGTAAGATAGCGGGTTATTTTTGATAGTTTTTTGCATGATTGTCGTATATAAGTGTAGAAAGGGGGGGTCATTTTCCCTAATTGAGTCGTATATAGGGTTTTATCAAAGTTGTCCGCTTGCAAGTAGCGTCCGATTTTGTATAAAGAGTGAATTCACCGGGTTGTACGGCGACAGGATCTAAATTGAACTTGGCAAACCAAGCTTCTCTCTCTACCTTCACATAGTAGTCTGCCACCACTGCTCTTGTCCATCTACAAATGGCCTCCAAACTGGCTATCAAGATTATAGAACTCATTGTTAGAGGTGGATTGACACGCCACATACCTTCAAGCACCAAGCTATGCATGTACTAGCAACACAGCCTCTTACCAAAGGCTAGCTCGAATGGAGTGAAGTTTGTAGATACTTATAGGACGTCCTATACGCCCATAGACATTCTCTAGATTTGCATCCCACTCAGCTTCCTGCTTATACACTACTTTGTTAACATCTTGACAATTTGCCCATAGCACTCTTGACTAGACCATTGGCATTGGGGGGTCATAGGCGAGGGAAAAAACCTGATGTTGAATCTTTAACTTTCTACCCCCTCTAATTCACTCTTGAGCTTGCTTCTAAACCCTGGACCACTATTAGGAAAGTAACACCCTTGAACGCCATAACGGCAACAAAATGTTTATTCCAATCACAAACTGAGCCACCACTATTACATTTACTTCCATTCACTGCTTTGGCCTCGACTCACCTTGTAAGGTAGTCAATGGATACCACCACGTACTTCTTACCACTTGTAGACTTTGAAGAGGGGCCATTATGGCATCCAGACCCACTTTTGGAAAGCAATTTGTGCCTTGATGGTGCCCTCTTATGGACTCCGCTAAAGTCGTTCTTTCACTATAGATCTGACACTTGTTGGCACTTTTTGCACCAATAATGCACGTCCCTTCACATCGGAAGGGCACAAAAGCCAGCCCTAAGCACTCGAAATAGAACTTGGTATTTGCCCTGATGCACGCTCTCTTTCATTGGCCATTGCTCCAGCACCATTTCTATCTCTCTTTGTACAACCCACCTTCTAAGTACTCCCATCACGCCCATAATTATAAGATCCACCTACCAATGATTGAAATTTGCGGGCCTTTTGCCCTCCACTCTTCGCTTTTGCAGCTTCGAAAAACCTTTGAACATTGATCCCTGTACTAAAAAACCTAATCTCAGTAAGAGTCACCCTATCCTACATAAGTGGATTTGGGGCGAACCTGTACTTTGATCTAGCAAATTATCCAACCTTCTTGATTCTTGCTCTCTCCTCACATGCTTAATTGGATCTCTTCAAAAGACGTTCACACATCTTCTTGATGGAAAAAAAACCAATGCTTCAATGCATTGAGACTTTACCTACCTTTGGGCCATAGTAGTTGCTTGATGACTAGCAACGCATGTCCCTTCACCACCAACCTGAAATGCCTAACTATTTGTACTGCATTAAGACCAAATGCAGAGTGAGATACTCCGCATCATTGTTGGTGGTGGACACCCTCCCAGATTCATCGCCACCCTCCAGATCATACGCCGAGAAATATAGCTTTGCCATATGGGTCGGAATCACCACACCTCCTACTGCCTTTCTGTACTACCCCTTCGATACGCTCCGTCGAACCACACCATAGTAAAAGCATCCTCCAAGTCGGGTTCTTTCCTTAGCTTCATCTCGTACCACTCTTGGATAGGCCGGCAAATCGATGGCCTTGTTGGACAAGAATGTTTGCCTGGTGAACCGATCATGTGATCTTTACTTGAACTGGACTCGAACTCTTGTATCCAATCAACCCACTTTATAATCCTCTTCCTGCTTCAAATGTAGTAGCACTACTTCTAGACAATAGATTATTAGCCGCGTCAACACAAAAACTTACACACTATCAAATGCACTTGAAGTTTTTGCAAAAAAGCGAAGACCAGAGCATCACCCAAGGCTCTGCTTCGATGTAGGTAGCCTCTCCTGGTTAATCACCTTGCTTTCAAAGGTATATTGGCTTGTAGCTTCTCCCTTCTTTGTAGGAAAACCAGCTCCAATAGAAACTGTGACCACTGTGATACACACATAGAAGTTGTCCTCTTGATTGGGAGGTCATACTATGTCAACTAAACAAAATCTCTTTGACTCTTGAAAGCCCCTGAGCTTCTTCATCCCACGCATACCATGCAATTGGTTGAGCCTCTTTTGAAGAGGATGCACATATGCAACAGCATCAAAAGAAACGTGATTGATACTTGAGGTTATGAACAAACGAAGCCAAACCTTGGAGCATCTGATGGCGGTGTCCATCAAAACACCAATGGTTTCACCTTTCTTGGATCAGCCTTATACCGTTTTGAGACCACCGCTATAGACCTAACATATGTGCTCGAGGCTATGCTAGCTTGCACTTCTTGGGGTTTAACTGACCTCCTTCTTCATCTAGCCTTTGAAAGCATAACCGTAGCTTTGATAGGTGCTCCAATCTTGAACTGTAATAGCCGATAAGACCATATTAGGTAAAGTGGGAAAATCCCAATTCCCAGGTTGGACAACTTTCAATATATCATGTATAAAATATAGAGATTTTGTCAAAAATTTGAGTTTTCTTAAGGTCTCATTCCACTTTATGCACATACAATACACAATGAAAACAACTAAAATATCATGGTTTCAATCAATTGGATTATTAGGAGAGGAGTATATTGCATCCATTATCGTTGTCTATGTTCTACTGTCCTACCTACAACTTATCTCAACATGGAGAGCTTGGTTTCTAGGTCCACCACTTGTCCAAGTTAATGTAAAAGTGACTCAAGGTTCACAACTTGTGAAAGCAAGGATCCATTGAGGAATACAATCCACTTGGCTATTTTTGCTTAATTTATTGCATGTGACATTTAAGCAAGGTCCACTTCTAATCTATAACTTCTTAATTTGAGGCATGGGGCATACATAAAATATGTAGCATATGCTCTATTGCCTCATAGGAAGGTTGGTTTCAAGGTGCACTTATCCATGCTAGCCTATCTTGGAGAAATGATGGAGCTTGCTTCTCTCCTTGTTTCAATGGAGACTAGCTTGGACAAGTGGTGGACCTTTGCTTCTCTCTATGTTTCAATAGAGTTAGCTTGGACAAGTGGTGATCTTGGAACAAAACCCCCATGTAAAACATATCATGGGTATTCCAAGTGATTAGAAAGATTACCATTTAAGATATAACCTTATAGGTTGGACAACTAGATCTTGGCTTGGAGAAATGGTGGACCTTTGATTCTCTCCATGTTTCAATGGAGTCTATCTTGGAGAAATGGTGGAGCTTGCTTCTGTCCATGTTTCAATGGAGCCTAGCTTGAACAGTTGGTGGACCTTTGCTTCTCTCTATGTTTCAATAGAGTTAGCTTAGACACGTGGTGGATCTTCAAAATAAACCAACTACTATCAATGTTGCCTAGCTTGGACAAGTGGTGGAGTGTTTCTCTACTCCATGTTTCAATGGATCTTAGCTTGGACAAGTGTTGGACCTTAAAACAAAAACCCCATGTACAACATAGAATGGATTTTCTAGATTTCAATGGAGTCTAGCTTTAACAAATGGTGGAGCTTGTCTTCATCCATGTTTCAATGAAACTAGCTTGGACAAGTGGTGGACCTTGTAACAAACCCTCCCATGTACAACATATCATTGGTTTTCTAAGTGATGGGAAGGAATACCATTCAAGATATAAACTTATAGCTTGGATAAGTAGTTGACTTTAAAACCAAATTCATCATAATACAATGAAATACAGGTCAGCCAATTCCTAAATCTTGAGACCAAACCTCCCATGCTATTAGAGATAATATATTGGATAAGTGGTGGACCTTCTATTATTTTCCCATGCCTAGTTTAGACAACCGGTACACTTCGCAGCTATAAAGGTTGGACGAGTTGTGGAGCCTTGTTTCTATCCATGTTTTAATGGATCCTAGCTTGGACAAGTGGTGGACCTTGGAAAAAAGCTTCCATGTACAACATATATGAGGTTTTCCATGTTTTAATGGAACCTATCTTGGACAAATGGTGAAGCTTTCTTCTCTCCATGTTGATTTTGGAACTACCTTAGACAAGTGGTGGAGCTTTTCTTTTCTACTCTTCATAATACAATGAAGTATATGTTGGTTACATGGTGAATCTTAAGGCCAAACCTCCCATTTTACTAGAGATGATAGGTTGGACAAGTGGATCAACCTTCTATCATTTCTCCATGACTATATTGGACAATTAGTAGACATAACATCTCTCTATGTTGTCTAGAGATGAGCTTGGACAAGTGATGGACCCTGCTTCTCTCTCCCTTGGTTTACTAGTTTGAAGACTCAGTATATATACTTTCTTAGATCTAGCTTGAACAAGTGGTGGACCTTGCATCCACAATCTTAATTCAGTACAAAAAAGTATATGAAAAAATAACATAGGAATCTTGGTTTGAAGGTCAAGCAATTAGGTTCCAAATGCACATAATAATATATTTTCCACCCATATTAAAAGAAAGTTAAATATGTTATTACCAAATTGACAAAGGTAACGTCCAAGAATTATATCTTTCCATCTTGTCAGATCTAAATCTTCATCAAGGCGACATGCATGTATACATCAACTTTCAAGCCATTCAAGAATACATGCACTTAGATTCCATAGTTTTGTTTTCAAAGTCTTTTAGGTTCTAAAACTCTTTCACATAAAGTATGTAATGACAAAATTCTTGAAGCAAACATTTGTGCCCAAGAAAAAGATCCCTCTCACATATTTAAAGTCCATGAATTCTCTGATCCACACTTACAAGTTTTATTTTGACATCAAACATCAATTCTTTCATAGTTCCAAATAAATGCAACCTCGATATGAATTGACAAAAAATGAATTTCTTTTACTATATGACCCAACATAGGCCCCAATCAAATAAAAAATGAGTCCCCAAAAATTTGGGTGCACTCTAGCAATACATCAGAGTCCCCTTACAATAGGATGCACTCCAATAGTACATTGAAGTCCCCTTAGAGTAGGGTGCACTCCATTCAAGTGTTCATAAAATTGACACACCTTTTAAAAAAAAAAAAAGACTATATCAAATTATACAAATGTTGAAAGATACACACTAGAATAAAAAAAGCATCTTATAGCCATATTTATTCAATGCTTTCGTGTTGACAAGTACACACCAAGGACATAATTTGTCTCAGAATCACTATACTGATTTACAATTGTGTTGTATGTATAGACTCTCTTATCTCTTGCATACAACCATCCTACCAACCATGGAATTATGGTTCTCTGCAAGAAGTTTTGAAGTTGCTCGGAAGTTTGCCTCCACATCTTTGGAAATATAAGATATGTCCCTGGCATGTTCCACATCACCCTATATGGAGTGTCATCAAAAATTAAGGTATTGTTTGCATCCAAATCCTCAAATATCTTCCAAATATCACTCAGATTTTTGTGATAAACCCTTGTAAATCCTAACATGATATTTGGATTTTGGCAATTTTTGTTACTCATAAACACCTTGAACTTGGTATACTGCTCAGGAAAACACTTTTGTGTGATGCGTTGCACCCTTGTTAAGTTATAGCAACTCCATATCCATAGCTCAAAGTATTCAGCACAAAAATCCAAAAAACTTTGTGCGTCTGGTCGCACCACATGATAAACTTCATCTTTGTCCTCCACAAGTCGCATGTGTTGAGCCCAAGATGGCATAGAATCTCCATGTTTCATTTCAACTGTCTTGAGAAGTAACCCCTCTAGATCCAAGATAAGTACTCTTTTGATGTCCTTGAAAGCAAGTGGTAGGTGATAAGGAGGTGATTCATTCCTTGGACAAGGTCTTGGAGGAGGTTGGATGGGTAATTCAATAGTTTTCTTCAATTTATGCCAGCATATAGCCAATCCATTTTTCTGTAATGGTTCTGAAATTAAAGAACAAGAACACTTAATGCAAACACAACAATAGACATGAGTTTTACATTGTCTACCCTAAGGTTTTATTAGATACCAAAATCCATCTATGATCTACTCATTAATAGAAAGAAAGTCAAATTAAAATCCTGACTCTTTTTTATGCTACACTCTCTCTTAGTCTCAATACCATGGAGTTCAACTAGACTTAAGTCAACTAATAACTACTACTTGTTGTTAAAGGTATTCTTGAAGTGTATAAGGCTTAACCAATGCTCTAGTGTAGAATGGGTATTTAGGTCTCAAGGTCTACCACTTATCCAAGCAAAGATCCATTTAGATATGGAAACCCAATTTTTCTTAATATAATGATATAGAGTGGACAAGTGGTGAATCCTGAGACCAAGCCACTCATGCTACTAGGGATAATAGGTTGGACAAGTGGTGGACCTTGAATGTAAACCCCCCATGTACAAAGTATCAGGGGTTTTGGGTATTTCAATGGACTCTAGCATCTTGGAAACATGGTGGAGCTTACTTCTCTCCATGTTTCAATGGAGTCTATCTTGGATAAATGGTGGAGCATCATTCTCTCCATGTTTCAATGGAGCCTACCTTGGACAAGTGGTGCACGTTTGTTTCTCTCTATGTTTGAACAGATTTAGCTTGGACAAGTGGTGGACCTTGGAACAAAATCCCCATGTAAAACATATCATGGACATTACAAGTGGTGAGAAAAAATACCATTCAATATATAACCTTATAGGTTGGAAAAGTGGTGGACCTTAACACCCAATTATTATTAATATAATGACATAGAGTGGACAAGTGGTGAATCTTGCGACCAAACCTACTAGGAAAAGTACGTTGGACAAGTGGTGGACCTTGAATGCAAACCCCCCATGTACAAAATATTACTCATGCTACTAGGAATAATTTGGTATTAAGGTCCATGTTTCAATGGAGCCTAGCTTGGAAAAGTGGTGGACCTTTGTTTCTCTCTATGTTTCAATAGAATTTGCTTGGACAAGTGGTGAACCTTGGAACAAAACCCCCATGTAAAGCATGTCATGGGCATTACAAGTGGTGAGAAAAAATACCATTCAAGGTATAACCTTATAGGCTGGACAAGTGGTGGACCTTAGCACCCAATTCCTCTTATTATAATGACATATAGTGGAAAAGTGGTGAATTGTGAGACCAAACCTACTAGGGATAATAGGTTGGAGAAATGGTTGACCTTGAATGTAAATCACCCATGTACAAAATATCATGGGTTTTGCGTATTTCAATGGAGCCTAGCATCTTGGAGACATGGTGGAACTTACTTCTCTCCATGTTTTAATGGAGCCTATCTAGGAGAAATGGTGGAGGTTCCTTCTCTCCATGTTTCAATGGAGCCTAGCTTGGACAAGTCGTGGACCTTTGTTTCTCTCTATGTTTGAATATGGTTAGCTTGGACAAGTGGTGGATCTTGGAATGAAACTCCCATGTAAAACATATCATGGGCATTTCAAGTGGCGAGAAAGGATACCATTTAAGATATAACCTTATAGGTTGGACAAGTGGTGGACCTTAACACAATATAATGACATAGAGTGTACAAGTGGTGAATCTTGAAACCAAACCACTCATGCTACTAGGGATAATAGGTTAAACAAGTGGTGGGCCTTGAAATAAAACCCCCTAGAGTGTTTCAATGGAGCCTAGCTTGGAAACATGGTAAAGCTTGCTTCTCTCCATGTTTCAATGCAGCCTATCTTGGATAAATGGTGCAGCATCATTCTCTCCATGTTTCAATGGAGCCTAGCTTGGACAAGTGGTGGACCTTTGTTTCTCTCTATGTTTGAATAGAGTTATCTTGGAAAAGTGGTGGACCTTGGAACAAAAACCCCATGTAAAACATATCATGGGCATTACAAGTGGTGAGAAAAAATACCATTCAATATATAACCTTATAGGTTGGACAAGTGGTGGACCTTAACACCCAATTATTCTTAATATAATGACATAGAGTGGATAAGTGGTGAAATTGGGACCAAACCTACTAGGGAAATAGGTTGGACAAGTGGTGGACCTTGAATGTAAACGCCCCATGTACAAAATATCACTCATGCTACTAGAAATAATTTGGTATTAAGGTCCATGTTTCAATGCAGCCTAGCTTGGAAAAGTGGTGGACCTTTGTTTCTCTCTATGTTTCAATAGATTTATCTTGGACAAGTGGTGTACCTTGGAACAAAACCCCCATGTAAATCATGTCATGGGCATTACAAGTGGTGAGAAAAAATACCATTCAAGCTATAACATTATAGGTTGGACAAGTGGTGGACCTTAACACCTAATTCCTCTTAATATAATGACATAGAGTGGACAAGTGGTGAATCATGAGACCAAACCTACTAGGGATAATAGGTTGGACAAGTGGTGAACCTTGAATGTAAACCCCCCATGTACAAAAAATTATGGGTATTGGGTATTTCAATGGAGCCTAGCAACTTGGAGACATGGTGGAGCTTATTTCTCTCCATGTTTCAATGGAGCCTATCTAGGAGAAACAGTGGAGGTTCCTTCTCTCCATGTTTCAATGAGCCTAGCTTGGACAAGTGGTGGACCTTTCTTTCTCTATATGTTTTAATAGAGTTAGCTTGGACAAGTGGTGGACCTTGGAATGAAACCCCCATGTAAAACATATCATGGGCATTTCAAGTGGTGAGAAAGGATACTATTTAAAATATAACCTTATAGGCTGGACAAGTGGTGGACTTTAACACATATTTCTTCTTAATATAATGACATAGAGTGTACAAGTGGTGAATCTTGAGACCAAACCACTCTTGCTACTAGGGATAATAGGTTGGACAAGTGGTGGACCTTGAATGTAAACCCCTCATGTACAAAATTATGGGTTTAGGGTATTTCAATGGAGCCTAGCTTGGAGACATGGTGGAGATTGCTTCTCTCAATGTTTCAATGGAACCTATCTTGGAGAAATGGTGGATCATCCTTCTCTCCATGTTTCAATGGAGCCTATCTTGGACAAGTGGTGGACCTTTGCTTCTCTCTATGTTTTAATGGAGTTAGCTTGGACAAGTGGTGGGTCTTGGAACAAAACCCCTTTGTAAAACATAGCATGGACATTACAAGTGATGAGGAAAAATATCATTCAAGATATAACCTTATAGGTTGGAAAAGTGGTGATGGACCTTGACAAGTGGTGAAGGATACCATTTAAGATATACCCTTATAGGTTGGACAAGTGGTGGACCTTAACACCCAGTTATTCTTAATATAATGACATAGAGTGGATAAGTGGTGAATCTTAAGACCAAATCACTCATGCTACTAGGTATAATACGTTAGAGAAGTGGTAGACCTTGAATGTAAACACCCCATGTACAAAATATCATGGTTTTAGGGTGTTTCAATGGAGCCTAGAATCTCGGAGACATGGTAGATCTTGATTCTTTCCATGTTTGAATGGCACCTATCTTGGAAAAATGATGGAGGTTACTTCTCTCCATACTTCAACGGAGCCTAGCTTTGACAAGTGGTGAACCTTTGCTTCTCTCTATGTTTGAATAGAGTTAGCTTGGACAAGTGGTGGACCTTTGCTTCTCTCTATGTTTGAATAGAGTTAGCTTGGACAAGTGGTGGACCTTGGAATGAAACCCCCGTGTAAAACATATCATGGGCATTTCAAGTGGTGAGAAAGGATACCATTTAAGATATAACCTTATAGGTTGGACAAGTGGTGGACCTTAATACATAGTTCTTCTTAATATAATGACATAGAGTGTACAAGTGGTGTATCTTGAGACCAAACCACTCGTGCTACTAGGGATCCTAGCTTGGACAAGTGGTGGACCTTGGAAAAAAGTCCCCCTGTACAACATAGATGAGTTTTTTCATGTTTTAATGGAAGAGAGATTCGACAAATGGTGGAGCTTGCTTATCTCCATGTGGATTTTAGAACTAGCTTGGACAAGTGGTGGAGCTTTGCTTTTTTACTCTTCATAATACAATGATGTATAGGTTGGTTACATGGTGAATCTTAAGGCCAAACCTCCCATCTTACTAGAGATGATAGGTTGGACAAGTGGTCAACCTTCTATCATTTCTCCATGCCTATAATTAGACAATTAGTAGAACTAGCATCTTTCTATGTTGTCTAGAGCTGAGCTTGGACAAGTAGTGGACCTTGCTACTCTCTTCCCTTGGATTATTAGTTTGAAGACTCATTATATATACTTGCTTAGATCTATATAATTACTCATTAGTTAGGTTACAAGTGGGTATGTAATTTGTTAGCCTCAAGGGACTTTGAATATTGAATAGTAAGAAAGTCAAGTGCTGGTTTGAAGATCTTTTGCTTATCTAAACTAGACTCTAACTCAATAATAAGTTTCATAAGTTCCACGAATTGTCCTATCTAGGCTCCAAAAGAGTCTTAATTGGTTTGTGCTAGATTCTAACTTCCTTGATGGGGTAGAATCCTAGAAAAATGAGGCACTATAAGTTTTACCTTAGCTCAAATGGATTTTTCACTTAAAACTGCAATTTGGCTATCTAGTCTTTGTCTCGATGGAGTTTAACACTAGATACATAGTAGTGATATTTAAGCTTCATGTCTCTTCACTTGATCGAGATATGAGACCATACTTTCAAGGTCACCACTTGTCTTACCTAAAGACCAATGTGAGACATGGGAGCAAGAAAGCCATCCGATATTGTTTTAAGGACTATTACATAGGCAATCAATAACTTAAGTAAAGCAAAAAGACTTGGATCTTTCACAATTAATAACTTAAGTAAAGCCAAAAAGACTTGGATCTTTGACAGTTTTTTTCAAACTAAAAAAGCACAATCTCATGCTAACAAAACTATAAATCACAATTGAAAGGTTTGAACAAGAAAAAGATCAACAATCTTAATAAGAAGGATACTTTTCATTTCATTTGATGATTACAAACTAAAATAAAGTCTCTCAAGAAATTGATAAACAAAAAATGTAGGTGACTGCTTCATTATTTTGAGCAAAAATATCAAAATCTCTATTGATTGAGCTCCATCTAGTAGTATCCTTTGTAAGATCCTGCAAGAAGGAATAAAAAGAAAGATTTGTTAGATACCATGCACATGAGTGTTCAAGCATGTGTATCAAGAATATATGACATGTCACTAGTACCTTAGGGTTGCTTTCTATCCAGCCTTAGAAGATTGTTCTCAGCTTTCACCTTATTTATATAAGCCTTTGCTGTGGTTGCCTTCAAAACTCCTTTTGTGTTACAACCCAATTGCCTAGCTAAAGTGGTCAATTGTGACGCCTTCATGCTTTCAATGGGTGTACGCTCCTTTGCCAAGATCTCTTGTATTTGGGCTCTTCTCATTTCATTGCGGTGGCTTGTGTCACTTGCATCTTCAATGATAGTTTCATCTCTGTCACCTTTTGCAGGTGGTATTCTTCTTGTAAAGAACACCTTAGCTGACCAAACATCATTTTTCTGCTTCCAATACTCCATGATTTGTTTGTATTCACTATCATTTGTCACTATAGGTTGTCCATAACGATTAGAAGCAATTAAATCACGCACATCCCTTCTCTCATCAAGCTGAATCAAGTATGGCAGTAGCTCCTCCAAGAGCATATTGTCAACCATCTTCTCAGCATCAAATTGTGGTGGAAAAATGCAATTGTTTGCTGGTGAAATACATCCCTTGTAAGGAGAGTCATCAATAAGCACTGTTCTTTGTGGATCACATTCAAACCCCATGGCAATTTTGGCTAGAGGCTTGAACATTGCCTCAACGTTTGGATTGTCGGGTCTAAACAATTTTTGAGTTTGAGCGGTGTAGCAAACATCTTGCGACCAAATTGCAAAGAAAGGCAATGTATCCTCAGCTAAGTTGTTTAGTGCTGCAAGGATTTGATACACATTATTCCTAGTAGCTGTCGACCAAATTGCAACATTAAACCTTTGTAAAATAGTCTTCAAGAATTGGATGCAACCTGGCCTGAGTATAATATATCTTTTTGAATCCATTTGCACTGAGTTGTGGTGTGAGGATGGTTGAGGGGAACGTTTCAACAATAGACCATTTAAATCCAATATAATTGTAAGCATGGATTTCTCAACATCTACGCTACATGACGTAGTACCAATTGGCAATAGCTCGTGAGTGGACTTTTCAGTCTCTTTTGATGTATGTTGCATTTTTGAAGCATCGATTTCTTGGTTCTCATTATTGGAAGCTTGCTCAAGTTGCACAACACTAGACTCTAGTATAGAAATATCATCCATCTTGGGCACTTTAGAAACCATAGAATCTATGGATTCTATAGTTGTTGACTGAACCATAGGAGCATTATCCATCCCAGTTTGTGAATCTAAGAAAACACACACACAAATGGTATCTCAAAACCACTAGAATTTTATTCACCATATTTATATGTAGAACTCCTAGTAAGAAATTTATTTAAGGTAAAGTCGTTGTTAGAATCCTTGCAACCATTTTCAGCATTCGTACACCAAACACCACTTGTCTAAAATACAATCTACTAACTCAACATTTTCCATCCTACACTTTATTAAAGATGAGTACTTAAAGTGAAAACTAAAAGCCACCCTTGTTGAGGAAACATGGATACAAGGTCCACCAAATGTCCAACCTAGACTACAAGAAAATAATTAGAGATTTGGCTTAGATTTGGATTCAAAGGCCACCACTTATTCAAGTAAGATAACTCCACTTGTTTAAGACAGTAATGTTTGAAGCCCCACCACTTGTCCAACCTAGACATTGATTAAATTTTGGTAAGATTTATCACAAATCTAGAGTAGAATCAAGATTCTATGGCCAAGGTAGTCAAATATGTTAGACAACACACAAAGCATAAGAGCACTCTAGATTCTCGTTGAGCATAAACTAAACAATAATCAAATGTTATATTCACTTGAGATTTCATCCATGAAAAATGAAAATGATGCATGTACTTGAGATTTCCATCCATGTACAATACTTTACAATGTCAAGTAAAGTTATAGTCAGCAAACAACTCTTCTCCTGCTTCAACTTGACAAATAGTCTCAATGCATACATGGCCATATTCTTCTGACTTGATGTGTGAAGAGGTGCATTTATGCCAAGGTGGCAAATTTGGATCAAATGTATAGCGTACGTTGGGACAGACATTTGTACTGTGAGAACTATTTATATAGCCCGACACGTTTCCTTCTTCTACACAACCAATAATGTATGATTGATCTTCCTCTTCTTCTATGTTTGGATCCTCTAGAAGAGAATATTTATAAGCTCTTGGAAATATTTTGCATATCTTTTTCCAGTCTTGAAATCTATACTTATGCCCTCCATAGTTTAGAATAGTCAAACCACTTTCCAGGGTAGTATGCACAAATAGCCCATAACCAGCTCCTTCAATACATGAAAGTCGCACTTCAAAATCCACACCGTTAATATGGAAAATTACATCTTTGGGAATAGGAAAAGTTGGTGTCCCAAAAGGATCTTCATGCCAATCATAGTGTGAAATACATCTAGTTTTTATATCACTTAACTCCTTTGTGTCTGCAAAAAGAAGAAAATATTATGCATAAAATAATGACAATATCAAAGAAAGATATCATTATTTTATAGTCCAATAGGTCCATTGTATGGAAGACTTAGAGTGCCTCTTACATGGTGCCTCCAAGGTTTCCAAAAAATAAAATCATTGGAAAAAAAAGGCCACTGTGTCTCCAATCTATTGCCCATTTGAAGCATAGAGAGAACCAAGGTCCACCACTTGTCCAAGCTAGACATGGAGCATTGACACAAGATCCAACACTTATCCAAGAACCCTATAGTATATGTGGTAACATGGGATGCATTGATGCAACAAAAGTAGTCTAGCCTCCTCATCCATCTCTTTTTTCTTGTAGCCTAGAGGGATTAGTTTCAAGGTCTATCACTAGTCAAAAACTACACATAGAACATTGATACAAGGTTCCACCACATGTGAAACCTATCATCTCTAGTAGCATGGATGGTTTGATATCAAGGTTCATCGCGTGTCCTACCTATACTCTATTGTAGCATATAGATTCTGGTTTGGTGGTACTACACTTGTCCAAACTTGAAACTTGGCTTGTTGTTGATATCTGGAGGTAATCAAGGGTCCTCCACTTGTCCAAGTTAGGCATATAAAACAATTGCAAGGTCCACCATGTGTACAACATATGATTGATTATAGCATGCATGGTCTTATTTCATGGGCAACCATCTTCTCTCCAACATGTGTCCAACCTCGGCTCCATTGAAGCATGGAGAGAAGCAAGGTCCACCACTTATCAAAGCTATTATTTTCTCCCAGTGCTTTCAAAACCCATAATACGTTGTACATGGGGGGGGGGGATTCTTGTTTCAAGGTCCACCACTTGGCTAAGATTGGATCCATTGAAACATAAAGAGAAGCAAGCTCTACCATTTGTCCAAGCTAGGAGCCATTGAAACATGAAAACCCCATAATATGTTGTATACGGGGGGTGTTTTTCAAGGTCTACCACTTGTCTAAGCTATGGTCCATTGGAACATGGAGAGAAGCAAAGCTCCACCACTTTTCTAAGCTAGGATCCATTGAAACATGGAGAGAAGCAAGCTCCATTGTTTGTCTAAGCTAGGCTCCATTGGAACATGGAGAAAACAAGCTCCACCACTTGCCTATTATTGCATAGAGATTCTGGTTTGAAGGTCCACCACTTGTCCAACCTTGCCTTCATGTATGGAGATAATCAAGAGTGCAATGCTTCTCTAAGCTAGGGACATAGAAGAGTTTCAAGGTCCACTACATATACGATCTATGATGGGTTGTAGCATGGGAGGTTTCATTTTAAGGTTGACCATTTCTCCAGCTCCGCTTGTCCAACCTCAGATCCATTGAAGAATGGAGAATAAAGGTGTACCAACTCTCCAAAATAGGCAAGACAATCTCTATAAAACCCATGAATTGTTAATATATGCTATGCTGTGGAGTTTTGTTTGAAGTTCCACTCCTTATCCAAGCTACAATCCATTGAAGCATGGAACTAAGTAAGATATATCTTACAAGTAATTTACTATTTACATTCAAACCTTGAATGCTTGAGATACAAAATACAAACTCAATCAATACTATATAAAGCAAAATCTAACATTAAGAGTATCAAATCAGTAACAAGAAACACTAACATGCACAAGAAACTCAAAACATACGTGTCTCCATTTCCAAAAAGTCCTCCATTGACAGAGGATGGTGTTGTTGTTGTTCTTCTTCTCTTTGTGGAGAGCACTCCTCTGTAACAGGCACAATGTCGCCTGATTGCGAAGTGGATTGTTGAAGTCCAGCCCATTTTTCTATATCTTCATGAGACTTAACAAAGTCTAGCAGCATGGTCTCCACGCTTTTTGCCTCCTCCACACTATCAATTAAGCAGATAACTTCTTTTTTCTGTTGTATTCCTTCTTGTGCAACCAAGGAGCCATCACCAAAAACATCAACAAGCTTGCGGTCTTCAAAACAATATGTACGAATGTAGTGCTTGACCAAAGCTCTTTTTTTGGCCTCCAAATATTGCAAATCTGACATATCGTTATCTGCTACTTGAAGAAGAGAACAATCAATTGGCATGGGATGTTCCTCTGATCTTCTTCTCAGGTCTTCAAATGCATTGCCTTGTCCCAAGAAGGCAATAACTGTTAGGAATTGAATTGCTCCTTTGCAAGGAGCTGATGGAAAGTGATGCAATGCACCACAACAATGGTAGCTCAGATTATCTCCCATGGCGTCAAAGGCACATTGCAATTTTGTGAAGTTAGTGAAATCCACAAATGCAAGAAAGACAAATCCAGGATCTGTTGACCCTCCAGCAATAGCCAAGATCCCATCCAAAGCATTGTTAAATGTCTCCTCACTCCACTTCAAATTGCCTCCAACGTTTTTTGTCATATCTAAAACACATAAGCCAATAGGCACTTTATTATTGAAGTGGCGCATCAAGTAGAGATTGCCTTCCATTTGTAGGCTCACCACATAGATTGACCATGGCAAATCTCTAGGCTCAGTTTTCTCCTTTTGAAGGTGAATTGCCCATTGCATGTATTTTATTGCTCCATCTGGAAAAGCCATTTTCTTTGTTCCACGCGTCAAACTAGATCTGATCCATTCCTCGCATAGCATTAAAATTGTTTTATAAACAACATCATTGATGTTATACATTTTGACCACCTCCTCCCAGTCTTTACATGGTGAAGACTCATTCAAATTGTTGAAGCCTTCAAGAAGTGCATCTTGAATCAATTTGTCTTGCTTCAACTGCTTGATTCGATCATACATGTCAGTTGCATCACCATCCTTTGCACTCTTTGACAGTAAAATCTTCTCATCTCTAATCTCTTCTTGAATAGTCTTTACCTCTGATTCCTCAAGGCCACAAAGGTATCTAAATACAGTTGTTGGGGGTTTCTTATTCTCCTCTTCTAGATTTTCAATGATTTCTATCCAGCAATCATAAACTAAATCAGAGTACGTGACCATGTGTGCCTGTTTAGCAATCCAACTTGCTGCTGCACTCATTCTTGCCAATCGAAGAAAAGCCTAAAAAGAAATAGAGAAATAATTAAACTATTGAGCAAGATTTGTTAATTAAACACTATCAAAAAGACAAAGAAAATAACTTACATCCCATCCGGCACGAGATGCATGTCCCTCTGCAATTCCACTTGCTGCCTTTGGTGGTCGTCCTGAGAAGATCCATTGACTCCGTAAATGTCTCAATATTTGGCTGTAAGGTTGCTTGACATACAATGCCTGAGCCTCCTCATTTGCAATGGCAGATATAGCAGTTGCAACAAATGGAGGAGCATTCACAACAATGCGAGCCTTTCTAAATTTATACACGCTAATCAGTCTTTCAAAGATCTCTTTGTTGTTTTGTTCATTGTGAAGCAAAACTTTTGCAGCATAGATTGAATGCTGCCCATCAAGAATCCAATAATGATAATCTTTAATTTTTTGCTCCTCTACCTCTTCTACTGCCAAAGGAGTCCCCTTCTTTGATTTTGCATTTCGAACAGGCATCAAATATGCACATGCTGCAGGCTTGGTCGTACTCCGTGAAAATCCAAATAACACACTTTCAGCGTGTTTTTTATCCATAATACGTGCATTATAGTGATCAGGAGCAAGCCAACAATTTTGAATAGGGATATCAAATTCCCTATATTGGAAAGGAAAATAATTTATGTACTTATTCATTCCACCTGTATCTTTTTCTTGTCCTTTCATGGCCTCAGCTTCTAAAACATCTGGATCCACAATTCTCATCTTTGACATTGAACCCTCTGTTGATGAGGATGCCAAAGATGCCTTGTCTACATCCAAAATGGAACTAGTTCGCTTAGCTTCTACTTTCTGCACTTTTGCTTGCTTCTTTGTGGATGGTGGTCGTGAAGCTTTCACCTTTTTTCGTTGTAGTGTGGCAATGATGGAGCTTTGAAGTTGATCTGCTGTGATATTTGGATTTGATTCTGCAAACTTCCATCCTCGAGAAAACATTGTCTCTTCTTTGTTTCTAGACATGCGCTCCAATGCATATGCTCCTGGAGATAGTTGAAATTCTAGATTCATTGGAACTAGAATGTCAATGCATTCCACCTCTGGATGACTATCAACTACAGAGACAGATGCTTCCACAACTTGTCCAACATCTTCAAACAAGCTGTCATTCTCCTTTTTGGCAATAAATAGATGCACCTTATGAAATTGTGCACCCTCTATACCATGTATGTCCAAATACCATTTCCTAAGATCATTGCAAGTATAGTCAACTGAGACAGCAACCCTTGCAACCTGTTTTTTTGGAGCCATCTTTCCTGAAACAAAAAAAACCAAATGTTATTTTAACATATACTTTTTTGTAATGGATTAAGTTTGTGTGAATACAAGTTCCACCACTTGTTCAAGCTAGATCTAAGCAAGTATACATAGTGATCATTTAAGCTAGTAAACTAAGGGAAGGGAGAAGTAAGGTCCACCACTTGTCCAAGCTCAGCTCTAGACAACATGGAGAGATTCGAGGTCTACTAATTGTCTAATATAGGCTAACTATATTGAAACATAGAGAGAAGCAAAGGTCCACCACTTGTCCAATCTAGGGTCCATTGAAACATGGAGAGAAGGATGCTCCACCATTTGTCCAAAATAGGCTCCATTGAAACATGAAGAGAAGCAAGATGCACCATGTCTTTGAGATGCTAGGCTCCATTGAAATACCTTAAACCCATGATATTTTGTATATGTGGGGTTTAAATTCAAGGTCCACCACTTGTCCAACCTATTATCCCTAGTAGCATGAGTGGTTTGGTCTCAAGATTCACCACTTTTCCACTCTATGTCATTATATTAAGAAGATCTGGGTGTTAAGGTCCACCACTTGTCCAACCTATAAGGCTATATCTTAAATGGTATTATTTACCACCACTTGGAATGCACATGATGGGTTTTACATAGGGGTATGGTTCCAAGGTCCACCACTTGTCCAAGCTAACTCTATTGAAACATAGAGAGAATCAAAGGTCCACCACTTGTCCAAGCTAGGCTCCATTGAAACATGGAGAGAAGGATGCTCCACCATTTGTCCAAGCCAGGTTTGATTGAAACATGAAGAGAAGCAAGCTGCACCATGTCTCCAAAATGCTAGGCTCCATTGAAATATCTTAAACCCATGATATTTCGTACATGGGGGGTTTACATTCAAGGTCCACCACTTGTCCAACCTATTATCACTAGTAGCATGAGTGGTTTGATGTCAAGATTCACCACTTTTCCACTCTATGTCATTATATTAAGAAGATCTGGGTGTTAAGGTCCACCACTTGTCCAACCTATAAGGCTATATCTTAAAGGGTATTCTTTCTCACCACTTGGAATGACCATGATAGGTTTTACATGGGGGTTTGGTTCCAAGTTCCACCACTTGTCCAAGCTAACTCTATTGAAACATAGAGAGAAGCAAAGGTCCACCACTTGTCTAAGCTAGGGTCCATTGAAACATGGAGAGAAGGATGCTCCACCATTTTCCAAGATAGGCTCCATTGAAACATGAAGAGAAGCAAGCTGCACCATGTCTCCAAGATGCTAAGATCCATTGAAATACCTTAAACCCACGATATTTTGTACATGGGGAGTTTACATTCAAGGTCCACCACTTGTCCAACCTATTATCTCTAGTAGCATGAGTGGTTTGGTCTCAAGATTCACCACTTTTCCACTCTATGTCATTACGTTAAGAAGATCTGGGTGTTAAGGTCGACCACTTGTCCAACCTATAAGGGTATATCTTAAAGGGTATTCTTTCTCACCACTTGAAATGTCCATGATATGTTTTACATGGGGGTTTGGCTCCAAGGTCCACCACTTGTCCAAGCTAACTCTATTGAAACATAGAGAGAAACAAAGGTCCACCACTTGTCCAAGCTAGGCTCCATTGAAACATGGAGAGAAGGATCCTCTACCATTTGTCGAAGCTAACTCTATTGAAACATGGGGGGTTTACATTCAAGGTCCACCACTTGTCCAACCTATTAACGCTAGTAGCATGAGTGGTTTGGTCTCAAGATTCACCACTTTTTCACTCTATGTCATTATATTAAGAATATTTGGGTGTTAAGGTCCACCACTTGTCCAACCTATAAGGCTATATCTTAAGGGTTATTCTTTCTCACCACTTGGAGTGACCAGCATAGGTTTTACATGGGGGTTTTGTTTCAAGGTCCACCACTTGTCCAAGCTAACTCTATTGAAACATAGAGAGAATCAAAGGTCCACCACTTGTCCAAGCTAGGGTCCATTGAAACATGGAGAGAAGGATGCTCCACCATTTGTCCAAGATACGCTCCATTGAAACATGAAGAGAAGCAAGCTACACCATGTCTCCAAGATGCTAGGCTCCATTGAAATACCTCAAACCCATGATATTTTGTACATGGGGGGTTTACATTCAAGGTCCACCACTTGTCCAACCTATTATCTCTAGTAGCATGAGTGGTTTGGTCTCAAGATTCACCATTTTTCCACTCTATGTCATTCTATTAAGAATATCTGGGTGCTAAGGTCCACCACTTGTCCAACCTATAAGGCTATATCTTAAACTTTATTCTTTCTCACCACTTGGAGTTACCAAGATAGGTTTTACATGGGAGTTTGGTTCCAAGGCCCACCACTTGTCCAAGCTAACTCTATTGAAACATAGAGAGAAGCAAAGGTCCACCACTTGTCCAAGCTAGGCTCCATTGAAACATGGAGAGAAGGATGCTCCACCATTTGTCCAAGATAGGCTCCATTGAAACATGAAGGGAAGCAATCTGCACCATGTCTCCAAGATGCTAGGCTCCATTGAAATACCTTAAACCCATGATATTTCGTACATGGGGGGTTTACATTCAAGGTCCACCACTTGTCCAACCTATTATTCTTAGTAGCATGAGTGGTTTGGTCTCAAGATTTACCACTTTTCCACTCTATGTCGTTATATTATGAAGATCTAGGTTTTAAGGTCGACCACTTGTCCAACCTATAAGGCTAGATCTTAAAGGGTATTATTTCTCACCACTTGGAATGACCATGATATGTTTTACATGGGGGTTTGGTTTCAAGGTCCACCACTTGTCCAAGCTAACTCTATGGAAACATAGAGAGAAGCAAAGGTCCACCACTTGTCCAAGCTAGGCTCCACTGAGACATTTAGAGAAGGATGATCCCCCATTGGTGGAAGATAGGCTTCATTGAAACATGAAAAGAAGCAAGTTGCACCATGTCTCCAAGATTCTAGGATCCATTGAAATACCTTAAACCCACGATATTGTTTACATGTGGGTTTAACGTCAAGGCCAGTCACTTTTCCAAGCTATTATCCCTAGTAGCATGAGTGGTTTGGTCTCAAGATTCACCACTTTTCCACTCTATGTCATTATATAAAGAATATCTAGGTGTTAAGGTCGACCACTTGTCCAACCTATAAGGGTATATCTTAAAGGGTATTCTTTCTCACCACTTGAAATGTCCATGATATGTTTTACATAGGGGTTTGGTTCCAAGGTCCACCCTTATCCAAGCTAACTTTATTCTTCTCATAGAGAGAAGCAAAAGGTCCACCACTTGTCCAAGCTAGGCTCCATTGAAACATGGAGAGAAGGATGCTCCACCATTTGTCGAAGCTAACTCTATTGAAACATGGAAGGTTTACATTCAAGGTCCACCAGTTGTCCAACCTATTAACGCTAGTAGCATGAGGGGTTTGGTCTCAAGATTCACCACTTTTTCACTCTGTGTCATTATATTAAGAATATTTGGGTATTAAGGTCCACCACTTGTCCAACCTATAAGACTATATCTTAATGGTTATTCTTTCTGACCACTTGGAGTGACCATGAAAGGTTTTACATGGGGGTTTGGTTCCAAGGTCCACCACTTGTCCAAGCTAACTCTATTGAAACATAGAGAGAAGCAAAGGTCCACCACTTGTCTAAGCTAGGGTCTATTGAAACATGGAGAGAAGGATGCTCCACCATTTGTCCAAGATAGACTCCATTGAAACATGAAGAGAAGCAAGCTGCACCATATCTCCAAGATGCTAGCCTCCATCGAAATACATTAAACCCACGTTATTTTGTACATGGGGAGTTTACATTCAAGATCAACAATTTTCCAACCTATTATCGCTAGTAGCATGAGTGGTTTGCTCTCAAGATTCACCACTTTTCCACTCTCTGTCATTATATTAAGAATATTTGGGTGTTAAGGTCCACCACTTGTCCAACCTATAAGACTATATGTTAATGGTTATTCTTTCTCACCCCTTGAAAGACTATATCTTAATGGTTATCCCTAGCTATTATTGCTAGTAGCCTGAGTGGTTTGGTCTCAAGATTCACCACTTTTATTAAGAATATGTGGGTGTTAAGGTCCACCACTTGTCCCACCTATAAGGCTACATCTTAAAGGTTATTCTTTCTTACTACTTGGAGTGACCATGATAGGTTTTACATGGGGGTTTGGTTCCAAGGTCCACCACTTGTCCAAGCTAACTCTATTGAAACATAGAGAGAAGCAAAGGTCCACATCTTGTCTAAGCTAGGGTCCATTGAAACATGGAGAGAAGGATGCTCCACCATTTGTCCAAGGTAGGCTCCATTGAAACATGAGGAGAATCAAGGTGCACCATGTCTCCAAGATGCTAGGCTCCATCGAAAAACATTAAACCCACGATATGTCGTAGATGAGGGGTTTACATTCAAGGTCCAACACTTGTCCAAGCTATTATTTGTAGTAGCCTGAGTGGCTTGGTCTATAGATTCACCACTTTTTCACTCTATGTCATTATATTAAGAATACGCCCGTGTTAAGGTCCACCACTTGTCCAACCTATAAGGCTACATCTTAAAGGTTATTCTTTATTACCACTTGGAGTGACCATGATAGGTTTTACATGGGGGTTTGGTTCCAAGGTCCACCACTTGTCCAAGCTAGGGTCCATTGAACCATGGAGAGAAGGATGCTCCACCATTTGTCCAAGATAGGCTCCCTTGAAACATGACGAGAAGCAAGCTGCACCATGTCTCCAAGATGCTAGACTCCATCGAAATACATTAAACCCACGATATTTCGTAGATGAGGGGTTTACATTCAAGGTCCACCACTTGTCCAAGCTATTATTGCTAGTAGCGTGAGTGGTTTGGTCTCAAGATTCACCACTTCTATTAAGAATATGTGGGTGTTAAGGTCCACCACTTGTCCAACCTATAAGGCTACATCTTAAAGGTTATTCTTTCTTACTACTTGGAGTGACCATGATAGGTTTTACATGGGGGTTTGGTTCCAAGGTCCACCACTTGTCCAAGCTAACTCTATTGAAACATAGAGAGAAGCAAAGGTCCACCCCTTGTCTAAGCTAGGGTCCATTGAAACATGGAGAGAAGGATGCTCCACCATTTGTCCAAGGTAGGCTCCATTGAAACATGAGGAGAAGCAAGGTGCACCATGTCTCCAAGATGCTAGGCTCCATCGAAAAACATTAAACCCACGATATGTCGTAGATGAGGGGTGTACATTCAAGGTCCACCACTTGTCCAAGCTATTATTGCTAGTAGCCTGAGTGGTTTGGTCTCAAGATTCACCACTTTTCCACTCTATGTCATTATATTAAGAATATGCGCGTGTTAAGGTCCACCACTTGTCGAACCTATAAGGCTACATCTTAAAGGTTATTCTTTATTACCACTTGGAGTGACCATGATAGGTTTTACATGGGGGTTTGGTTCCAAGGTCCACCACTTGTCCAAGCTAACTCTATTGAAACATAGAGAGAAACAAAGGTCCACCACGTGTCCAAGCTAGGGTCCATTGAAACATGGAGAGAAGGATGCTCCACCATTTGTCCAAGATAGTCTCCATTGAAACATGACGAGAAGCAAGCTGCACCATGTCTCCAAGATGCTATGCTCCATCGAAATACATTAAACCCACGATATTTCGTAGATGAAGGGTTTACATTCAAGGTCCACCACTTGTCCAAGCTATTATTGCTAGTAGCCTGAGTGGTTTGGTCTCAAGATTCACCACTTTTATTAAGAATATGTGGTGTTAAGGTCCACCACTTGTCCAACCTATAAGGCTACATCTTAAAGGTTATTCTTTCTTACTACTTGGAGTGACCATGATAGGTTTTACATGGGGGTTTGGTTCCAAGGTCCACCACTTGTCCAAGCTAACTCTATTGAAACATAGAGAGAAGCAAAGGTCCACCCCTTGTCTAAGCTAGGGTCCATTGAAACATGGAGAGAAGGATGCTCCACCATTTGTCCAAGGTAGGCTCCATTGAAACATGAGGAGAAGCAAGGTGCACCATGTCTCCAAGATGCTAGGCTCCATCGAAAAACATTAAACCCACGATATGTCGTAGATGAGGGGTGTACATTCAAGGTCCACCACTTGTCCAAGCTATTATTGCTAGTAGCCTGAGTGGTTTGGTCTCAAGATTCACCACTTTTCCACTCTATGTCATTATATTAAGAATATGCGCGTGTTAAGGTCCACCACTTGTCCAACCTATAAGGCTACATCTTAAAGGTTATTCTTTATTACCACTTGGAGTGACCATGATAGGTTTTACATGGGGGTTTGGTTCCAAGGTCCACCACTTGTCCAAGCTAACTCTATTGAAACATAGAGAGAAACAAAGGTCCACCACTTGTCCAAGCTAGGGTCCATTGAAACATGGAGAGAAGGATGCTCCACCATTTGTCCAAGATAGGCTCCATTGAAACATGACGAGAAGCAAGCTGCACCATGTCTCCAAGATGCTAGGCTCCATCGAAATACATTAAACCCACGATATTTCGTAGATGAGGGGTTTACATTCAAGGTCCACCACTTGTCCAAGCTATTATTGCTAGTAGCCTGAGTGGTTTGGTCTCAAGATTCACCACTTTTACTAAGAATATGTGGGTGTTAAGGTCCACCACTTGTCCAACCTATAAGGCTACATCTTAAAGGTTATTCTTTCTTACTACTTGGAGTGACCATGATAGGTTTTACATGGGGGTTTGGTTCCAAGGTCCACCACTTGTCCAAGCTAACTCTATTGAAACATAGAGAGAAGCAAAGGTCCACCCCTTGTCTAAGCTAGGGTCCATTGAAACATGGAGAGAAGGATGCTCCACCATTTGTCCAAGGTAGGCTCCATTGAAACATGAGGAGAAGCAAGGTGCACCATGTCTCCAAGATGCTAGGCTCCATCGAAAAACATTAAACCCACGATATGTCGTAGATGAGGGGTTTACATTCAAGGTCCACCACTTGTCCAAGCTATTATTGCTAGTAGCCTGAGTGGTTTGGTCTCAAGATTCACCACTTTTCCACTCTATGTCATTATATTAAGAATATGCGCGTGTTAAGGTCCACCACTTGTCCAACCTATAAGGCTACATCTTAAAGGTTATTCTTTATTACCACTAGGAGTGACCATGATAGGTTTTACATGGGGGTTTGGTTCCAAGGTCCACCACTTGTCCAAGCTAACTCTATTGAAACATAGAGAGAAACAAAGGTCCACCACTTGTCCAAGCTAGGGTCCATTGAAACATGGAGAGAAGGATGCTCCACCATTTGTCCAAGATAGGCTCCATTGAAACATGACGAGAAGCAAGCTGCACCATGTATCCAAGATGCTAGACTCCATCGAAATACATTAAACCCACGATATTTCTTAGATGAGGGGTTTACATTCAAGGTCCACCAGTTTTCCAAGCTATTATTGCTAGTAGCCTGAGTGGTTTGGTCTCAAGATTCACCACTTTTATTAAGAATATGTGGGTGTTAAGGTCCACCACCTGTCCAACCTTATAGGCTACATTTTAAAGGTTATTCTTTCTTACTACTTGGAGTGACCATGATAGGTTTTACATGGGGGTTTGGTTCCAAGGTCCACCACTTGTCCAAGCTAACTCTATTGAAACATAGAGAGAAGCAAAGGTCCACCCCTTGTCTAAGCTAGGGTCCATTGAAACATGGAGAGAAGGATGCTCCACCATTTGTCCAAGGTAGGCTCCATTGAAACATGAGGAGAAGCAAGGTGCACCATGTCTCCAAGATGCTAGGCTCCATCGAAAAACATTAAACCCACGATATGTCGTAGATGAGGGGTGTACATTCAAGGTCCACCACTTGTCCAAGCTATTATTGCTAGTAGCCTGAGTGGTTTGGTCTCAAGATTCACCACTTTTCCACTCTATGTCATTATATTAAGAATATGCGCGTGTTAAGGTCCACCACTTGTCCAACTTATAAGGCTACATCTTAAAGGTTATTCTTTATTACCACTTGGAGTGACCATGATAGGTTTTACATGGGGGTTTGTTCAATGTCCACCACTTGTCCAAGCTAACTCTATTGAAACATAGAGAGAAACAAAGGTCCACCACGTGTCCAAGCTAGGGTCCATTGAAACATGGAGAGAAGGATGCTCCACCATTTGTCCAAGATAGGCTCCATTGAAACATGACGAGAAGCAAGCTGCACCATGTCTCCAAGATGCTAGGCTCCATCGAAATACATTAAACCCACGATATTTCGTAGATGAGGGGTTTACATTCAAGGTCCACCACTTGTCCAAGCTATTATTGCTAGTAGCCTGAGTGGTTTGGTCTCAAGATTCACCACTTTTATTAAGAATATGTGGGTGTTAAGGTCCACCACTTGTCCAACCTATAAGGCTACATCTTAAAGGTTATTCTTTCTTACTACTTGGAGTGACCATGATAGGTTTTACATGGGGGTTTGGTTCCAAGGTCCACCACTTGTCCAAGCTAACTCTATTGAAACATAGAGAGAAGCAAAGGTCCACCCCTTGTCTAAGCTAGGGTCCATTGAAACATGGAGAGAAGGATGCTCCACCATTTGTCCAAGGTAGTCTCCATTGAAACATGAGGAGAAGCAAGGTGCACCATGTCTCCAAGATGCTAGGCTCCATCGAAAAACATTAAACCCACGATATGTCGTAGATGAGGGGTGTACATTCAAGGTCCACCACTTGTCCAAGCGATTATTGCTAGTAGCCTGAGTGGTTTGGTCTCAAGATACACCACTTTTCCACTCTATGTCATTATATTAAGAATATGCGCGTGTTAAGGTCCACCACTTGTCTAACTTATAAGGCTACATCTTAAAGGTTATTCTTTATTACCACTTGGAGTGACCATGATACGTTTTACATGGGGGTTTGCTTTCAATGTCCACCACTTGTCCAAGCTAACTCTATTGAAACATAGAGAGAAACAAAGGTCCACCACGTGTCCAAGCTAGGGTCCATTGAAACATGGAGAGAAGGATGCTCCACCATTTGTCCAAGATAGGCTCCATTGAAACATGACGAGAAGCAAGCTGCACCATGTCTCCAAGATGCTAGGCTCCATCGAAATACATTAAACCCACGATATTTCGTAGATGAGGGGTTTACATTCAAGGTCCACCACTTGTCCAAGCTATTATTGCTAGTAGCCTGAGTGGTTTGGTCTCAAGATTCACCACTTTTATTAAGAATATGTGGGTGTTAAGGTCCACCACTTGTCCAACCTATAAGGCTACATCTTAAAGGTTATTCTTTCTTACTACTTGGAGTGACCATGATAGGTTTTACATGGGGGTTTGGTTCCAAGGTCCACCACTTGTCCAACCTAACTCTATTGAAACATAGAGAGAAGCAAAGGTCCACCCCTTGTCTAAGCTAGGGTCCATTGAAACATGGAGAGAAGGATGCTCCACCATTTGTCCAAGGTAGGCTCCATTGAAACATGAGGAGAAGCAAGGTGCACCATGTCTCCAAGATGCTAGGCTCCATCGAAAAACATTAAACCCACGATATGTCGTAGATGAGGGGTGTACATTCAAGGTCCACCACTTGTCCAAGCTATTATTGCTAGTAGCCTGAGTGGTTTGGTCTCAAGATACACCACTTTTCCACTCTATGTCATTATATTAAGAATATGCGCGTGTTAAGGTCCACCACTTGTCCAACCTATAAGGCTACATCTTAAAGATTATTCTTTATTACCACTTGGAGTGACCATGATAGGTTTTACATGGGGGTTTGCTTCCAAGGTCCACCACTTTTCCAAGCTAACTCTATTGAAACATAGAGAGAAACAAAGGTCCACCACTTGTCCAAGCTAGGGTCCATTGAAACATGGAGAGAAGGATGCTCCACCATTTGTCCAAGATAGGATCCATTGAAACATGACGAGAAGCAAGCTGCACCATGTCTCCAAGATGCTAGGCTCCATCGAAATACATTAAACCCACGATATTTCGTAGATGAGGGGTTTACATTCAAGGTCCACCACTTGTCCAAGCTATTATTGCTAGTAGCCTGAGTGGTTTGGTCTCAAGATTCACCACTTTTACTAAGAATATGTGGGTGTTAAGGTCCACCACTTGTCCAACCTATAAGGCTACATCTTAAAGGTTATTCTTTCTTACTACTTGGAGTGACCATGATAGGTTTTACATGGGGGTTTGGTTCCAAGGTCCACCACTTGTCCAAGCTAACTCTAATGAAACATAGAGAGAAGCAAAGGTCCACCCCTTGTCTAAGCTAGGGTCCATTGAAACATGGAGATAAGGATGCTCCACCATTTGTCAAAGGTAGGGCTCCATTGAAACATGAGGAGAAGCAAGGTGCACCATGTCTCCAAGATGCTAGGCTCCATCGAAAAACATTAAACCCACGATATGTCGTAGATGAGGGGTTTACATTCAAGGTCCACCACTTGTCCAAGCTATTATTGCTAGTAGCCTGAGTGGTTTGGTCTCAAGATTCACCACTTTTCCACTCTATGTCATTATATTAAGAATATGCGCGTGTTAAGGTCCACCACTTGTACAACCTATAAGGCTACATCTTAAAGATTATTCTTTATTACCACTTGGAGTGACCATGATAGGTTTTACATGGGGGTTTGCTTCCAAGGTCCACCACTTGTCCAAGCTAACTCTATTGAAACATAGAGAGAAACAAAGGTCCACCACTTGTCCAACCATTGAAACATGGAGAGAAGGATGCTCCACCATTTGTCCAAAATAGGATCCATTGAAACATGACGAGAAGCAAGCTGCACCATGTCTCCAAGATGCTAGGCTCCATCGAAATACATTAAACCCACGATATATCGTAGATGAGGGGTTTACATTCAAGGTCCACCACTTGTCCAAGCTAGTATTGCTAGTAGCCTGAGTGGTTTGGTCTCAAGATTCACCACTTTTATTAAGAATATGTGGGTGTTAAAGTCCACCACTTGTCCAACCTATAAGGCTACATCTTAAAGGTTATTCTTTCTTACTACTTGGAGTGACCATGATAGGTTTTACATGGGGGTTTGGTTCCAAGGTCCACCACTTGTCCAAGCTAACTCTAATGAAACATAGAGAGAAGCAAAGGTCCACCCCTTGTTTAAGCTAGGGTCCATTGAAACATGGAGAGAAGGATGCTCCACCATTTGTCCAAGGTAGGCTCCATTGAAACATGAGGAGAAGCAAGGTGCACCATGTCTCCAAGATGCTAGGCTCCATTGAAAAACATTAAACCCACGATATGTCGTAGATGAGGGGATTACATTCAAGGTCCACCACTTGTCCAAGCGATTATTGCTAGTAGCCTGAGTGGTTTGGTCTCAAGATTCACCATTTTTCCACTCTATGTCATTATATTAAGAATATGCGCGTGTTAAGGTCCACCACTTGTCCAACCTATAAGGCTACATCTTAAAGGTTATTCTTTATTACCACTTGGAGTGACCATGATAGGTTTTACATGGGGCTTTGGTTCCAAGGTCCACCACTTTTCCAAGCTAACTCTATTGAATCATAGAGAGAAGCAAAGGTCCACCCCTTGTCTAAGCTAGGGTCCATTGAAACATGGAGAGAAGGATGCTCCACCATTTGTCGAAGTTAACTCTATTGAAACATGGGGGGTTTACGTTCAAGGTCCACCACTTGTCCAAGATATTAGTGCTAGTAGCATGAGTGGTTTTGTCTCAAGATTCACCACTTTTTCACTCTATGTCATTATATTAAGAATATTAGGGTGTTAAGGTCCACCACTTGTCCAACCTATAAGGCTATATCTTAAAGGTTATTCTTTCTCACCACTTGGAGTGACCATGATAGGTTTTAAATGGGGGTTTGGTTCCAAGGTCCACCACTTGTCCAAGCTAACTCTATTGAATAATAGAGAGAAGCAAAGGTCCACCACTTGTCCAAGCTAGGGGCTATTGAAACATGGAGAGAAGGATGCTCCACCATTTGTCCAAGATAGGCTCCATTGAAACATGAAGAGAAGCAAGATGCACGATGTCTCCAAGATGCTAGGCTCCATCGAAATACCTTAAACCCACGATATTTCGTAGATGGGGGGTTTACTTTCAAGGTCCACCACTTGTCCAAGCTATTATCGCTAGTAGCATGGTTTGGTCTCAAGATTCTCCAGTTTTCCACTCTATGTCATTATATGAAGAATATCTGGGTGTTAAGGTCCACCACTTGTCCAACCTATAAGGCTATATTCTAAATGATATTTTTTTTTACCACTTGGAATGTGCATGATATGTTTTACATGGGGTTTTGTTCCAAGGTCCACCACTTGTCCAAGCTAGATCTATTACATATATATTATACATACAATATTCAACTAGATTCCCTACCTATCATGTCCAGTAGCATTGATGCTCTAGCTTGAAGGTCCACCACTTGTCCAACCTATACTCTCTTATGTAAGGGAGATCTCGCTATAAATTCAAAACCTTCCCGCCTAAATTTAAAATATCCCTCCCAAATCTTAAATATCCCGCCTAAATTTTAAACTATCCCGCCCAAATTTTAAAATTCAAACTTTTTTATAAAAATTTAAATTTTACTACTTAAATTTAAAATATTCCACGCGAAATTGATTTTAAATTCAAGTTTACCACAAAAAGATATCATTATACCACCTAAATTCAAATATGCAAACCTCAAATCATTATATTGTACATAAATTCAAACAAATTCAAATTAACAAGCCTAAACTGATATTAGTTTGCATAGATATGAATTTATCACACCTAAATTATGTCACCATGTTAGAGAGAGTGGTTAGAGAATTTGAACAAGGTCCACCACTTGTCCAACCTAGATACCAAGAAGGATTGAGTGTACAAGGTATTGTTTGGAGGTCGTTATAGTCCACTGGTCTCAAGGTCCACCACTTGTGGTAAGGGTCACCAAAAAGTGTCTATATTCATCCAAAGAAATACACGTATTTTTGGTCTACATGTCCTAGTTTAAACCATTTATGTCCATTAGGTGTATCACTAAACAACACTACTATTTTTGAGAAACAGAAGTTACAATCATATCTACAAATGTATTAGAGGAAAATCAGCTCAGCATACATCCAGAACTCGCTACAAGAATCGACTTTAACAGATCACGCAAGTAAGTCTTCCATTCATTTTACTAGTATTACAATGTGTTAGTTATTTGTGATATTTATGTATGTATATATACTATGTGTGCATATCGTAATTAAGTGTAATTGTGTATCTGCATTATGTATGAGTATTACAATGAAATAACACAAATATACATACATACACATAGATAACACAGACGCACACATACATGAGCATGTATTTTCAAGAGAGAGATAGCAAGATACAGAGATAGATAGATAGAGAGAGAGAGAGATAAATACCTGTTTTTTAGAGAGAGGAGAGAGAAAGATAACAGATTTCACTGTGTTTATGTATGTGGAAGAGAGGAAGACGATGTATGGGAATATGTGCACGTATTTTCAAGAGAGAGACAACAAGATAACAGATTTCATTGTGGTTATGTATGTGGAAGTGAGGAAGACGATGTGTGGGAATATGTGCATGTATTTTCAAGAGAGAGACAGCAAGATAACAGATTTCACTGTGGTTATGTATGTGGAAGAGAGGAAGACGATGTGTGGGAATATGTGTATGTGTGCGGGGATACTTTTAAACTATGTATCTCTGTCTTTTGACGAGAGAGAGTGTGTGTGCAAGAAGAGTTACAGAGAACCATCTTCTCTATATGGAGAAAGACAGAGAGTGAGAGAGAGAGAGAAATACCTGTTTTTTCTCTATTCGTGAGGTGTGCAATGTCTCCTGAGAAGACTGCCCGATCCTGCCCTTCTGGAAAGCGTTGTGTACGCTGCTGTTTCTTTATCTTGTGCGCGAACTTTCAATCCTGTGCACTCCACCTGTGTGTTGTGTACGATGCCGAGCTTGCTCCTCTACGCGCGCGTATACTCCAACTGTGTGCGATCCGTGTGCGCTTTCTGTGTGTTTGCTGCTCGCCTGCTTTCTCTGTGTGCGTTTCTCATGCGCTCTCTGTGTGCCTAATCTTGATAGGGTTTATTAGAATGCCACGTATGCTACAAGTCCATGTTTTATCATAGGATTAAAAAAAACAAAAGCAATATAAAAAATTAACCAATTCACACGGCCAAAATTAAAGAAATCATCCCAAGCCCCGCCATCGAGAGCGCTATATTCCACATCCCCATCAAGAGCGCTACCCCTAAACCTCACGTGGAAGCGCTGCCTTGTCACCCCATTGTGGCATTGCCCTAAGACTCCGCATTTGGAGTGCTAAATGGGAACATTCTTCATTAGTGAAATTTTGAACATAAATTATATTAGCATATACTTAAATATAATACAAATATTAACATATTAGCTATACTACTAATTTACTATAGCAGTTCTAGATTATGTCCCATACTATATTTAAGGTGCCAAAGGTTTGGCCTTATGGTCCTAGATTTAGCCAAGTGGTCAACACATATAGGACCAAGTGCACACTGTGCCACAAAACTTGGCCACCACTTCACTTGCCAAAGTTTAGGCCACATGGTCAATCCTAACTTTCCAATGTTCTTATTATGTCACCTTTTGCCTCGTGGAAAACCTAGGCTTGTTTTCACATACTCAGGCACTTCAAGCCACAATAAATTGTCATTACTCTTCGGCAACCCTTTTGTTCAAGTCTTTGAAAAAACATTGTTTAAGGCCACCCTAAACCATTTTCATTTAGGGGTGTCTAAAACTAGCTTTTTGGCAATTCGAGAAGAAAATGGTCAAAGTTTTATACTTAGTTTTAACCACTTGACCAATTCAAATATTGGAAAGCAAGGTCTTGTAATACTTTTCTTTGGACATCACACATTAAAACTAGGTCCCTCACTTGTCCAAGCTACGCTCTAATACAATAAAGGGCTTTTGGTTTCAAGATGCACCACTTTCCCAACCTTGATTCCATTAAAGAAGCTAGCTCTACTTAGACATTTAATAGCAAGGTCTTGCAGCAGTTCAGATTGAACATTTTCCATGGCAGCTAGGTCCACCACTTATCTAAGCTATGCTCTAATAGAGTAAGGGGGTTTTGGTTTCAAGATCCACCACTTGTCCAAACTTGATTTGGGAAGCAAGGTCCTATAATAGTTTGCTTTGGACATTCACCATTACAACTAAGTCCACCACTTCTCCAAGCTATGTTCTAATACACTAAGGAGGTTTTGGTTTCAAGGAGAACCACTTGTACGACTCTGTTTTTGGAAGTAAGGTCTTTACATAGTTCACCTTGGACCTTGGACATTGGATACTACAACTAAGCCCACCACTTGTCCAAAATATCCTCTATATATAGCCAAAGGGTTTGGGTTTCAAGATTCACCACTTTTCCAACCTTTCTTCCATTAAAGAAAGGAGGGGCTTTATAACTAGGTCCACCACTTGTCCAAGCTATGCTCTGATATAGAAAGGGGATTTTGGTTTCAAGGTCCACCACGTGTTCAACCTTGCAAGACTCAAGGGATACTTGGACATTGGAAAGCATAGTCCTATAGTAGTTGATAGGTGGCAGTGGGTATTACAACTAGGTCCAACCTATGCTCTCATATAGCAAAGAGGCTTTGCTTTCAAGGTCCACCACTTGTCCAACCTTGCTTCCATTAAAGAAATGAGGGGCTACGTAAACATTGGCAAGCAAGGTAGCAAGGTCCTAAGGTGTTTCACCTTGGATATTGGGCATTATAACTAGGTCCACCACTTGTCCAAGCTATGCTCTGATAAAGAAAGGGGATTTTCGTTTCAAGGTCCACCATGTGTTCAACCTTTCTAATATAGAAAGGGGATTTTTGTTTCAAGGTCCACCACGTGTTCAACCTTGAAAGACTCAAGGGATACTTGGACATTGGAAAGCATAGTCCTATATTAGTTGATAGGTGGCAGTGGGTATTAAAACTAGGTCCAACCTATGCTCTTATATAGCAAAGAGGCTTTGGTTTCAAGGTCCACCACTTGTCCAACCTTACTTCCATTAAAGAAATGAGGGGCTACGTAAACATTGGCAAGCAAGGTAGCAAAGTCCTAAGGTATTTCACCTTGGATATTGGGCATTATAACTAGGTCCACCACTTGTCCAAGCTATGCTCTGATATAGAAAGGGGATTTTTGTTTCAAGGTCCACCACGTGTTCAACCTTGAAAGACTCAAGGGATACTTGGACATTGGAAAGCATAGTCCTATAGTAGTTGATAGGTGGCAGTGGGTATTACAACTAGGTCCACCACTTGTCCAACCTATGCTCTCATATAGCAAAGAGGCTTTGGTTTCAAGGTCCACCACTTGTCCAACCTTGCTTCCATTAATATAGCAAGGAGGATTTGGTCTCAAGGTTCACCACTTGTCCAACCTATGCAAACCTTTTTCATGTTGTAGCATGATTTTTTGTTTGAAGAGTATTTTTCTATAACTATGGATTTAACAATGTAATCTTTTTACTTACAGGATGGACTTCGAATCTAGGGAGAAAGTACATATGATACTTGACAATGAAATCGTTGGTATTGGTTGTGTGTGTAGAACAGATCCAGATTCCACTTGTGGTGGTACAAAGATAGGGCTGGGAAATGTCTCCATACTAGTGTAGGAATGCTTGAAGGATGTGGTCCTACCTTTTCCTACAATGGATACTTCATCTCTCCAAGGCTCATTATGGAGTGCTGTTCGATGGTCAAAGCTTCTTTTGCAATCTTTTGTATTAAATGGGAACTTAATTGATCCACACGAAAGCTACAATGGTGATGAAGAACATGATCATTCTGATCCTCTAGTTACAGATGCAATACCTATGACAAGCCCAAAATTTGAAGCAATGATTCGAGAGTCTTGGAGAAATCAGAGGGTCCTTTTAAAAGATGACACAATGATGCAAACCATGAATGAAGGGACCATCTTATATGTATTTCCACATGATTATGTCAACTTTCAGGAACTTGGTCCTGATTGTGTGGGTGTGGGTATTGAAAGAGAAAATGCAAGCATTGATGATGTGGTTGAAGTGGGTAGCATCACTTTGCTAAAGTGGCCCATCAAGCAGACAACAATGTTGAATGGGAGCCCATTACAACGCTTTGTTCCCGTTGATGGCATGCATGCTACATATGAGGATGTATCCAACGATGGCAATGTTGGAAAAAAACTTGATGGGAGTAATGTTGTCCAATTGTCAAGGAAGAGACGATACACTTTCATGAACAGGACTCAAAAATCAAAAGCAGCACCAGCTTCGACTTTTTACCTTTCAAACGAATCAATTCAAAGGGTATCATGCATTGATTGTTGTGCACAAAAATGCTGCCAATTTGCAGATCGTGATATGGTGACAAGGTTACGACAACAATTTTGGGGAGAGTCTCAAAAATCACGCACTAATTATGTTTATGATGTTCTTTCTATATGTTATCAGAAAGATGAGAAGTCACGATACCAATTCAGGCTAAATGGCTCTATTGTTTGTTGTAGAGCATGGTATGAGCTACATGGAATACCAAAGACATCATTTTATCGATACAAGGAGAACTTTGAAAATGGTGTGCGCCAATATGTACATGGGAACACATGTACATTGAGAAGGGGACTTCAACATACTAGTTTAGCAAGAGCACTACTAAATGAGTTTGTGGATAACAACTCTGAGAAGATGCCACATAGAAGTAGAACACTGCTAGATGGCTCAAGAGAGACTCAATTGGTGATTCCATCAACATACAAACAAGTGGATATTTTATGTGAAATCAACACGACACTTGACCAAATGGGCTATGAGAAGAAGCTATCCCAATCTTCTTTTGGTAGAATTTGGAACAAAGAGTACCCACATGTCACTTTAACAAAGACGAGTGAGTTCTCTAAGTGCAATATTTGTAGCTCAATCAAGGCAAGGTTAGAAGCTAAACCTTCTCTTGAAGAGAGAGCTCTTCTCTTGAGGGAGAGAGAAGTTCACATGGCACAACAAAAGAGTTGCAGAAGCCTATATTATGCATGGCGCACGTATTCAGAAACTCAACCACAAAAATATGTATGCATAATCCATGATAAGATGGATCAAAAGAAGACTGCCATTCCTAGATTACGCATTGTTCCCAAGGGTGTGGATTCAGGATATAATCTGCAGGTGGCATTGATTGGCATGATCACTCATGGACATGGAGAAGGTCATTACGGACACTTTGTCTTGAATGGTTTGTGGCCAGCTGATCCAAATCTTACAATTGGCTCAATTGCTAATTGTTTACATAACCTCGAGAGGATAGATAAGCATCCTCTTGGTGATCTAGTAACAAATGGACTTCCAAGGAGCAATATTTCACTACTACATGCTTTGAACTCAAGGGATGCTTTGGACTACCATAACTTGAGTGATGGAAAAGAGCCCATTGTGCAGTCGTCACAAATTGCAGAAGAGGAATTGGGGTCAACATTTCACAAATTGCCAGAGAACTTGTTGCTACAATTGGATAATTGTGCAGGGGAAAACAAAAATCGATACTTATTTGCCTATTTGTCAATGCTTGTTGCAAGGGGTGTTTTCAAAACCATCCAGCTAGGATTTTTAATGGTTGGGCATACACATGAGGACATAGACGCCATGTTTAGTAGGTTTTCAGAGAAGTTGAGAGTTACACAAACCTATACTTTGCCACATTTGATGGATACATTACGAAACAGCTCATCTTCATCTCCAGCTCCATTTTTTCTCACAAAGATCCCCGATTTCAAGCAATATTGTGATGGCTATCTTTGTGATGGACAAGACATACTTGTTGGACATTCCAAACCGCTTCAGTTCAGGTTCTTTATGCAGGATGAGACACCAATGATGCAATATAAGGCACATGTAGGTGTATCAAGTTGGAGTGGAAGTATTCGCCTTTGGAAAACAGACACAGAAGGCAAGACAATGTTACCACATGGAGATCCACCTCTAGTACAAATGGCGGAGTATGTCAAGGCCCACGAAGAAGTCATTTTGGGGCTAAAGAACTATATAAAATTTTGGAAAAATTTAGGGAATGGTTCAAGTATTCCGCGATATTATAGACCCGTGATAGATTATTGGAGTAAGGTAATTGAAGAGATTGGAAAAGCAATCATATCAGAGGGAGTCTTGTATGAAATGTTTTGGCCAAAAACTCAAGAATATTCTCACCTACAAAGCACTACAATGAATTTGCAACAAGGAGCAGAAAGATTCCTAGGCCTTGAAGAGTTGAACGATCATTTTTGTGGGCCTCAACGAGATAGGCCAAGGGAAGAGTTTGACCCTATGTCTGATGTGCACCAAGGTGACTTTCTTATGCTTGTTCCGAGTGACACAGAAATCTATCCAGTGTGGCTTGCAATGGCTTTATCTAACATTGATAATGAGCCTACATCACCAAACTACAGAAAACTCTTGATTCAATATTGGGCACCTTGCGCGAGAAAAAGTGGGATGACAGATACTCAAGCTTACAGTAATTGTTGGAAGGGTTATTGGGCTGTCAACTATAAGGACCCACAAGTGTGGGAAACTATAGATGCAATTGTTTGGTCCTGGAGACCCAACAAAGAAGGACCATTTTCTAGAATAAAGATTCCAGAAAGACATGCTCTAAAAGCCAAAGAAGGCCTCACTCGTGCACATCAGCCACACTTGGATCAAAGTTCAGATATGGTATCAAATGTGGAGTAGAATTATGTGGAGCTTCTATTGTGACTATACTAGTCAATTTGTAAACAAAATCTTTTTTGTATCTTCCTTTGTTTTATGTAATTTATAGTTATTATTCAAATCCATGTGTTGTACATCCTCTTGACTTTTGGTGTTTATCAACACCACAATCCTATGAGATTTTCACTTTATTTACTAGCCACACACCTCAATTTTTCCCACTTTAAGTGGAAAATTGCCAAATTACATGAATTCGATCGATTTGGAGATTCCCATAATGTGAGATTTTTACCAAAATACCTAATATGGTCTTCGATATCATCCATGAAGACCCTAATAAAACGGCCTAGGTATGCACCAAATACCCTGTTCATCCAACCTTGGAAGGTGGCATATGCATTTACTAATCCAAATGGCATCCTGCGGTAAGCGAAACAACCCCATGGAGATATGAATGTGGTCTTCAACTACTCTTCAAGTGCAATCCCTATTTGAAAATACCCCAAAAATCCATCCATTATCGAGTATCTTTCATGCCCAACCACCTGGTTTAGGATTTTGTCTTGAAATGGCAATGGAGAGTGATTTCTCTTGGTCGCGGCATTCAATGGCTTGTAGTCAACACACACTCTCCATTTCCCATTCTTCTTAGGGGTTATAACCACTGGCGAGACCCACTCTGACTCTTTCACAGGAAATATGATGCCTGCATCCAGTAGCTTATTGATCTCCTGCCAAAGGGCCTCCTTTTGGATTTCCCCTAGTCTTCTCAGTTTTTGTGCTTTAGGCTTATGTCCCTCCTTAAGAACAATCTTGTGCTCCACCCCTTTGCACCTTGAAAATGCTTGTACTCCGTCGCAAATAGATTTGGATAGGACTCACAAATTTGAACATACCCTTCCTTTTCACCCTTGGTTACTACTATGCTTAAACCATGAGCTTGAGGTTGCACACCTTCTTCTTTAGGTGGGGATTCATCTACGGTGACCCCGAATAAGTCTGCATCTTTCTTCAGCATGTTGTCCTCGCTCTCCTCTTCCTCTATGCTAGTATAGCCTTCATCATAGCCCGTTTTTGTCTCGTACTCATAGCTCATCGTGTCGCCCTCATCTTTAACTACCATAGGACGAGAACTGCTCTCCTTGGTCTTCAAATCAAGCACAATTTGTCTGCCTTTCTCTTTGTCAGGCAAAGTGAACACTTTGCTCTCCCAATCTTGCTTTGCTCCTATCGCCAAAAGCCATGGCCTACCCAAAATGATAGGATAAGCATTATCCCCCGCTTTCACCACGAAAAAGTCTATCAGGCACTCTATACCCATCACCTTGACCTTCACATCCTGAGCCACACCCAAACACCTGGATTTGGTATGGTTGGCCATCCTCATGTGCACATTTGACATGACTACCGCCTTGACTCCCGTCTCTTTCATGGGTGCTTCTGTCATGACACAAACTTGTGCTCCACCGTCTATGTAGGCTTGTACCTGCATCCTCTTCTCTATAATTTCATCCACAAGCGAAAGAACGTCTGTGGGGCTACCTACCCTCAAAGCCATGTTTTGCACTGCTTGTACATTTCCCTTAACTCTTGGCAGCCTGGTGCTAACACTTGTGGACCACTGCCTCCTTAACTTTGGATTTAAGGCTAACAGAGCTTACCAAAAGTAATATTTTCCTTTTGACTTTGAACATCACTTACCAGATTGTACTTGGGATAGCCACGCCCTAGCTGGAAATCTGCTTGTTTGATTTTGCGATGCCTCCTTCTTTTGCTAGGCTCGGGCTACTCTCTACCGTCATACACCTTCTCTTTGCCTTTGCGAGCTCTAGTTTCCCGCTCTATCTCTGTCTCCCTGTCAACTCTTTCTCTCTTATTGGCCAAAAGTTCGACATCTTGCTTATCCACCCCTATGATGTTTACTCTTGGGACCTCACCTCCGTTTTGCAGAGTCGATTGCATAGGATTCTCCACCGCTTTCTCTCTTGGACCATTGCATTGTCCTTGCCCTCGACCTCCACCAAACAGTGGGTAGATACCTCCTCTTTCTCTTTGTGGTTGAGGACAATCGGGTGCATAGTTCCCTTGTTCTCCGCAATTGTAACACCTACCATGCAGTGGCATTTCCCTGCCCCTTGCTCCTCTTGGCTGTCCTCTATCCATCACACTGAGCCACAACTCTTGCATTTGCTTGGACAAATCTTGCACCATGCACACCCAATTTTGCGGCACAATAGCTACACCTCGTTTTCCATGATTTTCTTCGTGTACAGCTTCCCTCAGACTCTGTGGTTGAACATGGGCCATCGTCTCGTAGCCTGACATGCCCTGCTCTATCTTCTTCTTTATCTTTCTGCTCTTTGATCGGGAAACTGCTACCGCGCCATTGTAATTCTTTGGACTCTCGAAATCGACTTTTTCTCTCACCTTGGGGTGCAGACACGCCATGAACTTATCCAGCTTGAAGTAGTCTCCATTAGCCAATTGCATGGTTGCCGCTAGCTCTGTCCAACACTCTTCAAAATGACCCAAAAATAGATTGAACTCTTCACTTACATCTTGCTTAAGCACCTTCAGCTTTGCATCCATCTCGACTGGGGAAGCCTCCTTGCGAAAGTCATGAAGAAACCTCGCCCGTCGAGCTGGCCATGCTTGCTTCGGCTCGCCTTCTAATGCTCCGTACCATGCTTTAGCTCTAGCACGCATCACCAAAGGAAAAGTCTGCATTTTCCTATCCTCGTTCAGGATATGCAACGATAGCATATACAACTCAAAATCTGACATCCACTCGTCAGGGCTCTCTTCCCCTGTGAAAATCGGTCCATAGCTTCTAGCTGCCATGACTTCCAAAGTGAAAAACAGCTTCTTTTCAATTAACTAGGAGCAATCAGTGTGCTCCTCAGTGGAGGTACTAGACGATGGAAAGGGGGAATGGGGGAACACGCCCGGCACAAACACAAGGGCCTCTCTATAGCTCAGGCTATCCACATCACCCCTATCCTCTCAGAGAAAACCTTCAAAGAAACACTTTGCACTAGCAGACAACTGCCTGCTCAATTTCCACTGCTTACACACTCCACAAATCCACCACACAAGGCACACCTGCTACCACGGCTTGTCTCCACCCTTACACACACACACAACCGCTCAATCTCACTCTCTCACATAAATCACCGTCGATACGGGGGGGGTACACACATCCACACAACCGACACCGAGGGAAAACATGAAAGCAGGAGAAAGCAAAGGGGGGAAGGGGAAACAACAGCAAGAGGAGGCAACGGTGTCTTGATTGCACTTCCAAAAACATGTACACTGAATTCCACTGCCATCACCATGGCCATTTTCAAGCAAAAGTTACAAAGGGGCTAGCTTGCTAGAGAACTCCACTTTGCAGGCTTCAAACGGCATCCAAAAAGCCAGGAAAAAAGCCCCTAATTTGATCCAATTTTGACTTTTATAGGGGAGGCCTTTAATTTAGGAATTTACACTTTAATTGGTCCACCTGGCACCTTGAATTGGCATTTTTGGGAAAGGGGCACCGCTTTGCTCTATCTGCTCTTTTCTTCTCTCTTTTGCTCTTGGGGGGGGCATTAGCGATGTCGCTATTGCTCCTTGGCTTTTTTCATTTTTTATTTTTACGTTTCATTTTCTTACCCCTTTGTGGGCACTTCTCTATGGTCGAACTTTGACTCTTTCTCTCTCTATCCGACTCCTCCTGCCATTTATTTCTTTTTTTCTCTCTCCTCTCCCCTTCTCTTTGGTCCCAGCCTTTGCCCGGCCTTGCCTTGAACTTCTCCTCTCCTTTGCTTTGGTTCAGTCTCCCTCTTTGTTTGGCCAGCCTTTGGTTGCTTGGCCTTGAAGGGGGCCCACCCCTTTACACTTGCCCCGGACTGCTCCATCCTGTCATGGGACCTCTCCCCAAGCTTGCCATAGTGAGGTCGCTCTTGGGGGGGGGGTCCTCCTTTAGAAAACGGGGGCCCCCAAGGGCCACGGGACCAACTGCTCCCAGGTCACCATGTCATCAATGCCAAATAGCCGCCTTCGCCAATGCGCCACCTGCGCCAGGCCATACCGATCTCAACACCGCTGTGCCGCCCAAAATCAGCACCCCTAGCGCCGCCAACACACAGCCCGCCAGAGCTACACCATCGCCAACCATCACGAGAGGGGTACTCCCCCTTTGGATACACATAAGGGGCACCAATTATAGGTCTTATAGACCCCATCTTTCAGCAGGGCTTGCGCATGTGGGACCAAGTGACACCATGTGGAAGTCACTGGCCCATGGCCTCTTAAGCTCACAAAAAAACCCCTTTAAAAATACATGTTAAAAACCCCCCTTTTTTTTGCCATCTTCTCTCTGCTCTTATACCTTGCTCCCATACCAGACTACCAAGCCGCAAAGCCCGGCCGAAAGCTTGTATAGCGGGCTTGCTTCAACATAATCCCCTTCACTTCTTGACTTTTCCAGGCCCTCCCAATAAGGCCGCAAAAAACAGGAAAAGACATCTGTCACAGCATTCTTGAGCAATGGCCCTCACATTTGAACCGTCGTATCTGTCTGATCGAGTACCCGATTGATGCATCGTCGATTTATGCTGGCTCCACATGATGCACACTATCACCGAGAACTTTGGTGAGGCCGAAACGATGCCGGGTGGCACATCCTTTGATGCGGTCAAGTGGGCTCAATCAAACCTGGCCCCCTAAAAATCTTCTAATGGTCTTAACTTGCTAACTAGAGCTCCGATTCGCATTCCGAAAAGACAGGCATGTTCCATAACTCGAGCACCACACATGTATCCATTGACACCTACGTGGGCCACCTATCCCCAGCTGCGCTGTCTGTCGGGGATCTACTACACACTCCAACTTTGAACTTCAGTATCCTGCACACCGGGGCTCCGTTTGACAAGCCGTCTGGACCAGCTTCTGGAGCACACTGAGAACTACATCTTAGGAAATTGATGGGGCACTTCGGACATCTTTATCTGCTACCCTAAGTGAGCCATTTTTGGGCCTCCTTGGCCTAGAAAACCGCTCTAGGCATACTTTTCCGCTACCCTTTGGTTGCCCCAGTCCTTGGCACGTGCCCTAGCCTTCTGCATTGCACTTGCCTGCACCCCTTGTTTGGCATAGACCACCTCCTAGCTTCACCAACTTTGGTTGTACCAACGTTAAAGACTTCAACTTCGAAATTCTTAATCAGCCCCAAATACTTCACTTTGGCATGGTTTGCTAGTCGAATATTAAACCCAGAGCTTTCGCATGTAACGAGACTCTGTCTCTCGACGCATGACCATGTGATCACACAAACTTGAGCACCTCCATCAATGTAGGCCTCTCCCATGCCCACACCTTTGTGCCAAGCGTTCACCATAGGACAAATGTCGGGTAACTCTCCCATAGCCAACACTCTGACTTGTCTATGCTTGCTTCGGCTCTTTTTTTGGATTCAATAATGACTTCCACTGCCTCTTAAGTTTGGGCACCATATTCATCAATTGTCCAAAAGTACAATATCCTTTCCTCCCAATTAGGTCTTCCTTTAAAGTGTAAGCTGTTTGGCCTTCTCTCAAAGGTAGATCTTATATTTCAAACCGTCTACGAGGTCTTGTCTTCCTCTTAGCTTTTGCATCTTCACCCTCTTTCTCTTTCCCTTTTCTCTTACTGTGACCTGGAGCAACATAGCCTTCCCTTTCTCTTTTGCCTACGGGCATCATATCTGCTTCTTTCCTTTCGACCCGCACAATACCCACATGAAAACCAGAGGTTGAGGCCTGATTTCCTATTCAATACCTTGATCTTCCCATATATCCCATGCATAATCATTAGCCTTGTTAGGAATCTGCTGAGGAAGTGGAAACATATCACCTCCCATCCTTGTTGGATTTGGACAATAAGTGCTGATATGACCAAGTTCACCACAATTATAATAGGTAGGGATGAACCTCCTTAGCGGCTCAAAGACACCTTGTCCACGACCCGCATTAGCATTAACCTAAGCTTCACACAGCTGGGCCATACCATGACCACCTCCAAGAACACTGAGCCATAATTCTTGCGTCATGGTCATCATGTCTTGCATATTGCAACCACAACAATATATCTTGATCTAGTATATTTCACAATAAGCAATTGACTTCCAATTTCTCAATAAAAGTCCGTGCATTCTCATTAGGCAATCTATGAAACTGTGGAAACTCGTCCGCCATGTTCGATTGCCACAAAAAACACTTACATGTGATGTCAAAAGTTCAAGGGATGTATATGGACCGCCGCTCCAGTACCTAATCCACCTCACACTGGGTAACCCAGGCCCCAGTGCTTGGCTTCATAAAACCTCACAAACCTCCAAAGGCCGCAATCCAATTACACAACCGCCTCAAGTGTTGTCCATAATTTGCACATACATGGGCGGTTGTCCATAAGGACCCACATCCCCTTTACATTCTCTCCCTGCAGAATAGACATGTTTCACAAGATTTGGATCACAGGAGTACTTGCTCCTCAGTAAGGGCACCAAAACAATGTTAGCATGCAAACAACAAGGAAATCAAGTGCCTCTATAGCCTTGCACGATTCACACCATCGAAAGGAAGAACTATTGCACCGTTGAAACCATCTGTGATAAGCACCTATAAAGATTTATGAAGAACCCTTCTAGCATGATACATACTTGGAATTAGGAGAAACCAAGGACATCATGATGTAGCTCATCTTGTGGGATGTTCATAGAGTATCCATAGGCTAAAAGCAAATGAAAGATGAGAGAGTTATGGCCACTCGAAACTGGGGGTGTACTCTCTCTTGCTCAAAAATGAGCTCTCTAGAAAGTATACAGGTGTTGCAAAAAATTGCAGCTATAATACTGGGGCCTTTCTTATCTTTTATTCCCAAATATTTTATCCCTCTTTTTAATCAAAAAGGCTCTCTTTGTAGGCTCCTTTCAATTGGTCCATTTTTGGCCTTTTTTGGGTAGGAAATGAGGTGTTGGTGACCTTTTGACCAAGGGAAGGGGTGGGGGCAGGTGTCCAGAGGACCAAAAAAAGGCCAGGCGCTTGGGCAGCTCAGTGGGAATCCAAAATGGCCTCCCTTCTCCCCCAAATTTCCATCATCCCTCATAGCCAAGCTTTCACAGAACTCCTCTCACCTTTGATACACCCTTAATGGGCACCCCATCCTCCCCTTATACCCCCCACTTTCCCCTTTCCTCTTCTCATGTGGGATAATCCCATTGTCACATGGCACATTCCTCCCACTCTTCCCCAAATCCCTTCTCTCCCCACAGAAAATCCCTTCTCTCCCCAAATCCCTTCTCTCCCCACAGAAAATTTCCAGCTTGACCCCTTCTCAGGACCAACTCGTTGGGAGCATAGTGCACTGCTCCGGCCAACAAATGCGATGCCATAAAGCACGGCTCGAAGTCCATTACCTCGGCTATCTCCAAAAATTTAAAATCTCAGCATTTCTAATTTTAGATCATCAAGTTGGCCTATTTGCCTTTGTCGCGTGCATCTGCAACCACTTTCTAAGTCGAGATCACCCACTTCGGACACACATAACTCATGATGTACAAGTCCGATTCACAAGCTATAAAGCACGGCTGAAAATACTTATTGAAAACCATGTTTTGTGAACTCGAACAACCCAAAACAATACTACCCAAGCCGAGAAAAACCAAACCTTTGTACAAGAATTTTACATGGTCACTCCCAAGGCTCGCAGGACTATGTACACATATATACATGAGGCTAGTTAGCAAGCTTTTTAGCACAATCTATTGGCTTTATGCTCATCCAAAAAATGCCTGACAACATCTAAAGAAGGGAGTGTCCAAATACCTACCTGCAGACTGTGCCCGTGAAGATTTCGATTATTGGGCATTCCCAAAATAGGTGTGTGAGGGTCTCATTTGGGTATCTACATCTGATACAAGAGCCTTCCCTTAAGGCTCTCACTTTTTTCTTATCCCCGATTGACATGAATCAAAAAAGCACTTTCCATAGAAAATCTTTATCCCTCTCATCGCATTTGGCCGTCCAAATGTTTCCAACTACTTGGCTCTCTTTGCTCATTGTCGACTTTTTGGACTAGATCTTGTTGAGATGTTCAACCCAATCTTCTCTGAAGCAAAGCTTCTCATAAATATTTTTAGTCTTGGGTGAAGTAAAAAGACTTTCTTCGGGCCACTTCCAAGCTTTCCAGTTTATTGGTGTGAAGTAGGGAGGAAGGGTTAGGCTTGAGACTTTTTCCAAAACTCTTCTGATGAGGATCTCCTCTTGGAGAGAGAGCTTGTTGCAGAGCTTTAGATGCTATAGGGATTGCCAATCCCATTTTCGATAATCCCAAAAAGAGTCCAAGGTGACCCTTGTTGTTGAGATTCTTTGCTATTTCAATCCAATGTTTATTTTGGCCCAAGCCCTCCACTATTGGTCCCCAAGGAGACCAATGCCTAGCCGTTCCCTTCCAATATCTAGTCCCTTCCTTCCACATGAGTGTAGCTGCAGCTTTACAACATTTATTAACAAACTTCTCATTAAATCCACCTGATTGAGCTCGCACACTGATGGGAGGTAGAAGAATCTTTTGTATGCTAAGGTTGAACCATGACCCACCTTTAGACTCCATGCGGGCTTCCATAACCAGTTTCCTTGCCATACATGCCCTGTTCTCTTTTGAATTGGCTAGGGTGCAAAAAAAAATTGCACATAATGCTAGATCATGAGTGACAGGGTCTAGAGTGCCTAAAGCACCATGAGACTTTGGTTAAAGACTTTGGTTAAGCAACAACCGTCCATTCACCCCATTGCCACGGTGTGCATGTTTTTTAGTTGAGACCCTGACACTATGGAAAACACATGAACTATCTCCAAGGCCTTTCTAACGTTATTCCCTTTCGCTTGAAGAAACATCAAAGAATCATCAACAAACAACTTAATGAACAGTTGTTTACCATTTTGAATTTGAAGACCTTTAATCTCTCCTCTTGTCGCCACTTGCTTCATCATAGCAATTAGAGGGTGGGTGACTATGAACCAAAGTGACTCTAAGGGGAACCCTTGATGAATGGATCTCTTGACATCAAAGCGTTGAGCTCTTTCCATAAATATGCTACATGATATGGTTTTACAAGCTAGATTTTATATTTCATTCTAGGGGAAAATTTGAATTCAAATAAACTAGCCATTTTGAAAGCTATCATTTGATTGCTTTTTTAATACTAAGGTTTGGCTCTCTTAAAGTGCCAGATGAAGAGGCCCTCCTAGAGCCCGTTCTCTTTCTAATGCAATAGCTTTTTGAATCACTTCCAAAGCCACTACCTGCATGCACCGCACTTTACTCTCGGTTGTGGCAGTTTGTCCCAGATTGTGTGCTTGCAAAGTTTGTAGATTGTGGAGTTGCTTCTAGACATATGTGAGAGTCAACTTTGATGTGTTTGATCATGCTTTTGAGCATTGTGTAGTGTTCGAGTTACCTCCCACTTTTTTTGCCATTTTGGCATTCACTTATGGTAGCAGATATGTGTGACAGCGTAGAGTCCACTACATTGACTTTTGAGAGACGACGGTGCCGATACTTGCATTTTTGGCATTGCGGTCACGCAGGGCACATTAGACACTGTTGTTTCAGACGTATAAGACAGCAATGGAGATGTATGCAAGATGCAGATACGGCTTTGACACATGTTAAAGAGATAGTTCCAGTGATAGTTTATGCCAGTGATAGTGATGTCATGCTTGCATCGAGTGTACCTCTTGCAATTTTGTCTATCAATAGCACACTTTCTCTACAATGGTTACTAGATAGCGATGTTGTTTTCCACGTCACACCATGTCAAGAGTGGCTTAGCATATTTTTTAGTGGGAGACTTGGCTGTGTGCACTTGGTGGATGGTTCAGTGTTTGACATAGGGGATGCAGGAGACATTTGTTTGTCTTTTCTCAGTGGTGCATCATACATGCTACGATATGTGTGCTATGTTCCTCGACTGAGACATAACTTGATCTCAATGAGACAATTGGCATATTTTGGTTGGCAGATACTACTTAGAGAGCAGTCTTTCCAGATGCATTGTGGTTCACTAGTGATTGCCAGAGGAGCCTGCAGTGGCCTAGTATATCATATGCATGTGTTTGAGGTGCGAGATGGCATAGTCTCGATTTTGTTGCTGGCATGCTTTGAGCAAAGAGACGAGACATGTCTCTTTTGTAGGTGCGCTCCACCATGCTCACGAGACAGAGCATTTAGTTGTACAAGACATACCAGTGGACTCTGTAGAGACAGAGATAGAGCAGCAGTGCTCTAGTGAGGCATAGTAGGTATTGTCAGAGTTTAAGCAAGTAGAGGTAGAGCAGGTCTTCTACGCAGAGACACAGACAGAGCTAACAGATATGGATTTCTTTGATATGCTCATACTAGAGCCTGATGAGTTGGTGCCAGGACGCATAGTTGAGCAGTCTTTCCAGATGCATTGTGGTTCACTAGTGATTGCCGGAGGAGCCTGCAGCGGCCTAGTATATCATATGCATGTGTTTGAGGTGCGAGACGGCATAGTCTCGATTTTGTTGCTGGCATTCTTTGAGCAAAGAGAGGAGACATGTCTCTTTTGAAGGTGAGCTCCACCATGCTCACGAGACAGAGCATTTAGTTGTACAAGACATACCAGTGGACTCTGTAGAGACAGAGATAGAGCAGCAGTGCTAGTGAGGCATAGCAGGTATTGTCAGAGTTTGTGTAGGTAGAGGTAGAGCAGGTCTGCTCCCTAGAGACACAGACAGAGCTAACAGATATGGATTTCTTTGATATGCTCATACTAGAGCCTGATGAGTTGGTGCCAGGACGCATAGTTTTGCCTATGGGTGAGAGGGACATAGATTCCCCAATGTTGGTGTTGACACATCCATACGTGATGGGTAGTCCTAATGATGTAGTGATTGCAGATAGCAGAGTGGAAATGAGTACAGCCAGGTTTGTGCAGATTTCATCAATGTTCGAGAGTCTCTTGTTCGACTTCTTAGTTTCGAGGTCCGATCTAGCTGCTGCAGTGGTGGTAAGATTTGCAGCAAGGATAGTCAATCGTATGGTGACTGGCACTAGCATGATGCTTTGTGGAGCTTTGCAGACTGTACAGAGTTGTCTGTGGGATTTACATGTAGGCTCTAGTGTGGGTATGCACATTAGTCTACCATGAGAGCCGATACGACTATGTGTAGATCGACAGAGTGAGCCAGTGGGTGTAGGTTGAGTGGGTGTAGGTTGAGAGGAGTCTCTCACCTTATTTTTTGTACATACTAGTAGTTTAGATAGTACGTCTCACTTATCAACGCATCACCTTTAAGTGGGAGACTGTTGGGGTAAAGGCGCTCCGTCTTTTGCCCACCTGGACATCTAGTGTTCAGCCGCCCGTCCACATGTGTACATACCCTTATTCTTCATATACATGAGAATAAGGAGCTCCTCACTCTCATTTCTAGAGTCTGCTCCACCAACATCCTATGGTCTCTCTCTCTCCCCCTTCTCACTCCACATACGCACCGCATTCGTGCACTCACACATGTGTAGTATCTTTCATCTACCATGTATGGGCTTCTACAACACTTTGTTTGTCTTATCATTGGATCTAGATCTTTTCAAACCTTTTCCAAGTCCTAAACCTTCTTGAATCTTCTTTTCTTTACCCTTCCCTTTGCTCCTCTCTTTGCCCTTCTTGTTCATGGATCTTTGTGCCTCTTGTCGCTTGTAGGCAACTTTCTCCGTGTACGTGACCTTCGTTGTGTTTTTTGTGCATGCAATACTTCTCTCTGAAAGAGGTTGAGTTACAATGAGCTCTTTTGACCTTTTTATAGTAAAAAAATTAAATGCAAGTTCACACACAATAAAATCAATTTATAAAATTATTTGATTACTTACCAAAAAAGAAACTCGCCATTCATCGAGACGCACCCAAACTCTCCGCCGTCGACAAATCCTGGTGACATTCCATGCGCTATAATTTTTTGGCCCTCGCGACAAATGCCATCATTGATAATTACTTGTGGAGCAAATTCTTCAAACTGTCTTTGCAGTGGGAAAAGTTTTGTGCATGTTTCTTAGCTCTAGTGCACCTAAATTTAGTCGAAGAAACCGATTTTAGCAAGATAATAAAACGGTGTGTGACCACCTCCATGGCAGGTATTTTTAAAATAGATGCCCTTTGAAAGTTAATGAGATTCCTCTATTCCTTGAGTGCTCCACATATCAAGAAACCCATTTTTGTTCATAAAGTTGTGATGTGGACAAATAATATGTGTTGCACACATGCCAATCATCAAATCAATAAACTATTCAAGAATGTAAAAAAAGTAAAAACAACTAGCCATGTAGTGATTTATAGACTTCTCTTTGCTTGAATTCATGATGGCCCCAATGAATTCACATAGAACTTTTTGAATTTTTTGTTGTTGATGTGGAACCATACTCAAGAGATTCATTAGTTGCACCACTTTTGCAAAAGATGTTTAAAAAAAATTATGTTTATTCACAAAATGCACATTTGTAACCTTCTTAGTTGTTGTATCACAATATCTCTCTACCCCGGGGGATTCACTCTATATAAAAAAGGATATTCCACCTGTGATGAGCGAACAACTTTGATAAAACCCCTATATACGACTCATCTTAGGGAATATTACCCCCCTTTCTACGCTTATATGACAATCAACGAAGAAAACTATCATACCCCTATCTTACATATAAAATTTAGGTCACACGTGATCTATTGGAGTGAAACTAGTCAAAGAGTGTGTAGTATAGTGACTAGAAATGTTGATAACTAGATGTACCCTCAATGTGTCTTAGTTTGACTTTCAAACTATGTACCCGATCAGCCTGCATTCTTGCTACTCTCCAATTCTGACCCATACAAAGCTAGTGTAAATCAACCCTTGACCTCCTCTAAATCAGCCCTTATCTATGACCGGCTTGATGCAAAATTTGATGTGTGACCCGATTAAAAACTTCCCCTAAATTCATCCGAGTTCTAGTGCACATTGGTGACCAATCGTTATTATAAGTAATCAACCCGGGTCAGGTCCCCCCCCCCCCCCCCCCCATAAATATGATATTCTCCTCCCTTATTTTTCATCTTGAGAGATAAATTATTGGGGGCTTGTCCCTAATTTTATATGCTTATGTAACTTGTAAAAAAAAACCCCTTCCCTGCACTTACGTGGTGCGTTAAGTTTTCCATGGTGAATCCCCCGGGCTCTCTACAAATTCCATCATTTCCTTACTCAGCACTAGCATCACCATTAGCCCCATTACTCATGAGATTCCTTATTAGCTTTGTTTTATTATGAGACACAGGGAAATGATACATGCAACTCTCCACCCAACCACGCTATATATTGGCCCTTGGCTTTCCAAAGATAGCCCTCTGAACCGCATGAGCATCCCGGCCCTTGGCCTACTACCCAGACCTACCTTAGGCCTAACATTACTCCCCTCATGGAGAAGCCTTTTTGTCCTAAAAAACAAAAGTGGTGATAGCTTCATAAGAACACTAATGTTTTCCATAGTGGCATCCTCCATGGATCCAACTGTCCATTTGACCAGACCACAATTCAGTAGGAGGCTCAATGAAATCAAGAAGAACATCTTGATTTTTTACATTGTTGTCCCGTTGCAATCATCTTGTGTAACTAAACCAAATCTAATCTATCGTACAGACTCCATTTAGAACTCGCTTGAGTATGCTAAACAAGTTATCACAACTAAAAGGTGTCCAAAAGAATACCTCTTCTCATTTTCCATGAAAGAAATTGACTAACATAACTCATCAACAAAGGATAAGTCCTTGACTTGTCATCATTCTTTATCATCAGAAAACCCCACCATTAACTACTGATCAAGGTTGAGAACCTGATTTAAACATGAAGGGGCTAAAGTTAGTCGCAACATGTTTTTCCCCATGGTAAGAAAACTCTAACTAGAGAGATAACCTTTCTAATTGAATTGCTTGGTGATAACGTACCCACTTAGCATATCCTTTAGCACAAGAGTAACACTTAACTTGTAATCATTGCTTGCTGCTAACATACACACTTAGCATATCCTTTGGCACAAGATCAACACTTGTAATCTACATGTCTTCTCTGGATGACTGGTAGTAGTTGGGCATGTTTCCCAACCGGTTTTAGTAAGTCGTCCAACAATGACACGGATAAATGTGGGTCACAATTCCTTGCAACATTGTTGAGTAATCAATAATGGTATGAACAACCAACTTGGTTAACTGTACAAAGTTTAGTCGCGTATCTACCAAGTTCCAAATTGAGCCATGACCTCTATTGTTGATTGGTAGACCCACGACTAAGCTCGTAGAGATGATGCATATAAAGTGCAAAATGATTCATAAGCTATCAATTTTATAAATTTGCATGCCAACCAAATCAACTTTTGCTAAACACTAGGATGCCTTAAGCAAAAAACTAATCCGAACTTGTATTTTCATGACTATAACTGCCAATGCGTATGACGAATGTGATGCTCATAGAACACATGAAAGAGGAGTTAAATAGTTCTAAGAAGAAACTAAATACTTCCTACTACAATTACTTGCAAGCCTTGTTGAAATGTTTGAACCGTAATAGAAGATGAAACATAAATCACATCTAAGTACAAACAATGGAACATTTTCATTAACAATCCATAGCCTTGTTATATATATAAACAACCATATGTTAATGTTGTCTAGCAGCACTTGTAACCTTAACATGTCGTTCTCAGTAACCAACACACCAAAACCAAAACATATGCTTACCTAGAGAATAAAGTTAGTATCCACATACCCGAAGTTAAGTGCACTAGCTAAACCTGAAAGGTACAACCAAAAAGTACAACATGTAATTGGTAACCATGGGTGTTTCCCTCGAAATCTAAACCTTTTGGTTATATTCTGCAATGTCTAACTCCTTGGTTAGATTCTGCATGAAAATTGCTTAGATTAACACTTAATTGTGACCAACACAGTCTACCGTGTTCAAATGTGTATGAAATCAATTTTAAAAAATTTGAGCTTTTCCACTAATCCTTGATAGATTAAAAACCTTTTTTCCTTGAAAGTACAATTGTGAGAAGATCAATCAATGACCATTAACACCCATGATGTGATTTGGTATTAGCTGGGTCATACACTTGGAAATACCACATCTATAGCCATAATCATTGCTATATATTAAACAACAAATTTTTGCAAGTTGGAATCGCATGCACAACTAGAGCTTGAAGAAATCATATCTCTCTATGAACATAAGAGGAAGATTCTCAACACCCCAAACAAGGTAGTCATAGTAAAGTTTCTTGGGTGTTTAAACAAAAGAACACTTGCTATGAGGCTCTTAGTCTATTCATGTTGGTCCATGGATTACTTGCTTGAAAGTGAGGCCATGCATACTTTCTATCCACCACCTAAAGCATCATCTATATTGGCTACACCTTGTGTATAGCGTCAATAATGTAAAGTGTCCACCACCGCTGTAGACATATGCAACGGTCCTAAGGCAAGGTCCTAAGGCAATCTACCACCCTCAATTCTTCTTGAACAGAGTAGGTGATGGTATAGTAGAAGATTAAACCATGCTTTAGTGGAATGAGTCCACCATACTGGCATGCCATGCATGCATATCAGAAAAATAGTGTAATAATTCCGTGGCTCCAATAATGGTCTCCACAATGTGAGCAGATGTTATACGTGTCTTGCACGATGTATACTCTCATGAATACATCACAGTTGATCATTGCAAACCATAAGTGTGAGCTTATATCCTTTAATGCCAAACATGTGTGTCATTATCCTTGATTCTAAGTCAATGTATAGTACTATGCTAACGAAATAGAATCCTTGCTTCACAATTTTTTTGTCAAAGCACTTTGCTTTGCACAGTAGAAAAGTCTTATTCAAATAAAAATTGAAAGACAAAAAAATAAGTAGAACTTAAAAATTATCTAACCTTGTCTCTTCTGTGAGAGCAGTTGCCTTCGCTTAAATCTGGCTCATAGCCATGTATGCTAAGAAATTTAGAGCTCTCAAATGTACCTTGCATGTCCTCGACTTGGTTCATACGGACCTCCAATAAAAGGTAGGTAAACATATTGCCAAGTTGCCCCAAGTTCGTATGCTAATAGCATATTCCAAACTTTGGAAGCTTACATATAATATGTCCTTAAGTGAAGCCTTGCTTTGTATAAGCTCCTTGAAAAGTGAAACAGAATGCAACCTGAGTGCTCATAGCTAACAAGTTCTCATGTTGAAACACGTATATCAAAGCAAAAGATCAAACAATTAAGTATTGATCTTTGTCAGTCAACCACAGGCAAGTCTTCTTCACATATTGATTCTCTAGTGTTTTTTATCACACCACCTTAGTATACACTTTATGGTTTTCAAATTACCACTTAAATGCTAATCAGATTCGAACTCTCCTTGTCCTTGCACTTTCAATCTTCCCCATGCTATTTGTGCTTTGATGATATCCACGATCCACAATGTTCTCTCAAAGAAGTTTGTAAAAAAGAGTTTTCACATTGTAAGGCATCTTTTAACAATGAACGTATTTTTTGGTAGCCTTTAGTCTCGATGTCAACTTCATCACAAGCATTTTGAATATCACATAGACCTATCAAAGTGAAAAAATTATACAATACCTTTTTACGTACCGCCTTCCTCAAAGCATTCACGTCTAGTGTGTCAAGAATACACAAAATGTCTTCCTTGGTCAAGCATTTATGCAATAAATTCACTTAATAGCTAGTACTTCCGCTTTCACAAACCTCTTTGGATAAAGTTCTTAAAGAATTAAAAAAATTAATGAACATTAGTTGATACGTTAAACAAAAATTTTTGAATCACAAAAAAAAAAAAACTAGCACTCTTGGTTTGCGAGCACCCCCTTTGAGTGTAAGAGTCTCAATGATAGATAGATTTCACTTGTGCTCACTAGCACCTAACATCGTATTTTTCTTGTGAGAGATGGTGTCCTTTAGCTTTGTCATAGCTGAATCATTCCCATCCATTGCATTGTCTGATTCCTGGAGATTTTTTATTAATTGATAATGCAATCCCTCATATCAGTTCTTTGAAAGTCACCAAATGCCTAAACATGGCTTGACGTTTTTGTATGAGACATGGGGAACAATCTTTGATTCAAATTTTCACATTGGTTTGGTCTGCATCTCGACATTCTCTTGATAAAGCTATTGTGACATTGGCATTTCTACTAGTTGACTGACAACAAAAGAAGAGAGACACCATTGAATGAGCGTCGAAGAGATGATGGAATGTTTATTGATGTTGTTAAGTTCAAGCATTGATGTTTACTACATGGATTATGATGGAAGAGTTTAAAGTTGATGTGATTAAGTGGATTAAATTGAAGGGGTTTCAAAATATTCTTAATGTGTGTAAGTGTATTTCGAAGTGCATTGGTGTTTGAGAATTTTGGGGAAAACAATATAAATGACTATGTTTTGAAAAATAACCAATGACTGATGGGTAAATTGACATACAAAAAGGTTCACACATGCATGTATGCACACACACAATATATACATAGATATTTATTTATTTATTTATTTATTTATTTATTTATTTATAATATAGCTATACAATTATGGAAGGGATTCTAGTCCCTCCCCCCGGACACGTGGCGGCATATACTTGCTCCGGCCACCTCCAGCAGTGTGGCCTACAATCCATGGTCCTCAGCGCACTGAGAGACAAACAGAGAGAGTCTATTGCGACAATGTACGAGTGTGAGAGACAGTGGGCACTGTGCACGTAGCGAGAGAGAATGCGTGGGCGGCGGCAGTAACCATTCCCTTATGTGGGTGATTGTACGCGTGCATGCTTTAATGTGTGTGTGTGTGTGTTTGAGAGAGAGAGAGAGAGAGAGAGAGAGAGTTTCCCTTGAGCGGTGCTGCGGCACTCTTCAATACCTGCATATATTGGGTGTGTGCGCACGTGTGTGTGTGTGTGAGAGAGAGAGAGAGAGAGAGAGAGAGACAGAGACAGAGAGAGAGAGAGAGACAGAGAGAGAGATGGTGAAGTTCTCAAAGCAATTGGAGCTGCAGTTTGTCCGTTCTGCGACTATTGGAAGCTCAGCTCAAGTGCATGAAGGACTCAAGGAACACATCTTGAATGAGTGCCTGCTCCCACAAGCTGCTCAAGTCCTGCCACCTCCGATTGTGTCACCTGCAACTGTGCGCTCAGAGAGAGGGTTGGACAGGTACTGTGCGGAAAAAGAGAGAGAGAGAGAGAGAGAGAGAGAGAGAGAGAGAGAGTCGGAGGGGCTTCATCCTTCCAGTAGACCATAGTTGCACGCACATACCCGTGTGTGTGTGTGACAGTGTGACTGCAGATAGAGAGAGAGAGGGGGGGGGGCTTGCAGTAATCGTGAGAGAGAGAGAGAGGAGATGCACGTGTCATCATGGGCTGCTTCTGCGTGTCACCTGACGGGGGGGGAAGAGAGAGAGAGAGAGTGTGTGTGTGTGTGTGTGTGTGTGTGTGTGTGTGTGTGTTTGGATTTTGGGCCGCCTACAATCCTCTCTTGATGGCCATGTTGCCACTGCAAGAAATCCCACCTCAGCACCTGAGAGAGAGAGAGAGAGAGAGAAGGTTCGCTTTGTTGTATCTATGCAATGCGAGAGAGAGAGAGAGAGAGAGAGAGAGAGAGAGAGAGACTTCCAGTGTTGGTAACTTGGTATATGTGCATGAGCATGAGAGAGAGAAAGATGAGTTCCAGTGTTGGTAACTTGGTATCTGTGCATGAGCATGAGAGAGAGAGAGAGAGATGAGTTCCAAGCATTGGTATCTATGCAAGAGGGAGAGAGAGACGAGTTCCAAGCGTTGGTATCTGTGCATGAGAGAGAGAGAGAGACTGAGACTCTAGAGCACTCATTTTTCCAAACATGTTCCCTTGATTTTGTTTTTGTGAATGGTCATGTTGCAACACCAACAATGCACAGCCGGCTTACAAGGGGTCGTCGAATCATGTGTTGTCCTCTAAATATACTCATGTCAACATCTTCACAAAGAGCTTGGGCAACATGTTGGTGGGCGTCGGCCCGCAAGCTGCACATCAAGCGTGCTTGTAGTGGAAGCTAAGCACCCATTGAGTGGTGGTCCACATCAAACAACACTATCCGTCTACCTAGAGTGGTGACACGAGTAGATGGGCGCCTTCTCTTTGTCCACATCAGTTGGCAAGCATAGGCTTCGTGGGATAGGCGACAAACTCGACCAACTGTGGGGAGGTGGTACTGGAAAGGAAGACACATGGCCATCAATAGAAAGACGACTGAAGAGCCGTGTGCAGGTGGGAGAAGGGTGTGTAGCTGATTTCTCAGGGGACTTGGAGCTACCACCCAGGTGCTACAAGCTAGACCGTCCAACAATTTGGGTGACGGCTCGATATATGCACATCGTAATGCTCAATAGTGCCTCCTTCAACGAAAGGCCTGGCCGTGGGAGAGAGGTGGCAGGGTATCCCAAGCACCATATCTCATCATCAGTAGCAACAATATGCTCTCTTTGCAATCCATTACCACAGGGCCGATCATGCCTCTCTTCTTGCTCAACAAATTTCTTAAGTAAGCAGAGCTCCTGATGATGTTCTTAGTACCGACGTTGTAAGGCTTGTTGTTCTACCCTACGTAGAAAACCACATCGTCACTCACACGTACATGATGATTTTCCCTACTCTCATTAGTACGCAAAGGCTTGCATGGAAAATGGTGTGCAATGCTACGAGCTGTCAGAGCGTGGCAACCAAGCTACATGGGAAGTGGCGGATTGTGTGTCTCAACCCTGCACGTGCATGAGGGGTGTTGCGCAAAATGGGGTGGCATTGAGGGGTGCTCCCCACACCACATAGAGGGTGTGTAGTGATACGAGTTGTCATAGAGAGGCACCCAAGCTACGTGGCAATGTCAGGGGGAAGCACAAGGGCAAGGCTACTGCAGAGTAGGTGATGGTGGGTATACACAAAAGACAAGGCAGTCAAGGAATGAAAGCAACAAATCTGCTATAAATGGAGACAACACAACAAAGCATTGGCGGCTATGGCAATATTGAGCTCAAAGAGAGAGAGAGAGAGAGAGAGAGAGAGAGAGAGAATCCTTCTGGTGTGTGTATTTGTATTTGGGTATACACAATAGACAAGGCAGTCAAGGAATGAAAGCAAAAAATCTGCTATAAATGGAGACAACACAATAGAGCATTGGCGGCTATGGCAATATTGAGCTCAAAAAGAGAGAGAGAGAGAGAGAGAGAGAGAGAGAGAGAGAGAGAGAGAGAGAGAGAATCCTTTCGGTGTGTGTATTTTTGTTTGGCCTTTAAACTTGCTAGAAATGGAGACTACGCAGTAGGGCATTGGTGGCTATGGCAAAATTGAGCCAACACCTTTGACCAACATCCAGCCATCAACATCCAGTGCACCTCAAAGGTGAAATATTGTTGCAAGGGCTAGCACAGTTACATCTAGCTTGGATGAGAGGAGGATGTATCTTTCTGCCGTGATTAGACACCATACCTCTGTCCCCTATACCATTGCATATCTACGACACCTACACAACCTAATCCATTGTACTACTGCTTTGCCAACCACCTTGCATGTTTCCTCTCTCACATGCTTTGATGTGGACATGAATCTTGGAAGGCGGGGAGGGGGGTGGGAGTGGGCAAGTGAGGGAAAGAGGGGCCATGACGCCACCGGAGGCAGCACCGCTTTACTAGTATATATTAGGGATGCTTTAAGAAAGAACGTAGCTTATGTTGATTTCTTTTCAAACAAGGTGAGGAATCACGAGGGCCTGCCAATGGAAGGATTTGTGAATGTGGTTTTGGAGTTTAGTGGAAGCAGTAAGTAAATGATGGAGTGGTCTGACCAAAATGAGAAGTTAGTGCCTGTTGTTATGTCAGTGAAGGAATTTGTAGTCCAAATGTGGTCCAAAGTTGAATTGTAGATTGTTGTGTTGTGGGTTATATGTTGTGTCATGTTGTGTGTGGAGAGAAGGTTAGAAATAGCAAGGTATTCAGGGGTTTGGTATTTAGCATTGATATTGAAGTAACCGAGTAAAATGGTAGGGGTGTGTTGGAGGTGAGGTGTGGGTAGTGTGGTCAATGTTTGCAGGAGCAAGGGAAGTGGACTTGAGGGTCTGTGGTATAATGTTATCAGGGTTATTGGTGGACCATGTGGTGTACTGAGGAGTGCTATTTCATCCGTGGAAATGATATTCTGGTGCTGTAGATGTATGTTTTTCTTTGATGTGAAGAGGGATACTCCCATGGGTCTAGTTGTTTGAGTGTGTGTGTAATCGCGTATGGCCACTCTGTTACCATGTTGTAGCTTTGTTTCTTGGAGACAAAGAATGTGTGAGGCCATTAAGTTATTATCATGGATAAGGTTGTTGTAGTGTTTCTTAAGGGAGACAACGTTAAGAGATTGTATTATCAAGTGATTGTCGGGCAAAGAGTGTAGGTCACGCTGTGAATGTTGCCAAGTGGCATGCTTTTTGAGGTGGTGTAGCTCATCTAGAACTGTTTGGTCTACTTTAATATGGGGGGAAGTTAATTCTGTTAGGAGGTAAAGGTTGTTGGGATCTCTTATGCGGGAGAGGGCAGTGTACACAAGATCATGACTTCAAATGCTGGTTGGATCGAAATCCAAGGTGTCTAGTGTCAAGCCTTGTGCACGGTGTATGGTCCTAGCAGCTACAGGTTGAATTGGGAATTGTGTTCTAGTAATAGTGTTTAGGAAGTTTTTTCCTATTTGAAACTCAAGTGTTATTTTTTGGATTGGTGTCCATTGTCTATCTATTGATGTAATGTATAGTTGTTGGTTTTCATATCTAGTTTTTTGGCCTACTTTAGTGGTTTGAAAGTGAATCCAGATGGTTTGTGTCATGGAGTTTTGTGTTACTGCTTTGAATATACCGACTGCTCCATTGACTAGTCCATCTAGAATGTCAATGTTTCCAGCACAAAGTTCTACAATTAGGCCTGGTTTTAAGTGAATTTTTTTGTGAAGACATGCTGTCAATTTTGGATCTATTAGTATTTGAATAGTTTTGCTACAACTTTTTGCTCTTGTGTCTTGTGCTTCAATAAATAGTGGTGTCCCTATGGTAGTGTTGAAAATATGTTGGTTGTGTAGGTCTTTCTCTTTGTTCGCATAATAAAGGTGGGAGACCATGGCTGGATGAGGTATTGTGCGCATGTAATGTGTATTGAGGTACGAAATTTCTTTGTTGGTGTGTTTTGAAACGCGCATCCTATTGCGTATGTCGATGAATGTCTTGTTAGTTTGTCTCATGGTGCTTGTTAGCCCATAGCACTTTATGCGGTCATGCCAGAAAGAGGGTGAGATAGCTTCGAGCAGTTGAGGTTTTTTGGAGAAAATCCAAGAGTCGCGTACTGGACTAGCTTGGAAAAGATCGCCGCACAAGACAACATCAACACCACCGAATGGGAGGTGGTAGGTTTTTTTTATTGCATGCAGGCGAGAGTCTGTCATAGCGAAGACGTTGGTTCCAATCAAGGAGACTTCATCGAAAACGGCTAGCTGCAGGTCTTGATAAAGCAGGTGTAGTTCATTCAGCTTCTCAAATGATAGGGAAGTGTTAGATGATGTGAGCAGTGGCAAGTGGAGGGCCGAGTGAATAGTAGTTCCACAAATGTTGAAAGAAACCTTTCCCGTGTATGCCATTAGCAAAGCTTTTGTTGTTGTTGGGCTGGAATGTGATCTATGGTTATAGAAGCGTAGAAGTCCTTGGACAATCAAAAGGAGGGTGAAAGTTTTTCTTGTGCCTGCACCTCCAGTTAGGAAAATATGGATTGGTTCGGTGGGAAATATACATTTTTTTAGCATAATATCATCAAATATTAGCCTTTGTTGGGTGTTAAGCAATAGAATACTCTTGTAATACGTATCGTTTGGCTGCAACAGTATTTTTATGGTTGGTATAGTGTGTGTATGCAGTTGGTGGTGTTGGATATTTAGGTCTTGTGTGATGTCAACACGAATATGGGAGGAAATATTAGATAGTGTTGTAGATGTCGAAGGTGAACTGGTGCCCTAATGAGTACCTCTTTTCACTTTCCATGAAAGTAACTTGCTAACATACTCATCAGTCAAGTTTAAGTCCTTGACTTGGTTTTCAAGTTCAACAGTAAAATAACCCTACTATAACTAGTGTTCAAGGTTGAGAACGTGATTTCAACATGAAGAGACTACACCTAATTGCAAACATGCTTAAACTTATGGTAAGCAAACTCCAAGTAGAGCTATAAACGCTTACCAATTGGATCATGTGGTGCTAATGTATGCACTTGCATATCCTTTAGCAGAAGATTACACTTTTTAATTTGCATATCCCCTTGGACAAGTGACACTACTGAAGTGTGTTTCCCCCATGGTTTACAGCCAATCGTTCTAGATGGCTAGTAAACGGGGATCACAATATCATACCACATTGCTGAGAAATCAACAATTAGTTAAATAACCATCATGGTTAATGTGAAAGATCCACAAACACCCAAACCGAGCCATGACCTCTATTGGTGATTGGTAGACCGAACAGTAAACTCATTGAGATACTGCATAGAGAGTGCAAAATACTTCATAAGCAACAAGTGGAGGACTATGCATGCCGTTCCAAATCAGCCTTTGGTAAACACTAGGGCCCATAACACCTAGTGTGCATGCATTTAGCAAAAAACAGATCCGAACCTATATATCCAGGGTGATCCTTGCCAATACTTATGGCAAATGTGATGCAGTTAGCACACATTAAAAAGGAATGTAAATAGGTCTGAAAAAACCTACATACTTTCAGTTGCAATCTTGTGCAAGCCTTGCTGTTAGGACAAGGGTCCTACGGGGCAAGGCCCAACCTAGGGGGTCAGGGACCTAGGCCAAGGGCCGCGGGCCAAGGGCCGGCTAGACCAGTGCGGACTGGGGATCCGCTTAGGGCAAGTGCTAGGAGCTAGCCTACATAAGGGGCAGTAGGGAGGAGGAACCCAGGTTTAGTTACCCTAGGTCTTATATTGGTATCAGAGCTCCCAGGTTCAGTTACCCTAGGTCTTATATTGGTATCAGAGCTCAGGGAGAGGGGAGAGGAAGAAGAAGAAGGCATGGTGTGCTCTCTCTTTGAGGCATGGTGTTCTCCCTCTTTGAGGCATGGCGTTCGTTCTCTCTCTCTCTCTCTCTCTCTCTCTCTCTCTCTCTCTCTCTCTCTCTCTCTCTCTCTCTCTCTCTCTCTTTCATGAGAGTTTCCATGGCGGGCAAGAGGCAGATCGAGGCCATGGGTAGGATCCCTTAGCAGTCGGGGCCGGGAAAGAAGAGCACGCAAGGCCGCGGGAAGCACCGCTTGCACACACACAGTGGGCGGAATTGCCCAGCGGGAAAACGGCCATTGATAGGCTTGATGGAGTCGCCTTGGCGGCACCAGGACATCTCACAGGCTTGCCCGCAATGAAGACCCATGGAGGGTGCCATGAACAGTTTACAGTAGCTCGTCAACGGCGCTGTACAACGCGCCATGGCCAGGTAAAATTATACGTTAACTTTTTTTTTTTTTGGAAACCAAGGTTGGGTGCCCTATTTTGGGCACCCACTTTTGCTAAGGGCTGCAGCCCATGCTATGCAATGCTGCACCCCATGGATGAACCAAACAACCATGCTTGTTGCATGCAATCATGCGGGCCAAGGGACACCGTCTTGGGCTCTCAGATTTTCTGCAGAAAGCTGATAATGCATCCATGTTGGCATGCTACACTTGTTGACGGCGTCTCATCAATTGCGGGCACATTACATAAAGTATGGAACATCCGAGCCAGTAGCGGACATGGTTCCATGATGTGATTATCCCAGGTAGGGTAGCGGATATGGTTCTCCGCTACGGTGCTCACAGGCATCAGCAAAGGATCCCCACTTACGATCATCATGAGGCTGCTTGAAGAATTTACCATGCGGACTGGCCTGACATCTTAATCTTTTTTGTTTACAAAAAAGGAAGATCAGATTGGGGGAAGCCAACCACTCAGGTAGGCTTTGTTTGTGCTATTGATGTAAATGTTTTATGCTTTGAGTATGGAAACTATCAGGGAGCACACGTTAAAGTGTCCTCGAGTTGACAAGGTCGTGGGCCACGAGCGAGGACTTGAGAATGAGGTAACTTCTTTTAGTTTCTCTCTTTCAATCCCTCAAATTATAGCTAACGCTTGTAGACAAGGTTGCCTGGACACAAAGGCAAGTAATGCAGGGCTTGTGACTTGTCCGATCAAGTTATGCGACAAGGGCATTGCTCTCCACACTACATGGCAATGGGTGCACGTCGCAAGAGGCAGCTACATGCACTCAAGAAGGGAAAGACATGCAAAGGCTATGAGCTAAAATCAAGATGGGAAAGTCCCCATCTTGAATTTGTAACAAATGCCAAGGCTAGGAGCCGCATTCGAGATGGGAAAAGTCCCCGTTCCAGCTTGAGAAGTCGACAAGGGTTTCTCTCTGTCGCATTCTAGATCTTCATTGTTGCTCAGACATGGTTCCTCGACAAAGTTTTCCAGAGGTTCCATCAATTGAGACAAATCTATCAGGTCAAGGACAACCGAAATCAAGCCAAGCAGGTACACAATACTTATTTTGCAAGTTTTTCTGCTTTTCAGTACATGGGGCCAATTCAACAAGGTCAATTATCAGTAAATGCTCAACAACGTCGACTTTCTTTTGCTCTGTAAATTGGCAAGCATATCTCTACGTTATGAGCATAGAAGTATTTATGTGAAGCACGGCTTTCATAATTGCTCAATTTTGTATTGAGACTTCGCACGTTGGTTTGACCATACAAAATTGCGAAGAAATAGGCAACGTGTTTGCAAGTTATTTCATTATGTACCAAACAGATGTATAGGATATACGATGGCGTCGGTGCAGATATGGCTATAAGCCGTTTTGGAACGAGTTCTTCCTTCCAAATTTCATGACAACTGGTCACAGCAACGACCAGGTGTCTAGGATATACGAGGGCGTCTGTGCAGATATGGCTATAAGTCGTTTTGAATCGAGTTTTTCCTTCCACATTTCATGACAATTGGTTACAGCAACAACCAGGTTAGCCAAGTTTAAGTTTTTTCCTGTGTACGCTTCACTTGGCAATTGTTATCGTTGTGCAAAGCAAAGTGCTCTGGCAATTTTATATAAAACAAGGATTCAAGGAGCTAGCAAAATAGGGAATCACAGCTCACCTAATCCCTACCAGTTTAAATTGTGCAAGACACTTACGGTTTTGGCTCTCATGTTTGAGGCCATCACTCTCGCCAAGGGCTTTTTTTTTAAAAATGTAGATAGTTCTAAAAAGAAACTAAATACTTTCAGTCTCGCAGGGCATCCAGGTGGCATGAATTCCACCGCTTCAAAGATTACGCTTCCGCTATCACACTTGCAACTCACGGACAGACTAAAAAAGGGATTGTTTACAACACCACTAAACAGAACCTAAATCAAGGACTTATTTTAAGGGCAAAGTGCTAATGCTAAGTTGTCCTAAAGTCACGACCCCATACATGGTAAGCGGGGCAAGCTGTGGCTTTCTACGAAGTTTTGTTACATGTTTCACTATTGCGTTCTCCTGAGCCAAGATGCTCTAAAACTCTCAGCTAGAAATTCGCCAAGGTGCCATCCACATTAGTCTTCATCCGTTCGACGAATGAACACTAATTGCCATGATGGCTATGAACCACGCACGCTGGCTAAAAGCAATTCTTAAACCTAGGATAAGATCCACTTGTTGGTATTCCTTGGACGATTGTTCTCAAGATCCAACAGCACTACCCACTAGAGTACACATTGACGCTAATTGACAAGCAAGCGTCTTGTCATTACGGATGTTCAGGGTGTCATTTTTGCACTACATGTTTTTAGTGCGACGCTCCAGTGAGTTTTTGATAATCTTACACTCACACCAGGTGCTCTCTACTACGAAGTATAGACGCAGCAATCAATTGTGATAGCATGGATGTCCATAAAAGCTCGGCAGTTCACTTGTGTGGATTTCCTGATCTATCTCTAGCACTATGGCATGTCTATGGACATACTGTTTTAGGGTAAGACCCGACGAGTGATGGCTACATCACCCCATAGGCATAAAGGATCATAGTTTGATCTGCATTGAGGATCACAATTGATCTCTCCCAGTTATACTTTCAAGGAAAGGATTCTGCAATCTACCACGCGGTAGCGAATGAACACACTTTTCAAGATGATTCCAATCATTATGTACACGGTTAACTACAAGGCGTCTTACCAAGGGGTTTGACTACGTAGATTCTAAATCCAAGGGCTTGGATTGCAAAGGCAACACCCATGGTTCCCAGTGCAATGCTATTAGTTTTTTTCAGGTAGGGGATGTGCTCCTCTCCACTTGAATACGGGTAAGTGAACATTACGTTCAAATCTCCAGGTACGCATCTATTGATTTGGTGTTATTCCATTTTTAGTATGCTTTGCTTGGTTTTTCAAGACGAATAAGTACGCTTGAATGTTACAGAGCCATGCCAAGGGCATGTCGGCACAAAGTATTTTGGACCCAGTGTCCAATCTATCTCTCTACCTTATACTGTTACCATATACATGTGGTAGTGATGTGTGTGAACACACTAGGACCGCCGGGGCATTTTTTCCCTCTTTAGGAGGTTTTTTCCCCCGTGCATTGTATATACGCCCATCACTCTAGGGCTATCTATCTTTCCATTGCACACTAAGTAATACACTCTCTATTGTGTGCCTTGAGCTTCCTTCGTCTTCTCCAAGCTGTGTGTGTTTCTCTGCAACCCTAATTCCAACAATTGGTATCAGAGCAGGTCACGTCCTCCCGGGCTTAGTCGCCAGCTGCTCCAGCACACGCCTGCTCACTTTCTCCGATTTCAGTGAGCTTTGGCAGGCGTTCGCAGGTCGACAAATATTTTGGGGGAGCTCGAAGAGCCTGGTCTGCTCAGAATTTTGATTTGGGCTCATTTCGGCCTCCGTTTCCACTACGGGCAGTACTGCACAGGCTATTTCGTCATTTTGTGCAAATTCTCTGTCAGTGCCGTTTTCTGCATAACAGGTGCCTTATAGTCTTCTACGGTTTGTGCTATATAGCACAAGTTGTTCCCGCTCCATTTCTCCTATTTTCGGGCAGTTTTCACATCAGGTGCAGCATTTACCATGGCTGACAACAACAACACAGATGTGTTCAAGATGTTTGCTGCTGAGGACAGGTTGGATGGGGACAACTACCCTATGTGGGCTTATATGATGCAACATGTTCTTGTGTCAAAAGGTGTCTGGAACATTGTGCAGGGCATTGATGTACGTCCTGGTTCTGAAGATGTAGGCGATATTGAGGATGTTGCAGGTCTTGCTGCAAGGATTGCAGCTGTTAGAGTTGTTTTGCCTACAGCAGAACAAGCTCGTTGGGATGTTAAGGATGCGCAGGCTCATGCATTGATTGCGTTGTCTGTGAAGCGCACCATTATTCCTCACATCCGTTCAGCAAAATCTGCAAAACAGGCTTGGGATATTCTAGAAGGTCTTTATGCAAGCCGCAATGAGGCTAAAATTGCTTTGCTGCGTAAAGAGCTAGAGTCGAAGATTATGCATGAGGAAGATGATATGGACACTTTCCTTGCAAGTGTCAAGGATATCAATGAGCAACTCATTTCTGCAGGTGAAGTCATTTCTGACAGTTCCCTTGTGCAGACTGTTCTTGATGCCTTACCAGATTCCTACCAGACTTTTGCTAGTACTTGGAGACTGATGACCCAAGGAAATCCTGAAGTTGTCAAGTTTGATGCATTATGCACATTGCTGTTGCAAGAGTCACTTTCTAGAAAAAACAGGACTAGGCAGCGTGCAGTTGAACAGGCTTTTATTGCTTCTCAAAGAAAGGGTGGTAACAGTAATGCAGCCACTTCTTATGGTTCTACTGCGAGTGGCAAAATTTCTGTTCCTAATGCTTCTGCTGGCAGCACTTCGTCTGGCAATTCTGGTGATAAGGGCAAAAAGAAGATGCGTTGCCATTATTGTAAAGCCAATGATCACTTGATCAAGTCGTGTCCTAAGTTGAAGGCCAAAGAGGCTAAGAAGAAAGAGGGTGGTTCCACTGCAAATGCTGGTTCCACTACAAATGCAGCCATTGTTGAGTCTTCTGTGAAAGGAGATTGTGATGCTGATGTTGATGCAGAATGGGCTTTTAGCGCAGAGTGCACTTACAATCCTGTTGTCCATGATGCATGCTTGTCAGTTGCTGCAGGTTCACATGTGTGGTATTTCGACAGTGGTGCTACAAAGCACATTACCTCACATCGTGAATTGTTTACCTCTCTCGAGTCTGTCCCTCATGGGAATTCAGTCACTTGTGCCAACAACGCCTCTTATCCAGTTCAGGGAGTTGGAAAGATTGTGCTCACTGCTGCTAATGGCAGTTCCTTCACACTTGTTGATGCACTTTATGTACCTGGGATCAAGAAGAATCTCTTGTCTGTATCCGCACTTGCTAGACTTGGACTTGTAGTCAAATTTGTGGATGACAGATGTACAATTCATGATCTCAGTTTTGGTGATGAAATTGTTGCATCTGGGCTTTTGTGCCGTGGGCTGTATAAGCTCACTTTGTATGACAAGTGTGGACAAAATTTTGCAAATGCTGTTGTAGATTCAAGGGCTATTTCAGATGCAAAACTTTGGCATGCACGTTTTGGTCATCTGAATTTTGCCAGTTTGCTGCGTCTGATATGGTTGCTTCTTTGCCGCCTCTTGAAGCACCTATCAAACATGTTTGTGAAGGCTGTATTCTGGGTAAAATGCAGCGTTCTAAGTTTCCAAAGGATGGTTCAGTTAGGGCCACATGCAGGTTGCAGCTTGTGCATAGTGACGTTTGTGGGCCCATGCAAACTCCGTCCTTGGGCAATTACCTGTACTTCGTGACTTTCATTGATGATTACTCCAGGCATGCGTGGGTATTTCCGCTTAAAGCAAAGTCCGAAGTTTTTATGTGCTTCAAACAATTTTTGGCTATGGCTGAAAATGTCTCAAAATGTACTATGGGCACCCTCCGTTCCGATCGAGGGGGGGAGTATATGTCTCATGAATTTAATGCATTTCTGGCTAGTCGTGGGATAAAACACCAATGTACAGTGCCTTATACACCTCAGCAAAATGGTGTTGCTGAGAGGAAAAACAGGTCACTAACGGAAATGGCACGATGTATGGTCAAAAGTCAAGCTTTGCCGCATTCTTTTTGGCTTGAGGCCATCATGTGTGCCACTTATGTACTTAACAGGTGTCCTACGAAAGCTTTGCAGTCTATTACTCCATATGAAGCATGGCATGATAGAAAACCTTCTATTGAGCACATGCGTGTTTTTGGCTGTTTGGCATATGCTTTGGTGCCACAAGTGCAGCGCAGAAAATTGGATGATAAGGCTGTCAAATGTATTTTTGTTGGTTATAGTGCTAAAAGCAAAGGTTACAGGTTGTATCATCCGCAAACAAAACGTATTTTGGTTTCACGGGATGTAGTGTTTGTGGAAGATTCTGTTCAACCCTTGCTGTCATGTACTAGAGACAGTAATGTAAGCTCACAGGACATTTATGACACTTTGTTGCCTCTTTTCAGTGGTGGAAATACGAATGTAAGTTCCAATGAGGCAAATGTACAGCCTATGGGGGTTTCTGAAAATGTTTTAGAACAGCCTATTACTGATGCAGATGTACATGATGTACTTGATGAGGAAAGGGCTGAAAATGAGCAGGCTAGAGGTATGCCAAAATGGCTGGTGCACACTTTGCGTGACAGTAAATTGGATGCACCTTTATCTAGTCGTACTCGTTCAGGCTCTCGCCATGCATCTTATGCATCAGATTGTTATGCTTTGGCTGTGTCTAGTTTACATGATGTTGAGGAGCCTCTGTCTTTGGATGAAGCACAGAATTCAGAAAATTGGATTGCTGCCATGAAATCAGAATATGATGCACTTATAGAGAATGACACATGGACTTTATGTGATTTGCCTCCTGGCAAAAAGGCCATTGGTACGAAGTGGGTTTACAAGTTGAAACGCAAGCCGGATGGTGAGATCGATCGCCATAAGGCTCGACTTGTTGCAAAGGGTTATGCACAACAAAAAGGCATAGATTATGAAGAGACTTTTGCTCCCACTTGTCGTATGACTACTGTGCGTTTTCTATGTGCATTGGCAGCTCATTTTGGTTGGGATGTACATCAATCAGACATTGTTACTGCTTTCTTGAATGGTGACATATTTGAGGAAGTTTATGTAACGCAGCCTCACGGTTTTGTCATAAAAGGACAAGAGGACAAAGTGTGCAAATGTAAGAAGGCTTTGTATGGGTTGAAGCAATCTCCTCGTGCTTGGTATGAGAAAGCTGACACTCATTTGGTTAAACGAGGCTTTCGTAACAGTCCAACAGAAAGCACATTGTATGTAAAGCGTGAGGATGATGTATTTCTCATTGTGGTTCTTTATGTTGATGATTTGCTGATCACTGGACCAAATGAGAGACATATTGCTGAATTTAAGGCTGATTTGAATGCTACTTTCAAGATGAAAGATTTGGGGCTGTTGCATCATTACTTGGGTATACAGTTTAAGCAGTGTGATGGTGGTATTGCCTTGTGTCAGAAAAGTTACATAGAGACATTGCTATGTAAGTTTGGACTTGAGGATTGCAAACCTATTGCCACTCCCATGGAAACAGGTTTGAAGTTGAGTCTACATGATGCTGGCGATCCTGCTGATGTCACTCTTTACCAAACTGCTATTGGCTGCCTCATTTATGTATGCAACACGAGGCCAGATATTCAGTTTGCAGTCTCGCAGGTGAGCAGATTTATGCATAGCCCAGGGTCTAAGCATTGGCAGGCTGTCAAGAGGATTTTCCGCTACCTTAGTGGCACTTTACATCTTGGCTTGTTTTATCCCAAGGGGGGATCATTGCCGCCAGACTTACATGCTTTTTCGGACTCAGATTGGGCTGGTTGTTTTGACACGCGAGTGTCCACAAGTGATTTTTGTTTCATGCTTGGCAGTTCATGTATATCATGGTTGAGCAAGAAGCAACCTACTGTGGCCACTTCGAGTTGTGAGGCTGAGTACAGGGCAGTCTTCACAGCTACGGTTGAGTGTGTATGGCTCAGACGCCTTATGGCTGACTTGGGTGTTGGACAGGACACTGCCAACACTATCTACACTGACAGTCAGAGCGCATTGGCAGTTGCGAGGAACCCAGTTTTTCATGCTCGCACAAAGCACATTGAGGTGCATTACCACTATGTCAGGGAGAGGCTCTCAGCAGGAGAGATCAGCTTGGCTTATGTGCCAACACAGGACAACCTTGCAGATCTTTTCACAAAGGCATTGTCTCGTGAGAAGCTTGAAGCTTTCCGCAAAGCTTTGGGCTTACTCCCCTTTGTGGACTGATCCTGTCCTCAGGGCATGGCACTTCCCTTTACTCATGTGCCAGCTCTCGTTCACCACATCACTCCAGGGGGGATTTGTTACCATATACATGTGGTAGTGATGTGTGTGAACACACTAGGACCGCCGGGGCATTTTTTCCCTCTTTAGGAGGTTTTTTCCCCCGTGCATTGTATATACGCCCATCACTCTAGGGCTATCTATCTTTCCATTGCACACTAAGTAATACACTCTCTATTGTGTGCCTTGAGCTTCCTTCGTCTTCTCTAAGCTGTGTGTGTTTCTCTGCAACCCTAATTCCAACATATACTGTTAGGAACCTACTTGTAGGGTTCAATTTGGCACATGTTGTCACATGGGATACAACATGGTCTAGGAACTCAAGGAGTTCGGTTCAGCCAGTGTAGAGCAAGGCTAATGAGGGTCCCTCTCACTCCCGTCGTAGAGTGTTTGAAGTTACCTCCACACACAAGTACATCTTGTACTTGAAGGATGTTCTTTTTTACACATCCTTACATGAGACATATTCCACATGTGGAGAATATGAGTCTATGGACTGACACTGGCGCCATTATTTAAATTATGTTTCATGACCAAGTCCCTAGGTGCAGGTCACATCTGTTTTGTAGACCATTTTCAACATGACGTATCAGGAGCAATTTCGTGGCCAGAAATGGTCGGATACTTAGAATGACTTGTTAAGGTACAAGTACTGCTAAACAACATTACAGATGGTTGTTTATACATATAGCACGGCTATAAGTTGTTAATGAAAAAGTTTCATTGTTTGTACCTAGAAGTGATCAATGTTTTACCTTCTATTGCCATGCAGAAGTTTCAGCAAGGTTTGCAAACGATTGCGACTGAAAGTATTTAGTTTCTTTTTAGAACTATTTACTTTTTTTTAAAAATGTGTGCTACGTGCATCACATTTTGCCATAAGTATTGGTAGGGCCCACCATGAATATATAGGTTCGGATCTATTTCTTACTAAATGCATGCACACAAGGTGTTATGGGCCCTAGTGTTTAGCAATGGCTGATTTGGAATGGCATGCATATTCCTCATGTTGTTGCTTATGAAGCATTTTGCACTCTATGTGCACTATCTCTATGAGATTAATTTTGGGTCTACAAATCACCAACAGAGGTCATGGCTCGGTCTGGGTGTTTGTGGATTTTTCAAGTTAACCACGACGGTTATTCCGGACATTGTTGATTCGTCAACAATGTTATACGCTATTGTGATTCCCCGTTTACGAGTCGTCTGGGACGACTGTCTATAAACCGTTGTCGAGAAATTTGCGGTCTTGCCAGGAAAGCACCGGGCTTATGGCTGTGAGAGTTTGTGAGAGAACTCAACAAAAACTATATGAAGGAGTTAAACCATAGATGCCATGAAGACTAGGGTTTGGAAAGAAGTGCAATCAAAGAAGACTCACCCTTTCTCTCTTGCACTCACACACACACAAAGAAAGAAAGCAAAAGAGAATGTCAAAACAATACGAAGATGAAAACATCAAGGCTATGGTCATATCGTATCATGGGTAATATGAAAGGGTTAATGGATGAATTAATGGCATTCAATCTTGGCTGACCAAATAGGCTACGAATTGTTCTTTGGAATTGTAGTTTTGTGCTTACCATAATATATATATATTTTGTCTAGTGATTGGGATTAATTGTGTGTACAAATCCTCTTGGTTCATAGCAAGATAACTACGCTTACATCAAAAGAAAAATTATAGTCTATGAGAGGTAGTATGATGGGATCCGGTGATAGAAGTATTTCATTGAGCCTTTCAGGGCCGAAGAGAAACACTATACGTTGTTGAAAGTGTATTTTACGACTAATCCATACGTTAATTCTAATAGATCGTACAGAGTGAAAGCGATAGAAATGATCATCATGTGGGTTATTCATCTAGGATAGTATGTGAGAAATGTAGATATGAGAGAAGTGAAGAGATGAGAAGTTTCCCTCCCAAGCCCTATTCTTGCCCGTAGGCAATAAGGATACTGTGGGGAGAGATGTACCTGTAGCAAAGAGAACCTAGAGAGGATGAATTACTAAGAATGAGAGAGATAGGTTTGGTTAAGGAGATGAGATTAGATACATTTATATATGTTGGATTAGAGATGAAAATGAAAACAACAAGAAGTCAAGAAAACATCAATGTAGAACACATCTTACTTGAAACCCTTCGGCACCATTATTGATGGGAGAGAGAAGAAGAGGGGAGAATTCAACGTTGATTGATACGCCAAGTACAACACCTTCTTTGATTAGAGTTGATCTTCCAAGGATGGCGTACAAGAATGGCTAGTTTTCCTCTAGGAGAAAGTGTAGGCTTGGGCTTATGTTAATGGGGCTAAGTACAATTAGGCATTACTACTCACTCCCTCAAGAATTCCTCTCATCAATGGCTTGAATGCTTGCCTTCCTTCCAAGGAAGAAGAGGTCCCCTTTTATAGGTGAAGGGAACCCACAAGGGTTTACACAAGAAGAGAGGAGCCAGTGTGAACAGGAATTGGAAAAGTTGGAAATGAGCTGTCCCTGCATGATGTGGGCAGACTGGGGTCCACTATTTTGATCATATCTCCTCAACCGTAGCTCCAAATAAAAAAATAAAAATATGGGCAGAAACTTCAGCTCATTAGCTACGATTTTCATTTCAAAATCATTCTCCAATCCGGATTGGAACCTTGTGTAAAAAATTCATCAAAATAGGGTCCATTTATGGCAGCAAAAGTCTTCATGTGGTCTCCTTAGCCTTGACTTTCATTTAATTCCCAAGGACACCTCATGCCATATGAAAGCATGACATTTCTCCTTGACAAAGTTTTGTAACCATGCTTGCAATAATGCATTAAAATAAGTGTATCTTTAAAATCATGCCACCTAGTGTCCCACTAGGATTTGATTCCCTCCTAGTAGCTATTTAAAAAGAAATATAAGAAAAATATAAAAAATACATAGAATATATATATATTGGAAATTACCCTAGATATAGGATCTAGATAGGGTGTGAGATAATAATGAGATGGTAGAAAGAAAGAATCAATGCTTTTTGCCCCAAGTTAAAGAGGTAGAGCTATTGACACTTTTCCCATAGTATTTTTTTGATGGTAAAGTAAGAATACATTACCCTTGAGATAAATAATAAAATGAGATAGAAAGCTTATTTTTATACTTACATATGCATATGTACATTATAGGAAATATAATTATGTATCTAAAAAGTTACAAGATAACTCTTGTAGCATGTGTTCCCACTATGTACATGTCACAGCACGACACCGTGAGGAAAACACGCCTCAGTACTGTCAGTTATCCAAGGTGATAAGCAGATTACAAAGAGAAATCTTGTACTAAAGGATCTTCTAAGAGCATACGTTAGCACAACGCATTTCTGAATAGATGATTTTCTCCCTATTCTAGAATTTGCTTAAGTACGATTTTTGACTTTGAACACCTCTTGTGGTGGGGTTGGAGATTGTGTCAATACTTTCATACGTCAAGGACTTACCAAGTGTGCTGACAAAGTATGTTGGCAAGTAACCTTCATTAGGGATGAGCGTGTAGTTCTTTTTGTTCCAAACTATTCAGAATTCTAACACGAGGACATTCCCTATCTACGGACTTTTCAAGATACTCAGGCGAGTAGGAAATCTGTCTCACAACTGCATGGAAAGTTACGCCAAGGTTTCCTTGCATTATTCCAGTACCTTTAGAAGATCTGAAAATTGGTTATGCCTTTGGCAACTCTTAGTTGTGGTTACTCCTCAAGTGAGTCATATATGGAGTTACCATTTAGACCCAAGTGGTTGCAAACGGACAACATGTTGAAAATCAAGATGTTGCTCTTGGTTTCATTGAACCTCCTCACTGCACCAATTATCGGTCAAACAGACAATTGGCTCACTTATGGGACGTCAATAAAATTCTTAAGAAGATATTACTACTTGTGTTTTCGAGGACTAAAACTCTTCCTTAAGGGGGGAGTAATGTTAGGACAAGGGTCTTACGGGGCAAGGCCCAACCTAGGGGGTCAGGGACCTAGGCCAAGGGCCCTGACTGGACCAGTGCGAACTGGGGATCCGCTTAGGGCAAGTGCTAGGAGCTATCCTACATAAGGGGCGGTAGGGAGGAGGATCCCAGGTTCAGTTACCCTAGGTCTTATACTTGCTGAAACATCCGAACCATAATAGAAGGTGAAACAGTGATCACTTCTAGGTACAAACAATGAAATTTTTTCATTTGCTATATGTATAAACAACCATCTGTAATGTTGTTTAGCAATACTTGTAGCTGAACAAGTCATTCTAAGTATCCGACAATTTCTGGCCATTGAAATTTCTCCTGATACGTCGTGCTAAAAATGGTCTAGAATACAGATTTGACCAGCACCGTGGGACTTTGTCATGACACATTTGAAACAGTGGCGCCAGTGTCAATCTAGAGACTCATATTCTCCACATGTGGAATATGTCTCATGTGAGGATGTGTAAGAAAGAACATCCTTTAAGTACAAGATGTACTTGTGTGTGGAGGTAACTGCAAACACTCTACGATGGGAGTGAGAGGGACCCTCATTATCCTTTCTCCACACTGGTTAAACCGAACTCCTTGAGTCTCTAGATCATGTTGTATCCCATGTGACAACATGTGCCAAATTGAATTCTACGAGTGGATTCATAACAGCATAATGTACTTTGGACACTACGGCCCAAAATAATTGTTTTATCATGCCCTTGGCATGACCCTGGGGATTGAACTGAAAGTTCAGTTACCCGTATGCAAATGTAGAGGAGTACGTCTCCCCCCTATGAAAAAATCAAGCAACATTGCACTGGGAACCCTGGGTGTTGCTGTCGCAATCCAACCCTATTGAGAAAGATCTACGAAGTCAAACCACTTGGTAAGATCTTTTGTAGAAACTGCTCAACTAGCAGGTGACGGTAATCAAACTAGTTAACCATGTACATAAGGATGAGAATCAAGTTGAAAAACTCGAAGTTGTCCGGTACCACGTGGTAGATTGCGAAATTCTTTCCTTGAAAGTATAGCGGGAAGAGATCAACTTGTGATCCTCACCCATGAGAAGTCTAGCTCGTATGGATAGACATGTTGTTTCCACGGTATGTTGCATCTAAAATCCATGGTAGAATTCAATTGAGTTGAGTTTATGGTTATCAAAACTCAATGCAAGTGTCACACTGAAACTATGTCGTGCAGAAATGACACCATAAACCTCCGGAATGACAAGATTCTTGCTTGTCCATTAACGTCGTTGTGTAGTCCAGTGGGTAGATCTGTTCGGTCTTAAGAACAATCCCCCAAGGAATGCCAATAGTTGGGTCTTACCCAAGATCTGACAATGGCTCTTAGCCAGCCTGTGTGTGGCTCCTATCTCTTACGGCCATAAGTGTTCAATCGATAAACTGATGAAAACTAATGTGAATGGCGTCTTGGCCCATTTCTAGCTGAGAGTTAGAGCACCTTTGCTCATGCTGAAAACATGTATGCAAAGCTTCTTAGAAAGTTTTCACTATTCTTGAGAGAAATGAGAAAAAGAGAGAGAAGAAGAGCAAGTTGGGCCGAGGAACTTTCCTTAAATTTCTAGTGTGTGTGCCCAGAATGTGTGCTCTTAGACATCTTATGCCTGACTGGCAGCTTATCCTATAAGCATGCAACAATCTGCCTGTATAATGTTGTCATCGAGAGAGGAAAGAGAAAAAACAAGCCACAGCTTGACCCACTTACCATGTATGGGGTCATGACTTTACAAAAATGACTTAATATGGCACTTCGCTTGTGAAATAAGTTGAAAGTTTAGGTTCTTTTTAGTGTTGTTGTAAACAATCCCTTTTTTAGTCTGTCCGTGTGACAGAGTTGCAAGTGTGATAGCGGAAGCGTAATTCACGAGGCGGTAGAATTGAATCCACCTAAGTAGCATGCCTTGCATCTCGTCTGGTAAGCCCTTGCGGAGAGTGATGTCCTCAACTGTGAAAACCAAAACCATAAGTTCCTTGCACAATTTAGACTGGGAGGAATTCGGTGAGTTGATATTCCCTATGTTGCCAGTTCCCCGAAGCCTTGCTGCATATAAAATTGCCAAAGCACTTTGCTTTGCACAATGATAGTAATTGCCAAGTAAAGTGTAAACAGGAAAAAACAAGAAAAAATTAAACTTGGCTAACCTGGTCATTGTTGTTGCAACTAGTTGTCATGAAAGTTGGGAAGGAAAACTCATTCCAAAACGCCCTCGTATGTCTTTTACACCCGTCTGGTACATAAGGCCATAACCTGCAAAAATTGAATCCACCTGCAAAAACCTTGCCTTTTCCTTCCCCATTGTGTATGCTCATAGCATATGCCAAACGTGACCAGCTTCAATGCAAGATGTAGAAATTGAAGCCTTGCTTTGTAGAACTCTGTCTGGCCTCATTGCCAACAAATGCTATTGACGACAGATGTCATAGCAAAGGGAGATGACCTTGTTGTTCATGCACAAAAAATCGACCTTGTCTACTTGTAGATCTGCTGGAAAAACAGAATTATATGTGCAATAAATAAATACCAATTGCGTACCTCATGAAGTACACCTACTAATGAAATGGCTGTTGTAAGAATCAAACGAGTTGGAATCAAGGTTCACAGTTGTTTGACCTCGTACTGCCAAGGGCCTTGCCTAATTTGCAAATAATTGGGAAGCTTGTGAGCAACTGCCATGCTCTTGTGATGTTACACAGACCATACCCATGAGCATCTTTGATGAGCCTTGCTCCCGTGTAATCCCATTAAATTGCTGACGAGTTGTGCTTCAAGTCAAGGCGACCATGCGTGAGTCTAATCGCTATGTCAAAAATGTATGCCAGTAGCATCATAGTAAATGCAGACATTCAACAAAATACTTATCATTTGCATCATTTGTTTAATGCATGCCATGCTGCATTGATTCTTACCTATTCTGGTACCAAGCAGCACAGCTCTAGCCTCCTTGGTCACCTGAGCGCAGTCTTCTGGTTGACCAATACTTTGACTAAGATGGTAGCTTGGCTATATCATTCTGGTCTCTTACAACAATCCCCCTCTCGTTAGTAATTGCACTAATAGTGTCCCTTCTTCTTTTGACTTTGAGAGCTCTAAAGAAATGTGTTTGGTTAGCGAGCTCAAGTTTAAGGGCAAGCTCTCTAGCTAGTAGTCGGGTCTTGTTAATCTCCTCAGCTTGTAGATTAGCCAAAATTTCTTTGGCCTTTAGCCATCTTTTGTGCTCTTCTTGAAGATCTCTTCCTTGTTGCTTTCTTTTGGTTAGTTCTTCCACCTCTTCCTTCAGCTCCCTGTTTGTGTCCTCTCAATCCTTTTGCACTTTGGGCCCTGCTCATTTTACCACGGATTGGATTATATGCACCAGAGCGGGCCAGGCTCTAGGGTCAACGGCCCCCACATCTTGCCTTAATTTGTACAGGGCCGTCTTTGCTAACGACTTGAAGAGGGGGTTCCTTAAAGAGATGATTCCTTGAAACATAATACCTCTTATAAGGAGGATGTCAATCTTAGAAAGAAAAGGCCATACACTCAATGCAACAATCTCTAAAAGGGTTATTAAGGAAGAATTTGATAGATTTGTAGATGTAGAATTTAAATATGGAAAGCTTATGGTCTACATAAACCTAAAGCAACTCAATGCAGACACAATTTGAAACAATTACCCTCTTCTCATCACTCACCATTTGCTAGAAAAACTAATGGGAAAAGAAGCTTTAACTTCTTAGATATAGTCTTTGTAAATTTTGATTGCTTAGATGCTTGAACAGAAGCCTTTGATAATTTTAGACACACTCTCATTAGCAGCTATTCTTGAAGATCTTGAATGGGAAAAAATGTTTCATGTGTATACATTGATGCTAGTGGTTTTTCCGCTTGTTGGCAAAGTCAGAGAAAGCAACTTGTATATTCAAATTGCTTAGATGAGTCGCCAAATGTATCACGGAGAGACGAATACATGAGCATAGAAAAAAAAGGCATATTGGTTATCTATGAAATAAAGAAGTTTTGTCACTACTTGTTGGTGAATATGCTTATCTTTTATGTAGGTCACCAAAAGCTCTCCTATATCTAGTCAACAAGCCAAGTGCTAGTGATAGGCCAATGGTATGATAAGAACTGATGTTACTATGTTTCACCTTGTTTGATTTACCATAAAATTAATTTAAACTACTACAATTGAAAAGTTAGTCTCATACACCCTCTCCCTATCTGTAAGAGACCTTAGAAACATGTTTCAATGGATTTTGTTACTATTTTCCTCTCATTTCTCATGAATATGATATGATTTGGGCCATAATTTCTATATATAAAGCAAACATGTTTCATTCCTTGTTGTAATACAACTCTTAGTGCACATTAAGTCACACTTTTGTACTTAAAGTTTGTTTTTTCCACATAGCTTGTGTAAAGTAATTATTTTTTATTGAGGTTCAAAGATCTATAGTGCATTATGGACTACTTTGTTTGCAAATCTAGGCACTATACTTGATTTCACATCATCATTTCATCATGAGTCTAATGGTTAGACTAAAGTTATGAATTGATTTGTTTAAATCCATATGTGCATTCACAACCTAAAAAGTGGGATGATTACTTGCATATATATATTACCACTGCAGTAATATTACCACTTGCAAGCAATAACACTTCTCACTCTACAACATGTTTCTCCATTTGAAGTTATCTATGGTCATTCACTTCCTACACTTGCATCTCAATTGTCCAAAAACGTGCTTATTGCTGATATTTGTCATTGATTTCCATAACATTTATTCAAGTTTTGAATTTACAATAAAATGCTCATGAGCAATACATTAAACATGTGTATAAGCATAGAAAGGGCTCATGTTTTAAAGGAAGGTGATTATGTCGTATTTTGAATCAAAAAGCCTTAGGATTAGAGTGTTTTCACTAATGCAATTGTTAAGCTTGCTCCACACTTTCATGGATTCTTTCTATTCAAAGGTCATTGATGATGTGTATTTTAGGAAAGCCTTGCCGTCTCATTTGAAAATATACAATCCTTTCCGCATTAAGCTTTTGAGATCCTTTAAAGGATCCCTACCATCACATCCTATTTTATGAAAACCCGCTTGTACTTGTAGACCAAGAAGAAGAACTAGTGCTTGAAAAGATAAATCTCAAAGCCTATAAATGCTCTCAAGCACCATCTATATTGGTGATAGAGCTCAATTGAGCATCAAGGGCACACCACCGGAGAGTGGATGCCGGGTGTGGCCGGGTTCAAAGGTGAGGGCACCCAAGGTTGGAGTGCCCATGAATGACCAAGCTAGTGTAGTCACGTAGACCACTACTATATAGCAAGGCTTTGTGGTGTTATCCTCGTATCATATGAAGCATATCATGTGTGGTGCTTAGAGCACTCTCTAGCCCTCTATGGTTGGCTGGTGACCTGAGCCCCTTACCTCCTCCTTGCTCTACCATGGCATAGACCGTGTTAATATTATGGGTGCATAAAAGTGGATTTCGAGGCTTGCTCAAGATCATTGCAATGGCTTTAGAAGAGATAAACTTGTTTAATCACTTCTTTACTTACTTACTTGTAGTCATACTTCCAATTCTGCATTAATATAAACATCTTCAAGAGCTTTTCTTTCAAGTTCTACTTATATATGAGAATCAAATTTAGTATTCACTTTGTGTTCTAGAAAACTAATATGTATATTCTGTGCTTCCACAACTACTTATAGAGCAATTATTGTGCTAGAGTACAATGAGAAAAGAGAGAAGAAGTGTTTTTTACGTATAAAAGAGAGGGAAAATGATATTGAAACTTGGTGGTAAATAAGTTGGCATTTATTCCTTGTGTAAACACTCTTAATTAACACTAGTTCTGTAATTGGACACTTAAGTGTCCTGAGACACTAAAGTGTCTTGTTTTTCTACCAAGTTTTGGAAATTTATTTGTCAAGCTAGAAGGACATTTTTTACTCCTTGCTTCTACCATAGATTGGTTATGAGGGAAAGAAAACACTGGATTTTTCTCCATATCAAAATAGAATCTATATGGAAAGAATTTTGGTAACTTCTAAGGCATAAATTTTAGTAAACTTTTAATCTGTTTTGCCAAAAAAATCATAAAATCATTATATCTTTTTGTAGAGATGGCCTTTTTTATGTTTATAAAAGCCAAGTGTCGGCACTTAGTGGTGCAAAATAATGGAATACACTTGAAAGATAAGTTTTCAAGTCACATGCAGCTAAGCTATAGACATAATTTCATACTTGAGCACGTGCTGAATAAGAGCATAATTTTGGTCTTCCAAAGGTCCTCTTATGAAATTGGTACTATTCTAGTGCAATTTGACAACTACAAATGACGTTATATGTTTAAACCAGGAAACTACGTATTTTTTGGTCTCCCTAACTCAATTAAAATCTCATTGCCTGAACTCTATCTTGAATTTTTTATCATGCAAAAACTCTTGAAAAATTTTGAGTTCTCCATAGTAACATTGAAACCAAGGTTTTAGGCACCCCAATTGTGTATGTACCACGTACTTTGATACATTTAGTTGATCTACATGGAAAGTTTGATATTATTTGAAGTTTTGAATGCTTATGTCTCAAGACTGAAAATATGAAAGTTTTCTCTTATGCAGTTTTGAATATTTAAAATGATCCAATAATTTCTGCATACCAAAGCCCTTCTACTTGCCACCTTGAGTACTCAATAGAAAGGGCAAGCAATGTATCACTTTCTAAACCTCACAAATACATCAAAAACATATTTTTCTTTGTATACAACATATGATTGAAATGACCTTATCAAACTTTCGATTATTTTATATACTCCAAAGTCAAATTTTTTTCACATGAAACTTTCAATTATCTATAGCAAAATTTTGGAAGAGTCACCTAACATTTTCTACAAGGTCGCTTCATTTTTTCTTGAGCTTATAAAGGCGATTTCTTCAAATCGTCAATCACAGTCTTACGAGGGTCACCTTGATGAGTATAGTTCTTGATCATGATACATTCTGAAATGCAAAGTTATATTTTTAAAAGACCCTCTAGCTAACATATTTAAGCATATCAAGAGCGTTTTCTTAAATAAACCGTCTGATGCAAGTAGCATTTAATTTGAATTTGTTAAAAAAGGACACTTAAAGTGTCATGTTTTGGTACCAAAATAGTGTTAAAGCCAAGAATGGCATGCGAATTAGCACAACACACATCAAGGGTGTTGCTAGGCCCCTAGTAAGTTGTTGTACAAGGCCGGGCTAATGAAAAGCCATGAGGGAGCCATTAGATGAACAAAGGAGATATCTTGAGTGGCTGCAAAATAGTAATCAAAGCACCCCCTTAAGGGCATCATTAACTCCTTCAACACTCATTAGGAGTAGCAATGGCCTAGAGGCTAGGCAGCATGGAGATGATAGCAAGAGAAAGTTCTCAAGCCATCTCAAGAAACTCAAGCAAGCATTCCTTGTAAAGTCTACATAATGGCCAAGCATAGAGAAAGGGATTGAAATAACATTGCAATAGATCATTGCTCAATGCTTGGCCATTATGTAGAGTTTGCAGGGAGTTCTTGATTGAGCCGCTCAAGAGAGCTCTCTCAAGCCTCTTACTTTCTCCTCTATTAGCTCCGTATTTTCTAGCCTCCGGGCAGCTGATGATTGTGGTGATGAGAAAAGCCTGGAATTGCTATGAATTTCATCAGTTATTTGAATATATCACTTACAATGAATGATGTGCCACAAGGGCAAGACACTAAGATCTAACTCACGAGGATTATGGACATTTGCTTGCATCTCTATAAGCAACTACCATTAAGTCGGGGTGGGGGGGAGTAGATGCATTTGATATTAGCCTATGCGCTGTCGTGCTGTGACACGTACATAGTGGGAACGCATGCTACAAGATCTATCTTGTAACTTTTTAGATACATAATTATCTTTCCTACAATGTCCATATGCATATTTAAGTATAATAATAAGCCTTCTATCTCATCCTATTATTTTTTTCAAGGGTAACCTATCCTTACTTTACCATCAGAAATACTATGGGAAAAGCTCAATAGCTCCGCCTTTTTAACTTGGGGCAAAAAGCATTGATTCTTTATTTCTACTATCTCATTATCATCTCACACCCTAGCTAGATTCTATATCTATGGTAAACTCCAATATATATATATTCTATGTATTTTTTATACTTTTATTATATTTCTTTTTAAATAGCTACTAGGAGGGAATCAAATCCTAGTGGGACACTAGGTGGCATGATTTCAAAGATACACCTATTTTAATGCATTATTGCAAGCATGATTACAAAACTTTGTCAAAGAGCAATGTCATGCTTTCATATGGCATGAGGTGTCCTTTGGAATTAAATGAAAGTCTAGGCTAAGCGGACCACGGGAAGACTTTTGCTGCCAGAAATGGACCCTATTTTGATGAATTTTTTGCACAAGGTCTCAATCCGAATTGGAAAATGATTTTAAAATGAAAATCGTAGCTAATGAGCTGAAGTTTTTGCCCATATTTTTATTTTTTTATTTGGAGCCATGGTTGAGGAGATATGATCAAAATACTGGACCCTAGTCTGCCCACATCATGCAGGGACAGCTCATTTCCAACTTTTCCAATTCCTATTCACACTGGCTCCTCTCTTCTTGTGTAAACCCTTGGGGGTTCCCTTCACCTATAAAAGGGGACCTCTTCTTCCTTGAAAAGGAACTCAAGCATTCAAGCCATTGATGAGAGGAATTCTTGAGGGAGTGAGTAGTAATGCCTAATTGTACTTAGCCCCATTAACATAAGCCCAAGCCTACACTTTCTCCTAGAGGAAGACTAGCCATTCTTGTACGCTATCCTTGGAAGATCAACTCTAATCAAATAAGGTGTTGTACTTGGCGTATCAATCAACGTTGAATTCTCCCCTCTTCTTCTCTCTCCCATCAATAATGGTGCCGAAGGGTTTCAAGTAAGATGTGTTCTACATTGATGTTTTCTTGATTTCTTGTTGTTTTCATTTTCATCTCTAATACAACATATATATATGTATCTAATCTCATCTCCTTAACCAAACCTATCTCTCTCATTCTTAGTAATTCATCCTCTCTAGGTTCTCTTTGCTACAGGTACATCTCTCCCCGCAGTATCTTTATTGCCTACGGGCAAGAATAGGGCTTGGGAGGGAAACTTCTCATCTCTTCACTTCTCTCATATCTACATTTCTCACATACTATCCTAGATGAATAACCCACATGATGATCATTTCTATCGCTTTCACTCTGTACGATCTATTAGAATTAACGTATGGATTAGCCGAAAAATACATTTTCAACAACGTATAGTGTTTCTCTTTGGCCTAGAAAGGCTTAATGAAATACTTCTATCACCGGATCCCATCATACTACCTCTCATAGACTATAACTTTTCTTTTGATGTAAGCGTAGTTATCTTGCTATGAACCAAGAGGATTTGTACACACAATTAATCCCAATCACTAGACAAAATATATATATTATGGTAAGCACAAAACTACAATTCCAAAGAACAATTTGTAGCCTATTTGGTCAGCCAAGATTGAATGCCATTAACTCATCTATTAACCCCATCATATTACCCATGATACGATATGACCATAGCCTTGATGTTTTCATTTTTGTATTGTTTTGACATTCTCTTTTGTGTTCTTTCTTTGTGTGTGTGAGTGCAAGAGAGAAAGAGTGAGTCTTCTTTGATTGCACTTCTTTCCAAACCCTAGTCTTCATGGCATCTATGGTTTAACTCCTTCATATAGTTTTTGTTGAGTTCTCTCACAAACTCTCACAGCCATAAGCCCGGTGCTTTCCTGGCAAGACCGCAAATTTCTCGACAGCGCTATGGCGCTATCACATATGATTACTTAGATTGAGGGCAAGATTGAGGATAGACAATTGTCCCTCTCGTATATGATGCCAACAAAATGTTCAAGACACCCCAACTATTACGACATCGGCGAACTACCCATGACTGCAAAATCAAAGCCGCTTGCCTCAACTGGCCTCTGGAGAATCACCCATCTACATTTGCAGTGTGCTTCATCATACCCTCTCACTTGATGTGGGTGCCTTTAGGCTCTAGATACTAGATTCTCACAATGTTTGTCAATGCAAGCTTACTATTGCATATTAGGCAAGTTAAACTAGGACTACCTCCTCTAACATTTTGATGCCCCCTTGGCCTCTACTTATCAACCTTCCATTTGGGCCAACACACTCCTTGGACATAATGATCCTTCGTAACATTTATTAGATGGGGGCATTTTTCTATTGGTGGAAGTCCCGGAGTACCATGCCATAATCTTGAGGGGATTGGAATAAAAAGGGTATGTCGCTCTCAACCTTGCATGGGAGTGATCCCTTCCTTGATGTCATCTTTAGGTGGTGTGACTAACAAGGGTACATGGAATAAATGACATGGCATCAATAGAGTTTTTACTCCCTTGAGGGAGAAACTCCTCGCTAGCTTGCCGATAGTTGGAGGCTATTTTTTTCTTGTCGGCTTGCTGGGGCTAGAACCAAAAATTAACAAGTAAATGTCAACCTTGCCATCCATCAACACTTAGTTGATACCATCTAATTTTTCCTCGCTCTATACATAGTGCAAGTTTGTCTTGACTTGCATTCTATGAAGGCATCCCTCTGAGTGCTAGTTGCTGTATTTTCTATCTGTTGGGTTAAACGGAGCCTCATGTGCATCTTTTGTTTCGTAGCTACATACGTGTATCTGCATAGCATGCGGGAAAACTTAGGCATCCTAGCTTTCAAGCACTGTAGGTTATATACACAACATAAGAAGCACATCATGCCACACCATCTACTTGACCTGCTCCACTAGCCTTGTGTGAGTAGTAATTTGGCATTAAGGGGAGTAGATGCAACTAGATGCATTTGAAAAATTTAGCTAGCTCGATGCATAATATTTGACATCACCTTTGTTATGGTTGTATAAAAAGAATGATGACTAGTTTCACCATTGTAGCGTTGTGTTAATTTTACCAATTTGTAGCTACCTTTTGGTCACTTTAAGCATGTGCATTCAATCAAAAATCTGTGTTGCGTGCAACTTTTTTTGAAAGGTTAACACAAGGCCTATGTGAACCCATGCCGCTTTTGTGGCTATAAGCAATTTTTTTGTGAATTCTTGTTTTCATGGAGAACCTCATCGAAACCTTCTAAGGATTTTTGGTCTGCTAAGGAAAGGCCTTAGTGTTGGGCTAGCTTGGGCGTTCTTTCACGGATGGCATCCACATGGACAGCCAGCACTTTTCGAGGTGAGAAGGCGTGCAAAATTTTGCTTAGAGCCATCTGCAGGAACGCAGAGTACGGACTGGAACTTGTCAGAGCTCAGCATCTGAGCATGCGCGCCATCCCTCACCTTGTTTTTCACGTGTGGTGTTGCTCATTGCAAGGAAGTCAAATCTACCTGGAGTAGCACATGCGAGCTTGACGTGTCCTCAGGAGTTGCATCACCTCAATGTTTCATGGCTTCAAGCTTTCGTCTGCCATCGCCATCCCCTCCCTCTTCAACCTTCCTTCTCGCATGTTGATTCTTCCTCCTGCACTGCCTTCGTCCTACTTTACCTTCTCTAGGCCACCATTCCCAGAGGTACCCCCACTACGAAGCCTTTGCATACTCTACTTCTCTGCTCTCCATTTAGGGTTTTCTTTCTCCCTGGCGCAGCTTCTAGCCCTCACATGTGTACCAGAGGTTATGCCGGCTTCTTCTGCAGGAGTTCATTGGCGCTAGCTGCCATATCATCCACTAGAGAAGCTATAAGATCATCAAGATCGTCCATATTCATTAGCACATCACCAGGAAGTAACTTCAGGTTATAATGCGCCAGTGCATCTGTGGTTCTTCTACGTAGCAACTCCGCATCCATTTTTTGCAAATATTCCGCATGCACTTCCCTAACTCTATTCGCGTTTTCCTCCGCAATTTGCAAGCTTTTCTCCAATTCGAACAGTCTACTTTGCATCTCACTCTGACATCTTCTACTTGCCTGCTCAACTGCCTATTTTCTGCTTGCAGATTGTCTATTTGGCTTTGTAGTTCATCCATTTGCAAGTGCTCAGCTCTAGCAGCTCGCACGATATGTTTTGTGCCTTGCATGATCATTCTAGCGCACTAGCCTGCTTGCATTATGCCAAGCGCTACATTTTCCTCTGGTGATGAAACCATATCAGAGCCAGTACCAAGCAATGTAGCACAGACTGAGGAGGGTAAAGAGGTGGTGCCAGGACTACCGTAGGCATGAGAAAACTCAAAGAACTAGAAGAGGGTGAAGCATCATGCATATTGGCGAGTATATATTGCTGCACAGATCTTGGATTCCATAAATTTCTCCTTGAATTTTTGCACGGACGAGCAAAATGGGCCCGGCATGTCGAGCTGTACGGGATCCAGCACTATTGTAAGCGGGGCCATTGACGTTGTGTACAATATACTGACATGGCTATCATGAGAGCCATTACCTTGCGGAGCCCCAGCCACATATTGAGACGCTAGCAGTGGAGTAACTCGTGTACCTAACGCAGATTCTTTCTCCAGGTCCATTCTCTGCAGCTTCTTGGGTGGGGGGGTCTGCATGTCTATATTTCTGGAAGAAAGAGCAATGTTTGCATCAGACAAACGCGCTAGAGTAATTGAGGAAGACGATGGTGTTAGCTTATGCTGTTGTACAGCAACTGGGACAGCATCCACAATCAGAGCTGGCACTCTGCTACCTGCCCTCAGGGACACGGGATAGTCTTCATTCCCTGGAAAGAGTATACTGAGGCTCTGTCCCATTTTTGTAGTGACTATAGCGCCTTGCAGGTTACTAGATAGTGCCCGACGTTGTACTCTTTAGGCCTTTCAACGCAATCTATCATAGAAAACATGAGCCCAATTTACAGGTTACACCTCAACACACAATGCTTCTGTCGACTCTAGTGGAGATAGCGTATGTCTTCGCTTGAAGCCATATGCTTTCCATGAACCATCGATACGCATCTCTCTTCCAAGGTGTGGAGCATGAACTGAGTCTGTGCTCGCCTCCTTGCTCTCGTGGACCAAACTGATCTTTTCATCCATCTCGACCATAGTGCTCACCTGCCTCCACCTCCTTGAGGTGTCGTTGTAAAACAAATGCAAACGGCCAGCCTGGCGCCCATGTGTGCATGAGACTCGGAAGGTTACATCAATCACTTCTCAATCCGTTTTACGATTACTCCTTTTCGTGTGGGGGTGCCTAAGCTACCCCCTACACAAGAGGTAAGTCGTACGATTAGATGAACATGACATTGATTTGGACAAACCAGTCATGCACGCATAAAAGGGGAAAAGAGGGGGGGGGGGGGGGGGGGGGGGGGTTTAAAGAAGCTTATATTCTAATTGCATCTCTTTGAGGTGTAGGTAGTGGAGGAAAGAGGGGGTAAGACCTAAGATGGGATTGCTGAGACATTTGACAAGGCAGCTAGTCACACACAAAATGGGGGGAGAGACAGATCAGAGAGAGAGAGAGAGAGAGAGAGAGAGAGAGAGAGAGAGAGAGAGAGCTAGCTTTTGCAAATCTAGCTCCACCCCTTTGGAGGGAGGAGGGTGTAACTTGAAACTAGCTAACCCTCCTTGTTTGGGTGTCCCCCTAAGCAAAGATGCAATCTCTATTTTTCCTTGCTTGCTCACAATTTTTGCTAGTTGCCACGCATATCAACGTTGCTCATAGTAACATTTTCCAAATCGTGAAGAGATGTATCTAAACACATGAAGTAAATAGCTCAAATCAAGATTTTAAATTATATAATGGATTAATCTAGAAGAGTAAGATAATTAGATGAGAGAGAACAAAAAGTGGTGTTTCAAAAAGTCAAACACATCCCTACACAAGGGGGGGCGAGCCCTACAAGTAGGGGCATGAGAGAGAACACAGATACACTCACTCCATGCAAGCCAAGACTAAAGAGGCAACAAGGACACATGTCAGGTTCGTCCCCATGATTCCCTCATAAGGTGCCTAAATCCTATTGGTTTTTCTCTGAAGAGGTCCAATGAGAATTTAGTTATTTAAATAATTTAGTCATCATTTTTCAAGCCCTCTCTCTCAAAGGGAAAAGGAGGACACTTGTTTAATGCTACCATGGTTGCTTGATATGCACTATGCATGTGATTGGCTAAAATTGCATGGGTCCAATCAAATGCAAGCATGAGCTACAAGGAGGGTCAACCAGCCAAAGCAAGTTGGGGGTGTGCTTGGGGGGTTATACTCTCTCTCACACACACCTCACATGCTCATTCTCACTCGTTGAAAGTGCAATAACCCATCTTCTTCTCCAAGCTTGTTGAGAAGTTGAGAGCCTAAACCAACACTCTTGGCTATGGAATGCAGATCCAACCAAGAGTCATGCGTCAATGCTTAAACTTGAAATCTTCTCCATTTTCATTACTATGCTATTATGTTATGCTAAGCAAGAAGAGTGATGATAAGTGAGAAACTATTTCTTTCTCGTTTCTTCTTCCTCTTCCCTACCCTCATCCCCTGCTAGCTCTCTCGACCTTCGAAGGTGTTTGAGGTCTAGGGATTGAGGCCGGGGATAAGTTAATGATTTCATCTAGCTAAGTTAAGGGCATAATTGTGGTGTATGAAGCTCTTTATCTAGGTGTTTGAGGTCTAGGGATTGAGGCCGGGGATAAGTTAATGATTTCATCTAGCTAAGTTAAGGGCATAATTGTGGTGTATGAAGCTCTTTATCTAGGTGTTTGAGGTCTAGGGATTGAGGCCGGGGATAAGTTAATGATTTCATCTAGCTAAGTTAAGGGCATAATTGTGGTGTATGAAGCTCTTTATCTAGGTGTTTGAGGTCTAGGGATTGAGGCCGGGGATAAGTTAATGATTTCATCTAGCTAAGTTAAGGGCATAATTGTGGTGTATGAAGCTCTTTATCTTCATTGCACCATCAAGGTCTCAAGGAACACAAAGCTTGTATTGTATCAAGTCTCTCTTTATGAGAGAAATTTTAATACAAAAGTCTTTTGGAGGGGAGACCGGCTCTCCGATCCTCTATTGTTTTCATGCTTACTAATTCTCTCTCTTGTAAAAAGTATTGCCCATGCCAAGGTAATTAGGTCTAATGTTATGTTGTTACCACTAATTAAGTTCACCCTCTATGTTCTCAAAGTAGTCTCATAAAAATGCTCACTATAGTTCTCTTAATTCTTTCGCTATTCTCGATGTTCATAGGTCATTTCCATTACAACTTGGCACTATGTACACCTTTTGATGTCTCAAACGACCCCTCAAGGCTCGATGTAAGCTTCAGGCTACTACACATTTTTTTGTTTAATACAATACATCTGCTCACAATTATGAGTTTGGAAAAATAAAAATTCTCTATAATTTTTGTTAGTCGTTTCAATAAGTTTCTTCGAAAACAATCATTACAAAAAAATAATTTAAAATTTTTTAATAAAAAATTTAGATTTGATAAACATAGAAAATAATAAAACAATATAATAGAATAATATTTATATTGAATTCATCTATACTTGTAGCAAACATTGGGAAATGAGGCAAAGGCCAACTCTTGACGAAAGACACAGTTTATCCATCGGATGAACCTCCATCAACAAGTGGAAGTTTGAGATTTGTTACTTGTTGTCTTTCTAGCTCAAGCTAGCTTGCAAAGCTAACATTTTGCAATAGAAACCAAAGTTTCCTAACATAACAAAAAAGTTGCTTTCCTTCTTCGTGCGAAACTGAAACGCTCCTTGTGATAAAGTCTATAGTCCTTTAAGTGAACAACATTCTATAGTTGTGTGTTTTTGGCCTGCTAAGGAAGGCCTTAGTGTTGGGCTAGCTTGGGCGTTCTTTCACGGATGGCATCCACATGGACGGCCAGCACTTTTCGAGGTGAGAAGGCGTGCAAAATTTTGCTTAGAGACGTCTGTAGGAACGCAGAGTACGGACTGGAGCTTGTCAAAGCTCAACATCTGAGCATGCGCGCCATCCCTCACCTTGTTTTTCACATGTGGTGTTACTCATTGCAACGAAGTCAAATCTGCCTGGAGTAGCACATGCGAGCTTGACGTGTCCTCAGGAGTTGCATCACCTCAATGTTTCATGGCTTCAAGCTTTCGTCCGCCATCGCCATCCCCTCCCTCTTCGACCTTCCTTCTCGCCTGTTGATTCTTCCTCCTGCACTGCCTTCGTCCTGCTTTACCTTCCCTAGCCCGCCATTCCCAGAGGTACCCCCACTACGAAGCCTTTGCGTACTCTACTTCTTTGCTTTCCATTTAGGGTTTTCTTTCTCTCTGGCGCAGCTTCTAGCCCTCACATGTGTACCAAAGGTTATGCAGGCTTCTTCTGCAGGAGTTCATTGACACTAGCATTTGCCACGCAACGGGGCTCTACTTTTCTGACTACAAGGCACCAAAACTACACATTTTGAAGTCATGGTAAGCTTGATTGCTGTCATGGAACATTGCTCTACTTCATCTTAAGCTCAGGAGTGTCATAGAAGGCACGCTCTTGATGTTCAGAACTATTTGAACTCTATGTATGTTTCAGAGTCTACAGCTCTAATGTCAAGCTAGCTGTTTCAAAAAGAGGTCCGTCTTCCCTTAGTCGATAATTTCTTATTATTGTTTGTTTTAAGTTGAAAATCAGAGTGGGGCCGGTGTCCGAGTCTGACAGGGGCCTCAGTTTTGTGCAAGCTGTCCAGATGTCGCCTTGAGGCTCCTGCACTTCACTAAATGCAGTCGTACTCTTGCAGACCCTCGATTGCCTCAGAGAGAGAGCTCTTGCAACGCCGCTCGCGCATATGAGATCTGCGTGAAAAATGGCAGCTGCGTAGATGTGACAGATTTCTGGTCAATTGAAGGAGATGGCTATGGCGGACAGGATGAAGGAGGGCTTGCTGAGGCTGGGGAATCATTCCTTGTTGGCCATCGCTGTGGGCTGTGGCTATGCGGGCTACAACATGAACGCTAGTGAGGATACTGTTGCCAAGCAAGAGCGAATCCACCAGGAACAATCGCTTGCCCATCGTCGCCGTGTTGAAAAAACCTTCTTCCAGCTCGCCAGACAGTACGATCTCAAGGTTGATGAGCTGATTAAAAAGCGTGATGAGGTATACAAGATCAGAGACGAAACCCAGACTCTCTCTGCTAGGGTTCTTCAGCATAGCGTGAGGTTGACCGTGAAATAGAAAAGCTTCAGAAGCTCTTAAAGAACACAGAAGATGTCCGTGTGCAGGCTTCCTCTCTTCGTCGGCAGAAACGCACCCTCAATGCTGAAGTGGAAGAGTTACCCGCTGTGCAAAAAAGACGACTCTATTCGAAGCTGAAATCGTTGCAGAAGACCTACAAGGTGTTGTAAGGGTCTAGAAACTGGAATCTGTAATCGTCGAAGCATTGCACTTCAACACTTTTAATGCTGCATGTTTTCAGCGTGTTATGATAGCTTATGACTTGCTGATGTTCTAGGTATAGCCTATGTTATCCAGTCTACTATCATAAAATTAATGAAGTTTTACAAAAAGAGAGAGAGAGAGAGAGAGAGAGATCATGGTGCAGAGAGTCCAGACTGTGTAGTGACGTGTACCTTACCTTCCTTCTACTGGCCGTGTAACTTACCTTCCTCCTGCAAACCCTCGATTTCCTCAAAGAGAGAAGAGAGAGAGAGAGATCATGGTGCACACCTACATGAGAGAAAGAGAGAGAGACTATTACTTTTTCCCATTGGCTGTGTATCTTACCTTCCTCCTGCAAACTCTCGACTACCTCAAAAAGAGAGAGAGAGAGAGAGAGAGAGAGAGAGAGACCATGGTGTGCACCTACATGAGAGAAAGAGAGAGAGACTATTACTGTTCGTGAAAATTCATTTTTCCAAACAAGCAAAATTCCTTTCCTTGAGTTTGCCAAGAAGAATTTTTAGAAAATTTCATTGGCAGGCCCTCGTGATCCCTCACCTTGTTTTTGAAGGCATGGAGGGAGTTGATAAAGAATACAAGTAAATTATTTCATATAAAAATCTCATTTTTCAAGGATCATCTTTCATGTACAATTAAAGAAAAATGCTTAAAAGTTTTAATTGCCCACATAGACCCCTTAAAAATCATTGAAACATTTTTTTTAAATATGGTACAATGAGAATACATGCATATACTACTTTTATTTAAAAAAATGCTTTCAACTTGTTTTAGGCCTAAGAAATGTGTATGTTGTCATACTTGAAAGCCAATTTTATGTTCCTCTATGTGATAGGACCTCAATGATATCTTATATTCATGGTTTTCTGACAAATAATCAATCTTATAGTCAATTATATAGAATGTAGTGCCAAGCCATTATTGTAGCTCGAGCCACTTACATGGCTCAAACACAACCCTAGTGTTAAGGGAGTGCGGCATTCATATTAACATAATGCTAATTGACACACTAATTACTCAACACAGAAGAGAAAGAGAGTGAGTAGACTCAAACAATAGCTAGATTCTCGGGCTAGGAAAGGGGGAAGGGGGGGGGGGGGGGTGGGGCGGGTAATGTAAAACCTAAATAGAGAGTGCTAAGACCGCTTCATTGCACCATAAGGGATTGTGAGATGAGAAAATTCATTTCCAGGGGAGGAGTTTTGGCAGCATTAACTCATTGTGCATTAGTGTCATTAAATTTTGATACAACAAAGCTCATGAGAAGACTAGGGCCTCACTAGGGCAACAACCATGGTAGCACTGTCAACAAGATGGTGTAGGAGGCAAAGTCAAAAGACAAAGAAGAAGAAGAAGAAGGCGACAACAACCAACGATGTAGAGGAGAAAGACGAGAAGGCAATTTGTACCTTCTCTAGTTTAAGGGGAGGTTTTTGTCTTCCTTAGTGGATCATATTGTCATTGTGTGTGGATAATGATTTGTATCTTTAGTCAGTCAATTTAGTCTAAATGCGAAGGGGAGGGTTGTTGGGATATGGACTTTAGCTTTAGGTAAGAATCACCTTCAAATAACATGGATCCGAGGTGACATAGGGCACATTTGGATGTCTAGTTGGATGGCGAGGTAGGAATGTACTACATTTTTGTACTTCACTTGTACTACATCTTAGCTCTTCTATATAAGAGCACTCTTGTAAAGCTCTTTAAGCTCATTCAATCTAGTCCCCCCCACCCCAAATGCCTATCTCGTGGGTTTAACAGTAGGGATTATTTTATTCTATATTTTTTGACATTTTCACATACAAAAGGGTGTTGAAAAAATGATGTTGAATTTTTTAAATCAATTTGAATAGGAAAAAGGTTCCGTTTATTGGTGAAAATTTCACAACTAAGGGGTTTTATAAATAGTTCGCACTAAAGATGTGATACCTTGAAGCATAGCGTGAGTCATAGCTCGAAATAGTACACCAACACAGATTCCAGACCTGCCAGACGAACGGAGATCTCCCTATAGAGCAGTGATAGCACGTGGGCTTTGCAGCTTGGGGCTTATCCATACCCATCTATAACAAAGAGAGGATGTGTTAGCTATCGAGTTTAATGCCTTTTGCAGACTTGTTATCGGGTTAACATCTGATGCATGCACACCCCAATATAGCAACTAGCATAATATTTGCCGATTGAGATGTTGGCCACTATTCTTGTTGCATGCAACTTTCAGAGAGTGCGAGCCGTGTAAAATGCTCTACGCACATAATATTAATGCAAGGAAGTGAACTCTTGAGAGTGAATAATTATTGACGCAAAATTAAAAGAAAAATTTAAGAAAAAACAATGCTGAAGAAAAGACCCTAAGCACTAATTTAATCTCGTAAACTCCATCAAGGCATAGAATGTTTTGCCTGATGGAGATGTAGAGGTTGATTAGCACTAGAAATTATAAAGGGTGCCCCAATGGAAATGGTAAAGCAAGTGTGAGATATTGTTGAAATGTTTAATGCAGAAATAACGAAGACGTCAATGGAAACTATACAATACCTACACACACTAATCAAGGATTAATCAACTTGAGAGTGGGTAGTGGCTCCAAGAACGCATAATCCCATCATCTCACTTGCTTAATCCATGATTAGGTGATAGAGGTTTATTGAAATAATGCTAATAAGAGAGAACCGTGTTTAGAATAAAGAAATTAAGATCTTAATGTGATTTAAAATATATTAATCACTCTATTGCTTTGATACCGATTGAAAGGTTAAGGGGGTTAGAGAGTGTAGCGTTCATATTAACATATGCTAATTACTTACCACAAGTGAGGTACAAAAGTGTAGTAAAACCTCCACCTCACCATCCAACTAGACATCCACATGTGCCCTATGCGACCTAGGCTCCATGTAGACTAGAGGTAATTCTCACCTAGGTTAAAAGCCCATATCCCAACATTTTTTAAACAGGAAACATTAGCCTGCAATTGGAACTCAAAAGACAATTGAAAAACCTAGATAACGCCATGGGTATACTCAATGGAGGGTAGAAACACCTATGGAAGACCCAAAGATGATGAATCTTGGCACCCACACTAAGTATTTACAAAGCTTCACCCGTGTTGAATTGTTCAATAGCATCACTCCTCATGCAAGATGTTATGCTTAATGATTACAAACAAGCATGTGTAAGGTATTTAAGGCTTCTACATTGGATAGGAATTAGGGTGATATTTGAGGGAGTAAATGCTTAACGATTACAAACAAGCATGTGTAAGGCTTCTACATTGGATAGAATTTTGGGCTATTCGGAAGCCAAGGCATCTCTTTAGATTCCATCTAAATCAAACGTTACTACTTATTTGCCCAACCTCTTGAAAGCATTCCTCTAAAGCGAAAACTTTTGGATCACAATCACTTACTATGTTAGGCAAGCCATAACTCATGTTAACATGTTCCACAAATAGCCATCTCTCCCAACCTCCCTTCTCCTCTCTAACATGCATACATAGAATGCTAGTCTAGGATAGGTATGCATGAATGCGCTCTTTTGCTCTCTCATTCCCACTCTTTCTCCGCTCGTGTGCCTCAAGAGATAGCCATTCCAAAGTATGCATGATTCGATTTGTTATTACTTATCTGTCTAGTTCAAAGTTCCAGATGATGGCTTAATCCTTTGGATGCTAGAATCCTCCATGTGTACACATGGATAAGGCTCCCATTTGGGCGTAGAAAAATGATTTCCACATGAATCCCAAACCAAAACAATTTCATTGACATAAATCCTAAATTTGTCTTTGAAGGGATGACTAAAAACTCAACACTTTACTGCTCAAAACCATTAAGGAAAGCTGCGTGCGGCAATGTACAACAAGATCTTAAGCTAGCCATCCCTGACATCTTGTAAGATAACCCTTATTTGACATTGAAAGTGCAAGTAGGTGGACGAAGCCCTCCTAAAACTTGGCTTGTAAATAATAGCAGGGTTGCACTCAGGGGCAATGGGGGCAGTGGGGAGAGCGGGTTCTCCACATTTGGTAACTCCTACAATGAAGGTAGGGAAGTCGAACGCTATTTTTTGGATGACAACAAACCAACGTGATTGTCACCATCTCCAACCATTAAGGCAATGATCCCTAGCTTCCTTTTCATCAAGATTTTTGTAAGCTAATTTACAAAGAGTGTGTGGGTGTGACCAAATTTGTGTTAATATGTGGTTAACCTCGCTAATGCTGGGAAGACTCAACTTTGAGTGAATCTTGAAAGAGCCCCTTTGTGAGGGAGTGCCACCCAAAACGAAGACACATCTCTTTACTAGCGATTGCAAGCTTATGCTTGTAGACAATTTGCTTGCTACCTAGAGTGCTTGCAATAGCTTTCTTTTGTACATCCATGTGTTCAAGTAGCACAAGAAGATTTAGAAATTTTCTCATGTAGGAAAACAGAGTCTTTCTCAGTGTTTTTCATACAATACATAACATCATGAGCTTCTGCTCGAGAGGCACCGCATACCTAGCTAGGTACGATTGGGGGAAGGGGACCCACGGCCCCCCACTGGGCCGGCGGTCCCCTGCCCCCAATCGTACCTAGCTTGGTATGCAACGCCTCCGTCACAAAAGCTCATGATATTAAGGTAAGTCACAATGTGGGAAATATTGTGAGAATTTGTCCAAAACTTCATGTGATATATAGGTAGGCATCCGAGCTTATACGTCCACAGAAGTCTCAAGGTTTATGTGGCCGGTCTCTTGGAGCTCTAGAGGACACCACATCGCACAAGGAAGCCTTAGCTAAAGGAAGATTAATAACGAGTGAGGAGAGGACACGTGAAAACTTGAACAGGCGACAAGTGTATGGGCAGTACGTGGCGAGCATGGGGCGCCGGGGATTGCGACTACAAAACGCAGCAAAATGCATGCAGTCGATCAATCACGCACACTCGCAAGCAGTCTACTACCACTTGGAAAGCAGAGAACTTCTTGAAAGCACTTCACAAGTACCTCTCTCTACCACGGCGATCGTCGCTATGGCCTGCAACACTCTCTCTCTTACCTCGTCTGCTTCAAGCGCAGCCGTGCACGCTCCTCTCTCCTCTACGTCCGCCCCCTTTGTGGCACCCTCAGCCCCCGCCATGCTTGCATTTCCTTTCTCTTCCTCCGGCACGTCCATGGCCGTGACTTGCAGTCTGTCCGACAAGGTAAGAGCACTTCTCTCTCTCTCTCTCTCTCTCTCTCTCTCTCTCTCTCTAATCTTATAATTACAAGTGCAGGAGGCCCCAGCTACTTCTCCCAGGAACGCCATTCTCACTGGTCTCGTCGCAGCTGGTGCTGCCCTCTCTGTGTTCACTGCTGGTTCCGCGGCACCACCGGCCTCTCTCGCCATCTCAGATCCGGGTAATAGTGGAGCTGAGAGGACAGCCCAGAAAGCTCAGGACCTTCTCAAGTCCGCAGATAAGCTGAATGTGGAGGATTCTCCTCAACGCTTCGGTCCTGGCCGCGTAGCTGGGTCTGCCCAGGATGCAGGGAAGGTTGCCCAGAAGTACGTTTGTTGAAAACCATCCTACACATGCCATATTATAATATCCCTCATTTGGATGTTTTAGCATGCTTTTCTAGCTTGCCTGTATGCAGTGTCCCATCAACATACATTTAGTGCTTTTGGTGCAAACGAAGGCCTGAAATAGTAGCATTTCCATGAACAGCACTATTTCCATTGAAACCAGGGAGAGGATTATATTTACAAGAAGATTTAGAAATTTTCTCATGTAGGAAAATGGAGTCTTTTTAAGTGTCACAAGAAGATTTAGAAATTTTCTCATGTAGGAAAATGGAGTCTTTTTCAATGTTTTTCATACAATGCATAACATCATGAGCTTCTGTGAGGGAAGCACCGCATACTTAGCTAGGTACGATTGGGCTAAGTATGTACGATTGGGGGCAGGAGACCGCCCCGGCAGGAGACCGGGCGGTCTCCTGTCCTGCCCGGGCGGTCTCCTGCCCCCAATCGTACCTAGCTAAGTATGCGGTGCTTCCCTCACAGAAGCTCATGATCAAAAGCTCATGATGTTGAGCTTTTGTGAAGTTTTTGATCGTGAGCTTTTGTGAAGTCACAGTGTGAGAATTCTTGTGATTATAGAAGTGCTTAGTAAGTTACATATTATAAGTGTCCAATTTCTTTATTAACATATACTTTTCTTTGCTAGTGTAATTTGTGTGTGTGAAAATTAGTGCTTTGGTGCAAAATAATAGTATTTCCATTTGAAATGAGGGTCCGCGTTATATAAAGACTATGGGTTTGGCATTTTGGTTTTCCAGTGCCGGAGGGAAAGCCCTTTCTCAAATCCAGGGTGGAGTGAGCAACATCGCAAGCAACCTAGGGGACAAGAAGGGAGATGTGCAAGGTGCTGCGGAGAGTGCTGCTAGTAAAGTGCAGAGCAACATCGATGACACAACCGGCAATAGCGGACCGGGTGGGATCATCAGTTCCATCAAGGAAGGCTTCCAGGTATCCTCATTTGGCTAATTATGCATTAATTTTTCCAATAATGTGAAAGGTTCCTTCACATCACTTGACAATCGAAAGGAAAATAATTTGGTCAAGCGCTGTCAGTTTCCTTCATTGGCAGGGTCGCAATGGAACTATGCTTTAGTTGAGCATTGCCTTGTCGATTCGAGATTATGCTTTTTAAACCCCCTTTGCCTAATCCCAGGATGTAAGATGACTTGGCTTACCTTGCTGATGGAAGTTCTAGGATACAGTTTGATGATTTGCCTTGCCGATGACCATTCCGCTTACCCTTAATTTTGCCACTACCCTTAATGATTCCTTCACTTGACATCACAAGAAGATCTAGAAATTTCCTCATGCAGGAAAAAAGAGTTTCTTTCAGTGTTTTTCATACAATGCATAACATCATGAGCTTCTGCACAAGAGGCACCACATACCTAGCTAGGTACGATTTGGGGCAAGGGACCACCCCCCCCCCCCCCCCCCCTAGCTAGGCATGCGGGGCCTCCCTCACCTCACAGAAGCTCATGATGTTGAGGTAAAAAGTCACAATGGGGAATTATTGTGAGAATTTGTCCAAAAACGTCTTGTGTGCATGCAGGGCTTGAAAGAGAGTGTAGCATCAAAAGATGGAGATGCGAAGAGGACACTTGATGAGGCCGCAAGCAATGTACAGAAAACCGTTCAATAAAATGTTTTCCGACCACCATCATCCCAATTATGCATGATCGATCTTTTGTAACGTGACAGTTTGTATCATATAACTCGCAAAAGAAGGGTGGAGTGTTGAGTTGTGAGGGGTTGGCATTTGTAGATGATGCTCATTTTGAAATGTGAATAATATCCTTTTATGATATGCCATGCCTTAGAAATTTATCGATGTGGTTTACTGTTGATTTATTGTTGCATCGTCGAGAGAAACGGACAAATGGATACGGTTCTGATCTGCTAGTCGAGGTGTTGATTATGTGTATTGTGATCTATCGTGTTGATCATGTCTGCTGCGAACTACATTATCAATGCTTTTGTAACTTTAATCATCATACCGAGTCACAAAAATCGGGGAGATTATTGTACACTTAAAAACTAAACCCGGCCACCGACTAAACCCGGTCCTACACTAAACCCGGGTAACGTCCATGTTTTAATAATAGAATCCAATAAAAATGGGCTATGGTAACATCGTATGCGCGCGAGTGAGATGGTTAGCTCATGCGTCTCAATCTGGGCGACGAGGTCTTGGGTTCAAATCGCGTCGACATTCAGCTCATTTTTTCGCGCTGGTCTGCTGTCCCCATTTTGCCTCGAATTTTTGCGGTCTGGGTTTAATTTGCCTCGGACTTCCCGCGTCCACTTCCGGACCGTCGATCTCCTTAACCCCCCCTCCTCTTTAATGCTACGTCTTACTCAGTGTTGTGGAGTGCCTTAACAACCTTGTGGAAACTTACATATTGTATAGGAAAAGTAGCTCTAACATTTTGTGAGAAAAAGTAGTAGGTCAATAAAAGAGTGTGTTAGTGAAGTGTGGCAGCTTGAGAAAAGCACAACTGACATAGCAGAGAAAGCAGGAGTTGCCCCTAGCATACGATGTGCTACTTGACTGACAACAGGTTTTTGGGATACAAAACCAAGGATTTAATATTTACGTGATCACGTAAAAAAATTTGTGATCACAATGTGTGATCACATTCACATAATCACAATTAACGTGATCACAAAAAAGTCGATAAGTGGTGATGTGGCAACCCCACCAAAACCCCCATCGACATATGTATTTTTCTCAACGGACCTATTGGGAAACTATAAGAATGCTAAACGGAGCCCACCAAGAAATCAAAACACATTGGATGTACTTAAGTAGACAATTGCTATAGGTTAAAGGGAAGTCACGTGAATATTTAACGTAATCACGTATTTTGAAATGTAATCACTCAATGTTATTAACGTGGTTATAAATATTTGATCAGTTTAATGAAATCCTTGACTCTAACCTCACCTCACTAGGAAATATATGCACTTTGCATGCATCTTGTAAGGTTTTGGGATTAGAAGTTAAATAAGAATCATCACTTGCTTGCTGAGAGGTATTTGGGATACGTAGACTTAACTTCTAATCTCATTAGGAAATATATAGACTTTGCATGCCTCCTCACTATATGGCACGACTCTGGCTCCGAGGGGATCTATGGCCCAAATTTGGGGGGGCGAGGCGGCTTTAATCTCAACCGTCGGATCATGCAGTGAACTCGGGGTAAACTAGGGATGGGTGAACTGGGGGCGAACTAAGGGGGGGTGAACTAGGGGTGGGTAAACTAGGGGGTGATCATGTGCCATGCCAACGTGGACAACGACGTGCATTAGCGTGTTGGTAGGGCATTTGCGTGGCAACAGACGTCTTGGGTTCGACCCACACTCCGTGAGGCGGGTGAATTAGGGGTGAACTATGAGTGAACTCGGGGCGCCATTTTTTCCCCGAGTTCAATCCCTAGTTCATTGAGTCAACGGACGATTGAGATTGCATTGCGATTTTCGCTTCTCTTTCCCACCATAGATTTCCTTGTTGGCTGGAGCCATGCCATATAGTGACGAGGCTTTGCATGGATATTGTAAGGTTTTGGGATTAGAGGTTAAATGGTAATATTATTAAGAGAGAATAAATATTTTCATTTTACTAAGTTTTTTTAATAGGTGTTTAGCTATAAAACAAGTGAAAGAATCATGATGGCTTTCTAAAATAATTAGAACGTGATAAAATCATTAAGGTTGAGTTTAAGTAGAATCAGCGTCCAAGAAAGGATTGCCTCAGCTTAGCTTTGAGCCGTTTGAAAATGAAGACTACCTGGTTGCAAACCATGGTAAAGGGAAGAAAAACTGATGAAATATGTGAGAAAATAGTTCAAAAATCTTACAAATTTTAAATTTATGCTAGTATTTTTGGTTCGCTTCTTTGTAGGAAGGAAACTCGGTCGATAAAAAAGACTTTCCTGAATATTGACTAGAATTAAGTTATAGAATGTAAGAAAATTCAAGCCATGTGAGGCTCTGAAATGAAATGTGAAATTTAAAAAACTCATTAATATATATGTGTGTGTATCCATAGAATTTATTAGAATTATGGAAGTGAAGTTTCACTTTAACATTTTAAAACAATAGAATGCAAAAAAAAGTCAAGACATGGCAGGATAAAGTGAAACTAACATTTAAAATAAGTCTCCATCATGCACTATAAACAATGAAAGTCTCCCTAACCTAACACAACACTAAGGTTTCTTTTAAAAAGCTAAAAGAGCAAAAAGTAAAGGCCTTTAAGATATCATTCTCTCCGTAGCTTTTTCAACTTTCGAGGGGTGGTTTTTCAGTCACACCTACCACATCATCATCTCATGGGTCAAAGTGAGTCAAAAAGTGACTTTTTGGCTTGCTCAAGAGAGGCCTTGTTATTGGGCTGGATTGGGTGTTCATTCGTAGATGCCATCCACGTGGAGAGCTTTTGCAAGAAGGTGGACAGGATAGTCGGAAAAGACATATACTGTGGAGTCCCAAGGCGCAGAAACGATGGCGACACTGACAGGGCTATATTGTGCATAATGTGCCGTGTTGTGTAGGGAGTCCCAAGGCGCAAAAAGGATGGCGATAGTGTGACAAGCGTTAGAAAAGGAGACGGCGTCTTGTTTCTGGTTTTTCGAAGCACCGCAGTACGAAGCCAGGAGTCTATGTTTACTCCTATGTTTGAGTCAAATTGGCACACTTCATATTGGAAGGGGTTAGATTCAAATCTCTGAAGAGCACACTACATATTGGCATGTTGTGTTCTACGCTATAAGCCTGCAGTTTGAGCCCGTAATTTTCAGTTTTGTGACGCTCTGGGAAGCTGGATTCACTGAGGAGAGAGGATTCAGGACGTCGTGACTCCAGAGTCCAGTCTGATCAGGTTGGCGTCACGAGAGAGAATGCTGCACGTGCGAAGCGCCTTAGGGAGATAGGAAGCCGAGACGCAGTAGTACTTTCGCAAAGCTGTGACTCTGTGACGAGAGAGAGAGAGAGAGAGAGCTGAGTCACGCGCTTAATTTGACAACCGTGATGAACTAAGCTTCTATAGAGGTAGTGTGTGATGTGTACAGTTTATGTACTTGATTGCGAAGTTGGCTGGTGTGGGGAGAGAGAGAGAGAGAAAGAGAGAGAGAGAGAGGGGGGGGGGGGGGGGGGGGGGGGGGGTGATTCCTCACCTTGTTGAAATTGAAAACGGTACGATGTTAAGCCGAGACACATTTTCCCCGAATATTGCTCGGCAATGTTGAGGCTCCTGCCCACTGCCATCCTGCGAGCTCTTTGCTTCATGAGAATGTTGTGTATCTTAACTTCCTCCTGTAGACGATGGCAGACCCTCGAATTGTCGATCGCATCACACACACACACACACACACACACACAGAGTGAGAGGCTATGGTACCAAGATACTGGAAAAATCATTTTTCCGAACATTACAAATTCCTTTCCTTGTTTATTTCAAGAGGAAATTTCAAAAAATTAGGCTATTTTTTGAAATTTTTACACTATTTTTGTCTATTTTGGGGCGGTATTGCTCCTTTTGCCGTGCCCTCCAATTGACACTTTTTAAATTGAAAACGGCACGATATTAAGACGAGACACATTTTCCCCGAACACTGAAGAGGAAATTTCAAAAAATTAGGCTGCTTTTTAAAATTTCAACTCTATTTTTTGTCTATTCTAGGACAGCATTTCTCCTTTCTCCCCTGCCCTCAATTGGCATTTTTTAGATTCAAAACAGCATGATATTTTGTTGAGACACAATATTGCCGAAAATTGGAAAGGTCGGACTAGACTTGCTCCACCGTCCAATGCAATGGATGCACTCGCAATTTACATCTGTTGTTTTACATATTTGCCAAGTTTTTGGAAAAAAGTTTTTTTCGAGCACTGTGGCAGTGTTCGGGGAAAATCAATTTTTCGAACATATAAGATTACTTTATTCAATTTGGCAAGAGGAAATTTTAGAAAAGCACATATATTTTCTAGGTTTTTACACTATTTTTGGGTCATGCCTAGTGTACGGGAAAATCCTTTTTCCAAACATAAAAAATTCCTTCCTTGAATTTGCCAAGAGGAAATTTTAGAAAATAAGGTAACTTTTTTTAGGTTTTGAAACTATTTTTCTCTATTTAGAGGCGGAATCTCTCGTTTTTTCCTTGCCCTAAACCGGCTTTTTTTCCATTGAAAACGGCACGATATTAAGCTGAGACACATTTTTCCCACACACTGGTTGTGGCACGAGAAAACTCCTCTCATTTGTGAGACTGCATCATGACTTCAAAGTTGAGCCCTGCTTCTCACCGCAACAGCACGACGTCACCTTCGACAGCGTCTCCATACACAAGCTATAATAATAGCAGTGTTCGAGAAAAAGCATTTTTTCATGCATACGAAATTCCTTTGCTTGAATTTGCCAAGAGGAAATTTCCAAAAGTTACGTTACTTTTTATTGTTTTTACACTATTCTCCTCTACTTTGAGGTGGAATTTCTCCTTTTCCCTTTGCATCGAAATTGTTCGTATTTTTGAAATTCCTTCCTTCCCAATGGTCGAGAAAAATCGTTTTTTCAAGCGTGCAAATTTTATTTCCTTGAGTATCCCTGGAGGAGATTTTTTTAAAAATCATGGTCTTTTTTAGGTTTTTACCCTACTTTTCTTTGCTTTGGGGCGGAAATTCTCCTTTCCCCCTTGCATTCGATCGGCATTTTCATAATTCGAACCGGTTCAAGACTAATGCCAAGGAGAGGGAAACATTCCACTCCGAATAGAAAAAAAAATGTAATAGCCCAAAAAATTAACTTGATTTTCAAAAATTTCCTCTTGGGAAATCCAAGGGAAGGAATTTTCTATGTTTGGAAAAGTGTTTTTTCCCAAAAACTATCATGTCCTCAATCGGCATTTTTGAGATTGAAATCGGCACACTGTCAAGGTGGGAAAACTTTCGGTGCAAAATAGAGAAAAATAGTGTATAGACCAGAAAAATTAACTTGATTCTCTAAAATTTCCTCTTGACAAATCCAAGGAAAGGAATTTTTGTATGTTTGAAAAAATGTTTTTTTCCAAACACTATCGTGCTCTCGATCGACATTTTTTGAGATTGAAACCGGCACGCTACTAAGACGAAACACAATTTACCACGAGCACTGGTTTTTGGAAATCCTTTTCCCTCCAAGTGCTCGGGAAAAATCATTTCCTCCAACATACAAATTTCTTTTTACTGAGTTTGTCAAGAGGAAATTTTAGGCTCGTCCATTCGCTGTTTCTATGGTGTTCAATGCATGAGTATGGTGGGAACCCTAGAACACCAACACACACTTGTCCACTAGTTCATTAATCCCTTTGAATTTGATGTCACCTCTTTCATGTGTCTAAATGTGTCAAATCAATTTATATGTCAAATCCATTTAATAGATCCGATAGTAGGTATGGTGTTCAACGCATGAGTATGGTGGGAACCCTAGACCACCAATACACACTTGTCTACTAGTTCATTAATCCCTTTGAATTTGATGTCACCTCTTTCATGTGTCTAAATGTGTCAAATCCATTTAATAGAACTGATAGTAGGTTAGCTTTAAGACTTAGTGAACGTTGAGAAAGGGAAGGGAGGTTGTAGTATATAAGTGGTGCTTTAAAAATTAGTTCAAAAACATCCCTCTCTTATTGATCCTAAGATCCTTGTGACTGTGTGAAGTATTATTTCTATGAACTTATTTATCCTTTAGTTAAAGGATGTTCTTTATCCTTTTCTTCTTTTGAACACATCAAGTAATAATTGTGTGAATATTATTTACCATCCTCTCTTAATATGGCTGCCTCTTCCTCCTCGCGAAATCCACTCGATGGATATTACGATGGCTACGATGACAACGTCGAACCCATGTGCGATGAATCTAGTGATGTTCGCTCGATGGAGTTTGAAAATGGTGACTCAATAGCTTGCTAACTTATAGAAAATACTTGATGTACGCTTGGCAATAACTGTTTTTACAGAGTTACACAAGATAGTGCACCGTGATACAGCTGCATCATTTTTAGGACCCGATAGTGGCCTCATTCTTGACCATGTGTCTCCACTTTGCACAAGGAGCACTTCGAGCTTGCCTAAGGTTGATGTTTCTTCTTCTCTTGGCATTGGGTGCAAATCCCTCAAGCGTGTGGATCAAAGTGGTACAATAACACGTACACTTTTCAAAACGTGCGAGGCGACAGCGCAACTAAGTAAGGCTTGCTTGCATCGCATAGATATTCTACTATTGTACCCAACCCTTACGAGTTTTGTTTTTTGTTGTGGCAGCCAAACCTTTACTTGGGGTACCACCACCTGCAACTGCAAAAAAAAAGAGCGTCGCGGAGGGTGCCAAACTAGATGAACATATTGCGACATATTGCTACTGACTGTTGCCATGAGAATGTAACTCCCACTAGTTCATCTTCTCTTGTGCCTTATATTCCCACTAAGATCCCTCTATTGTGCATTGTTGACATCACTGAAACTTGACCTCGTTTCGCATTCGAGGGGTGCATACTTAACCGATATGGAAACTACAAACAAAGCCCAGAAGTCGCTAAGTATATGCGTTATCTTAAGGCAGACCTAGTTGACCCACTCAACACTGACACCATCACTTGTGTTGTTAGCGATCAATTTATTAAGCAATTCATTGACACCCTTACTATAGGAGACTTTGTCCACATTGAGAATGTAACTGTAAAAAAAAAACTAAGTCAGATGGTTGCACATCTCCTTATGTACTATTCTTCAATGCTTCCACGGTTGTAGAAAAGACAAAGCCTTTTGAAGTCAGCCTTAGTTTTTAACCAAAGAGCAAAGTGCGTCAATTTCTGGATGAGGCACAGTCCTTGCATGCACAAGGCACACGTACACACTTTGGAACTGTAGCTTTTGTTGTTATACAGGGCCATGCTAGCACTTCAAAAGCTGGTCTTTCCCAAGGTGATCTTGTTGTTGCAGATGGGCTAGCAGCTGAGAATCGTGACACTGTAAGGCTTACTTATCTTCGCCCTTCTATAGATTTGCAGCTTTCTAATATTTTCCCTCTCTTGCCGTCACAACTTAGCTTCGTGAATGCACGCAAAGACGATTATCACGCTATTTTTCATGCTCTTGAGACTGATGGGCATCCTATGTTTGCTGCACAAAACATAGGTTCCTTCACAGGTCGGAGCAATACACTCTTAGTCATGGATATTACTATCCTAGCACATGTCAAAAGTCCTCGTCTCAAGCATCGTTTGGAGGAAGCAGATAAGGCCCATATTCTTGATGTTGGTCACAATCAAGAAGTAAGTATTGATCTTGCTTTTCCTTTTTCACCGTAATAACTCAAGAAAGCTCTAACTCGTCAGGTGCCTATACATAGGTGACTGGCACACTGCACTTTGTGAATGTGAACTCAATTTTGGTGGAACGTTTTTGCAGTCAATGCAAATCTACTAAGATTCATCACCAACAAGAGGCAAACTTTTTCTCTATTTGCTCAAAATCTACAACTATTGTTTTGGTGCCCAAGCTTGAAGGAAAGATTTTGGCCAACAAAGCTTCCCCAATTGATGTTTCCTTAGCGGGTGACATAGTCGACAAAGTATTGCATCTTGACAAAACTTTGTTGACTTATATGCTTCTGATGTGATGGATGCACGTGAGCTACTAGCCTCCCTTGTTTGAACTGGCAAATTCACCGTCAACAAGTTAGGCCTCATCACATCTTTTGTCAAAGAGACAAAGTAGCACTCCTCTACAACATTGAAGCTCCATCACCTCCACGCAAAAAAACACTCTTTGTATCATATTGCTTTCATCCACTCCTCATCTTGTAAATTCCCATCTCTCTCTCTCTCTCTCTCTCTCTCTCTCTCTCTCTCTCTCTCTCTCTCAGTGTGTGCGTGTTTCATTTACTTGTCTTCCTTCCACCCCATAGCCCAAGGGGGGAGAAAAACTGTACGTACATGGGTTCCTCAACCAACCATAATGCATCTTTTGAACAACTCATTCAAAACGATATTGATAGTGCTTTCCTTGCTAATCACCCACGAAATAATAATGTTTTTCTCGTGCTCAATAAAATAATAAAGTCACGCTCGTCATTACAAAAAATCACCAACATCATGATAGACGCAGTGAGAGTATCATTGGAGCAAACGCCAATGATCACACCTTCTCTAGCGCATTTGGCTTCCAGTAGACATGACTCCTCCATTTTGACCCAAGTATTAAATAGCCATACATCATCTATTGGTATTGCGCTTGATATTATCCATGTGTTCTCCTTTAGATTTAGTATTGCATGTGATGTCCATATTTACAGTGTGCCAATAACTTCACTAAAACGTACAACATTCAATAGTGGAGCCAATCCAACGACATTGCACAAAATCATCATTGTTGATAGAAGTGGTTGCCTATTTTTTACCTTGGGGGATAACTGATACTCACACAAACGCAAGCCTCATACCTGGGACAAAAATGAGACGGAATCATTGAAAGCTTTGATTCTCCAACAACCAAATGAACTCCCTATCTCCATCGCAAGGCAATTTGCTTGCTTAGGTGATAGAACCGTCCGAGAAATAGGTGCAATAACATCAAAAATTAAAAAAACTTTTTTTAAAAAATACACCCCACATCTCCCTTCAACATAAACATTGAACAAGCCTCCCCACCAAAAAAAGCTATACAACAGTACATAGAAACAACGAACGATGTTCCTATATATCGATGTTATAAATGTGGACATTTAATGTTTTTTTTGCAATTAGCTCAAAAAGGCCGTAGGCCAACACTTGGGAGGTCTAGAAACAATGACATACACGAAAACTATGTGTCAGGACACCGGCAAGGCCGGTGTCCCGGACTAGACAAGAGCAAGGCCAAGCTAGGCGGTGTGGAACGGGGAGTCCAACTAGGGCAAAGGTCTAGGGGCTTGCCTATATAATGGGTGGTTGGGTGGTGGACTCTAGACCCTAGTTTCCCTTGTCTTACACTGGTATCAGAGCTAGGGGAGAAGGAGAGGGAAGCATGCATGGTCGTGCGTGAAAGCAAGGTCTTTCTCAAACTCTCTCTCTCTCTCTCTCTCTCTCTCTCTCTCTCTCTCTCTCTTTGGTCATGGAAGCTCCGACAGGCAGGAGACGAGCAATAGGCAAGATCGAAGCTCTGGAATTCACGTTCTTTCTTTCTCTCGGAATTGAAGTGTTCTTTCTCCCTCTCGAAATCGAGGTGTTCGCGGGATGCAGCCCCTGCAGACTCGAAGGGAGATGAGTTTGGTGGAAAACGGTGCTTGCGAGGAGGGAGGCCACCGGCAGACCTGCACCAAAACCCAAGATGTGGGTGTCGACGTCATCGCGGGGCTGTGTGCGGCAATTTTCATCACTATGGGGCTCCATGTTGAGCAACCCAATTCGCCCCAGGCCTAGTTCTGCTGACGGGCACGAGGCTGCCATCGCTACGCAGGCAGGTAGGTATTTTTGAGTTTTTTTCTTTTTTTTTTTTTGGTGTTCTCACCTTGGCCGCCCACGGTAGGGTAGAGCCCTTGATTATTAGGATTAAGGAGGGGTGCCCACAGCCGGCCCCCCATCCTCTTCTTCCGTGCTTCGACACGACCGTCAAGGCACGCTCTTGCAGAATTTCTGCAACCTCGGAAAAATTTAAAAAAATCTAAATGTCCCGAGTTCCATACTAAGAACCTCGCGGCTTCGGCTCAAGAGTGCATGGGCAACGGAAGATTTTTAAATCTTTGCAAACTGAATAATTTGCAAAGACAATTCATTGATAATATGGCTTCAATGTACCAATGGTATCAAGGGACGCAAGGTTTCCGATTACCTGCCATCACCAACAAGGTGAAGCTATGATTTTCACGCCCATCGCTTCATGTCTGACAAAGGTTTTGAAATAGACATCTTTGATGGCCGGTAAGTACCATGACCTGGGGATTAATGTTTGCGATTAATGTTTTATCTTCATTTATTTATTTTTGCTAAAAGCACGATTTGAGACTCTTCCTTATGATAGAAGGGGAGCTAGTTTCCAGGTATATTTGTCACAGGTAAATATCATGTTGTTCATACTACGATCAATTGTGACCTACTACCTACTAAAGGAAAAGCATTGGAAAGGGCTATTGATGTCGATGAATGTTGGAGTGCCTTACAGGCTATGGAGAAAGAAAAGTCCCATGGGTGGGATGGGATAACTACCGAATTTATCTTAGAGTTCTGGGATCAATTGTGACCTACTAAAGCAAAAAGCATTGGAGAGGCCTATCGATGTCGATGAATTCTAGACTACCTTCAGGCTATGGGGAAAGAAAAGTCCCCTGGGTGGGTTGGGATAACTGTCGAATTTATCTTAGAATTCTGGGAGGATATCAAAATCTCGATAGCACAACTAGCCAAAGGGCTCTACTCGAGGGGCATTTGGATGCCAGCCTGAAAAGAGGGTTGATCAAACCTATCCCCAAGTTGGTTGTTGCTCTTTACTGAAGCACTGGCAGTCTATCTTTATGATGACAATTGTGTATAAGATCATTGCTAAAGTGATTGCTCTAAGGATGGCTCCAACCTTGAATAGAATCATCACACCTACCAGCGTGGGTTCATAAAAGGTAGGTCAATCTATGATGACATCTTGGCTGCCATGGTTGGTATTGAATATGCTTCTTTCACCAAGCAAGAATGTATCCTCCTCCAGCTTGATCTGGATAAGGCTTACGATAGGATCTCATGGTCTTACATTGTGGCAGTTCATGAAGGCTCTGGGCTTTGGACCTAGAGTGTGTGCAATTGTCCGAATGTTGGGCGAAGGAAGTTACTCTGAGCTCCTCATTAAAAACAAGATAGTGGGAGGGTTTGAGGTCAAGTGCTCGATCAAGCAAGGTTGTCCCCTTGCCCCGCTGCTTTTTGTTGTTGGCTCTCACCCGTTGGTGACTGCGCTTGAGGACAGTGTGACGAAAGGGGAAATTCAAGGTCTTTCACTTCTTGAAGGACAGCAACTACTGGCAAAGCTATTTGCAAATGACTCTTTGCTTTTCCCCAAAGCCGATTCAGAGACGTTACGAATAGCCCTTTAGATTGTCCAACTTTTTGTCACTTTCTCCGGCTCAATGTGCAGTATTGAGAAATCAAGACTGATATCTCTCTCAGAAAGCAACACCTTCAACGTCGCGGAATGGTCTGGAGAGGTAATAGGCAAGGGCATTGTATTCAAGCACCTTGGTGCTCCACTCGGAGTGGGCATCACAGATAAGTAGAGAGCTGACTGGATCTTGGCTAAAGTCAACAACAAATTGAGAAGATGCAAGTTTGTGCTCCTCCCCTTCCATAGTAGAATCACAGTGATCAATGCTTTCATGATTGCCGTTCATTTCATTTGTATCATCGTTGCTTAAAATGAGAAAATCCAATTGGAAAGAATTCTTGAAGCCTATCAAGTGGTTTTTATGGAAAAGTAGCATGAAAGCCAGAACCCTGTACCAGTGGGGGAGATGGGAATGGATAGCAAGATTTAAGAATTAGGGTGGTATCGAGATTACTGACCATATGGTACATGCAAAAGCTTTGTGTGCCAAACTCGTGGTTTATCTGACGAACCAGAAACAGGAGTGGGCTATTATGGCCTGGGATATGTTGGACAACGCAAAGCTTGCCTCAAGAGGGGGCATATGGAAGATTTCCACGGTGCCGGACAAGATTCTTGCACCTTGTTGGACATCCCTCAAGCTTGGTGGCTGCACAAGGGAACTAGCACAAAAGTATAACAAAGCGGCCTCAACTTTAGAATGGGAGATAATTTCAAGTACTTCAAGGATTCCTCTTGCAATTGGTCCCCATGGCTCTCCAAACTTGGAAGGGGGTCCTTAGACCCTTAAGTTGCACGGCAAGTAAGCAATAACAGAATCTATAAGCTTTCGCATCTCTGGAATGACAGGAGTTTATGCTTATTTGACTAAGTGCTTGAAGTGTTCAATTCAAACCAAATGACTTAAGAAGCATAAAAGACACATGTCAAAATCCTCCACATGTGGCTCTCATGATGTGCTTGAATCCTTTTGGATAGGCTTTAAAGGGGTCCAATGAGAATTTAGATGCATTAAAATAAATAATTAAGTTCTTTCTCTCAAAGAGGAAAAAGAGGACACATGTCCAAATGATATAATTAAATAATACGAGAGAGAGAGAGAGAGAGAGAGAGAGAGAGAGAGAGAGAGAGGTGGATCAAGCTTGAGAGGGGAACGGGTATACTCTCCCCCCCCCCTCACACACACACACACACACACACACACATATTCTCTCATTATGTGAGGTGCAAAGTGCAAGAGCTCCATCTCCTTCTCCAAGCTTGTGGAGAAGTTGAGAGCCTACACCAACAATCTTGGCTATGAAATGCAAATCCAACCAAGAGCCATGCTTCAATGCTTAAGCTTGACATCTTCTTCATCTTCATGACTATGCTATTATGCTATGCTAAGCAAGAAGAGTGATGATAAGTGAGGAACTAGTTCTTTCTCCTATGAATGATTCTTCTTCCTCTTTCCTACCCTCATTCTGAGCTCTCTCCACCTTCGAAGGTGTTTGAGGCCTTGGGACTGAGGCTTGGAATAGTTAATGCTTTTTGCAAAGTTTATGTTATGCTCATGATGCATGAAGCTTTTCATCTTCATAGCATCACCAAGGTCACAAGGAACACAAAGATTGCATTGTACCAAGTCTCTCTTGATGGGAGAATCTATAATACAAACGCCTTTTGGAGGGGGAGGGGGGGACCGGCTCTAAGTAGATCCGGTCCTCAACTATTGTCATGTTCTCTAATACTCTCTCTCTCTTGCAAAAGTATTGTTCATGCCAAGTTAATTAAGTACTATGTTTATGTTGCTACCATCAATTAAGTTCACCCTCTATGTTCTCAAACTGATCTGACAAAAATGCTCTCTAATTCTCTTAATTCTGCTATTCTCAAAGTTCATAGGCCATTTCCATTACAGGCCGAAAGACAAAGTGTTCTCGCTTCCCAAAACCTCGAGTACATATAATGTGTTGGTGTACAAAATTGATTGGTTTGTCCCACTCAACAGAATCTAAAAGAGAAATTGGGCAGAAGAAGGCTGGCAAAAGAGCGTTGCTACCATCTGGGAGACTAAAGGGCCGGACTACATAAAGGTATTCATTTGAAAGGTGCTTTGAGAAGCTTTTTCCACTAGGGTTAAGACGCAAGCTAGAGGTTTCGGCTCAGGCACTTGCTCAGGCTGCAAGTCAGTCATGGTATCCAAAGCAGCTAGTATGATATGCACTCAAATTATCAAATGACCTGATCTTGGGAGGGTGTGGTATCCAAAGCCATGCCGGTATGATATGCACTCAAATTATCAGATTCTACTACCTGAACCAAGTATGGAAGTCCAGGAACCTTTGAGTCTTTGAGGGCAAACTAGACGTAGCTCTCTTTGATGATATCGTTAGATCAAGCATTGAACTCATTCACATGGTAGGAGCAAGAAGAGGGGTAGCAGACAAAGATGAAGGATAGATGCATCCTTTGTGTTGTTTAGAACAGCCAAGAGGATAGGAGTTACTCATCTGGTAGGTTTTATGTGTGCAAGTCTCTAATGGAACCCTATTCCCCTCAAGGCACATGTTGTGCTTGAGGGCTGTTGTACTCTTATCGGGTTAATATAAATTCTCTCAACTCACAATTGTGAGTATGGGAAAAAAAGAAAAAAGGTATTATGTGTTGATAGATTTCAAGGTCTACACCCTTCAGCAAAGATGTCTCGATGTTTTTGATGTTTTCTTTAAGGTCTTGATGAGCAATGATTCTTCTTCTTCCATCAAACCAATAGCTATTGAAACCTTTTTAGGCACTTCTCAAGGATTTGCCAAAATTTTCGTGCTTTGACATTTCATGATCAACATAGGATTTCTTGTGTAGAAGGTGTCCGTTTTGGCATTTTTTTGCAAAATTCAATTGTCCTGAATTGTGTAGCGTTTGTAATGGTCTAGTATCTCATTCATTGGACTCACATTTTTATTGTCATAAACTTTTGAAATTTTCCTATACCCTTCACAAGTTAGCCTTGCATTGTTGATCATATTTGTTAGCTTCCAATTCAGAAATTTATTGCTTTCCTTTTTTATTTTTTTGGTTTTCCTTAGCCTCAACGTTGGAGCCTTCCCATATCTCGTCGATCGCCATTGATGTTGCTTCATTGTTTGTGTCCTGTTTTTTTTGCCTTTTTATTCTTGGTCTCTAAATAAGATTTCTTTTATCATGGAATTGTGTTTTTTCTTTGTATCATTTTGCATCCTAGTCCTTGTTTCTATTGTACTTCATGGTTTCTATAGTCATATGCTTGGACGTGAAGCAAGTAGGCTCTCTTTTTTGTTGAGTTGATTTTTTCTCAAGTGCCTTCCCCTTCCCTTTATTTCTTGTAGATACATTGGTGCAGCATATGGGTTTTTATTCCACACCGATCTCAAAGGGTGAGCTAGTGCAAGGGACTTCGTATCAGCTGACGCTCTCTCTCGCTCTCTCTCTCTCTCTAAATTGGCTTAAGAGGCCTCATTCCATTCAACACTGCATTCTTTTTCCTCGTGAACACGACACACTGAGGGTCGGACGACTGCCTCCATGAGATCAACACTACCATCTGAGATGACAAGAAAATGGGCCATGTTCTAAAACGAGCATTTTGCAAATTTGAGCACTCACATGCCTTACCATGGTGGGGTGATTCTAGACCTACAAAAACTCTTCTAGTTACCGATTACCCAAGGTTCCCTAAGCCAGTTCGGTCTAAACATTGAACTTTTTCCAGATTAGGATGCTCTGAAGACCATCCCTTTGAATTCCTACTCCCATACCTCCTTTTTCTTGTTTCCCTTGTGAAATGCTAAATTTTCAGCATTCTACAAGTAACAAACTTAACTATCTCGACAATCAAAACCAAACCAGGGTACCTTAATTCACCAATTTGTAACAGCCATGTATTACTAGTGATCAAGTCCCACATAGACAAAAACTAACTTACAAGCTCTACCTACTGCCTTTGTTTCTTCTTAATCATTGTGAAACAAACCACAAAGATTCATAAAGCAATAAGCACAGTCGATTGCAATAGTAGGAAACTCAACAAAGCCCGACAACAAAAACTCTTCATTGCCACCAACAATGCGTGCAATTGTCACAAGTAACTGAGCCCAAAGCCCAACCCTTATAAACAAAGTGATTCTCCGTTTGCCAACAAAATAACTAGTACTAGCCCAATAAAGGGCGGTCTCAACTTTATCCTGAAAGTATGCAAGAGCGAGCAGAGCTACAAGAAAAATTGTCAAAAGACTGAAGAGCATAACATTGAAAGGCATTGATATAGAGAGGCCAGCACAAATAAGGCCCTCCGAGACTTTCCAATCTAGAATTCAACATGCAATAAGAAGACTTAATTGGCCAGAGCCCAAAATAGATGGCTTTGAAGTTGCTGGGGACCATCAAAACACATCATCTCACCTGCGACATTGAGCATAACAACCCAGAGGCATCTGCACCGACCACAGATAGCTCGCAGATATTGCAGATGCTACCTGCAATGTCCGGAACAAAGCGGGCTCCACAGTACGGACAAGAAACATCTCTGCTTCCTTTGTAAATGGGAGTGAAGGTAGCTCCACAAACAGTAAAAGGATTTCTCGGATCATAGTTGAGCTGGGTTTCATCACGAGCATTCTTCTCACAAGCAGCCAGTACCTGGCGTGCCTTTGCAGCAGCCTGTGCAGTGGGGTTAAGCTCCAGAAGACGTCTGCAAAATGTACTTGCGGTGTTGAAATTCTTCCCTTTGAAAGTTAAAGCCATAGCTGATTGCAAGCTCAACTTCACATGCACATTCTGAAGATTGCAGTGGGTAAAGTAGGCAGCAAGCTCCTGCTGTCGAACAACATCATCCTTGGTCTCCTTCCTCTTCAGTTCGATCCGGAGGGCGAGGACATACTCCTTGCAAATACCTACCAGCTCCTTGACCTCGTCAACTTCCTTTCTGTTGTCGACAACCACAAGAGGGATCATGTGGAGTATACTTAAAAACAGCTTCAATGCATCCATGAATTTACCCTCAGTAGTGGCTTTGTATGCAGTCTTCAATTTCTCTTCCAGTGAAGAAAGCTTGTAAATCAAGGCTGGGGGACTTCTTGCATTGGGACCAGAGGATTCAGTCCCACTTTTTTCTAGAGCCAAAGGAATAACAGGGACTGATGTAAATGAGGGCAAGAAGGTGTGGCTGGCCATGTGTAGGTCTTCAAACAGGGGCCTCAAAGGTGCAAAGTGCTTGACACCTAACTGCCTATTCAGTAGGCGCATTGCAGTGTCGAATGCTCCAGCAGCCACGTGCTCTCCTGCTAGAGATGACCTGTTTGTCCAGCCTTGGCTGACAGGCACACCTGGAGATGGTGCAACAAAAACAGCTGCTGTTGCAGATGGTAGGCTCTCAGTGGTGCCCAAGTCAGTAGGAAGCTCCAGGTCCTCCATTTCCCACCCTCCATCAAATTCGTTGTCACCTCCTCTGGCTTCCTCTTCTTCTGCCATGACAGCATCTCCATTTTCCACATCTGCAACATCAGCAATCTCCACCTCCTCACCCCAGGCTCGAGCATCAATTTCACCTTCGTCCTCTCCAATGGCTCCAGAATCATTGAATGCACCTTCAAAAAGACCTTTAGTCACCAAAAGCAGAGGCCAGTTCCCATCACGTACAACAGGCTGCGGAGGCCACAACAGTTCCGCCTTCTCAGGAAGTGCAGGAACTCTGTCGCCCAACTCCTCTGCCAGACGAGCTGCTATGTCTTCCAGCCCATGAGTTGCAGCAGTAGCATATGCAAGTGCTAATTGGCCTGATTCTTCTAATATCTTCACCCTTTCCTGTACATCACCTAGATAAAGACTGTTGTGGTAGCGACCCATAATGTCATTTCTCATCTCAGCAATTTTAAGCATCATCTTCAGTTTCTCCAGGTTGCCAGTTATCAAGTAAAGAAAAGACAGCCTTTCAAAGTTTTTGGTTTTTTGGTAGCTGTACTCCACAATTTCATGATTACCCTGCCTCAAAGCCTCAATGCCCAATCTGTACCAATGATCCTTCTCATCAATCTCCTTTGCAGAAGGTACCGCGATTGCTATATTGCCAGACTCAATAGCCAGGTTAAAACGGGTCCTCTCATCCTTCACAAAATGTAATGCAATCTCTGGATACCCCTTCTGTTGAAGATAGGCAATGATAGCCTGTCCACAGAGCTGTGAGCTCTTAATCATCTGGATAACCTCATCAAACTTCTTCCTTATTAAAGCAAGCTTGAACACATACTCAGATGAGTCAATTTGCAAAGTGCGGATCTTTCCATCACGATCTAAGCAGTACAAAACACTTCCAGAAACTTTCACTATGTAAACAGGGACATCCAAGGTTCTGATAATGCCACTGTCTCCATTAGGGAGACAGTACTTGATGTGATTAAGAGTTGCATAGATGAAAACACCCAGATTAGTCTCATCCCATGCACCACTCTTTACACGAATGGTTTCATGCAAAGTGCACTTATGCTCAAGCTTCTTGGTAGCAATTATGATAGAATGTTTGCTTAGTAAGGCTATGTTTTCCATATCAGTTGACCATACCACATACTTGACAAATGGTGTCTGGATTTCACCCAAGATTGTTTTCTGTTGCACATCAAAGAGAATGATTCGGTCTTCAGACCGGCACAGCAAGTTACCTGTACCAGCATAGAAAAGAGCATCTATTGATGGCATCGGTAAAGGACACTTCTTTGTTGTCTCGTTCTTTAGGTTCCTTAAAACTATTTGATTGCCAACCCTGTCAATGCTGGCAAACCTATTCCGGGCTACAAATACTGCAGACACCCCAAGACCCCTCTTTGGTTCTTGATTGTCCCGTCCAGATGCATCTTTCGGTAGAACATATAGCTCATAAGAGCCACCATCAACATCAGAGCTTATCAAAACAGCATTCTCAGCAGGATTGTAGCTCATCGATCTAGGACCCTGATTCATACCTGTTGCATTGGGCCTTCTGATTGCTATTGAAGAAGTCTCTCTTGCAGAAGCCAGATCATAACTACGAAGGTGACGTTCTTTTACATAAAAAAGAACACCACCATACACTGTATGGGCTGGCCTTTCTCTCTCAAGCTTAAATACAATCATCCCACTATCATGTCCAGCAGCCAAAAGATTCATATCAGGGTGAGCAGCAAGTATCCAGAATCTGTCATGCTCCCTGCGAAATGTTTGAACACCAGTTCGCTTTGACATGTCCCAGACGCGAATGCTTTTGTCTTCAGAATTAGATACAATGATGTCTTGTCGAGCATGAAACATAACACAAGAAACATTGTTTATATGACCCCGTAATGTATCCACTTCCCAAGCCTTGGTATCTGGATAACAACACACAAGAATTCAATGTGAAGTAATAATCAGAAAACAGTATCAAGGACCCACAATGACTGCTCAAGGCTACCACATGTCCAAAATTTAGAAGTTCTCACTTGCAGCCTGAGAATGTCACAGAATTGTATTTTATCAGTCCTTTTGTTTGTTGAGGTTCACTTCAAGTACAAACAATGATCTTCCATTTAACGTGACTTGTGTAGCTTTCACAACTTTTGTTTTCATGCAACTTCTTTGCCTCTTGATAGTGTCTACTACTTGCTTGCAAGAGACATTTTGAGGCAACTGTCCTCTATTTCCTTCAAATTCAACACTGTTAGACCCTTTGACAGTACTAATGGAAATGCCTAAGAGACGTGCGAAGGAATTTAAAAAGACAATCATGAACCATGCATGGCCTCTCTTTTTCGATTCATTAACTGGCAAAAAATGTAAAGGTACTTTGTTACCGTCTTACCATTCATTCTCCAAAGCTTGACCTGTCGATCATCTGCACCAGAGACAATTAATGGCAGTGTTGGATGAAAGGCAGCCCAATTAACACCTCGGTCATGACCTTCAAGTACATACTTAACCACTGCATCTCCACCACCAAAAAGATCAGTATTCATCTGTGTCAATCTCAAAATATCTTCAGCTGGTGCAACTGTTTTCTTCCTTAGAGCTCCAATATCCCAGACCCTGACAGTCTGATCAAGAGAAGCTGATACAACATAGTCTTCCTTGACATGGAAAGATGCACACATGACATAATGATTGTGACCTGTGAGGACTGAGATACAAGTACGAGACTGCCAATTCCAGATCCGAATAGTCTGGTCATCACTTGCACTGACAATCCACGGGTACTCTTGATGAAATTGCACCGTGCGAATGTAATCCAGATGGCCAAGAAGAGTAAACAAGCACCTTCTGAGCTTGTAATTCCAAACCTTAATCTTGTAATCGTCCCCTTTAGCAGAGAAAAAAGATCGAATGAATTGAAAAGGGTTATAAGGACACTGACGTAAATCAAATGGACAGGAAGGATGTGAGAAAAAAGAAAAAAAATACAGCACATGCATTTAGCGGCATGCAGGTGCACTAGTACCGGTCCAGATCATGCATCACTTTCCACATACATACACATTGATTTGATATTAATATCGATATGCGTACATTGGGGGCAGCCTTCAGTCCCTCAGAGACTAATCGGATGGACTAAAAGCCAAACAATAGTGCTGAAATGCATGCTAAATGTGTACTCCCTTACCTCCAGAAACAAAAAGAGGCTGCGATTTATGAAAATGCACTCCACGGACAGGCCCTTCATGCTCATCAAATCTGTCAATCAGGGTTCCCATTCGGTAATCCCATAGCTGAATGACTCCACTGTGAAGGCTGGCCAAGATCCAGGGTCTGCGAGGGTGGAAGCTGAGCCCCTTGACCCTGTTGCTTTTGGTCTCGAATTTGGTCAACATTGCGTGAGAGATTCTCAAAGAGCAACTTATTCCTCCAGTAAAAGCAGCAGAACTGGCGATGTGATTCAGATCCGGAGAATACACAGATTAAGCTCACAGTTCCTACAGCGCAAGAGAAATCCAGGACCAATAGCTACAAACGGAGATGCAGGAAACCCTACAAACACAAATATCAGAGGAGTTATATAGCTGACTCAGAAGAGAGACTAGATTTGCAGATCGCAGAAACGCAAAACTGTACATATAAGAGATCCTTGAAGGCCGCTGCAGAAATGAGGCGAGAGAGGAATCCTGAAGAGCTTGGGAAAACGCGCGCTGCAGCGTTCAAGAATCCATGGCAGAGAGTGCCAACCTTCAAAAACAGCTAATGCAGAAGAGCAGTATATAGTAGCCAAGTTCGATTTGATCCGACAACTCACAGGCACCCGACCGGTAATCCAACGACACAAATGAATTGTTCAATAATTCTCAAACCTTTGGTCAAAACAATGCTAAGTAATTTTTTTCAAACAACTTGCAAGAGAGGGCAACAACTAGTATGTCTGCCCGATTATCAAAAAGCAGTGGGAGAGGTGGAATCTGACGGGGATGCTCACCCTTTTGGTGAAGGAGTAGCGACGAGCGAGGGATGCACTGCACGTGGCAAGGGGGGTGGGGCCATGTGGGCGTACGTGAGCTAACCGCCCTCTCATGCTTTCTGGTGGCAGGAACCTTCTCTCTCTCTCTCTCTCTCTCTCTCTCTCTCTCTCTCTAGCGACTTCCAGTCGGGGGCATGTGCAGGCCACCGCCTCTCTCTCTCTCTCTCTCTCTCTCTCTCTCTCTCTCTCATAGACCTATGATTGCTTATCTTCGGTCTGCAGAGTAGCGACAACGCAGGTAGACGAGTTTGTGTGTGTGTGTGTGTGTGTGTGCAGTGCTAGAAACGTATATGCTTTTGTCGTTGTTGCAGTCCGAGCAGGTAGCGTTCTGGGGGGGGGAGGGAGCTCAGCTGCCCAAGTCTGCTATGGCTGCCATCCAAGAGGCCTCTCTCGCTGCAACCAGTTGTAGGCATATGCGAGGGCTGAGGGGGCGGGCACCCAGGGGCGGGCACCCAGCTAGAGGTGGAGCTTGGGAAAACAGACAGGCCATGTGACACCTTGCAGGACAGCGGTCGGTTATCGGCCTTGGGGGGATGATGGCGCTCAGGGTGCAAGGCTGAGGGGAGGGGGAAAGGGAATCTCGAAAAGTATCCCCAAAATATTTGGGTTTCTTTTAGAAGGAGCCAGTAGTATGGGGTACCAGCCGGAGAAAATTCGAAAAATGATGGTATTACTTTGAGAAGGAAAGAGGAAGGGTTTCCAACCCAAAGGAAAAGGGGAGGGGAGGCCATGTGCCTTACTTGCCTTTTTCATCTGTATGCAAGGCATTGCAGGCGTCTCTCTCTCTCTCTCTCTCTCTCTCTCTCTCTCTCTCTCTCTCTCTCTCTCTCTCTCTTTGCTGTCACAGAGATGTGCGGCCTCTGAGAGGAGAGAATCCTCTCTCGTGAGGGCTGGAGCTTACTGATGTAGCTTAGATTAGGCTACCTCAGCAGAGCTCGCGAGAACAGAGGCTTAGCCTCCTTCGTCTCATGGCATTTCCGTGCGCACGAGGCAAGTCCCCCTCTTTGTCTAGATGTCTGCAAGGTAGGGGCAGAACGACGGAAGGTTCTGCTCAGCCCTGTAGAGCGCCTTTGTCGCCATCTTCGCAAGGTAGGGGCGGGACAAGAAGGGGTGCAGAGACAAGAGCAAGAGGAGGGCAGGGAGGGGGGGTGGGGGCGCATTCGGGGGAGGGAAACACAAGCAGTAGGCTGAGGAAATGGAAAGCAAAGGAACATGGAATATTCCAATGTATTATATTTTCTTTTTTGTCTTCCCAGTAGTAGCAGGCGTAGTGCAGTAGATATGCACTACGATTCTAACAACCATGGGGTAGGGAGATGTAATGATAAAATGTGGTTTCAATTCTTGAAAGTAGAGGACAAATGTTACTCCTCGTTAAGAATCCAGAGATGTGTTGTGAGTTGCTAGGATCTCCATTTGTACGATTACTAAAAAATATGTTAACCTTGTATGCAAAGGGCATCCCCATTACCAAATGCATCATCATTGTGAATGTTGAGTACTACAAGTAGGCACAAATAATAGTTTTTAAAGCGTGCAAAATGAGACACATCGATCATGAACATGACTGGTAACAGAGGTAATAGTGGAAGGCAAGAAGGCATGTGAGGGAAGATTACTAGTCATTATTGAAAATAACTTGATGATTATGAGAATATATTGTGTAACAAGAGAGGAGCGACTAAAGATATTGACATTCAACATTGGTATTGACGTTTGTTTTGGCACGTGTATAGATGATATGCACAATTTTCAATGTAGCTATTGGGGGGGTAATGATGGCCATACAAACATCCATTCAAACGTGATTGATGATTTGGGCTCGTGGGTTTTCTTATACTACATTTATCACTTGTGAACCTCATCCCTTCCATCCACCCACATACACTCTTCTCCTATCTAGGCTCCCATTTCTCTCCTACCTTACTCTTTTTGCCATTTTCAAGTTAAAATTTGCAAATGGTGTTTGTGTGGGAGTGTGTGTGTGAGTGAAAGAATTTGTGTGTGCGCACTTATGAGCATATCACTCTTGAATATCCTTTGTGTGTTCTTGCAGGTCACTCATGGATCTCCTTTGTGTGCTTTTGCATGTCTGTGCTTGTTGTTGGCGCCTTATGCTTCCCAATGTGACAGCATTTTCCCTTCATACATGTATGCAAACACATAGAACGCACAAATGCACACATATACACAATTTATGCACACTATACACTAATAAATGCACACAAATGTGTGACATATAGAAGCATACATGCATGCACATAGCAAATATACACACACACATTCACATATGCACACAATTGTGTGTACATATATAAGCATAGATGCATAAAAACATCCATGCACATAGCAAATATACACACACACTCACATATGCACACAATTGTGCACATGAATGCACACACGGTGACAATTACCAATGCACATCGCAATGTACACACATACACAAATGCACATGAGTGCTCGCACAAATGGCCACATGTGCACATGGATGTGTACGCATTGCTCACATAAATGCACATGGATGTGTACACATACTCACATAAATGCACATTTGCGTGTGTGATACACACTCACTCACACATTTATGCTTATAAACATAAACACACATTCATGATCATATATGTTATGTATATGGGAACCTCTCATATACTAGAACCTTAAGCCCGACGTAATATATGAGGTCACCACCACGTGACTTAGTTGATGATGTCATTCTACATTGCAACTTGGATTTATAAGCCATTAGTTGTAGATTCTTCATAGATACCCCTCTCCAAGGGTCTCCGCGAGAATTGTACAATTTACACTTTTACACAAGTTAAATATACATCAAACTTGTGGAAGCATTTGTATAGGGGAGGAGTTCTCAACACCCGACCTAGCATGAAGCCATGAGCCGAACTGCATCCAGAGGTACCTAGCAACTAGTGCTACCCCTAAATGTAATGAAAGCATAGCCAAGAAAATGACCAAGTGGAGGAGGGTGAATATATGTGTGCACATCATTGCGGGAATAGAGAGAGAGAGAGAGAGAGAGAGAGAGAGAGAGAGAGAGAGAAAGTGGAGGGTGAAATAGATTGCATAAAGACACAAGAGAATGACAAAAGAGAATCTTCAAATGCCCCCCTAAATTAAACAGAAAAACCATGAATTAATACAATAACAAAATCTTGGTATACCATAACTTTAAAATATAAATAACTAAGTAGAAGCACCATACCAAGTGTGGAATCGATGGGTCTATCCATCCACTTTCACTCAATCCCAGCTTTGAAAGAATTCCAAATACCAGCAGAAGGTAAGAAATCAACACCAACCATACCAGTTTAGACAACTTGCCTCTTTGATGCCACACCTGGTGTTTAAGCAAAGCCAAGGCAAGATCCCCAATGCATTAGCCATGTAGGTCATTCAACCCCCTGACGCACTAATTGTGTAGATGAGCGTAACAAAAAAGAAGATCTAGCAACACCCCCGATCCAGCAAAGCCCCAAGCCATTGACTCTTTCATCTAAAGCTAAGCGATGTACATGATCCTAATGTTGTATTGACGTCATGAGAAACATAACACGTGTTATAAATTCTAATATCTAACTAACCCAAAAGATTTTCTCATATTAAACTAATCATTTAATGTAGGAAAATAAACGGGAACAAGAGTTGATATATAGATATGTGCTTATGGATCTATCTCAACACGGTGCCAAAGTCAATGGGTCCAAATGAGAGATGGTCTTTCAAAGAGCAATGCTAACTAATGGAGCTTAAAAACCTTAGGGTTAGTTTCATTCCAGGGGATGGGATGGTGACCTCTAGGATAGTAATAGACCAACCAAATGGTTGGGATGCTGACACCTAAAGCTCCGTTGGTTTATCAAGTTTCCTTTCTTGGTACATAGGAATGCTTTAAAGACCTCCAAAGGTTAGTGTTAAAAGTCCTTAGACCTAGAACCTTAAGCAAGCTAGGGTTGTACGGTGGGAACCCGGCCCAAGCTTGAGGTGCTTTGTCGTGCTTGATGGACTAAGGTTCTTAAGGTGCTTCGTGCCTAAGGTGCTAGAGGGGCTTAAGTTGTTCCAAAAGTTAAGAAGGATCCCTACATATGAGGGGGTGAGCCCTACTTGTAGGATCATGAGAGAGAACACACACACCCCCTCACTCAAGGCAAGCTTAGTCTAAAGAGGCAACAAGGACACATGTCAAGCTCCTCTCCATGTTGCCCTCATAAGGTGCCTAAAACCTATTGTTGGCCTCTAAAGGGGTCCAATAAGCTTTTAGCTATTAAATTAATTGTTTAAGCACTTATCAAGTCCTCTCTCGCAAAGGGAAAAGGAGGAAACTTGTCCAAAGTCTACCTCTATTGCTAGTTGTGATCAAGGCTTATGTTTGGCTAGGCTTGAGAGAGCCAATGAGCTAGAAGAGTGGGGTTGACCAACCATTTGGTTGGGACGCTGACCATGCAAGTAGAGGGATTGCTTGAGGGGTATACTCTCTATCTCTCTCTTTCACACACACACACACTCTCATTGTGTGAAGTGCAAAGTGCAAGAGCTTCATCTCCTTCTCCAATCTTGTTGAGAAGTTGAGAACCTACACCAACACTCTTGGCTACAGAATGCAACTCCAACCAAGAGCCATGCTCCAATGCTAAAGTTTGTCATCTTCTCTATCTTCATTACTATGCTATTAGGCCTCCCCAATTTCGGAAAGTAAAAATTCTTTCAAAACATCTTAAGTGCGTATGTGAAGGGTGATTTTAGGAAATGAAAAGTCATATGAAGGTGGAAAGTCAAAAGACCTTTTGTGTCCATACAAAGAGGTGTTCCACTTTGCATTGGTATATTTGTGTTTCTCTCCTCCTTTATTTTCCCTCTAGCGTTTTCTTCTCTTTGAAATGTCCTTGCTCTCTCTCTCTCTCTCTCTCTCTCTCTCTCTCTCTCTCTCTCTCACACACACACACACACACACACACACACACGCACACACACACACACTGTTGTATCCGTCCTCTCATGTCCAACCGATACTGCTGCAAATCTACGTGCTTCATCATTGCGCCCATTGTTGCTTCTATAGACTAGCGCATCATTTTTATTGTTGTTGTTGAATTAGAGATACCTTTTAATTTTTATGAATTAGGAATACCTTTTAATTTTTTTGAAGCCAATAGGAATACCTTTTAATTATGTTATTATGCTATGCTAAGCAAGAAGAGTGATGATAAGTGAAGAACTATTTCTTTCTCATAAAAATGTTTCTTCTTCCTCTTCCCTATCCTCATTCCCTGCTAGCTCTCTCCATCTTCGAAGGTGTTTCAGGTCTTAGGGTTGAGGCCGGAGACAAGTTAATGCTTTCTTTTAGCTAAGTTACATGCATAATTGTGGTGCATGAAGCTCTCTATCTTCATTGCATCATCAAGGTCTTTAGGAACACAAAGCTTGTATTGTATCAAGTCTCTCTTTATGGGACAAACTATAATGCAAAAGCCTTGGGGAGGGGGGCCGGCTCCACATAAATCCGGTCCTCAACTGTTGTCAAGTTCTCTAATTCTCTCTCTTACAAAGTATTGTTCATGCCAAGTTAATTAAGTATAATGGTTATGTTGCTATCGCTAATTAAGTTCACCCTCTATCTTCTCAAAGTAGTCTCATCAAAATGCTCACTACAGTTCTCTTAATTCTGTTATTCTCAAAATTCATGGGCCTTTTCCATTACATTGATATCAGAGCTATTGGTTTCTCTTTTCTTGCTTAAGAAGAGAGGTCCTTACGTTGTCCATGAAAGGTTGGACATGTTCATTGCAATAGGGTAAGTGGGACATGGATCTATTCTCTTGGTTGAAAAGGACTTAGTTCGAGGTACACAGTTGGGAACTATAGTCTTAATAATGGAGTCTCTCGGGGCTTTCCTTTGGCTTAACCATTATTGAGCTAGTAGCAAGCTCAACAGGAACCATAATCAACCAAGCAATGTTAGACCCTCTCCACTATTTTTTGGAATCAACAGTCTCTAAACCACGGGTGTTGCTGCTTGAGAACTAATTTTCAAAGGTAAAGGAGGGTAGCAACTAAGGTTTTTGAGGATACCAAAGCACAAAGTATTTTATACATAAGTTTAGTTAGCATGGCTGACAATAATCAAGAGAGTAGAATGAATATTGACAACTTTGATTTTGCACATGAAGGTGCTACTCATGATGCCGCAATGTTTGTTAACTATCTTGTTACTAGGTTGCAACAAGCTATGGCAACCTTGCTTTGCAAGCCGAAGTTACCCAACAACTTCGTGCTTATGGGATTTTCCTTCCTCTCTAAGAAGAGAGAGAGCTTAGAAAGCCTCTTTTTGGATTCCCAAAAGAAGACTCTCTCCAAAAAGAGAAGAGGAGGAATTTAATGAACGAGCAAGAAGCAAATCCCTGAATTCCTGTAAAGATGTGGCTCCACGAAGACGGCGGTCTCGACGATCCCCAACTCCTCCCAAGAGGAAAAGATCATCCTAGCCTATAGACCTTCTCCTCATTACTTCGAAAGGGAAGAGAGGAAACAAAGGAAGAAAAAGGGTGGAAAGAGGTCACCCTCTTCTCCTTCTTCTTCTTCTTCACCTTCCTCCTTTTCTGACGAAAGAAATGGTTATTCTCCTAGAGAATGCAAGAGGAGAGGACATCGCAAATCCTACCATGCTTGGAAAAGGTCCCAAAAGCTAAAGAATTTCAAAGAGGGAGGAAAGATTATCTCTTTTCTCACCTATGATGGCACCTTTGGTGCTACCGCGACAAAGTCTTGGCCTTTATCCAGCACTTTGAAGCGGCCTTTGGAGATGAGGGTGTTAGCAGCGGCTAACGGTTGCACCAATTATGCACCAAGTTGTGGATATGCTATGGATGTACACAATATTTACTTTTCATTGTATAGGGCTTGGGCTCTCATTTAGGAGTTCCAAAGTTGTATGAGTCTAGGCTAGAGAGCTCACTTTATCCCATAGTTGAAGGGTTTGAGGCCCAAAACTATAAAAGAGCCCTATGCTTAATGAGAGGTCATTCTTGAGTGGTCCTTTTGAGAACTCTCTCCCTAGAGGAGGTCTTGATGGCCTAGCCTTTGAGCTTAATGCCCATGCTTAGAAGGCTAGTGCTAATCACATGTAATTAGTGTAATTCTCTCTTAATTAATCTAGTCTTCATTATGTTGTCGATCATGTTTATCTACTTTCCTTCATTGTTTTGAAGTGTTGATCTTCTCTAATCTAACTCTTACTTATGCTAAGCTACTCCGATTAGTGGAGTCCTTATCTAACTCTCTCGATTAAGCGGAGTGGGCGTACTCGTGATTGAGGGATTAGAGTTGTCCTCTAATGGTGTGCTTGTGTGTGTGTAGGTTTAAGAAGCCTTGAGCTTAATTTGATTATGTGTGACTTGATTTGGACACCATGATTGGCATGGTTGGGGTGGCCGACTTGAATGCGATCCTGTGTGCTTAATCGTCAATGCATGTAATTAGAGTTGTGCTTGAGAGATTCCAAGATTAGTTTGTTTCACTTCGTTGCTTGATGTGTGTAGATGATTGCTTGAATTGATGCTTGATGTGCGATTAGCATTAGTTGTTTGGGATGATTTCTAATTGCATTGGAGGATGCACGCTCTTGAATCCTCTCAATCTTTGCATCCGATGATGCTCTCGCACATTCTTTGTGTGATGCCTCCAAGCCCTAGCCGGGTCATGCTCTCTCTCTCTCCGGATTGATAGATTTGTGGGAGATTGCCCATGCTATGGCGAGCCTCCAACATTGGCGCCGCTGTCGGGGACGGGTTGCCTACGCTAGTGGAGTTGAGGTTGCAAAAGATAAGAGTAATTTGATTACCGATTTCTTTTAATTAGGTAGGATTTGATTTTTGTGTAGTGTAATTAGGTTTAATTAGATGTGTATAGAGTCATTTCACCCCAAAAACCCCTAAATTCTCTTTTGATTTTGCTAATTTTTCACTAACCTTCACTAATTTTGCATCCCATTCATACTAATTTCGTGCTAATTGTACTAATTCCATGCTAATTTCATGCTAATTGTGCTAACCTAACCACTAATTTTGATTTGGAATGTATGCTAAATCCCCTTAATTGAGGAGGATCATCACTCTTAATTGCTCTAATCTATGCCTAATCATGTGATTGAGTGTTGATTTTGGTCAATTTTTTGATCAATTTTGGACCGAATCGGAGTTGCACACATGTGTGTGCATGATGGAATCGTCGCGTGGAGCAAGGATTAGCTTGGATGCAATCAATTGTAAGTGGGTTGACCTACTCCTTTCAATTTTTGATCGATTAAGTTGATCCCATTGTAAGTGGGTTGACCTACTCCTTTCAATTTCAATTTTCAATTGTAAGTGGGTTGACCTACTCCTTTCAATTTTTGATCGATTAAGTTGATCCCATTGAGTTGCTAAGTCATTCCTAAAATTAGGTGTGTGTGCCTAATTGATGGAATTTATGCCTAATTTGATGAAATTGGAATCAAATTGAACACCTAAATGCTTGTAGATTGATGATTTTGCAAGAACTGTGTGTGCAAGCATTAGGGATTGGCCTAATTTCGTTACTAATTGAGCAAAAAAAAAAAAAAAAAGGATTTGTGGACCTAATTTTTGTGTGTGTGCAATGCTAAATTGAGTTAAAATTTGATCAATTTTTGATTAAAATTGAGTTAATTTAGCATGTATATACTCATGTATGGGTGATCAAGTGTGCAATTGATGAAATGAAATGAGTGTTTAATGAAATTTTTGCACAAATCGACGGCCTAAATTTAGGTGTGTGTGCCTAATTAATGGCCAATTATGCTTAAATTGGGGATGAATAATTGGTATTTTACCAATTATGATGATTAATTTGGCCTAGAAGATTGGTTTGTATTTGATTGATTGACTTTGGATGATTCAATTGATACCCAATTGAAAATGATTAATCTACATTACCATTGTGATGTGAATGCCAATCCGATTGGATATGGCAAAAAATTTCATTACATATTGCATTTGCAATTGCCATAATCACGTGTGTCTAGCCATAAAAACCAAAAATGACAAATCCGATAAGGTTTGGACGATTAGGGCTTTGAAATATGAGCAACTTATGTTGCAATGATTGAGAATCGGATAAGATTGGCCTAGTGTTCGATCACCTCGTAGATGTGTATGCATTTTCAATTGATGGATTTGAGAATGACATTGTGCATAAAATTATTTTCAATCCAAAGTATATGTCCAAGTAATCCTCAATTGGGGGCAATGTGAAGGAAAATCGGATTATTGGTGCACAAAGTAATGAGAATGTTTGAAATTTTGATAAAGAATGGGCTTTAACTCTCATTATGTTGCTTCAAAGAATGAAATGTGTGCAAATAAATGTGAAATTTGGATAGAGGGATAGCTTAAAGGGGAATTACGCTTAAATTGGGTATGCAAAAAGGATGTTCACGAGACATTGTGGAATTTGAAAGAGGATTGCAATATTATTTTTGTGAGGTACTTCTTCCGAAGGTAGCTATGCACACACCGAGTTGAAACACGAATGCGCACTAGATCCATGGAGATCTCTTTTGAATTAAACTTTTGCTCCATGAAAACATCTCTTGATAGGATTTTTTCAAAAAAAAATAAAAAGAAAAAAAACAAAGGCTGCACAGTCGTTGGTGCAAGACAAAATGACCAAACTTGTCGAGTAGCGCAATACACACACACACACACGATGAATCAACTCGCTTACTGCTGGCTTATCGCTAGCAAACAAACACACACACACAAAAGCTGCCAATACAGCTCGGCATTCTGCCGCTGGCCTCTGACCCACTCACTCACACACATGCATCCACGTGCTTGAGGCTTGGCGTTTTTTCCACACATACATACACACTCAGCCCCGAACTCCTGACTGCTGGGATGCGCGCTGGCTTCGTCCACACACACTTACGACTCCTGCTGAGAATCTTCACAAACACACACACCCTTGATTTGCGCTGCCATTTGCAGCTTGCTGACGTGATTCACCGAAGTTGATATTTCCCACTCGGCCCTATGCTACTTGTACTACGTCAGCCGTAGTCTATTTTTTGCACAATCCCCTGGCCCGTGCTTCCATTGTGGATTCAGACTCTCGGGGCACTCCTTGCCTCGCGTCGGTGCCCACACCTTTGCTTATTTTGCTGCAAGTCGACTGAGTCTGCAGCCTGGTTGCAGCTCGCGGCCAATACTCTTGCAGCTCTATACAGAGCCATGGCTTCTCACACACAGCTTCTCACACACCCTCAAACTGGGACTTGCACCCCTGGACCTACTGGCTATCTCCTTCTCAGCCCTCGGCATTGCGGCAAGCTATCCTGACTTACAAGTCTCCTGCCGCACAACACCCGCTCTTTGTATTTGATGCATGAGTTCATAGCTCACGTCAGTTCACAGCGCGTGTTGCTGACCGAGGGCTGCCAATTGTGGCTCTCAGAAGACACATACACACACAAGGGCTGGGCCTCTGGCTCCTGAAAACGCTGCAGCCCTTGCTTTCACGCACACTCATCTCACACACACACACACCTTGTGATTCTCTCTGTCGACGACACAAGATGCCAAATACTTTTCGGCCTGCATCTGTGTTGACGCATTGCCTGCCCAGCTGCAGTTCACGCTCTTGTTGGACCCCCTGGCCCGTGCTGCCATGCTCAGAGTCTCGGAGTTTCCGTCGCGCTTTGTCTCGCGTAGGTGCCCGCCCACACACACTGTGCCGCAACTACGCCTGCGTGCCATGGTCTGCACGTCGATGCATTGTACTTCTGCCACCAGATCAGCTCACCACTTTTGGCTTGAACAGGTCGCACACATTGCCGCTAGAATATGGATGCAGTATAAAGCATATTTTTTGAAAAGAAAAAATGAATATAAAGAAAAGAAAAAAAAAATCCTTTGGATGAGGGTATTCCCACTCTATCTCCGTATCATTGTAACTCGCAATTTAGCTATGAGGCGGCCAATCCAAGTTCAAGACCTTCAAATTTTTTAGTTCAAAGCAATTCTTATTCAACTGTGAATGAGATATTCATTTCGAGGGTATTTTTTTCAGGATGGCCATTGTTTGTATTAGATCGGATCTTTTGCACCATGATGAGATCGATATGCGTTCAAAGTTGCTCTTTACGATATGAGAGTTGGATTTTTGCACAAATGACATGAAAGTTGCAAGCTTTGAGGATCACAATTTTGTTGGATGCTCAAATTAAACGACACAATGATTTTTTGCACTAACAATTGAAGGAAGGTAAGTAGATTTTGATTCGCCAAAGACGATTCTACATCTGGTGATCTATTTAAAAATACTCTCAAGAGCCAATGCATCATTGTCATTTGCCTTTCCTCTTTTGCTATGAATGCCATATGTGCTATATATGAGCATGGTTGTTTTCCCGTGGATTGATTGTGTGATGAATTCGATGCAGAATTGACCTTACTTGCACTAACAACTTGTCTTGTGCATAGTTTAGTGCTTGGCTTCCTTGCAAGGTCTCATTGTCAAAATGAAAACTTCTTCTCCATTGCATGTGGGCTTCATCTTGAGTTATATTGATAGTAAATTGATACCTGGTGGAGAGTGTGCGTAAAAATTTGAACTTGGCTTTGTGGTTGATTTTTTAGTGCTTACTTTGAATGACAAATGCTTTGGCACTAACAATTGTGCACTATTTTGAAGGGATGATGGCCAATGATACAAAACAAGGTTTTTATGCTTCGAGGGAGTTTCAATTCACTTCATCTTATGATCTCTTTTTCCCTTGCTATGCATGTCGTATGGGTGCTAGTTGGATGTGATCATCGAGGGTGTGCATTGAAAGTTTGGGTTTGGCATTGTTCGTTATTTTTTTAGTGCTTAAGATGTATGCAAAAATCATGGCATAGCACTAAATTGGGTTTCTTGAATGACCATGAGAGGGTAGTAAAATTTTGGGCTTGTGATTGAGCATTCTTCTAGTGCTTGGCTTGATTGAAATTATCATTTGCACGAAAATGGCAAGCTCTATTTGACATGCATGTGAGCTTCATGAGAGAGTTGCACTAAATGATGAGTTGTGATTTCTTGGTCAGACTTTGTGCTTAAACTTAACAAAGCTTGTGCATTTTTAATGATTGAATTGAATGAGAAATTATTTGAAAGCATTAAAATTAAGCTTATTTTGATGGACAAGAGTGTGCGAAAAATTTGAACTTGGCTTTGTGCATTTTTTAGTGCTTATATTGGATGATCAAAAGCTAAAGATCACTAACATTTGAGTTGTTTTGAAGGGGTGTGGCATATGTGTGATTCCAAATGATCCAAGAAGGGGTCTTCATTGCAATATTGCAAAAATTGGCTACTTAGAGCCATTCCAAATGTTTGGATTAAAGTTGTAATGCTAGCTCATAGCTTGGTCTAAAAATGCAAATTTTTTCATTTGAGCTAGTGTTTAGCCAACTTTTTGATCTTTCAAGTACAAATTTGGCTAGTAAGAACCATTCATTTCATTAAGTTGCAGTCATCTCTAGCTCATAGATTGCACTCAAAAATATAAAATTTCAATTGAGCTAGTTGTAAGCCAACTTTTTGAAAAGCTTTAAAATGTAAAATTCGGCTTCGAGAGCCATTTCATTTCATCAAAGTTGCATTATGTTTTAGCTCTTGGCTTGTTTTAAATTCCATACTTCAAGAGAGTTAGAAACTAGTCAACTTTGAATCATGCATGAGAGATGGTAAAAATTTGAAAATTTGCTTATGTAGAAGCTCATTATCTCTCATGGTTGATGTGTATGCATAAATTTGTTACATTAGAGCATCATGTGCATAACCAAAGGCATTTTTTTCCCTTGGGTTTTTTCCCTTTGGCAAATTTGGGTATGCAAGACCCTAGCTTTAGGTTTTCCTTAAAGATTTATGTGTGGTTTTCAATAATTGGTTTTTGGAGCTTGTGTTTACACTTAGAGTCAAAAGGCTTCTTTTTGCAAATAAAATGGATCAAGAGACTTCTCTACACAAAGGATGCTTACTCACGGATGCTCAAAGAGCATGAATAGGTGTAATCCTTCCATGATTTGGCTCTTTGTTCATCTCTCCATTCTCTTGCTTGGTTTAAGTGAAATTTTGCTTCTAAGGTATGGTTTTTTTTCATGTTAGAAAGCTAGGCATCATAAAGTTTCAACACCCTACTTTGTGAAAATTAACTCACAAAAAATTAGGTTTTATGTATGTAAATCATAGGAAATTAGCCTTGACCTTAGGATAATGTAGGTTCATTCCTTGCTAGTCCTAGATTCTTAGTGATAGTTGTAATATTCCATTCATTTTTGTCACGACCTAGGGCTATGATTAGGCTTTAATCTTTTTTAGTCCAATTGCCATAAATATCTCATAAAGGAAGCAATAAAAATGTGCTAAAAAAATGAACCATGAAGCAAGGAAGTGTCCAAAAAAGTAGCAAAAATGCTACTAAGGCACATGAAAATAAAAATTATATGTTATGTTGTGTCTATGTGAGGCCTAGCGCCTTATTGACACTTGGTAGGCGAGGGGAATCACTTTGGCTCGCTTGGTCAAAGCCCTAAACCGATGCCCTGGGTTGATAGGGGTTAGCCGTCGCCTTGGTAAGCTAGTAGGCTTTTGGAACACCTTCTTGAGGGTTCAAGGAGCTAAGAGTCGCACCTAGACTTGCCTTGGGGTGGTAGCCTTGTGATTGTGCTTTAAATTTTCAATGAATGACTAAATCAAAAACTTCCATGAGCTTCAAAAAGCTTTGACAATGTACTAATAGATTAGGAGCTTTTTTATAGCTCATAGACATGATAGACTTGAATGATTTATTAAGATTGTTCACATAGTTTTAGGCTAGTAGGTTTATGAACTTGCATTAGCTTAAGGTCATAATTGATTGCATGTGTTTCATGCATAAAACTGAAATTTCAAGTGGTTTAATCTTCACAATAGTTTGAGTTTTTTTTTTGCTTTATGTGTCTAGTTTTTGACTATGATTAACCCATCTTTTAGAAGCAAAAAATCACTTTGCATGATTGTTCATTTATGCTTCATGTTTTATTCATTATTGGTGGCCTTTGATGCTCATTACTTGTTCTTATGTTTTGCAGCTCAACATTTCTTCCTTGGACTTGCTTTATACCATGTCACCGTGTCTTGCTTCACTGGCACACGAGGACGTGCGCCAAATTAGGAAGGGGGGAGTGTTAGCAGCGGCTAACGGTTGCACCAATTATGCACCAAGTTGTGGATATGCTATGGATGTACACAATATTTACTTTTCATTGTATAGGGCTTGGGCTCTCATTTAGGAGTTCCAAAGTTGTATGAGTCTAGGCTAGAGAGCTCACTTTATCCCATAGTTGAAGGGTTTGAGGCCCAAAACTATAAAAGAGCCCTATGCTTAATGAGAGGTCATTCTTGAGTGGTCCTTTTGAGAACTCTCTCCCTAGAGGAGGTCTTGATGGCCTAGCCTTTGAGCTTAATGCCCATGCTTAGAAGGCTAGTGCTAATCACATGTAATTAGTGTAATTCTCTCTTAATTAATCTAGTCTTCATTATGTTGTCGATCATGTTTATCTACTTTCCTTCATTGTTTTGAAGTGTTGATCTTCTCTAATCTAACTCTTACTTATGCTAAGCTACTCCGATTAGTGGAGTCCTTATCTAACTCTCTCGATTAAGCGGAGTGGGCGTACTCGTGATTGAGGGATTAGAGTTGTCCTCTAATGGTGTGCTTGTGTGTGTGTAGGTTTAAGAAGCCTTGAGCTTAATTTGATTATGTGTGACTTGATTTGGACACCATGATTGGCATGGTTGGGGTGGCCGACTTGAATGCGATCCTGTGTGCTTAATCGTCAATGCATGTAATTAGAGTTGTGCTTGAGAGATTCCAAGATTAGTTTGTTTCACTTCGTTGCTTGATGTGTGTAGATGATTGCTTGAATTGATGCTTGATGTGCGATTAGCATTAGTTGTTTGGGATGATTTCTAATTGCATTGGAGGATGCACGCTCTTGAATCCTCTCAATCTTTGCATCCGATGACGCTCTCGCACATTCTTTGTGTGATGCCTCCAAGCCCTAGCCGGGTCATGCTCTCTCTCTCTCCGGATTGATAGATTTGTGGGAGATTGCCCATGCTATGGCGAGCCTCCAACATTGGGCTTCATAGAGTCCTCCAAGCTATGCCATGTAGCTATACACTTCTAGAAATATGCTCGTCAATGGTGGGCTAGCTTTTGTGGCAACGGCGAATCTCCAAAGACATGGAAAACTCTACGACTTTCCATCATGAAGCAATTCCTTGCAAGCGATGCAAAGGACAAAGTGCTTACCGAATGGCAAAGCTTGAAGTTGCTCTCCAATGAGTCTATCCATAAATATGTTGAAATTTTTTGGGATTTATATTTCAAGGCTATTGTCTTTCAAAAAAGACTTCACCGAAAAGCAACAATTCTCTGCGCGATTACCTAAAGAAATGGCCAAGTATGCCAACTGACCAACAGCCTACTACTATCACCAAAGTAATCCACCACACTATGGTTGCTTCGCGCATCAATTTCCAACAAGGGGCTAAAAGGAATGCCAAGCCCATGGAAAACAAAGATCGAAACAATGAAAGGGGAAGAACAATGCCCAAATATCTTCCCAAGGCAATTCCAACAACAACAACAATCGGTCCAAGGAGAAGGGAGTTTACAAAGGTAAAAATAAACTCTCTCCTAAAGAGCTAGAAGCTTTTTGTAAGGACCACAAATTTTTTAAGTGTGGGGAGCAAGGACATGGATATCGTTCTTGCCCTAAAAGAAATGCCCACAATGAGACTCCTAGAGCTTCCACAGTCGAAGCTCCAAAAGAGGATGCTCATTGCAAAGGATCACCTCTCTCCTATGCTTGGGGAAAGGTAAGGGAACATGATGCCTTCATCTTGTTTGACCCTGGCTCTACTCACAACTTTATATCAATGGAGTTAGCCACTAAGTTGGGCATTCAAGCTTTTGAGATGGGAGATACAATAATTGCTGATGGAGCTTTCAAGGGATAGCAAGCCTCCATTATTCCCTTGATTGGGAAGTTGAGGCTTCATGTCCAAAGCTACGTCGACAAAGAAGACTTTTTCATCTCTCCTCTCCAACACGAGGATGTTATCCTAAGGGCACCATGGTTCAACCGCATGGCTGCCAACATAAATCTACTTCACCTACAGGGAAAAGAGTATGTATATAGATGCTAATGAGTCCGGTCGTACTATACCACTTGTAAATTCACCTGCTTTTAATAAGTCAATGAAAAGCACAATTTTCTCGTACATGATTTTTGTCAAAGAGTCTCTAAATGATGCTAATGCTTTAACAAAACAGTGGTAGGAATCAAGAAGAATTAAACTTGTCTAACTTTCTAAAAAGATTCCAAAACGTATTTATCGACGACATCCCTATGGAGTTACCTCCAAAACAAGGGGATGATAACCATGTGATAGAGCTTCTACCCGGGAGCTCACCGCCAAGGATTTCATTCACTCTTCACTGAAGTGCGAAGTGGTAATAACTCATGTTATTAACACTCCATGAGAGTGTTAATAACATCAAATTCACAAGCACCTGCTAGAACCAACCCTTCTTGTTAGCGTGGTGGGCATTATGTCTAGCCCGACGAGGCCTGGCAGGCATGTTGTCATGCCTGGCAGGCTCGGCTATATCCTCCTCTTCCTCCCAATTTTTGATGGTGGATACATAAACGATGTCCCATCCTTTCATCTGTCCATTTTGGCACACTTGTTAGCTTAGTTGAGGTGTTGGTTTTCATTCAGGTAGCTTCGATTCCTATATTTTTCAACATCACAAACAATTACAACATACTTCCCCTTGGGTGTCTATCTGCCTCGAAACAGGTTTGGGTAGGGAGCATCCTTGCGGAGGGTTTAGGTGGTGCAAGTGCTTGGGGCTCATTTCATGGCTAGAATGGAGCGCTCCTTATCACTACACCTACGTATTGTTTTATTACGTTGTCGTGCTGTGACACATACATAGTGGGAACAAATGCTACAAGATCTATCTTGTAACTTTTTAGATACATAAGTATATTTCCTATAATGTACATATGTATATCTAAGTATAATAATAAGCTTTCTATCTCATCCTATTAGTTATCTCAAGGGTAACATATTCTTACTTTACTGTCAAAAAGTACTATGGGAAAAGCGTCAATAGTTGCACCTCTTTAACTTCCAATATATATTATTTTTATGTTTTTTTCATATATTTCTTATATTCTTTTTAATAGCTACTAGGAAGGAATCAAATCCTAGTGGGACACTGGCTTGTATGATTTTCAATGATGCACTCATTTTAATGCATTATTAAGAGGATGCTTACAAACCTTTGTCAAGGAGCAATGTCATGCTTTCATATTACATGAAGTGTCCATTGGAATCAAGTAGAAGTCTAAGCTAAGGGGACCACAAGAAGACTTTTTTCTACCAGAAAGATACCCTATCTTGGTAAAATTTTTACACAAGGTTCCAATCCGATTTGGAAAAAGTATATAAAATGGGAGTCATAACTAATGAGCTGAATTTTTTGCTCCTATTTTTATCTTAGTTTCGAGCCATGGTTGAGGAGATATGATCAAAATGGTGGACCCCACTCTGCCCACATCATCATGCAAGGACAACTCATTTCAAACTTTGCCAGTTCCTATTCACACTAGCTCTTCTTTTCTTGTGTAACCCTTGGGCGTTCCCTTCACCTATAAAAGGGGACCTCTTCTTCCTTGAAAACCATTCATGAGGGAGTGAGAGTAGTAATTCCTAATTGTACTTAACCATAAATATAAGCCTAAGCCAATCTTGTAAGCTATCCTTGGAAGAAGGACTTGAACTTGGTGCATCAATCAAGGTTTCAAGTCTTCCCTCTTCTTCTCTCTCCATCAAAAATTGTGAATAACTCCTGAAGGGTTTGTCGAGTAAAATGTGTTCTATTTTGATATTTTGTTGATTTCTTGTTGTTTTCTTTTTCATCTCTAATTCAACATATATCTCTACTTTAATCTCCCTCTCTAACCAAACCTATCTCTCTCACTCTTAGAAATTCAATCTCTATACAAATTCTAGGTTCTCCTTGCTACAGGTATATCTCTCCCCGCAGTATCCTTATTGTCTACGACAAGCAAGAATAGGGCTTGGGAGGGAAATTCTCTTTCCTTCACTTCTCTCATATCTACATTTTTCACATACTAAAGTTATCCTAGATGAATAATCCACGTGGTGTGAATTTTTATCACTTCCACTCTTTGCAATTAACGTATGGATTAGCCATAAAATACACTTTCAACAACGTATAGTGTTTCTCTTTGGCCCAGAAAGGCTCAATGAAATACTTCTTTCACCGGATCCCATCATACTACCCCTTATAGACTATAACTTTTCTTTTGATGTAAGTGTAGTTATCTTGCTATGAACCAAGAGGATTTGTACACACAATTAATTCCAATCGCTAGACAAAACATATATGTTACGATAAGCACAAAATTACAATTCCAAAGAACAATGTAGCTTGTTTGGTCGGCAAAGATTGAATGCCATTAACTCATCTATTAACCCTTTCATATTACCCATGATATGATACGACCATAGCCTTGATGTTTTTATCTTTATGTTGTTTTGATAAGATCTTTTGTGTTCTTTCTTTGTGTGTGTGAGTGCAAGACATAAAGAGTGGGGCTTCTTTGATTATACTTCTTTCCAAACCCTAGACTTCATGGCATCTATGGTATAACTCCTTCATATAGTTTATGGAGTTCTCTCACAAACTCTCATAGCCAAAAGCCCGGTGCTTTCCTAGCAAGACCGCAAATTTCTCGACATATTTTTGGTGATTACAACGTGAATCTGCTAGGGTGAGAGTTTGTGGGTAATCATGTGGAGCAACATGGTATGCATTTTGACCCAACAACAATGCAAACATTTCAAGCATTTGCAATGTTCATGCAACAACAACATACCATCGAAAGAAGGGAGATTTTAGCAACCAGATCAGTACAAGCGATCGTCACAGAATGGATCAGTTCAATGGTAAAGATGTAACCAAGTACTTGTTTGAGTATGTGAAGGAGATGGAGCTGCATCGCGTGTCCAAAGGTGAGATGATTCAAAGCTTTGAGCTAGTTGGTGCTCCAGAAATTAGGGAGCATGTTAGGGCAATTAAAGATGGACATGGGAGAAACTGTGAAGAACTCAAAGTAGCTTTGAAGAAGGAATATTTCATGGAGGACTCTGAGAGAGTGACCAAAAGGACATTCTTAGAATGGGTAGTCAAGCCAAAGCAAGGACTATCAATAACAGAGCTACTTAGGGAATTTGAGCGACGCTATGCACAATTCACAAGCACAAAAAAGGCCACACTAGATGCAGAGAAGACAAATCTTTTCTTACAAGCTGCAGGTAAAGAGTTTCAAGAAAATTTGGAGCTTCTTCTTGAAGATAAACATGTTGAGCAAGGACTAAAGACCGACTGGAATGAGGTAGAAGGTGTTGTCTCACTGCTTGCCAAATGACAAAGAAGAAGGAACAAGATGGTAGTAAACATTAAAAGTCCTTCAACTTCAACTTCTGAGAAAATGATAAAGCCTACTTTTATAGCTCCTAAGTTTGATGAGTCCATGCTAGATGAGCTTGTGAAGGGAATGTGTGACTTGAAGGTGAAGCTTGCAAAGCTTGAAGAAAAAGGCCAACCATCAGGGCCACTTTCTAGGCAAAGACAATAGTCCAAAGAAGGTTTTGTTAATAGATGTATTTGGTGTGATAGTTCAAATCGTGTAAGAAGGGATTGTGATAGTTTTAATGATGCTTTGACAAAAGATGTTTTTTTTAAGGATGGTAAAATCCACTTAAGAGAGACAGGTCTACCCTTGAGAACTAACTTTGGGAAGAAGGGAATGCAAACCTTAGTTGAAGATATGGCAACTAACCATGCCACCTCTTCAGTTGAGGTAGCTTCTTATGGAGTAATAATTGAGCATCTTAGTGATGAAGAGGTGAGTGACCATCATGGTCAACTTTGGCCAAATGTCATGCAATTAGCTAAAAGGGGAAAGATTACAAAAGAGATTTTACATGAAGCAGGTGATTACATACGCCTAGAAACAGGATGGAATGATCCAGTGGACTCATTGTCAATGCATGCCTACATTACAAAATGTCAACAAAATGAGGATATTGTAGAAGAGAAGCGCAGATGTGAGAATTCTGATGAAGGACCATCAGAAAGAGCTTCTAGAAGTGGGGGAAGAAGCGACTCAATGCCTTCCCAAACACCCCCAACACAAGGAGCATCTCCACCTGAAGTACTCATGGACAGTCTACAACAGAAAAGAAGAAAGAGCCAGCAAAAGGTAAGACAAAAGGCCCAACTTATACACTACAATCTGATATTGAGTTTGCTATAGATTTTAAGAAAGTCTTGGAGGATAGATTTTGAATAGCAAGATTGAGTTTACTATGGGAGAAGTCCTTCGCATTGCAAACCGTGAATTCCATGAGGAGATCATTGACATCATCAAGAGAAAGAGGCAAACTCTTACTGAGTTTACTCATCCACAGGTTGAAGGAGAAACCTTGAAGACACAAGGGATGCAGTTGCGAGATGAGGAGGATGATGGAAGTGTGGTAGGATGCTACCAATCTATTGGGAGAGTGAAGCAAGTGCATTTCTCAAATGATGATGAAGAAGTTGAAGCTATTCCTACGAGCTATTATTCACGAAGTCACTGGACAAGGGCTACTATAGAAACTTTGGTCAAGGTAGGTGATCTTGAAGAGCCATTTGTTGCCTTGATTGATCATGGTTCAAAAATAAACATAATGTCAAAGAGTCTCTACAACAAGTTTAAATGGCCGATGGACACAAATCATGGTTGGATGGTGAAAGTGGCAAACAATTCATATGGTGAATTGTATGCAGCATGTCCAGGTGTGAAGGTGAAAATAGTTGATGTAAAAGTTGACCAAAACTTCTTTATACAAGATACATCTTCATATCATCTTATCTTTGGGCAGCCCTACATTGTGGGAGTTCGAATGGAAACAAAGGTAATGGATGATGGTTTAGCTTATGCCAGGATTTGAAGAAAAGATGGTAAACGTGATGTTCAATTTCTCACAGTTTGTGTAAACCATGAAAGAAATCGTGACAACCTCAAAGATCATCCTCTACCAAAGGTGAGCAAAGAGTTTCATGACCATAGGCAAATGATGGGTTTTGGCCAAGTACCATTGTAAAGTGGGATTGCAATGGTACCGAAAGAAAAAGGGTTTCGCCTGATCCAAAAATAAGTGAAACTTTCTCAACGGAGTCTTTGGTAATCAGTATGTTTTACAAAACTTGAAGATTTGAAGAGATGTGAGAAACAATATGTACATAATGTACAAATAGGCATAAAAGAGAGTGGGTTGCTAGCGCCTACTGAAAATGTTTTGGGCTTGTGTGAGGAAGTTTCTTTTGTAGATACTATGGGTGAGCTTGATGCTATAATGGAGTCTAGTTTTCATCTTGAAAATGAATTTGTGGAAGTATGCTCTATGGAAATTTATCAAGTCATAGAAGCCTTTAAACAAAACCAATGTTTCAAGCAAATAGTTGGCCCAGAAGTCCATGTTGAAAATAAATACAAGAGTGTAGCAAAGAAGGTGAAACCAGTAGCTTCACCCTTACCTTCCAACAACAGGGAAAAGATTGAGCAAGCTGCTTTGTAACCAAGTTTGAGGAATCCTAAAAAAATTGGGCACACCTTCACAAAGGAGTCTTTTCAAGAGTTGCAGATTGGTGGCGGGGAGTTTCTAACACAGGACGAGACAAAGTGCTTTAAAGAAATGCTTTCAAAGCATGGTAAGGCTTTTGCATTTGAGCCACATGAGATAGGATGTGTTGATCCTTCTATTGTAGCTCCTATGGTAATTTTTACAATACCTCATGTGCCTTGGAATCTGCGGCCTATTCCGGTTCCAAAGGCTCATTTGCCCAAGTTAATAGAGTTATTGAATGAAAAGATCAAAATGGGGATTTTGGAGCCTTCTTATGCTCCATACTCAAACAGGTGGTTCACAGTCCAAAGAAGAATGGTGCTCTACGCTTCATCCAAGATATGCAACCAGTGAACAAGGTGACAATTATTAGAAATGTAGGTGCAGCAGGTCCAATCGTGGATGAGTTTGCAGAGGCGTTTGCAAGGAGGGAAATCTACTTGATGGGATATTTCTACTCAGGGTATGATCAATTTCAGCTTGCTATTGAAAGAAGAGACTTAACAACCATGAGGACACCTTTGGGATTGGCAAGGATGTGTACCTTGCCACATAGAGCAATACTCAGTTGCACATATGATGAATGGGATGAATAAGGTCTTACATGACTTTATTCCTCAAATCACAATGTCTTTCATTGATGATTTGCCTATTAAAGGATGTGAAGAAAGTGAGAAAGATGAAGCTTTGGACCTCAGTGGATGTCGCAGGTTTGTGAAAAATCTCATAAATGATTGTGATAAGATTCTATCTAGATTGGAGGAAGTGAATCTTACTTTGTCAGGAAAAGTCTATGTTTGGTGTCAATGAAGTGCTCGTTCTGGGGCACATGTGCAGGCCATATGGTAGGAAACCTTGTCCAACAAAGGTAGATGACATCCAAAGAATGAAAGAAACATGCACTAGCATCACTGAGATCATAAGGTTTCTGGGAGCATGTGTCTTTTATGTTATTTGGATTCCACGTTATGCACACATAGCTGATCCTCTTTATCAATTTCTTAGAAAGACAAAAGTTTAAATGGACAAAAGCACATGTAGAATCCATGAAAAAGCTAAAGGAGTTGCTCCAGTCATCACCAACTTTGAGAAAGATAGACTATGAGTGTCAAAGGCCAGTAATTGTGACAGTAGACACCAGTCCTGCAGGAATTGAATGGGCAATAGGGCAAGATGACAAAGAAGGACACAGGTATGTGGTGAGATTTGGAGCAAAAGTTCTAAGTGCTCACCAAAGAAACTATCCACATAAAAAGAGAGAGTTATGGGGTATGGTTATAGCCTTGAAAAATGGGAAGAGTACCTAATTGGTGCATATGTGGTTGTAGAAACATATTATCTACCACTTCTTGGGATAATTACAAGCTGCTCAACGTCAGACATTGCTATGTTGCGATGGATTGCCTACATTAAGTCCTAAAATCGCGAGTTTAAGCACATTGCAGGTAAAGACAATACAATGGCATATATGCTATCAAGGGCAAGGTATGAAGATGGGTCACAAACGATTGATGAGGGAGATGATATAGGCACAAAGTTCTATTCTATCTCTCATGTCAAAGGTAACAATGTCTGCATGACTAATCCACTTGAATTGTTCTTGAAAGAGCTTTATTGAGGTGATTGGCTTCTTATTGGAAACTACTTGAGTACTCTAACAAAAAAGGATGATTGATCTGAACAAGAATTCATGAGGATACGCAAGAAACCATATGAGTACTTTTCGAGGGATGGTTACTTGGTGGAAGCATGCTAAACAAAAGGGTGCTACACCACAAAGGGTTATATGTAAAAAAGAGACTCAAGTAAAGCTCATGCAAGAGTTTCATGAGAGTCTATGGGCTGGACGCATGGGTGTGTGGGCAACCTTCTCCAAATTGAAAGAAAAATAATGGTGGAAGGGTACGTATAAAGATGTATCTCAATTTGTAGCGGCATTTGTAACTTGTCAAATGTATTCAAATGTTTGACATCGTGATGGATTGCACCCTACATATCCACTAGCCATGCACTATAAATGGGTTGTGGATCTAGTCATAATGCCTTTAGGACTCTGGCAGATGAGATACTTAGTTCTTGCACGCAAGGACCTAACTAACCAGATTGAAGGGCAAGCATTAAGAGCTAAAACCACAGAAGCTGTATGCAAATTCCTTCTTGATGAGGTGATTTTCCGTTATGGTTGTGGGAAAGATCATCGCAGACAGAGGTGAGCTGCATGCCGAGGGAGCAAGGGAGTTCTTTTCTAAATTAGAAATCAAGCTTTCTCTTACTACAGCTTAGAACCTTGAAGGCAATGGAAAGAGTGAAAGAGGGCATCCTCCTATCATCAAAGCTTTGGCCAAGGCTTGTGAAGGAAGAGTTGGTGATTGACCAAAATTATTGCCAAATGCTTTATGGGCTGATCGTACAACACATAGCTCAGTAACTGGCTATATGCCTGCGGAGCTGATGTATGGTCAAAAGCCAGTGATGCTCATTGAAGATACAATTTTCACAAGGAATGTACGACCTTGGCAAGAGGGGCTTACTAGGGAAGTCTCCTTGCATTGCGCATAAGGCAATTAGAGAGAACACCTTGAGACATTGAGGATGCAAAAGAACGCCTAAAAAATGCAAGGTTGAAAACCAAGGACTACTTTGATAAACGACATCGGCTCAGGAGTAAAGCAATTGACAAAGGTGACTGGGTTTTAGTGTAGTAGCGTTGATAACCAACACATAGTCATACGTAAGTTCTCAAAAAGATGGTTTGGACCGTATGTTGTAAAGCATGTGCATGAAAATGCTACTTACAACGTGTTTGAACTAGATGGCACAGAAGTAAAGATTCCCATTGTAGGAAAAAGGATTAAACTGTTTAAGAGAAGAAGAGACAGTGATCTAGAAGATGTTGAGGAGGAGGAAGAGCAAAACACAAGTGAAGATCAAAGTGAAGATAAAGCATTAGAATCTATCGATGAAGATGAAATCATGGAAGATCTACAAAGGAGTGAAACTGTAAAAAAATCATATGTGGCACATACCAGAGGATGTGCAGGTTTAGAGGGGATGGATGTCGTGTTGTGACACGTATATAGTGGGAACGAATGCTACAAGATCTATCTTGCAACTTTTTAGATACATAAGTATATTTCCTATAATGTACATATGTATATCTAAGTATAATAATAAGCTTTATATCTCATCTTATTATTTATCTCAAGGATAACATATTCTTACTTTACCATCAAAAAATACTATGGCAAAAGCATCAATAGTTGCGCCTCTTTAACTTGGGGCAAAAAGCATTGGTTCTTTATTTATACTATCTCATTATCATCTCCCACCCTATCTAGATCCTATATCTAGGGTAACTTTCAATATATATATATATATTTTATGTTTTTTCATATATTTCTTATAGTTCTTTTTAATAGCTACTAGGAAGGAATCAAATCCTAGTGGGACACTAACTTGCATGATTTTCAAAGATGCACTCATTTTAATGCATTATTAAGAGGATGCTTACAAACCTTTGTCAAGGAGCAATGTCATGCTTTCATATTACATGAGGTGTCCATTGAAATCAAGTGGAAGTCTAAGCTAAGGGAACCACAAGAAGACTTTTGCTACCAGAAAGATACCCTATTTTGGTAAATTTTTTACACAAGGTTCCAATCTGAATTGAAAAAAGTATATAGAATGGGAGTCGTAGCTAATGAGATGAATTTTTTGCTCCTATTTTCTTTTTCTTTATTTGGATCCACGGTTGAGGAGATATGATCAGAATGGTGGACCCCAATCTGCCCACATCATGCAGGGACAGCTCATTTCAAACTTTGCCAGTTTTTGTTCACACTAGCTCTGCTTTTTCTTGTGTAACCTTTGGGGGTTCCTTTCACCTATAAAAGGGGACCTCTTCTTCCTTGAAAACCATTCATGAGGGAGTGAGAGTAGTAATTCCTAATTGTACTTAACCATAAATATAAGCCTAAGCCAATCTTGTAAGCTATCCTTGGACATTAAGCTCTAATCAAAGAAGGACTTGAACTTGGTGCATCAATCAAGGCTTCAAGTCTTCCCTCTTCTTCTCTCTCCATAAAAAATGGTGAATAACTCCTAAAGGGTTTGTCAAGTAAGATGTGTTCTACTTTGATATTTTGTTGATTTCTTATTGTTTTCTTTTTCATCTCTAATTCAACATATATCTCTAATTACATCTCCCTTTCTAACCAAACCTATCTCTCTCACTCTTAGAAATTAATTCTCTCTACAAATTTTAGGTTCTCTTTGCTACAGGTACATCTCTCCCCGCAGTATCCTTATTGCCTACGGGCAAGAATAGGGCTTGGGAGGGAAATTCTCTTTCCTTCACTTCTTTCATATTACCTATGATATGATACGACCATAGCCTTGATGTTTTTATCTTTGTGTTGTTTTGATATGCTCTTTTGTATTCTTTCTTTGTGTGTGAGAGTGAGAGACAAAAAGAGTGGGGCTTCTTTGATTACACTTCTTCCAAACCCTAGACTTTATCTATGGTATAACTCCTTCTATAGTTTTTTGGAGTTCTCTCACAAACTCTCACAGCTAAATGCCCGGTGCTTTCCTGGCAAGAACGCAAATTTCTTGACAACGTATAGTTACCTCCCTTGGGTGTTTATCCGCTTAAATAGGTTTGGATAGGAAGCATCCTTGTGAATGGGAAATATGGTGCTAGTTCTTGGAGCTCATTTCTATAGGTGGAATGGAGTGCTTCTTATAGCTACACCGACGTACTTGTTTGTCACTATTTAGTTACCTCCCCTGGGTGTCTATCCGCCTTAAAATAGGTTTGGGTAGTGAGCATCCTCATGAAGGGTTTAGATGGTGCAAGTGTCTGGAGCTCATTTCTATGGTTGGAATGGAGCGCTTCTTATCACTACACTGATGTGTTGTTTGTTATGTTTAGTTACCTTCCCTGGGTGTCTATCCGTCTGGAAACAAGTTTGGATAGGGAGTATCCTTGTGAAGAGTTAGATGGTGCAAGTGCATGGGGCTCATTTCTATGGTTGGAATGGAGTGCTCTTGATCACTACACCGGCATACTTGTCTGCCCCATTTCTAATGCTAAAATTGAATTTTCACTTCTTTTTGCTTTATGTTTATATGTATATTATTTCGCTTTATTATACAATTATTCAATTAAATATTTGTTTTTCAAAAACCTAATATTTTTAAGATTGTATGAATGTATGGGTGGCTTGTGAACTTGTCATGTATGCCAATGCTTGCTCTCAAAACATCAGCAACTACTTCTAGTCGCCCATCGACAGGTGGTGAAGTATCAAACCATGGAGCTTCCAATAAAGGGAAGCACAAGGCCCATCGGTGGTAAGGTACCAGGGCCTGAGTGGCAATTTGCTGAGAACGTAAGATCATTTATAGATTGGCGTTGCAAACTATGTGGCAAAGAAAAATCACGAGGTGCACCTCGTATTAGGGAACACTTCCTTGGATCAGGCAATGGAACAACTAATAGGTCTAATGGAGGTAGATGTAATGGTGTAGGTCATGAGAGTGCTACAAAATGCTTGAGACAGTTGTTAGGAGGTGTAGCCAATGCAAGGCGACCTAGAATACCAACTCCAAGCCATTATGCTTCAGAGCACCAAGGCAGTGCTACCTCAACACAAGGCAGACAAAATAGTGGTGCACCCTCCATGCCTGCCAAAACACACACACACACACACACACACACACACACACAAAAGGAGCTAGCACTCAAGATGGATCGCCCGAGTACTAGTTTGAAATGCATAGAACGAGGCAAGTAAGTCTAGAGCAAAGCATTTGATCAACTGCTCTTGAAGAGGCACAATCTGCTCTTGCGCAAGCTATCTATTTTACATGCGGTTCTATGTTGATGGTCACACGAGAGTCATGGAAGCATGCATGGAAGAAGATCGGTGAGTATGGGGCTGGTTTTTCCCCTCCATCATATCATCAAATGCACACAACATTCTTGGATAAATGCTTTGTAGACACCCAAAAAGAAGTTGATAAATTGAACTTGAAATCAATTGATCAAACAGGATGCACTATAGTCACTGATGGATGGTCACATGTCCAACATAGGCCGTTGATTAATGTGATGTTATTCAGTCCTCGAGTGGAGTGCTTTATTAAATCGGTTGATAGCTCGGGTGAGATAAAGTCAGGGAGCTATATAGTTGATATAATCACAGAAACAATTCAATATCAAGTTGGTGTCCAAGATGTAGTCCAAGTGATAATGTGACAATGCCAAAATTACAGAGCAGCGGGCCGTCTCTTGGAGGAGCACTTTCCTAGCTTATACACGTTTGGTTGCAATGCACATATCTTGAATCTGTGTTGTAGGAGTAGTATAAGAAAGATGACACTGATTGGTTCAAAATCATTATACATAATGCAAGGAAGGTGGTGAGGTTTGTTTTGAAGAGACAACGTGTGCTAGACATGTATCGACAACGTATGTCCACAATACAAAAGCTTCCATGTGAAACCAGATTTTGCACTAACTTCTACAATGTGGAGATCTTTTGCAAAATAAAAATGTTGTTTTGGAGACATTTGTTTGTGTTGGCTTCTATGAGTGAGAAGCAAACAAACCAGTACGAGTAAAAACAAAGGTTCAATCTGTGAAAGTGCTTATTGATGATAGACACTTTTGGTCTGATGTTGGGGACACATACTTGGTGATGAGGCCTCTGATGATATATTTGCGTCAGTTTGATCTTAAGTTACCTAATATAGGGAAGGTGTACATGGGCTGGTATAATGTTCAAGAGAGCTTGAACTCTCCTTCAAAGATAAAAATTTGTTTGATCAAGCCATGGAGAGCATCTTTTAATAAGGCTAAAAGAGATATCTTAAATAAGTATGTACATGCTCGATGGGTTAGTGCGAATAGCCCACTACACAGTGTTGCTTTTCTGCTTGATCTAGAGTACTGGAACATGGACTGTGATGAATTAGATGAGGAGGTGATTGAAGATTTCTATGATGTGATAAGTAATTTCTACAGCAATCCAGATGATCAAGCCCAAGCAATCACCGACCTGACAAAGTACGGGGTAAAGGATGGCCTTTTCAATTTGGAGTTTGTGCAAAACCTTGCTTTGGAACAACTAGCATGGAGATGGTGGTTCATGAATGGTGCTTCGGTGCCTACATTGTGTCGATTGGCCATTAGGGTTCTTACACAATGTGCTGCCAATTCAAGTTCCGAGAGAAACTAGAGTACGTACAGCTATGTACATTCAACTATTCGTAATTGCCTTCTCAGTGACCGAGCCGAGAAATTGGTTTACTTATATTGAAATCATAGGCTACTTAGCATTATTCAATCAGAAAGGTATGAAGAAGATAGACCACGGTGGGTTGTGGATATGAATGAAGATAAGCAGGAGCAAGGGGAAGACAATCGAAGAATTTGAGTTTTGTGAGCTTGGTGGATGTACTTTTCTTGAATTGAATGCAAACCTTGAGGTGGATAATTTCCCTCGTACTCGGCAACAAAGGGCATTGCAAAGCAACGATGTAAACATAGATAGCATTGTAGGCCTAACACTTCATTGAGGTGCAGAACAATTGAATGTAATGTAAACCCTTTTTCTTGTGGCTTGTGGCCCGTGGACCAAGTGACATACCACAATTTCTATTTTATTGTCATTTAACATGGTAGTCTGAGTATTGTCATTTATGAATTAAATAAGAAGTATCATAAATTTTGTTTGCAATTCCAATGGGAGACTTTACACACTTTGCATTTATAACATTACTTTATACACTAAGGAAGACTATCAAACCTTCACGGATCAATTTACCAACATTCAAAAAGTCACAACAGGTTTTACAAGGTGTCATAAAATCTGATATCTTACCAACCCAAATGATTTTCTCATATTAAACCGATCATTTAATGTGGGAGAACAAACGGGAACAAGGGTTAGAATATAGACATGTGCTTATGGATCTGTCTCAACACGAGGCCAAGGTTAAAGGGGTCCAAATGAGAGATGGTATGTTAAAGAGTAATGCTACCTAATGGAGCTTAAAGACCTTAGGGTTAGCTTCATTAAAGACCTCCAAAAGTTAGTGTTAAAAAATTCATTTGACCTTAGGCAAGCTAGGGTTGACCTTGAGGTGGGAATCATACCCAAGCATGAGGTGCTTGTCGGCTTGCTAACTAAAGTGCGTAAAGTGTTTATGGGAACCTTGCCCAAGCTTGAGGTGATTCTCATGCTTAAATGACTAAGGTTCTTGAAGTGTTCAATTCAAAGATAAACTCTCAAGAGGCATAAACGGTTTCCATGCTTAATTGACTAAGTGCTTGAAGTGTTCAATTCAAACCCAATGACTTAAGAAGCATAAAAGACACATGTCGAAATCCTCCACATGTGGCCCTCATGATGTGCTTGAATCCTCTTGGATAGGCTTTAAAAGGGTCCAATGAGAATTTAGATGCATTAAATGAATAATTAAGTTCTTTCTCTCAAAGAGGAAAAAGAGGACACATGTCCAAATGAAATGATTAAATAATACGAGAGAGAGAGAGAGAGAGAGGGGGGGGGGGGACCAAACATGAGTGGGGGGTATACACTCTCGCACACGCACACACATTCTCTCATTTTGTGGAGTGCAAAGTGCAAGAGCTCTATCTCCTTCTCCTTCTCCAAGCTTGTTGAGAAGTAGAGAGATTACACCACACTCTTGGCTATGGAATGCAAATCCAACCAAGAGCCATACTTCAATGCTTAAACTTGCCATCTTCTTTACTATGCTATTACACTATGCTAAGCAAGAAGATTGATGATAAGTGAGGAACTATTTCTTTCTCCTATGGATGATTCTTCTTCCTCTTCCCTACCCTCATTCCCTACTAGCTCTCTCCACCTTTGAAGGTGTTTGAGGCCTTGGGACTGAGGCTTGGGATAGTTAATGCTTTTTGCAAAGTTTATGGTATGCTTGTGATGCATGAAGCTTTCCATCTTCGTCGCATCACCTAGGTCACAAGGAACACAAAGATTGTATTGTATCAAGTCTCTCTTGATGGGAGAATCTATAATACAAACGCCTTTTGGAGGGGGGACCGCCCAGCTCCAAGTAAATCCGGTCCTCAACTATTGTCATGTTCTCTAATGCTCTCTCTCTTCAAAAGTATTGTTCATTCCAAGTTAATTAAGTACTAGTTTATGTTGCTACCATCAATTAAGTTCACCCGCTATTGTCATGTTCTCTAATACTCTCTCTCTTGCAAAAGTATTGTTCATGCCAAGTTAATTAAGTACTATGTTTATGTTGCTACCATCAATTAAGTTCACCCTCTATTTTCTCAAAGTAATCTCATAAAAATGCTCACTCTAATTATCTTAATTCCGCTATTCTCAAAGTTCATAGGCCATTTCCATTACACAAGGCTTCAATGTTCATTGCAAGGGAGACATATACAAGGATCATAAGAGTCACTGCAATCCACTCCAAGTTAAGATGTTTACAATTTACAAAAATAAATTCAAATTATCCAAAATATAGTCTCTATCCCTTGCAGTTGCCGCCAATAAGCGTTGATAGTCTTTCTCCATTTTAAACATGGAGTACATAAGCTCGTCAATCGGAGCCTTGCAAATGTCGCACTCTTTTTTATTTACCATGTTTTGCATAAGACAAGGAAAATGATACATGTGGCCACAAGCTATTCTGTAGTGTCCACTCCAACTATGGAAAAAGTGTCCGCAAATCGGGCAAGGACCCACTGCATATGAAGTGTAAGCTGGAGGTGGCTGCAATGTGTTAGGATGCTCGATCATTTTCATGATCAGTTATTGATGAACCCGTTCCGCCATTTCACGGAGTTCACGCCTGAGCATCTTGATATCTCTCTGTAACTCTTTGTTATTGCTTGAGTCCCCTTCCCCGTCGTCTATGTGGAGGTGTGAAGCTGTGTTTGCAATTCCTCCACAATGTAATGTGTTTGCATAGCAGAGCCAACCAATGCATACCTTAGCTCCTCTCATCATATTGTAACTGTCTCACTTCGGATATCCACTACGCTCTTATTGGGGGCTCTGCTCTACTGAAGTCCACTGGCTCATTCTGAACAAATTGGATGTATAACATCTTTGCAAACCACAAAGGACAAGCTGCATGGTTTAGCGTAATCCCTATGCATGCAAGGTATATAGCTTTGGCATGCGTGCAAATGTCTGGCACAACACACTTATCCACCTTCCATCTTCCCTTGCGGATAGAGAAGTCAAACACATTTGGCCATGCTTTCTTGACCATCTCTGTGGTGACGTCTTTGTTGATGTCTTTCCATTGCTTGCCATTTGCCGGTGCCCACACTGGTCCTTGCGGCAACTCTTGCTTGGTCATTTAGGCCAATTGCATCTGCAAGTGCACGCAATTGATCATATGCTTTTTTAGATTTCTCACGCTTGTCCATACCTAGCACAAACACATTTACAATATCTCAATGTGCGATATAACTTAAGTTTGCATCACAGAAACAATTGCAAATCCAGCGGTACACCTTGGTTTGAGTTATCAAAGCACACCACATTTTGTATTAATCACTTTGCACCATGAGTTCATCATTCGGAAAAGACTTTACTTGCGAATATAGTGTCCAGATTTCAACAAAAACCATAACAACGCACCACATTCTGCATTGATCGCTTTGCACCATGACGCCATTATTATAATAAGAATTTACTTGTGAATAGATGTCCAGATTGCAATTGAAAACATCACAATACACCACATTTTGTATTAATCGCTTTCGCTCCATCATTATAAAAAGACTTTACTTTTGAATACAAATTCCAAAATTCAACAGAAAATATCACGACACACCACATTGTATATATTGCTTTGCACCATGACTCCATCGTTATAAAAAGGTACAATTTAACTCAATGGTCCATGAATACAAAAAGCTCTATTTACATTAATCAAATAATCCAAAAAAGACCACTATTCAAAAGTGAACAAAGTAAACTAAAATCTAGGCATCATCTCACTAAGTGGACGCAAACTAAAATCTAAGCATCATCTCACTTAGTGGACGCAAACACACCTCCGAGTTGAGCTCTAACATATCTAAATGCTCACTCATATTATGCAATGTCTTTCTCTGCCTAGGTGGTTGTTGTAAGTAGTTCTTTTGCATTATAGAGGCAATCATGCGGCAATCAGTTTGCTTTTACTTTTGCCATGGCACATTATAATGCTCTGAAAAATCTTTGCGCCAATCACTACATATAAGGTGTCAGCAGTGGCTTTCAAATACGAACAAGCCAATTTTGGGTTGCAAAGCTCGGGGGCCCTCCAAGGACGTAGGGCATGCTTTGTGGGGTCTTTGATGTTGGTTGCTTGATTCTAAAATGCCCACTCACAGTGCCAATCCCCAATCAATGACACCCACACGCGGCACACCCTGCTTAGTGAAGTTAGTCATGATGTTCCATGGGTGCAAGTCACAATGTATAATTCCTTTGTTGTGTGCATGTGCCATGGTCTTCACCAGAGCATCCATAAAAGAAGGCGCCCAGCTGAACATATGCTTGAACATCTCTAACTCTTGCTCTGTGGTGGTAGGGCATCTAGTATCTTCTTTTTGAGTTGCCTGTATGTTAGAAAATTTGCCTTTGGGTGGTGGAACACACTCTAACATGTCACCCATATCCATTCCATTGACGCAAGGAAAAATCAAGGACCATGGCTCTTGGTGTGTTTGTGCTATGCATCTAACAATGCCCCTATGGAACAATTCCACGCTCGCCTCTAGAGCAAAAGATTGGCGACTCTCTACTGCATCTCCTTTGAAGTCTTTGACCACATACTACATTTCTGGTGGCAACCAAGTGACTCCTTCGACTGTGCCTCTGACACAACTCCGTAGCATCCTTTCCCAAGATTTCAACCACGGTTGATAGCTTCGGGTGTGAGGTAAACACCAATGGCACACTGAGACTCACAGTCCGTTCCAGCTTCTGTATATGATCTTCCTACTATTGCATCTTGAGAGGATGCTGGTACAACTAAGTTATGTCGGTCCAAAATAATGGCTATAGCCTTGCTATGGAATCATGCAGGTACAGGTCGAAGCGGTGAAGTTGGTGCCAGATGCCGATAGCGGCAAGCTTGATCATGATGTGTATGCCAGATGTGGCAATTAGCAGGTCAAGTATTGGTTTTTGGTCACTAATGGTTGAAATGCTTGCAGATGCATGAACATGATCTTCAACTCCTCTATGGTTCACCAGTGGCTTGTCACTTGAAAGTTTTTGCGGATCCATTTCACGTTAAAGCTAGGACGAGGCCATCTACCTTGATTACATTGAGGGTCGAAGCATCCAATGTTTGTAGCGGTAATATCTACGAATATCAAAGAGATGGTTTGGTTCTAAAAGGCCAATTGTTATCTTCTTGCGGCCGTAAACGCCGGGTCGTCTTCAAATGATGGTAAAATTTTCAAGGCTTTTGGAGGTGATCGGCGTCTGTGGGAGTGACCACCAAGTCACACGTTAAAAAAAAGCTTGAATGCTAAAATAACTCCATGCTTAAAACTGAAAAACCAAAGCAAGCTGCAGTTCAGGAAGTTGGCGGGCTGCATGACAGAGAAAAGAAGCACCAACGCCATCTGTATGGAAAGAATGGAGACCAGGAGGAAAGTGGCGCCAGGTGGGGGAGTTGCCAAAGGCGTGAGCAAGAGGCAGGAAATCCAGCCATGCAAGGGAGCGCCATCCAGAGAAGTTACCTGAAGGGGGCATGCAGTTGGAAAAAACGGGAGGCCATGTGAAGTAGGCAAGCCAGGGAAGCTGAGCAAGGGCCTAGGCTGCTCGTTGCATTAAGAAGGTAGGGGTTGCGGGGTTTTTTGGTGGAGCCAAGGGACTGGCCAAGGTTGGCGGGTGCATGAGGGACCGCCATACACAGAGGAGGGCCTTTTGAGGCGCCATTGGGCAGTAGCAAGAGGCAGCCAGGGGTTTACACGACCAAGGGCTAAGGAGCCGTCAAGGGTTACGACAGAAGGGCCACTTGGTGGGTGACACATATAGGCTGAATCCGAGAGAGAGGAGGAACCGCCAAGGGGCTGTATTGGGGACGCTTTAGCAGGGCTTACAAGGCGGATTTTAGATGCAGTGAATGGGCAAAGGGCAGCCAGGGGCCGCCAGAAGCCATCAACGAGGGAGGGTCGGTTGTGCACAGGGCCGCCATCAATAGGAGGAGGTTGAGGACCTCCATCTCGCTGGGAGTAGCGCTACAGAAAGCAACAAGGCTATTGAGAGCATCTGATGTTGATAGACAATCCCTTCTTATTCTCGCAATTGCTTTGTAAGTTCGAAGAAAACCGGCATCGACTGAGTTTGTATATGCTCCTTTGACAGCTATCATAGCCAATTTCTAGCTCCATACTCTATTTGCCTTATCCACCTTGTCTGGGCATCTTTCTTTTCGTGCTACGTTTCAATTCGTGTGAGTTCTCCAAATTGTGTGTGTAAGCAGAGAGGAACAAAGACAAGGGTGGGTATTGTGTGTGCAAAAGGGAGCGAGAGAGGATCTTAGTGGTTGCGACTATGTTACCTGGCTTTAAGTATATGCTATGTGTTGGGTTATTAATGAGTTCATGCTGCTAAGGTGCATCGGATGGGGTGGGTGTAATCAGAAATTGTTCAAATGACGAGCTTGTTACTAAAGTCATATAGAAAATAGTGTGTGAGTGAGTCTATCCGAGTGGCTTGGGGTGTTGGGTATCTGCTGGGCTATAGAGAGACGTCTAGTTTGTGTACTGTGTGTATTCCCATTTCCCCCATTCCATCAGTGGTGCCCCCACTGAGGATCTACTGATTGCTGCTCGGTGAAGTTTTAAAGCCTAGAGATGGTGAATGATATTGACTTGGTGCTTGCTGGAGAAGCTAGAAGAGGCTTCAGATTGGTTTTTCGATCTGGAGCTATACCTGTTGCAGTTGAGAATTTGTGGACATGAAGCCAAATTGAAGCCACATGTAACAGCAGCTAGTCTCTCCCAAATAGACTCAAATTTACCCAAAAACAAAGCAAAATCTTCACTTACATCCTGCTTTAGCTTGCTCAATTGCTCACCCAAGTCCCAAGTCCGATGGAGAAATCCGCTTCTAAAAAGTTTCTGCAACAAGTTGTTTGCAAATCTCGCTTAGCGATGACTGACGATCTGCAACCTTCAATCCTTCAAACCAGGCTTTGGCTCGTCCTTGTAGAACCAATGGTAGGGCCTTCAATTTAGCTTCATATTGTCCACAAATTCTCAACTGCAAAATAGGTATAGCTCCAGATTGGAAAACCAATCTACAGCCCCTTCTTCTCCAGCAAGCACCAAGTCAATATCATGCATCATCTCCACGCTTTAAAACTTCACCAAGGAGCAATCAGTAGATCCTCAGTGGGGGCACCACTGATGGGAAGGGGGAAATGGGAACAACACCCGGTACACAATATGCCTTCCTCTCTATAGCTCAGGGATTAACCCGCACCCCTAACCACACAGAAACTAACACACACACACACACTTTCTGCAAATTTGCACTGCTCCGGCTTGCTTTCAAATGTCCCGACTACACATACTCAAGACATAATCACACAAGGCTCTCTCAACAGCACACCATCACCCATGTATGTAAACACACCCGCAATCAATAGGAGACTACACTAGCCTCAATCGCACACAAATTGCTCGCACAATCATGATTCTCTTTCTCACTCCCTGTACACACACACTGTCGGCGGGTCCGGAGCCACACGCTTCCACGGACACCCGCCCGAGACTAGATGGACAAGAGATAGGAAAAAAAATGATTGATCTGACAAAGATTGCAGACAAACTAAGTATCATCACAACACAAACTCGGGTACAATGATGGCGTCGGCCATAATCTTGCTTTCAAAGCATCCTAGCTTCGCCTTGCTACTGGCAACCCCTCGGCTCCTTTGCTGTAGCTGCTATAGAGCCCTTAGCTCTCTGTAGGGACTCTTCTTTGGCCCTATGAACAACGCCTCACAACACTCTTGTTTGCTAGCACTATCTCTCCATGCTGGCACCTTCGACATTTCCCTTCATGAGCTCTCAAAGCAACACCTTCATCCCTTCTACTCCGTAGCCTTGCTCACGACCACCAACTTTCCCCAATCTTAGCAATGGCGCTCCTCCTTGCAGCTCCTACCAGCCTTCGGCATCCGCCAGTCATGCCCATGCTTCTCTCGACACCTCTTCACGTGCAGCTCTTGACCCTGATCTCCAGCTCTTGCTTGTAGCCATGTGCAACCTCCCTCTCACGCATCACCTTTCATTCTCTGGTTTTGGCCCTCCATTTGCAACTCACGACCTTGTTCTCTCCAAGTGGTGACCCCTCCTCTCATGAACCCTCCTGCAATGTTCTTCCTCTCTATAGCCGGAAGCTCACCACCATATGCATACTGATCACCTCCTCCACTCCTCCTCTTAAGTTCTTGGTGCTCCAAGCTGCTCCACCAACCCACGCCTTGCAGTGCCGGCTCTTCCCCAGATTTTGCTCATAGCCATGCTCTCCTGGAACCTCTCTATACAACTGGGCCTTGCACACGAGCCTGCAACCTTGCTTTATGCAGGTGATGACCCTTCCCCTTTGTAGCGAGCCCTGCTTCTTACGGTCTCTGCAGGATGGCCCATGGCGGCCCACGAGCCTGCAACCTTGCTTTATGCAGGTGATGACCCTTCCCCTTTGTAGCGAGCCCTGCTTCTTACGGTCTCTGCAGGATGGCCCATGGCGGCCCCTCTCTTGCTCCTCCAGGTTGCGGCCTTGCACACCTGGCCACCTTCCTCCAGTGTGCCTCCTTCACCCCCCGTGCCCCTCAACTGCAACGCTGGCTGCGCCCTTCCTCCAGGCTGCCCCTTCTCCAATCTCATGCCTCCATACAGATGATGCTTCACCACGTGGTCCTCGTCCCTGCCATGCAGCCCTCAGCTCCTTACGGGCATCTCCTGCATGCACTCTCCTGGTTTGCTTGCCCTCCAGATGGTGGAACCTCCCCATGCAGTACAGTAGTCGTCCTCCCTTTTTTTTTAAAAGCTCAAAGCTACTTCTAGCTTAACTTTAAAAAGCTCTTGCTTGCCGACCTGTCCCGCGCTCACACAACCGCCCACTTCAGTTTGCCTTAAAAAAACTTGCCTTGCCCCGATTCACCTCTTGACATAGAAATTATAGCTTCTGTAGAAGACAAAAGCCTCGATAAACCACACATTTGTTACACGATTTGTATACACATGCACCAACTTTGTGGTCTCGTCACCATATGCACATATCTTTGTACTATCTTGATCGTAACGGATAGTCATTTGTCAATCTGATGTCACCTTTCTCCAATAGTCCCAAATGCAGAGCGATAAAAATCATGCTACAAAAAAAACATGAGGAGACGCAACAACATTGATAGGCGGTGTCCTTTGGGTACTTTGACTAGCTGAGTTGGAAAACTATGTGTTTGATCTGCTAAAAACCACATTCAACATACAATTACAATTGGTCCTGCTAAACACTGCATCAAGTTGCTGCTCAAGCATTGTGTCACCCACTTGCTAAGCCTCACGTATGTGCTTCGTGCATATCCTTGGGTCGACCACATTTGGCTGTACCAACGCTGTTGAATAAAAGCTAGATCTAGATTTGTGGCTATGGACATCTTGAGCATCAATATTGCACTCTCTTTTTGACTTTGACCTCTCTACACGCCACATATTAGTCCAATGTTGTAGCTTGGTTAGATCCGCATCCGCTGGTGCATCAACACTCAAGTCTCTTAAGCATTGTGTCATATTGCCCACAATACTATCTATTAGCCTTTGCATCTACAGCTGAGAAGTGTGCTTCATGAACTGCTTTAGTTATGGTATCAAAGAAATGATCTTTGCGCGTCTCACTCTCCAATATAGAGGTGATCTCCTCCGTGGTCAGGGCAAATATACACGTGACCAATAGAGTTCTAATCTTGGTTTTTAACTCCTTCATTTCTAGAGGATCCATGTATGCTACAATCAACACATATTTCATGATTTTAAAAGACAACATAACTTTAGATTTTACAACAAATATATACTACATGCATTGAAACTAACGACAAGCCTAGCTTAAAGAGTAGGCAATCATTCAATGAGAGTGACGACACCTCCAACCTAGTAGTAGGGTTCATGTCGAGACCACCACTTAACTAACCCAACAAAACAGGGCATCATTCAATGCAACTAACGACACCTCCAACCCAATAGTAGGGTTGATGATGATAGCAACACCGAACTAAGCCTAAAAAATAGGGCATTATTTGATGAAACTAATGACACCTCCAGCCCAATGGTAGAGCTGATGCTGAAAGAAATACCAAACTAGCTTAAAAGCAAGGACATCATTCAATGCAACTAATGACATCTCCAACCCAATAGTAGGGTTGATGCCGATATAACAGCACTGAACTAAGCCTAAAAAGCAGGACATCATTTGATGAATCTAACGACAGCTCCAGCCCAATGGTAGAGCAGATGCCAAAAGAAACACAGAACTAGCCTATTAGCATGTATATCACTCATAAAACATAGAAAGCAGTCTATTAGCTTGTACAACGACACTCCCAGTCCAATAATAGAATTGATGTCGATAACAATGTCATAAAATCTAATATATAACTTTACCAAATGATTTTTTGATATTAAACTGATCATTTAATGTGGGAGAATAAACGAGAACAAGAGTTAGAATAGAGACATGTGCTTCTAGACCTATCTCAACACGGGACCAAAAGGAGATATGGTTGCATCTCAATAGGGGTCCAAAAGGAGATGGTCTATCAAAGAGCAAATATGCAATAAGTGCTTCTAGACTTACCTCAACAGTGGACCAAGAGGAGAGATGGTTACATCTCAATAGGGGTCCAAAAGGAGATAGTCTATCAAAGAGAAACGAGCATCTAATCGAGCTTTAAAAGACCTTAGTATTAGCTTCATTAAAGACCTCCAATGGTTAGTGTTAAAAGTCCTTTGACCTTAGGCAATGAGCTTGAGGTGGGAACCCAACCTAAGCTTGAGGTGCTTGTCATGCTTGATGGCTAAGCTGCTTGCGGTGCTTGTAGTGCTTGATCACTAAGCTGCTTGAGGTACTTATCATGCTTGATGACTAAGGCGCTTGAGGTCCTTGTCATGCTTGATGATTAAGGTGCTTGAGGTGCTTGTCATGCTTGATGAGGAAAGTGATTGAGAAGCTTGCTATGCATGGGGGGTAAGGTGCTTGAGTCAAAAAGAGACCCTACAAACTTAATGAGAAAGGTGCTTGAGAAGGTTCCTATGCATGGGGAGTAAGGCGCTTGAGTCAAAAAGAGACCCTACAAACTTAATGAGGAAGGTGCTTGAGAAGCTTCCCATGCATAAAAGTCTCAAAGTTAGGGAAATCTTTGACTTAACCTCCCACTCACCTAAAGGGCACCCCTTTTCTTAAAAGGCACATGGGACACATGTCAGACTCTCCCTATGCTTAACCACATGGTGTGCTTGAATGCTATTGGTTGGGCTAAAGAGGGGTCCAATGAGCTTCTAGTTCCATCCAACAAATATCTAGGTATTTTCAAGCTCTCTCTCTCTAAGGGTAAGGAGGACACTTGTCCAAAGACTACCCATGTACTTGAATGCATGATGCATGTGATTGGCTAGGGGGAAGAGGAGTCCAATGAGCTTGAAACATGTGTAAAAGCTACAACTCGCACCATGCAAGAAAGGGGGGTGCTGGGGGGATATACACCACACACACACACACACTCATTTTGTGGATCATTCTCACTTGGTGAAAGTTGCGGAACTCCACCTCCTTCTCCAAGCTTGTGAGAAGTGGGAGCCTACACCAACACTCTTGGCTATGGAATGCAAATCCAACCAAGAGCCATGCTTCAATGCTTAAGCTTGCCATCTTCTCCATCTTCATTACTATGCTATTATGTATGCTAACAAGAAGAGTGATGATAAGTGAGGAACTATTTCTTTCTCCTATGGAATGTTTCTTCTTCCTCTTCCCTACCCTCATTCCCCGCTAGCCTCTCTCCACCTTCGAAGGTGTTTGAGGCCTTGGGACTGAGGCTTGGGATAGTTAATGCTTTCTACAAAGTTTATGTTATGCTTGTGATGCATGAAGCTTTCCATCTTCATTGCACCACCAAGGTCAAGGAACACAATGATTGTATTGTACCAAGTCTCTCTTGATGGGAGAAACTATAATACAAATGCCTACTGGAGGGGGACCAGCTCCTTATGAATCCGGTCCTCAATTGTTGTCATGTTCTATAAACTCTCTCTCTTGCAAAAGTATTGTTCATGCCAAGTTAACTAAGTACCATGTTTATGTTGCTACCATCAATTAAGTTCACCCGCTATGCTCACAAATTAATCTTAGAAAAGTGCTTTATCTAATTTCCTAATTCCGCTACTCTCAAAGTTCTTAGGCCATTTCCATTACATTGGTATATAAGCATTTGGTTTCTCTTTTTTCTTGCTTAAGAGGAGATGTCCTTAAGTAGCCTATTAATGGTTGATTTTGTTAAGTATATTATGGTGAGTGGGATTGGGATCTATTATTGGTTTTGTTAATGAGCCCACTATGTGGGATATGGTGCACACCTCGGGAGCTTTGGTCTTAATAATGGAGTCTTTTTACACTTACCTACGGCTTTACCATTATTGAGCCATAAGAAGTCCAAAAGGAGCTATCCCTCGGCAACTTCGCTATGTTAGACTCACTCCACTACTCTCTATAATTAACCAATTCGAGCCTTGGGTGTAGATACTTAAGTGCCTATTTTCATAGGCTAAGAGGAGTAGCAACTAAGGTTTTGGATTGACAAAGCATACACTAAGTAAACACATAAATTTAATTAACATGGATGACAATAACCAAGAGAGTAGAATGAGCATTGATAACTTTGATTTTGCACATGAAGGTGCTAATGATGATGCCCCCATGTTTGTTAATTATCTTGTCACTAGGTTGCAACAAACTATGGGCAACCCCGCTTTGCAAGCCAAAGTTACCAACAACTTCGTGCTTATGGGATTTCCTTTCCTCTCCAAGAGAGAGAGATCTTAGGAGGCCTCTTGATGAGACCCCCAAAAGAAGACTCTCTCCCATACGAGAGGAGGAATCCAAAGAACGATAAAGTAATGACTCCCTAAGTTCCTCAAAAGATGTGGCTCCATGAAGACGGTGGTCTAGGCGATCGCCAACTCCTCCCAAGAGAAAACGGTCAACCCATAGTCCTTCTCTTTGTCACTGCGAAAGGGAAGAGAGGAAACAAAGGAAGAAAAGGGAAAGAAAGAGGTCACCCTCTTCTTCTGATTCTTCACCTTCCTCCTCTTTCAACAAAAGCTATGGCTATTCTCTTAGAGAATACAAGAGGGGAGGACATCGCAAATCTTACCCTGCATGGGGAAGGTCACAAAAGGTCAGGAAGTTCAAAGAGGGAGGAAAGAGTATCTCTTTTCTCACCTATGATGACACCTTTGGTACTAATGACAAAGTATTGGCCTTCATCTAACAATTTGATGCGGCCTTTGATGTAATGGAAATGGCCTATGAACTTTGAGAGTAGCGGAATTAGGAAATTAGATAAAGCACTTTTGTGAAATTAATTTGTGAGCATAGCGGGTGAACTTAATTAAAAGGTAGCAACATAAACATGGAATTTAGTTAACTTGGCATGAAGAATACTTTTGCAAGAGAGATTGTTTAGAGAACATGACAATAGTTGAGGACTGGATTCATACGGATCCGGTCCCCCCTCCAATAGGCATTCGTATTATAGTTTCTCCCATCAAGAGTGACTTGGTACAATACAATTGTTATGTTCCTTGTGACCTTGGTGATGCAATGAAGATGGAAAGCTTCATGCATCACAAGCATAACATAAACTTTGTAGAAAGCATTAACTATCCCAAGCCTCAGTCCCAAGGCCTCAAACACCTTTGAAGGTGGAGAGAGCTAGCGGGGAATGAGGGTAGGGAAGAGGAAGAAGAAACATTCCATAGGAGAAAGAAATAGTTCCTCACTTATCATCACTCTTCTTGATAGCATACATAATAGCATAGTAATGAAGATGGAGAAGATGGCAAGCTTAAGCATTGAAGCATGGCTCTTGGTTGGATTTGCATTCCATAGCCAAGAGTGTTGGTGTAGGCTCCCACTTCTCACAAGCTTGGAGAAGGAAGTGGAGTTCCTCAACTTTCACCAAGTGAGAATGATCCACAAAATGAGTGTGTGTGTGTGGTGTATATCCCCCCAACACCCCCCTTGCTTGCTTGGGGTGAGTTGTAGCTTCAAGCTCATTGGACCCCTCTCCCCCCTACCCAATCACATGCATCATGCATTCAAGTACATGGGTAGTCTTTGGACAAGTGTCCTCCTTACCCCTTAGAGAGAGAGAGCTTGAAAATATCTAGATATTTGTTGGATGGAACTAGAAGCTCATTGGACCTTTCTTTAGCCCAACCAATAGCATTCAAGCACACCACGTGGTTAAGCATAGGGAGAGTCTGACATGTGTCCCATGTACCCTTTGAGAAAAGGGGTGCCCTTTGGGTGAGTGGGAGGTTAAGTCAAAGATTCCCCTAAATTTGAGACTTTTATGCATGGGGAAGCTTTTCAAGCACCTTCCTCATTAAGTTTGTAGGGTCTCTTTTTTACTCAAGCACCTTACCCCCATGCATAGGAAGCTTCTCAAGCACCTTCCTCATTAAGTTTGTAGGGTCTCTTTTTGACTCAAGCACCTTACCCCCTATGTATAGTAAGCTTCTCAATCACCTTCCTCATCAAGCATGACAAGCACCTTAGTCATTAAGCTCGACGAGGACCTCAAGCACCCTAGTCATCAAGCACGACAAGTACCTGAAGCACCTTAGTCATCAAGCACGACAAGCACCTCAAGCACCTTAGTCATCAATCACGACAAGCACCTCAACCTTAGGTTGGGTTCCCACCTCAAGCTCGGACCTAGCTTGCCTAAGGTCAAGCTAGGTCCGACAAGTACCTGAAGCACCCTAGTCATCAAGCATGACAAGTACCTGAAGCACCTTAGTCATCAAGCACGACAAGCACCTCAAGCACCTTAGTCATCAATCACGACAAGCACCTCAACCTTAGGTTGGGTTCCCACCTCAAGCTCGGACCTAGCTTGCCTAAGGTCAAAGGACTTTTAACACTAACCATTGGAGATCTTTAATGAAGCTAACCCTAAGGTCTTTTTAGCTCCATTAGATGCACGTTGCTCTTTGATAGACTACCTCCTTTTGGACCCCTATTGAGATGTAACCATATCTCCTCTTGGTCCCCTGTTGAGATAAGTCCAAAAGCGCTTATTGCACATTTGCTCTTTGATAGACCGTCTCCTTTTGGACCTCTATTGAGATGCAACAATCTCTCCTTTTGGTCTCGTGTTGAGATAGATTTAGAAGCACATGTCTCTATTCTAAATCTTGTTCCCGTTTATTTTTCCACATTAAATGACCATTTTAATATGAGAAAATCATTTGGTAAACTTAGATATTAGATTTTATGACATTACCTCTCTCTTGAAATCATAGTCGTCCTCGACTATGAGGTAGAGAAGATAAAGCCTAGTCATTAGTCCATGTTTCTTAGCGGGTAGAGGATTCCTTTTTACCCTATGACATCATTCCAAGATGGAGGACTAATCCATTTGGTGCTTGGGAGACGTAGCTGCCACAAGCATGTCTGCTCTTTAGTCCATATCATACTTCCAAAGTAGAGTGACAAGTTCTACTTGGTGTTTGGGAGACGTCGTCACCACAAACATGATTCTAAGCATGCATACTATTTAAATTTGTGCACAATAAAAAGAGAACTAGTCTTATACCCGTCTTATAAGACAAAAACATTTTTCATTTTAAATGCATTTTCATATGCTTACTCTAGTGCAGCATTGTAAGCATTGACAAGGTTCATATTATCCTTAAGTTAGGTTCCTTGCATCCATTTAGCATCTTTAAAAGGATAATTCTTTAACTTAATAAGATATCGTCAGATAATTCTTAAAGTTAATAAGATATTGTCAGATAATCTTACTGTTCTTAATACCTTGTCTTCATGTCATAGGATGGACTTAGATTGAAGTATTTCTTCTTGATCTTTGATTTTTGGAGGGTCAGCAACTATTGCTTGTTTTGATGGCGCTCCTTTGTAAGGCTTACGTAGGCTCTCATGGAAAGCATTGTGTATGAGCCAATGGTTGGGCAACTTCAATTGATAAGCCATCTCATTGATTGGCTTAAGAATTTAAAAAGGACCATAGTATCTTTTTACTAGTTTAGCATAATACTCTTGGTGGCCCGAAGGATTCTTGCCCGTAGTATGCCTTAGGTGAGCCTTGAGAAACTTTAGCAAGACCAAATCATTTTTCTTAAAGGCTAAGGCTCATTTTTGCCTTTGCTTTGAGATGGATATAACCTCTTTAATCTTTCAAAAAGATTCTTGTGAGTCTTGTATATATTCATCAGCACACGAAGATCTTCCCATGTAATTTAAGTGGTAAGGGTCTTTTGGATCTTCCCTCTTTAACCTCGAAAGGTGCTTTTTCCATAAAAGTATGTACAATGTCATTGTACGCATACTCTATAAGAAGTAGGTACTTCGACTATCATTGAGAAAGTTGATCTACTTCCATGACATAGGCTTTCAGTAGATTCAAGAATCATTAGAATAGTTATTTCACTTTGGTCATCTGTTTGTGGATGATAGGCCGAAAGAGAAATTTAATCTACTTTCTAGATTGTCAAAGAGATCCTTCTAGAAATTAATGTTCATTCTAAGATCTTTGTCAGACACTTTGGATGTTGGCAAGCCATGATGATTGAAAATTTGAGATCTGAAAAGGGTTTCCATTTGATGTCCCTTAATAGTCTTTTTGACAGGCATAGACTGTGTTTTCTTGTTAAGCCTGTCGACGACTGAAATAATCCAAGTTGCTTTCCTCAGTCAAATTTTGACTTTTGGCGTACCACACATTTTGAAACATACTCTTCATGGTATGTTTACTTTTCATGGTAGGCCAACATAAATATATTTCTACTCCTTGAAGAGTAGATTATGGAATCCCTCTATGCCTCACATAAGGAGAAGTATGGGATTCATACACGACTTTCTTATTGTATGGGTGATTAACACATAGCCTATTGCCGTTTGGAAGATAACCATCCTTCAAGGTGAATGGTTATTTTTTTTCCCTATTGCAAAGGCTGTAATTACGTACTTAAAGTATCGGTCAGTAGAATACTCATCTATCATAAAAGATAGATCATTGTGAGTTGCTATAGACACCACATTTACCCTTGGTCGTTGTGAAAGTGCATCGACCACTTGATTGTGCTTGTTAGCAATGTGAGCAATACGAAATTTAAATTGAAAAAGAAAATTTTCCCACCTCATTTGTTTGTCATAGAGCTTGGTTTGTGTCCTGAAGTTCTTGAGGCTTTGTGATCCATTTGTAGGATGAATGGAGTCCCCAAGAGATAGTGATTCCACCTGTTTAGGGCATATAGAATAGCTAGTAGCTTTTTTTCGTATTTGCCCAATACTCACTTATCGAAGTTGAGTATTTGACTCTCATATGCTATGGCATGCCCTTCTTGAAGCAAAATAGCTCCAAGGCAATCAACACAAGCATCACATTGGACCTCAAATGTCTTTGAGAGATCTAATAGTGTGAGCACACGTTGAGAGATAAGCTTCTCAAAAGCTTCTTGCACTTTTGCAGTCCATGAATACTTAACGTTATTTTTTGTTAAGTCATGTGATGGGCCTGCTATTAGCAATAATTTTGAAGCATCTATAGTATGCACACATACTTATGAAGCTTCGTACCTCATGTAGATTCCTTGGATTAGGCCATCCTTTTATTATCTCTAACTTTGTTGGATCCATACAGGTGCAATCTTTAGAGATAATGTGACCTAAATATTGAATCTCTTGTAGAAAAAATTCCTTCTTCTTTTGGTTAATGTGAAAAACTTATTTTCTCTCACAACTTGAAAGATTACCTGGAGGTGTTGCTTGTACTCCTCAAGAGAATTTGAATGGCGTGAAGGTTTTTGTCCATCATGAGTTTGAATGCGTTTGGAGAATTTGTCAGGCCAAAACTTGTAAATTATCAAATAGATCTTCTACCCGCGGCATGGGAAATCTATTTTTGATAGTGATCTTATTTTTGCTCTATAGTCGACCCACATGTGATATGTGTTGTCTTTCTTTTGCACTAAAAGTAATGGTGAACAAAATGGAGAGGAGCTAGACCTCACTGTCCCTTTTTCCACCAATTCATGCACTGGCCTCATGATCTCCTCTTGTTGAGCTTGTGAAACTCGATAAAGAGGCTTGTTAGGCGAGCTTCCTGGTAGGAGATCAATTGTGTGGTCATCATCTCTCATTTTAGAGGTAGCTCACTAAGGATGTCATCAATGAAAACATCTTGGAATCCATTTAGGAAATTAGACAACTCTAATTCCTCTTAATTCCCTTTATTGCAGGGATATGGTGTTCCCCAACTCATTAGCATGTATGTACATGCTCTTTTCCCTGTAGGTGAAGCAGATTCTCTTTTCAAGGAACTTCATGTTGGAAGCCATCCATGATGCCCCAACGATAACATTCTCATGTTTGAGAGGGGAGATGAATAAATCCTTTTTGTCCACATAGCTCTGGACATGAAGCCTTAATTTTCCACTTAAGGAAGTAACTGAGACGTCTTGTCCCTTGATAGCTCCATTGGATTTCAATGCATATTGTTGGGTTAAAGGCCCGTGTGCCCGACTGCCCGTTGTTCAGCCGCCCATGTACAACCATTCATTTACTCATTCATAATAACTATACTCACAACTACACATTGTAGTGTGAGTACCGCCCCGCCACACACTGCGTCTATCTCCTTCTTCGTGCTGGCTCTCTGTGTGTGTGCTCTCCGATCCCAACAAGTGGTATCAGAGCTTGGTAGTGAGAGCATTGAGAGCTTCATCATCATTGTTGAGTGTGTTGAAACTTGCTGCTGTTTCATTGCCGTTTTTCGGTTTCGCGCACGCGCGCATTTCCAAAGAGCAGAAGGTTTTTCTGAGCTTGGCATTGGAAGGTTCAGCACTCTGCGAGTATTTTCATCAGGCGTCCTGGAGTTTAACCCCCCTTTCGGAGCCATTCGTGCCATTAGAAATCCCATCCGAGCTACAGACTAGGAGCTACGTTTTTCATCTCTCTTTGGTAGTTTTCTGCTGCCAGAGCTTCCATAGCCATTACAGGTGCCATTGTTGTAGTGTCTTCCACTTACGTGAGCCCACAGCCCATTTGAGAGTGTGTAGCCTCTTCTTGGAGTGGCCTCATACACACAGATAGAGTGGGAGTTTGGCGACATTGTCTTCTTCGACTACAGGTACAGGTACAGGTGCAGGTACAGGTACAGGTACGGGTACAGGTTACAGGTTACAGGGAGCTTTGGATACAGGTTTCTTCTGTGGTTACAAAACATGTATTTTGACTGTGGGACAGCCATGCATATGGTTGTGGTTTGAGTGGGAGCTTCTACTCTTCTGGGCAGTCTGTTTATGCGTGTTCTTGAGCTACAGGTTGACATCATCTATGTATGTTGATGGATGTGGATATGGCAGTTTGACAGACACTCTTTATGCATGATATTGTGGAGATTTGGTTCACTTATACATAGAGCGGGTTTGCTCTTGCTTGCAGTGTTGCGGTTTGAGTACGGACAGGTACTTGGTTGACAGTAGAGATTGGACTTCGTTGAGCTTGTGCATTGGTTATATGCTCACTTGGATCCATTTATGCTCACGGATTTGTGTAAGCTTGGTCAGCTTATGTCTCTATTGTGGTTATTCAGACATGGAGTATGTTTGCCTCTATGACAGCTCATTGTTGATGCATTTTGTGGCACGGTTTGCCTAGGCCGGTTGAGTTACAGGTGTCACGGGTTTATGCATTTGTTTGTGGATTTCTACGTACGTTTTTTGACCATATTATGGGCTGATTTATACTCTATGCGTTTGCTCTTTGATTGAGCAGCAGGTGTTGTCAGATTTGCAACACTACTTTGTTGTGGCAGTTTGTTGGTTGGTTACAGGTTTCTCATTGTTGCATTCTTGTTGTAATGGGCACTAAAGAGGACACAGTTTTCAATATTGAGAAGTTGGATGGTGCTAACTTCTCATATTGGAAAGATCAGATTTGGGATGTCTTGGTGCAGAAGAAACAGATTCGACCTCTAAAGTTGCAGGGAGTTAAGCCAGAGAACATGGAGAGGGATGATTGGGAGGAGTTGGATGAAATGTGCAGGTCTACCATTAGGCTTTCCCTTTCAAAGTCTGTTTATTACAATGTGAAAGATGCACAGGGTGGAGCTTATGAGCTATGGCAGCGGATTTGTGATATGTATGATAAGCATTCGGCTGCTTCTATGGTGTATTGGATTAAAAAGCTTATTGATTTGCGAATGGAGGAAGGTGCTTCCATGAATGCGCATTTGAATGAGTTCAATACAATTTTCAGCCAACTTGCTACGCAGGAAATTACGTTTGAGGAAAATGTAAAAGCTATGTTTTTACTTGTCACGTTGCCTGAGTCATGGGACACATTTAGGACAGCCATAAGTAACTCGGTTCCTGCGAATGAGTTGACAAGTACTAATGTGGAGTCTAGTCTTCTCACGGAAGAGATTAATCGAAAGAATAATGCAGGTAGTAAGTCTTCTAGTGCAATGGTTGTCAGAGGCAGGACTATGGACAAGTATAAGTCCAACAGGGGTAAATCTAGAAGCAAGTCCCGTGCAGGCACAAGTAAAAAGGATGTGGAATGTTTTCATTGTGGTAGAAAAGGCCATTTCAAAAAGGATTGCTACAAGTGGAAAAGGGAAAATGGAGATGGTAAGAAGAAAGACCATGATGCTAAGGACAAGCCTAAGTCCAATGTCAAGATTGAGGAGTTAAATGCAACACAGGGAGAGTGTAGCTCTCAAGATGACCATGTATGTGCTCCGACTAGTGCTACTAGTGAAGAGCTTGGTGATGTGTTGCTTGCATCCTATTTTGATGACGCTTTTCTTCTCACTCATAAGCGTAGTATGCCTATGGATTGGGTCATTGACAGTGGTGCTTTTTTTCACGTTACGCCTCATAGGTCGTGGTTTCATGACTATGATGCTTCGAGCACAGGTACTGTCAGGATTGCCGATGGGCGTTCTATGCAGATTCATGGCATTGGGGATATTCATTTGGCTATGCCAAACTCTACTACGTTTGTCTTGCAGCGTGTGCGTCATGTGCCGGCTCTTGCAAAAAGCTTGATTAGTGTGGGTCAGTTGGATTCACTTGGTTTCAATGTATCTTTTGGTGATGGAGGTTGGAAGATCACTAAGGGCAGCCTTGTTTTGGTTAAAGGTGCTAAGAGGAATACGTTGTATTCCCTTTGTGTAGCTAGTGTGGCTGATCACATTGTGGGGATCACTGAGTAACCTCCTGCGTCTTTATGGCATCAGTGTTTGGGGCATATGTCACTGAAAGGTTTGAAGTTGTTGGCACGTGCGGATTACATTCCCGTTTCAGATTTTGGTGGTTCTGAGTTTTGTGAGCATTGCCTTTATGGTCGACATGCTCGGTCTTCTCATAAGAAAAGCGTTCCACACAGATCTTTGGAAAAGCTAGCTTTGGTGCATAGTGATGTATGTGGGCCGATGCCCAATGCTTCTCTTGGAGGTGCTATGTACTTTGTTACGTTCATTGATGATGCTAGCAGGAAGGTATGGGCATACCCCATTCGTAAGAAGGATATGGTGTTTGATATATTTAAGCAATGGTTGGCTCTTGTCAAGAACCAATCAGGTTGTAAGTTGAAGTGCTTACGTACGGACAATGGGGGTGAATTTATGTCTCATGCTTTCACAACATTATGTGTTGAGAAGGGTATACGGCACGAGCTTAGTGCTCCCTATACACCTCCTCAAAATGGTGTGGCAGAGCGCATGAACAGGACTATACAGGAAAAAGTCCGTAGTATGCTTTCTATGGCTGGTTTGTCAAATGGATTTTGGGCTGAAGCTGTTGCCACTTCTGTGCATTTGATAAATCGTTCACCTAGTGTTCCTTTGGGCTTCAAAGTGCCTGAAGAGGTATGGACAGGTTTGACACCTTCGTATGGTCACCTTCGTGTTTTTGGCTGTGAAGCTTATGTACATGTACCTAAGGCAAAACGCAGCAAATTGGATCCAAAGAGCAAGAGATGTATCTTCTTGGGTTATGGTAGCTCTGGTGAGATGGGTTATCGATTGTGGGATCCTATTGACAGGAAGATTGTGCGCAGTCATGATGTTGTTTTTCATGAGGACTCTATGTATAGAGCATCACCGCGAACGGTTGAGGTTCGGCATGTGATATTTGAGGAGGATGGTCATCGGTATGATGGTCCCATGGCTGCTCGTGGGCAGCCCATTGACCCTCAAGTGGCAGATCAGCCCTTGTTGGGAGATCATGTAGATGTGGGACAGCTAGATCAGCCCTTGTTGGGAGATCATGTAGATGTGGGACAGCCAGATGCACCTCCTGCACAGTCTTTGAGGCGTTCAGAGCGGCGTGCAAGACAGCCTCAGCGTTTTGTGCCTTCTATGGATTATGTATTGTTGACTGATTGCGGGGAGCCATCATGTTATGATGAGGCCATGTCTAGTGTTGACAAGCTCAAGTGGGAGCAGGCTATGCAGTCAGAGATGGATTCGTTGATCCAAAATGAAACGTGGGAGCTTACTCCTTTGCCAAAGGGTAAGAAGGCACTACCATGCAAGTGGGTTTACAAGATAAAACTGTGTTCAATGGATGCAAAGCCTAGGTACAAAGCAAGGCTTGTGGCTAAAGGATTCAAGCAACAGAAGGGCATTGATTTTGACAAGATCTTCTCCCCAGTGGTGAAGATGTCTACTTTGCGTATGTTGTTTGCTTTGGTAGCTACAGAAGACATGGAATTGAAGCAAATGGATGTAAAGACAGCTTTCTTACATCCGGACTTGCACGAGGATTTGTACATGGAGCAACCAAGTGGGTTTGTTATTCATGGTTCAAAGAAGATGGTATGCCGGCTTCTTAAGACCTTGTATGGGCTGAAGCAATCATCTCGTGAATGGTATCGTAAGTTTGATGCTGATCCGAGCCTATCACAAATTTTTGTTTATCATATTTTGTTGGTTTTCCTTGCTTCTAGAGGTTTACAATAAAAGAAAGAGTGAGAACAACCTCTTGGAAAATTTTTTTAAAAAAATGATTTTTTCTTGACTAGTTCACCGGAGGTGAAAGGTAGAGGGAGAACCTAGTGGTAAAGGGAAGGGAAAATATGTAAAAGTGAAAAGAAAAGATATGATGTGGTTGTGGAGCCATGCACCCATGATTCAAGGGTCATGAGTGGCTCATATCATCATGGCTTTGGAGCCATATGATGATTCAAACAAATGGGACCCAAGTGGAAGACTTGGTAAAGGAAGAAACCAGGCACATGATTTTGTTGAATTTTTAAAAAATACTTCCACTCCGATCCAAGAAAAGTTGTCTTCATCAAAGTTGTAACTGACGAGCTGAAGATTCTGGCCATATTTTTTTATAATTTTTGCATCTACGGTCTAGGAGATATGACCAAAATGGTGGACGCCAGTTTTTTCAACTGTGGTGGAGACCACCCCCGTACCTTTACACACACACACCCTTCCTTTTCCACATTGAGACCTTCTTTAAAATCAGCCATTAGTCTTCTCACCCTCCTCTCCTTCCTCCTCTCTCTCAAGCTCAAAAACCCATCAAAGTTCCTCTTCTAATCACCTCTCAAGTCATGCTTAATCTTGTTGTAATTCATAAGTTCTCATTCAACCCCTTTCTATTATTACTAGATATGTATTGATTTTATGTAGATTCTTTACATTTTAAAATAAGGAAGCTTTTGGACTCAAGCTATGGAGGAAGGAGTGAAGACAACACAAGTGATGATGGAGCTAATTGGTCAACAAATCACTTGGAAGGAGCTTCTTCATTGGTTGAATGTCCCTAATCAAGCTTCATTTGTACAAATTACACTTGGATCTTAACCTCACTCCTAATCACTCTCTTTCCTATATAAAGAGGCCTTCCCCTTTGTAATTTCAAGCCTCCCTCAGCCCATTGAGCCTTTGTATCACTCACCATGAGCCCATAAGCTCATTCATTCACTCTATTCTTGCACATCCTAGAGTGCAAATTGTTTCATGCTAGTAACCTCTCCTCCTCTTACTTATGTTAATTAAGAGAAATGTTTTATATGCGTGTGAGAGTGCTTGATGTGATCTTGGCTAATCCTTGAGTGATTGTTTGGTAATCTATATGCTCTTTATGTTGGGAGTGTTTGAAGTCATCCATTCCTTGTACACACACCACGGTTAATGCTTCATTCATAGTGCTCTCTCTCTCTCTCTCTCTCTCTCTCTCTCTCTCTCTCTCTCTCTCTCTCTCTCTCTCTCTTTGTGTAGCGGTCCTAGTCCACGCTTCCAAGACTAGGTGGTGCCCTCATCTCATTTCCCTTGTGGCGCAATGGAGTTTGTTTTGGTGTAGAGGCCGCCATTCCAAATTTCCTTCGTCATAAATTGGTGCCCCCACGGAGGAGTTCTCAAGCAGTGCTCTATCAATCCTATGAAGGAAGATCCATCAAATTCTCCGAGACTTCCGCTATGGTCTCCCCAAGAAGCTCGAGAAAAGAAGTGTCTTTATCGACAAACGGCACGTATGCGGGTAAAGAGAGTTAACTACACACACCCTTCTTTGCTTCAAGGAAAATCTTGTAGTCATCAAGTCCCTAGGTCAAAAAATTGTGTTGAGTGCTTTGTGGCTAGTGTGAAGACACTTCCTTTGAAGCCTCGACTTCAGGTGGTGAAAGCACTCTCAAACTCGGGTATTAACAAGTTTTTGGAGGGGGAGCTACACATCAATGGGGTGCGGTATTGGCAAGAGGCTACATATGGTGATGCACTCCAACTACTACTAGCAAGAAGGCTCAAGGTGGTTGAGAGGGTAGCCATCGAACCCTATGAACTCTACAAAGCTGAAGATGGTCACACCAAAGCTAGGCTAATCACTGGTGAGCAAATTCTTCGCATCTCTCAAATGGTGGGATCCAAGAGAGCTCAACTTCAATGAAGTGCTTCATGGAAGTTTGTAATTAATGCACCAATGAATAATCCCATTTTCTACAACTTTCAATCAGTTCAGAATATTAGGGTGAATGTGCGCATTGATAGAAAGATTTTTTTCCAACAAAGATTGGTCTTCTATTTTGGAGCTGAGAGGTTGAGAGAGATATTGCTGTCCCCTGACCCTATAATATTTCTTATTTTGGAGTATAATGTATCTTTTGATGTTCACATCTTCATCTTGCTTTAAGCATACTCCATGAATCATAGGGATTTATATGGACCTTTCCAACCTCTTGTTAGACAAACTGTGCATATAATAGCTAGCACAAAGCTTAGGTTCCAAAACATCATAAGGGACTTACTAGGCCCTCGTCGTCTAGCTGAGATTAATGCATCTATCAATCCATTTATTCTACCCTTAATAAGATATGATTTGGGCCTAGACGTTTTCATCTTTGTGCTGTATTGAGAGGAAGGCAACCCACTTTTATGATGGCTTTCCCAAAATTTTTTGGGCGTAGTGGGGAAAATGCTGGGGATTTTTTGGATAACTTGGAGATGGCTTTCCTTGTCTCCGGGAGGGATGACAAAGCATTGAAATTGAGAGCTTTTCCTTTGGTGCTCAAAGAAGAAGCTAGGGTATGGTTCCAGGCTCTAGATCCAACCCAAAGAATTGATTGGGAGGGATTGAAGGTGGCTTTCCTACGAAGATTTCAACGAGCCAATTCGGCAGAAGAACTATGGCAACGGCTTCTGTCTCTTCATCAAGTTGACCCTCATGGTTATGCAACCTATGAGGAAGGTTTTCTGAAACTTTGGGGGCAATGGTCAGACTCACTAAACCCTGGTGAGCGAGCTCCCAATTGCCTCCAAAAGGATCGATTTATCTCAGGTTTGTACCCCTTGCTAAGGGAGAAGGTAAAGGGCAAATTTCCAAATGCTTTTGAAGATGCCTTAAGAATTGCTAGGGAAAAGAATAGAAAGATTCTCTATCAAGCCCAAGCTGGCCAGCTAGCTTTGGGAGGCAATATCACAACTATGGAAGCTTCTCACATACCTCCAAATGTGCCTAATGCACCAGACCTCAATAGAGGTCAACAAGAAGATATGCTCCAACAAATAAACAATCTCACAAACCAGCTAGAGGGGTTGAGAGTAAATCTTGTGCAGGGTGCAAGAAGGCCTATTGAGGGAAATGGTGGGAATCGGCCACCAATGCGACGTCAAGCAAGGGAAATGTTGTGTTACAATTGTGGGGAAATTGGCCACGGCATGTATAATTGCCCTCATCCCAGAAGATATGACTACCCTGTCAGAGGTCCTCGACAACAAGTAAGTCCACCCCATGCTAGAGCTCAAGCACAAGAGCAACCGCAACCTCAAATTTTGCAGCCACCTCTTGCTCAAGCTCAAGCCCCTGCTACTCAACCAAATGTGAGCATCATAAGGATGGAGGAGGTCCTCAAGGGCAGAAGCAACCAAGAAGAAATAGCTAAAGGGAAGATGAAGATAGATGAAGTGGCTACAATGCCTATCAAACGTGTGCGTGTCCAAGATGAAGTAGGTAAAGAAACAAGCAAGGATGCAAGCAATGAAGCAAGTACATCTCGGGCAACTAAAGATGAAGCCAAGAAGAGAAAGACCCGTACTAGGTCTCAAATTGACATCTCTGATTTCCCTATGGGATCTCGGACACAACCTTATGACTTGACAGCTGATGTGAGTTCTCAAGGACCAAAGATTACTTGGCCACAACTACTTCATATCTCCCTAAAGCTTCGACGACAATGGTCAAAAATGGTGAGCACGAGGGCAAAGCGAAGTAAGCTAGTAAGTGTAATCAAAGCATATGGTCTCAAGGATATAGTGCCTTTGGTGGAGGCTCAAATCAAGGGACAACGGATTCCAAAAACTTACATTGACAGTGGAGCAGAGGTTTGTGTCATGACAGAAAAGCTAATGCATCAATTGGGTTTAGAGGTAATGGAATCATCAAACTTTAGGGCAAAAATGGCCAATAATGTCTCTGTCACTTGTGTGGGTGTAGTGAAAGCTTTGAGAGTTTCTGTTTTTGGAATCACTACAGAGGTTGATGCTTATGTGATGCCAGTAAAGGGAGAAGGATACCCCCTTATTTTAGGACGACCTTGGCTCATGGGTATAGGAGCTAGGCAAGATTGGGCAACAGGAGACTTGGAGTTGAGGCCTCGCATGGGTGGCCATAGTCGGAAGGTGGTTTATAACCTAAAGAATGGGCAACAAGAGAACCTTGAACTAGAGACGTCAGCTGATGAGTGGAGCTCAAGTGGATGCTCCTCATCCATGGAGGAGGAAGAGAGTTCAAGTGAAGAGAGTGATAGCACTCTCGAAGTCATGGGCGTCACCATAAAGGAAACTACCTCATCAGAAGACAACCCAAGGATCCAAATGGAGAATGTGTGGGATGCCCGCCTAGAGGAGATGTTATCCAAGGATATAAAGGAAGAAGAAAAGGAGGGTTATGTAAATGTTCTCAAGAAGCATGCATCATTGTTTATTTCTGATTACATTCACATTATAGGTGTCACGGCAGTGAAGCATCATATCCATCTAAAAGAAGGGAGCAAGCCAGTAGTACAAAAACTAAGAAGATTAGGAGTTGTGCAACAAAATGCACTGTTGTCTGAGGTGAAGAGACTCTTAGAAGCAGGATTCATATACCCAGTAGAAGATTCAGAATGGGTCTCCCCAGTAGTGGTGAGGCCAAAGAAGAATGGTAAATGGCGAGTGTGCGTGGATTACAAGCCACTAAATGCTGCAACAAAGAGGGACCACTTCCCTCTCCCATTTCAAGATGAGATTCTAAATGAAGTAGCAGGCCATGAGAGATACACAGTGTGTGATGGCTACTCTGGCTACTTTCAAATACGCATTGCAGAGGAGGACCAGAAAAAGACTACTTTCATCACACCATGGGGATGTTTTGCATTTCGAGTGATGCCTTTTGGTCTCACCAACGCTCCAGCCACCTTTCAACGATTCATGAACATGGTCTTCCAACCTTACTTTGGTAAGTCCATAAGGGTTTTCATAGATGACTTTTGTATTTACAGCTCCAAAAGTATGCATCTCGGCAAGATTGATGAAGGATTTACTCGTTTAGCTAAGCTGGGTGGACAACTAAACAAGGACAAATGTCACATTGGGGAAAGCAAGGTTACACTATTAGGGCATGTAGTGTCCATTGATGGAATCGAGGTAGATCCTGAAAAGATAGAAACATTGCTAAATCTACCTTCCCCAACTTCCATCAAACAATTAATCTCCTTCTTGCAAAAGCTAAGATATTTGAGTAGATTCATACACTTACTCTCCCAAGTGATATTTCCTCTACAACAGCTGATTCGTCAAGAGACGCTTGTTTGGAGTGAAGAAAGTGAAGGGCATTTTAGAGAGATTAAAAAAATGTTAGGGTCACTCCCTGTAATCCTCCAACCTTGTTGGGAAGAAACATTCTTTGTAAACCCTAGTGTGGGAGAAGAAGCCATTGGTGCTGCCCTCCTACAAAAAGATCCAAAAACCTCCTTTATGAGCCCTGTGTATTTTGCTAGCCGCCTCATGGAAAACACAGAGAAGGCCTACACCCTAATGGAACAGCTAGTGTTAGCTCTCATGTTTGCGGTAACAAAATTTCGGCCATACTTGCTGCCGAAGAGGTTTGTAATTATCACTGTGGAGGATATGTTTCCAACATATGGAAATCTCTGACAAAATAGCAAAGTGGGTGGTGCGACTTCAAGAGTTTGATTATACAATACAGGCTGAAAGAACAACTCGAGCGTGCTTAGCCGACATTTTAACAAACAAGTGCTATGAAAAAGTTTGCCATTTGAAGAGAAAGGAACTTCCACCACCTCCAGCTCTAGAGGCTTTGGTCAATGCTTATAGCCTCTACTTTGATGGAGCATACAAGAGAACCAAGGATAAGGCAGCTGCAGGCGTCGTGGTCTTATCCCCATTGGGAGAGAGGATCCATGGTGAAGGGATCACTCTAGAAGATGTCCACTCCAACAATGAAGCAGAATATCATGCTCTAATTCATGGCCTTTGCTGGTGCCTCGATAATTCAATTAAGAGATTAAACGCTTTTGGTGACTCCATGCTTTTGATAAGGCAAATGCAAGGTACATGGGCTTGCAAAAATGCCCGTCTCTCTACTAAAATGAGAGAAGCAAAAGCTCTTATGAGGAGATTTAGGGAGGCACAAGTACATCATGTACCAAGAGACCAGAACAAGGATGCAGACCACCTAGCATCATCAAAGTTAAATGAGTCAATAGTGGGAGCAGTGGCCATCAAACTTCCACTTCAGCAAGGCAAGGAGGACTTGGAAGATATTATGCACATTCTGGAGCAAGGAGAGGCTCCTAAACACTTGAATGCAGGGGAAAGGCGATGGTTAGCTAGGAAGGCTACCAGGTATCGCATAGTAAATGATGACTTGTATTGTCTTGGTAAGGATAGTGTGCTTAGGAGAGTTCCTTTGAAGAGTGAAATTGAAGAGATTTTAAAAGCTTGTCACGATGATATGTGCGGAGGACACTTTGCACACGACGTCACTAGTAGAAAGGTTCTACAAGCTGGGTTTACTTGGCCAAGTCTTCATCGTGATGTCAAATATTGGTGTCAAACATGTGATGAATGTCAGAAAGCAGGACCACGACGGCTCATAGCTGAACCTCAGAACCCAATAAAGGTATATGGGCCCTTTGAGAAGTGGGAAATTGATGCCATAGGGCCTCTACCACGCACTCAGTCAGATAAAGAGTACATCATCATGGGAGTAGACTACATGACTAGATGGGCTGAGGCTATGCCGACCAATAGAATTACTGCTAAGGATGTGAGTCAGTTCATCTTTGACCACATCTGTTGCCGGTTTGGCACCCCTCTTGAAATACTATCTGATAGAGGACCAGGGTTACCAGGGTTTAGAGCAGACTTGGTAGGAGAACTCATGAAGAAGCTAAATATTCAGCATCAACACTCTACTCCTTACTACCCTCAGTGCAATGGTTTGGTGGAAAAGGTAAATGGAATCATTTGCAAAATTCTCACCAAACAGGTACATGCCAGGCGCCAAGATTGGGACAAACACCTGAATGGAGCTCTATGGGCCTATAGAACCTCCTTCAAAACCACATTAGGGTACACACCCTTTCATTTGGTTTATGGAAAGGAGGCGCTTTTGCCCATTGAAGTGAAGTTAACAAGTCTTCGAATATTGGGTAGCCAGGTAGGCTCTCAAAAGGAGAAAGTACATCAAAGGATCATGGATCTAGAGAGGCTGCAATTGGATCGTGAAGAAGCCATCAACCACTATTCTCAAGAAGCAGAGAAGCGCAGAGAAAAGTTCAACAAAAAGCTAGCACCCAAAGACATCAAAAAGGGATCTCTGGTGCTTCGATATGACAATCGCTTCGACACTCGTAAGGATGGAAAGTTTCTTTTTCGATGGGAAGGCCCGTTCTTGGTCACGAAAAAGTTCAAAAATGGCTCTTACAGACTTCAAGACATTGATGGTAAAGTGCACAAGACCAGGACAAATGGATGGCGTCTAAAGCCTTATCACATCAGGATAAGGTCAGCTCAAGATCAAAGAAAGTAGGCTAGAGGCATAAATACCCCTAGCCAGGTTTGGGGGGGCTATGATCCGAGCCTATCACAAATTTTTGTTTATCATATTTTGTTGGTTTTCCTTGCTTCTAGAGGTTTACAATAAAAAAAAGAGTGAGAACAACCTCTTGGAAAATTTTTTTTAAAAAATGATTTTTTCTTGACTAGTTCACCGGAGGTGAAAGGTAGAGGGAGAACCTAGTGGTAAAGGGAAGGGAAAATATGTAAAAGTGAAAAGAAAAGATATGATGTGGTTGTGGAGCCATGCACCCATGATTCAAGGGTCATGAGTGGCTCATATCATCATGGCTTTGGAGCCATATGATGATTCAAACAAATGGGACCCAAGTGGAAGACTTGGTAAAGGAAGAAACCAAGCACATGATTTTGTTGAATTTTTAAAAAATACTTCCACTCCGATCCAAGAAAAGTTGTCTTCATCAAAGTTGTAACTGACGAGCTGAAGATTCTGGCCATATTTTTTTATAATTTTTGCATCTACGGTCTAGGAGATATGACCAAAATGGTGGACGCCAGTTTTTTCAACTGTGGTGGAGACCACCCCCCTACCTTTACACACACACACCCTTCCTTTTCCACATTGAGACCTTCTTTAAAATCAGCCATTAGTCTTCTCACCCTCCTCTCCTTCCTCCTCTCTCTCAAGCTCAAAAACCCATCAAAGTTCCTCTTCTAATCACCTCTCAAGTCATGCTTAATCTTGTTGTAATTCATAAGTTCTCATTCAACCCCTTTCTATTATTACTAGATATGTATTGATTTTATGTAGATTCTTTACATTTTAAAATAAGGAAGCTTTTGGACTCAAGCTATGGAGGAAGGAGTGAAGACAACACAAGTGATGATGGAGCTAATTGGTCAACAAATCACTTGGAAGGAGCTTCTTCATTGGTTGAATGTCCCTAATCAAGCTTCATTTGTACAAATTACACTTGGATCTTAACCTCACTCCTAATCACTCTCTTTCCTATATAAAGAGGCCTTCCCCTTTGTAATTTCAAGCCTCCCTCAGCCCATTGAGCCTTTGTATCACTCACCATGAGCCCATAAGCTCATTCATTCACTCTATTCTTGCACATCCTAGAGTGCAAATTGTTTCATGCTAGTAACCTCTCCTCCTCTTACTTATGTTAATTAAGAGAAATGTTTTATATGCGTGTGAGAGTGCTTGATGTGATCTTGGCTAATCCTTGAGTGATTGTTTGGTAATCTATATGCTCTTTATGTTGGGAGTGTTTGAAGTCATCCATTCCTTGTACACACACCACGGTTAATGCTTCATTCATAGTGCTCTCTCTCTCTCTCTCTCTCTCTCTCTCTCTCTCTCTCTCTCTCTCTCTCTCTCTCTCTCTCTCTCTCTTTGTGTAGCGGTCCTAGTCCACGCTTCCAAGACTAGGTGGTGCCCTCATCTCATTTCCCTTGTGGCGCAATGGAGTTTGTTTTGGTGTATAGGCCGCCATTCCAAATTTCCTTCGTCATAAATTGGTGCCCCCACGGAGGAGTTCTCAAGCAGTGCTCTATCAATCCTATGAAGGAAGATCCATCAAATTCTCCGAGACTTCCGCTATGGTCTCCCCAAGAAGCTCGAGAAAAGAAGCGTCTTTATCGACAAACGGCACGTATGCGGGTAAAGAGAGTTAACTACACACACCCTTCTTTGCTTCAAGGAAAATCTTGTAGTCATCAAGTCCCTAGGTCAAAAAATTGTGTTGAGTGCTTTGTGGCTAGTGTGAAGACACTTCCTTTGAAGCCTCGACTTCAGGTGGTGAAAGCACTCTCAAACTCGGGTATTAACAAGTTTTTGGAGGGGGAGCTACACATCAATGGGGTGCGGTATTGGCAAGAGGCTACATATGGTGATGCACTCCAACTACTACTAGCAAGAAGGCTCAAGGTGGTTGAGAGGGTAGCCATCGAACCCTATGAACTCTACAAAGCTGAAGATGGTCACACCAAAGCTAGGCTAATCACTGGTGAGCAAATTCTTCGCATCTCTCAAATGGTGGGATCCAAGAGAGCTCAACTTCAATGAAGTGCTTCATGGAAGTTTGTAATTAATGCACCAATGAATAATCCTATTTTCTACAACTTTCAATCAGTTCAGAATATTAGGGTGAATGTGCGCATTGATAGAAAGATTTTTTTCCAACAAAGATTGGTCTTCTATTTTGGAGCTGAGAGGTTGAGAGAGATATTGCTGTCCCCTGACCCTATAATATTTCTTATTTTGGAGTATAATGTATCTTTTGATGTTCACATCTTCATCTTGCTTTAAGCATACTCCATGAATCATAGGGATTTATATGGACCTTTCCAACCTCTTGCTAGACAAACTGTGCATATAATAGCTAGCACAAAGCTTAGGTTCCAAAACATCATAAGGGACTTACTAGGCCCTCGTCGTCTAGCTGAGATTAATGCATCTATCAATCCATTTATTCTACCCTTAATAAGATATGATTTGGGCCTAGACGTTTTCATCTTTGTGCTGTATTGAGAGGAAGGCAACCCACTTTTATGATGGCTTTCCCAAAATTTTTTGGGCGTAGTGGGGAAAATGCTGGGGATTTTTTGGATAACTTGGAGATGGCTTTCCTTGTCTCCGGGAGGGATGACAAAGCATTGAAATTGAGAGCTTTTCCTTTGGTGCTCAAAGAAGAAGCTAGGGTATGGTTCCAGGCTCTAGATCCAACCCAAAGAATTGATTGGGAGGGATTGAAGGTGGCTTTCCTACGAAGATTTCAACGAGCCAATTCGGCAGAAGAACTATGGCAACGGCTTCTGTCTCTTCATCAAGTTGACCCTCATGGTTATGCAACCTATGAGGAAGGTTTTCTGAAACTTTGGGGGCAATGGTCAGACTCACTAAACCCTGGTGAGCGAGCTCCCAATTGCCTCCAAAAGGATCGATTTATCTCAGGTTTGTACCCCTTGCTAAGGGAGAAGGTAAAGGGCAAATTTCCAAATGCTTTTGAAGATGCCTTAAGAATTGCTAGGGAAAAGAATAGAAAGATTCTCTATCAAGCCCAAGCTGGCCAGCTAGCTTTGGGAGGCAATATCACAACTATGGAAGCTTCTCACATACCTCCAAATGTGCCTAATGCACCAGACCTCAATAGAGGTCAACAAGAAGATATGCTCCAACAAATAAACAATCTCACAAACCAGCTAGAGGGGTTGAGAGTAAATCTTGTGCAGGGTGCAAGAAGGCCTATTGAGGGAAATGGTGGGAATCGGCCACCAATGCGACGTCAAGCAAGGGAAATGTTGTGTTACAATTGTGGGGAAATTGGCCACGGCATGTATAATTGCCCTCATCCCAGAAGATATGACTACCCTGTCAGAGGTCCTCGACAACAAGTAAGTCCACCCCATGCTAGAGCTCAAGCACAAGAGCAACCGCAACCTCAAATTTTGCAGCCACCTCTTGCTCAAGCTCAAGCCCCTGCTACTCAACCAAATGTGAGCATCATAAGGATGGAGGAGGTCCTCAAGGGCAGAAGCAACCAAGAAGAAATAGCTAAAGGGAAGATGAAGATAGATGAAGTGGCTACAATGCCTATCAAACGTGTGCGTGTCCAAGATGAAGTAGGTAAAGAAACAAGCAAGGATGCAAGCAATGAAGCAAGTACATCTCGGGCAACTAAAGATGAAGCCAAGAAGAGAAAGACCCGTACTAGGTCTCAAATTGACATCTCTGATTTCCCTATGGGATCTCGGACACAACCTTATGACTTGACAGCTGATGTGAGTTCTCAAGGACCAAAGATTACTTGGCCACAACTACTTCATATCTCCCTAAAGCTTCGACGACAATGGTCAAAAATGGTGAGCACGAGGGCAAAGCGAAGTAAGCTAGTAAGTGTAATCAAAGCATATGGTCTCAAGGATATAGTGCCTTTGGTGGAGGCTCAAATCAAGGGACAACGGATTCCAAAAACTTACATTGACAGTGGAGCAGAGGTTTGTGTCATGACAGAAAAGCTAATGCATCAATTGGGTTTAGAGGTAATGGGATCATCAAACTTTAGGGAAAAAATGGCCAATAATGTCTCTGTCACTTGTGTGGGTGTAGTGAAAGCTTTGAGAGTTTCTGTTTTTGGAATCACTACAGAGGTTGATGCTTATGTGATGCCAGTAAAGGGAGAAGGATACCCCCTTATTTTAGGACGACCTTGGCTCATGGGTATAGGAGCTAGGCAAGATTGGGCAACAGGAGACTTGGAGTTGAGGCCTCGCATGGGTGGCCATAGTCGGAAGGTGGTTTATAACCTAAAGAATGGGCGACAAGAGAACCTTGAACTAGAGACGTCAGCTGATGAGTGGAGCTCAAGTGGATGCTCCTCATCCATGGACGAGGAAGAGAGTTCAAGTGAAGAGAGTGACATAGCTCTGGACATGAAGCCTTAATTTTCCACTTAAGGAAGTAACTGGGACGTCTTGTCCCTTGATAGCTCCATTGGATTTCAATGCATATTGTTGGGTTAAAGGCCCGTGTGCCCGGCTGCCCGTTGTTCAGCCGCCCATGTACAACCATTCATTTACTCATTCATAATAACTATACTCACAACTACACATTGTAGTGTGAGTACCGCCCCGCCACACACTGCGTCTATCTCCTTCTTCGTGCTGGCTCTCTGTGTGTGTGCTCTCCGATCCCAACACATATATCACATCTCGTGGGTTGTATGCCTAGCTTGGTAGTCAACTCCGTGGATATGAAGTTGTGAGTTGAGCCAGGGTCAAACAAAATAAAGACATCATGCTCTTGCATCTTTCCCTAAGCATAGGAAAGGAGAAATCCTTGGCAATGAGCATCCTCTTTTGGAGCTTCAAACATAGCGGCTCTAGGAGTCTCATTGCGGGCAATTCTCTTGGGGCAAGAACGATAACCATGGCCTTGCTCCCCACACTTAAAACATTTGTGGTCCTTACAAAAAGCTTCTAGCTCTTTAGGAGAGAGTTTATATTTACATTTGTAAACTCCCTTCGCTTTGGACCGATTGTTGTTGTTGTTGGAATAGCCTTGGTAAGAATTTTGGGCATTGGTTTTCCCCTTGGCATCACTTTTGTCTTTATTTTCCATGGGCTTGACATTCCATCTAGCCCCTTGTTGGAAATTGATGCACGAAGCAACCATGGTGTGGTGGATTACTTTGGTGATAGAACCAGGCCATTGAGAGTTGACATAATCGACCATCTCTTTGGGTAATCCCGCACAAAATTGTTGCTTTTTCTCGGCAAAGTCTATCTTTTAAAAGATAGTAGCCTTGAGATGTAAATCCCAAAACTTGTCCACATATTTGTGGATAGACTCGTGAGAGAGAAGCTTTAAACTTCACCATTTGGTAAGCACCTTGTCCTTTGCATCACTTGCAAGGAATTGCTTCATGATGGAAACTCGTAGAGTTTTCCATGTCTTTGGGGCTTCGTCGTTGCCACAAAGCCTAGCCCACCATTCCCAAGCCGATTTTTGGAAGTGCATAGCTACATGGCATAGCTTGGAGGACTCCGTGAAGCCCTCATCTCCAAAGGCCCGCATCAAATTGTTGGATGAAGGCCAATACTTTGTTAGTAGCACCAAAGGTGCCATCATAGGTGAGAAAAGAGATACTCTTTCCTCCCTCTTTGAACTTCTTGACCTTTTGTGACCTTCCCCTTGCAGGATAAGATTTGCAATGTCCTCCCCTCTTGTATTCTTTAAGAGAATAGCCATAGCTTTTGTCGAAAGAGGAGGAAGGTGAAGAATTACAAGAAGAGGGTGACCTCTTTCTTCCCCTTTTCTTTCATTGTTTCCTCTCTTCCCTTTTGGAGTGACAAAGAGAAGGACTATTGGTTGATCGTTTCCTCTTGGGAGGAGTTGGCGATCACCTAGACCACAATCTTCATGGAGCCACATCTTTTGAGGACCTCTATTCTTAAGCAAGAAAAGAGAAACTAAATGCTCTGATACCAATGTAATGGAAATGGGCTATGAACTTTCAGAGTAGCGGAATTAAGAAATTAGATAAAGCACTTTTGTGAGATTAATTTGTGAGCATATCATGTGAACTTAGTTGATGGTAGCAACATAAACATGGTACTTAGTTAACTCGGCATGAGCAATAATTTTGATGGTAGCAACATAAACATGGTACTTAGTTAACTTGGCATGAGCAATAATTTTGCAAGAGAGAGAGTTTGGAGAACATGACAACAGTTGAGGACCGGATTCATACGGAACGGGTTCCCCCTCCAATAGGCATTCGTATTATAGTTTCTCCCATCAAGAGAGACTTGGTACAATACAATCATTGTGTTCCTTGTTGTGACCTTGGTTATGCAATGAAGATGGAAAGCTTCATGCATCACAAGTATAACATAAACTTTGTAGAAAGCATTAACTATCCCAAGCCTCAGTCCCAAGGCCTCAAACACCTTCAAAGGTGGAGAGAGCTAGCGGGGAATGAGGGTAGGGAAGAGGAAGAAGAAACATTCCATAGGAGAAAGAAATAGTTCCCCCCTTATCATCACTCTTCTTGCTAGCATACATAATAGCATAGTAATGAAGATGGAGAAGATGGAAAGCTTAAGGATTGAAGCATGGCTCTTGGTTGGATTTGCATTCCATAGCCAAGAGTGTTGGTGTAGGCTCCCACTTCTCACAAGCTTGGAGAAGGAGGTGGAGTTCCTCAAATTTCACCAAGTGAGAATGATCCACAAAATGAGTGGGTGTGTGGTGTATATCCCCCCAGCACCCCCCTTTCTTGCTTGGGGTGAATTGTAGCTTTAACACATGTTTCAAGCTCATTGGACTCCTCTCCTCCCCAGCCAATCACATGCAGCATGCATTCAAGTACATGGGTAGCAAGTGTCCTCCTTACCCCTTAAAGACAGAGAGCTTGAAAATATCTAGATATTTGTTGGATGGAACTAGAAGCTCATTGGACCCCTCCAACCAATAGCATTCAAGCACACCATGTGGTTAAGCATAGGGAGAGTGTGACATGTGTCCCATGTGCCCTTTGAGAAAAGGGGTTCCCTTTGGGTGAGTGGGAGGTTAAGTCAAAGATTCCCCTAACTTTGAGACTTTTATGCATGGGGAAGCTTCTCAAGCACCTTCCTCATAAAGTTTACAGGGTCTCTTTTTTTACTCAAGCACCTTCCTCATTAAGTTTGTAGGGTCTCTTTTTTACTCAAGCACCTTACCCCCCATGCATAGGAAGCTTCTCAATCACCTTCCTCATCAAGCATGACAAGCACCTCAAGCACCTTAGTCATCAAGCACGACAAGTACCTCAAGCACCCAAGTCATTAAGCACGACAAGTACCTCAAGAAGCTTAGTCATCAAGCACGACAAGCACCTCAAGCACCTTAGTCATCAAGCACGACACGCACCTCAAGCTTAGGTTGGGGGTTCCCACCTCAAGCTCAGTCCTAGCTTGCCTAAGGTCAAGGTCAAAGGACTTTTAACACTAACCATTGGAGGTATTTAATGAAGTTAACTCTAAGGTCTTTTAAGCTCCATTAGATGCACGTTGCTCTTTGATAGACTACCTCCTTTTGGACCCCTATTGAGATGTAACCATCTCTCCTCTTCGTCCCCTGTTGAGGTAAGTCTAGAAGCACTTATTGCACATTTGCTCTTTGATAGACCATCTCATTTTGGACCCCTATTGAGATGCAACCATGTCTCCTTTTGGTCCCATGTTGAGATAGGTCTAGAAGCACATGTCTCTATTCTAACTCTTGTTCCCGTTTATTCTCCCACATTAAATGATCAGTTTGATATGAGAAAATCATTTGGTAAAGTTAGATATTAGATTTTATGACAACAAGGCTAATAGAACTACCTCTAAATTGAGCTTTACCAACCATGTTCAGCAACGACACTTCCGATCCAAAATAGAACCGATGCCGAAGTGAACAGAACGTTGTAGAACAGTGTTGTTGGTCACAACAACACTTTTGGTCCAATATTAGGAACAATGCCGGCATGAAAAGCAAGATCGGTGTACTTTTAAAACTACAAAAAACAAGTATCAAAAAAAGAGTATACCAACTTAAAAACAAAGTAGTTAAAGAGGTTATGAAATTAAGCTAAAATTTATACCGTAATTTTTGTCTTCCTTGTGAGGGCTCTTTGGTTGGATACCTGGGCAAGTGAGAGGTGCAAGGCATGAGAATTGTGAACAAAGTGGGGCCCTAAGGGCCCTATTTATAGATACCATGGGGGCTCGTCGGGCTACAAAGCGGGTTGCAGCCCTCTGGGCTTCCCTTGTATCCCATCGTCTGGGTACAGACCTATATTGGCAGGCAAATATCACCGGACACCATGCCATTTTCTGTGAATGTGAAGATTTGTGAATTGAGAATTTTGTTAATTAACAGTGTGATCACAAAAAAACATGCGATTACGTGAATTTGAAATCCCTGCGAGTCACCGCCTAATAAACCTCCTTGTAGAGTTTCCTTGCAAGTGCATGAGCTGGTAGACAAAGGGATGGTGAGGTCTATCTCCTCTCCCTTTTGTTCTCCGGCCCTTCTATTACGAAATAAAGATGGTACATACAGCATGTGTGTGGACTATTGAGCACTAAATTGTATCACTATCAAAAACAGATTTCTCGTACCACGGGTAGAAGATCATCAAATAAGGATAGTGAATGAAGATATCGTACAGACCGCGTTCCATACAACATTTGGTCTTTATGAATATCTTGTCATGCCTTTTGGTTTAACAAATGCTCCAGGCACATTCAATCATTTAATGGAGAAAACATTTAGACCCTACAGCAAGTTCACTGGAGTGTTCTTTGATGATATCATCATCTACTCCAAGTCATTGGAGGAACACAAGCAACATCTCCAAGTAATTTTTCAAGCTGTTTGAGGGAGAACAAGATTTTTATCAATTAAAAAAAGAGTGATTTTTTCCTTCAAGAGATTCAATACTTAAGTCATATTATCTCTCAAGATGGTATTTGTATGGATCCATCAAAGTGGGAGGTAATAAAATCCTGGCCTAACCCAAGGAATCTACATGAGCTACGAAGCTTTATTGGTATGTGTGCATACTATAGACGCTTCATAGCAAAATTTTCTCAAATAGCAAGACCATTACATGACTTAACAAAGAAGAACTTTAAGTATTCATGGATTGCTAAAGAGAAAAATGCTTTTGACAAGCTCAAAGAGCAAAGTGAGATAGCTAATCTTACGATTCTCGATCTACTAAAGACTTATGTTACAAAAGTCTGTCAACGCTTACAATGGGAGAAGTACTTACCCCTTGTAGAGTATGCGTACAATAATGTTGTCCATACTACTATGGGATAGGCACCTTTTGAGATCATAGAGGGAAGACCTAAAAGTCCATTGCTACTTATAGTACATGGAAAGATCTTTGCTGCCAATGAGTATAGCCGTGACCTACAAGAATCTTTCCAAAAGATTAAGGAGGCTATATCCATCTCTCAGCAAAGTCAAAAGGCTGTTGCACAAAAGTAACTTAACGTTCAAGGAAAATGATTGGGTCTTACTCAAGTTTCCCAAGGCTCGATTAAGCAAACAACGGGCAAAAATCCTACGGGCCATCAAAAGTATTATGCTAAACTAGCAAAAAGATACTATGGTCCTTTTCAAATCTTGAAGCCAATCAATGACATGACTTATCAACTCGAATTTCCCAACCATTGGCTCATACACAATGCTTTTCATGTGAGCCTATTCAAGCCCTACAAAGGAGAGCAACCAGCAAACCCAATTATTGAAGACCCCACAGAAATCGAAGACCAAGAAGAGGTGCTACAACCTAAAGCTATCCTTCAGCATGACGACAAGGTGCTATGGCATGGTAAGATTATCCGACAATATCTTATTAACTTCAAAAATTATCCTTTTGAAGATGCTAGATGGATGTAAGGAATACAGCTTAAGGATAGTATGAACCTTGTCAATGCTTACAATGCTACATTAGAGTAAGCAAATGTAAATTTTTCTTTTAAATGATCAATGTCTTTGTCTTATAAGACTAATTATCTTTTTATTGTGCACAAATTTAAGTAATATGCATGCTTACAATCATGTTTGTGATGACGATGTCTCTCAAACACCGAGTAGAGTTTGTCACTCTACTTTGGGAGAATGAATGGACTCAAGAGCAGACATTCTCGCGGCAGCTCAGTCTCCCAAGCCCCAAATGGATTAGTTATCCATCTTGAAATGATGTCGTAGGGTAAAAAGGGATCCTCTACCCCCTAAGAAACAATGACTAATGACTAAGGCTTTATCTCTTCTACCTCATAGTCGAGCACAACTATGATTTCAAGAGAGAGGTAATGTCATAAAATCTAATATCTAACTAACCCAAATGATTTTCTCATATTAAACTGGTCATTTAATGTGGGAGAATAAACAGGAACAACAGTTAGAATACAGACATGTGCTTATGGATCTATCTCTACACGGGGCCAAAGTCAATGGGTCCAAATGAGAGATGGTATGTCAAAGAGCAATGCTAACTAATGGAGCTTAAAGACCTTAGGGTTGGCTTCTTTAAAGATCTCTAAAGGTTAGTGTTAAAGTCCTTAGACCTAGGACCTTAGGCCAGTTAGGGCTGTACTTGAGGTGGGAACCTGGCCCAAGCTTGAGGTGCTTGTCGTTTTTGCTGACTAAGGTGCTTGAGGTGCTTGTCGTGCTTGATGACTAAGGTGCTTACGGTGCTTCATGACTAAGGTGCTAGAGGGGCTTAAGGTGTTCCAAAAGTCAACAAGGATACCTACATATGAGGGGGTGAGCCCTACTTGTAGGAGCATGAGAAAGGACACACACACCCTCACTCAAGGCAAGCCTAGTCTAAAGAGGCAACAAGGACACATGTCAAGCTCCTCTCCATGTTGCCCTCATAAGGATTCTAAATCCGATTGGTTGGCCTCTAAAGGGGTCCAATAAGCTTTTAGCTAATTAAATTAATTGTTTAAGCATTTATCAAGTCCTCTCTGTCAAAGGGGAAAGGAGGACACTTGTCCAAAGGCTACCTCTATTGCTAGTTGTCACCAAGGCTTGTGATTGGCTAGCCTTGAGAGAGCCAATGAGCCACAAGCATGAGCGAGAAGAGGAGGTTGACCATGCAAGTAGAGGGCTTGTACTTGAGGGGTATATTCTCTCTCTCTCTCTCTCTCTCTCTCTCTCTCTCTCTCTCTCTCTCTCTCTCTCTCTCTCTCTCTCTCTCTCTCTCTCACACACACACACACACACACACACACTCATTATGTGAAGTGCAAAGTGCAAGAGCTTCATCTCCTTCTCCGTGCTTGTTGAGAAGTTGAGAGCCTACACCAACACTCTTGGCTATGGAATGCAAATCCAACCAATAACTATTTCTTTCTCATAAGAATGTTTCTTCTTCCTCTTCCCTATCCTCATTCCCTGCTAGCTCTCTCCACCTTCAAAGGTGTTTGAGGTCTTGGGATTGAGGCAAGTTAATGATTTCATTTAGCTAAGTTACAAGCATAATTGTGGTGCATTGCACCATCAAGGTCATAAGGAACACAAAGCTTGTATTGTATCAAGTCTCTCTTTATGGGAGAAGTTATAATGAAAAATCCTTTTGGAGGGGGCCGGCTCCACATAAATCCGGTCCTCAACTGCTCAACTTCTCTAATTCTCTCTCTTACAAAGTATTGTTTGTTGGGATTCAGGCCAACTGGCCGGACATCCCACTTACTGTTAGAAAATAAGACGTAGCTAAATAGATTTTGAGTAGATTACTGAATGGAGAGAGATAGATTTCACACACAAGAGATTATAGAGTAGAGAGAGAGAGAGAGTACACACGATATACCTGGTTCACCCAATGTGGGCTACGTCCACGGGAAAGCAGCCACTCAATGGCTTTAGCACTTCAAAAGAAGAAGTAGTTTACAAAGGGATTAAACCCTTGATAGAGCTCCCGCCTTGCTTCACTCTCACCACCTCACACTCACCTTGTTGCATCAACTTCACACTATGAAATGTGTGTAGAAATGGCTTCCTTTTATAGGCCAAAAGGGTTGCCCTCTCTTATGAGAGACAGCCATGTGTAGCCGCCCTTGTGCGAATAAGTCCAAATCGGACCCTCCAATCCGCCCATGTGTGGCCGCCCTTGAGAAGACAAGTCTGCTTTTGAATTCGGCCTTGAATTCGGCCACAGGCCATTGAATTCGGCCACCGGCCACCGGCCATTGACTTTCGACCACCGGCCATCGGCCATTGACTACCGGCCACCGGCCAACCGACTGGTTGTTTTCCGACCACTTTCCGGCCGCCGTCCGGCCATAATATTCCGGCGAAAAGGAATATTCCGGCGAAAAGGAAAAAAGTCTCGGGGACAGAGGCCCCCGAGGACTCTAAAGTTGCCCCTGATTCTTGTCCGTGAAAATTTTGGTTTCCGGTGTGTGATTTTCCTTCACACACGATGGCTTCTCCTCATAATGGGGGCCTTACAAATGTGCGCTTTTACCACAAAAAATTACAAGGGTAAATCAGGCTCCATACTTAACAATCTCCCACTTGGAGACTGATCTCCAAACCAAACCTGTGACTACTTTCCATTCTGGCTTCTTATCCTTGAATGCCGATTGAAGATGAGCAAAAGCTCAACTTCTCCTTGTTGACCACCTTTGTAAACATGTCTGCATGATTTTCACTTGTATGCACCTTTCCTAGCTTTAGCTGTCCCTCTTCCAAAAGAGTGCGTATGAAGTGATATCTCACCTCAATGTGCTTTGTCCTTGAATGAAAGGCTGAGTTCTTCGCAAGATGGATAGCGCTTTGGCTATCACTGTACAAGACACAATTGTCTTGTTTGAATCCAAGCTCTTCTAAGAATCTGTGAAGCCACAGAATTTCTTTGCTTGCCTCCGTCATTGCTACATACTCTGCTTCTGTGGTAGAAAGTGAAACCACTTTCTGCAGCTTTGAAGCCCAGCTTACTGCTGTGCCTCCAACCGTGACCACATAGCCAGTAGTGCTCCTTCGAGTATCTTTGTCACCTGCCATATCTGCATCAGCATACCCTTCTAGAAAAATATCAGCTCCTCCAAAATACAAAGCATTTGTTGTTGTCCCTTTTAGATACCTAAGTATCCACTTCACAGCTTGCCAATGCTCTTTACCTGGGTTGTCAATGGACCTACTCACAACTCCCACTGCATGTGCAATGTCTGGCCTTGTCCAGACCATAGCATACATTAGAGAACCTACCGCTGCAGCATATGGAACTTTAGACATATAGGCTATCTCCTCTTGTGTCTTTGGACACATATCCTTCGTTAGTTTAAAATGACCAGCCAAAGGTGTAGAAATTGGTTTTGCATTTTGCATTGCAAACCTTTCTAGTACCTTCTTGATGTAATCTTCTTGAGATAGCTTTATCGTCTTCTTCGTCCTGTCCCTTGATATTTTCATACCAAGTATCCTCTTTGCAGCACCTAAATCTTTCATTGAAAAAGATTTGGACAACTCCTCTTTTAGGTCTTTGATGTCCTGCATGTTAGCACTTGCAATCAACATGTCATCAACATACAACATTAGGATGGTGAATTTCCCATCTCCCAAATTCTTCGTGTAGACGCAGTGATCCGAGTTGCATCTTGTGAATCCATGATCCAACATCCATCGATCAAACTTCAAGTACCATTGTCTTGATGCTTGCTTTAAACCATACAAGCTCTTCTTTAATCTGCAAACCATTTTCTCCTTACCTTTTACTTCATACCCCTTTGGTTGAAGCATGTAGATTTCCTCCTCTAAGTCACCGTGAGGGAATGCCGTATTTACATTCATTTGCTCAAGATTTAGATCATGAGCAGCCACAAGGCTGAAGACAAGCCTAATTGAGTTCATTTTTACAACAGCAGAAAATATTTCATTGAAGTCAATACCTTTCTTTTGAGAAAAACCTTTTGCCACAAGCCTAGACTTATACCTTTTCTTCCCACCTTCTTCTTCCTTTAGATTGTACACCCATTTGTTTTGAAGTGCCCGCTTACCTTTAAGCAACTCAACCAACTCCCATGTTTGGTTGCGATGTAGTGAGTCCATCTCCACTTGCATGCTCTTCGTCCATTCTTCTTTGGATTCATGTTGCATAGCTTCTTCGTATGATTCCGGCTCTCCAGAATCTGAGATCAAGAGATGGTTGAAGGAAGGAACAAACCTTTCTGGAGGTCTACTTGCTCTTGTAGATCTTCGGGGAATAGGTTGAGGCTCCTCATTTGGTTGACGTTGTTGCACATTGTCACTGTTTGCAATCCTTGAGTCTTCACCATCCTCAAGCTCCATGTACTCATCACCTGTTTCTTTTGTTTGTTTTCTTTCCAAGTAATCTTTGTACATATTTTGTTCGTTAAAAATTACATCCCTACTCCTTAAGATTTTACCATCTTCAGGATTCCATAGGCGATACCCAAAGTCTCCTTCTCCATAGCCAATGAAGAAACACTTTTTGGACTTTGCATCTAGCTTTGATCTTAGGCTTCTATCTATGTGCATGAAAGCCTCACACCCAAACACTTTGAGAAATGCATAATTCACCGGTTTACCTGTCCATGCCTCTTCTGGAACTCCCCCATCCAATGCCGTTGAGGGTGACCGATTGATTAAGTACACACACGTTGTCGTGCTGTGACATGTACATAGTGGGAACACATGCTACAAGAGTTATCTTGTAACTTTTTAGATACATAATTATATTTCCTATAATGTACATATGCATATGTAAGTATAAAAATAAGCTTTCTATCTCATCTTATTATTTATCTCAAGGGTAATGTATTCTTACTTTACCATCAAAAAATACTATGGGAAAAGTGTCAATAGCTCCGCCTCTTTAACTTGGGGCAAAAAGCATTGATTCTTTATTTCTACTATTTCATTATCATCTCACACCCTATCTAGATCCTATATCTAGGGTAAACTCCAATATATATATATTCTATATATTTTTTATACTTTTCTTATATTTCTTTTTAAATAGCTATTAGGAGAGAATCAAGTCCTAGTGGGACACTAGGTGGCATGATTTCAAAGATACACTTATTTTAATGCATTATTGCAAGCATGGTTACAAAACTTTGTCAAGGAGAAATGTCATGCTTTCATATGGCATGAGGTGTCCTTGGGAATTAAATGAAAGTCAAGGCTAAGGAGACCACATGAAGACTTTTGCTGCCATAAATGGACCCTATTTTGATGATTTTTTTACACAAGGTTCCAATCCGAATTGGAGAATGTTTTTAAAATGAAAATCGTAGCTAATGAGCTGAATTTTCTGCCCTTTTTTTTTTTTTTTTTTTTTTGGAGCTACAGTTGAGGAGATATGATCAAAATACTGGACCCCAGTCTGCCCACATCATGCAGGGACAGCTCATTTCCAACTTTTCCAATTCTTGTTCACACTGGCTCCTCTCTTCTTGTGTAAACCCTTGTGGGTTCCCTTCACCTATAAAAGGGGACCTCTTCTTCCTTGGAAGGAACTCAAGCATTCAAGCCATTGATGAGAGGAATTCTTGAGGGAGTGAGTAGTAATGCCTAATTGTACTTAGCCATTAACATAAGCCCAAGCCTACACTTTCTCCTAGAGGGAGACTAGCCATTCTTGCAACAAGCTAACCTTGGAAGATCAACTCTAATCAAAGAAGGTCTTGCACTTGGTGTATCAATCAAAGTGGAATTATCCACTCTTCTTCTCTCTCCATCAATAATGGTGCCAAAGGGTTTGTCAAGTAAGATGTGTTCTACATTTATGTTTTCTTGATTTGTTGTTGTTTTCTTTTTCATCTCTAATCCAACATATATATATGTATCTAATCTCATCTCCTAAAGCAAACCTATCTCTCTCATTCTTAGTAATTCATCCTCTCTGCAAATTCTAGGTTCTCTTTTCTACAGGTACATCTCTCCCCGCAGTATCCTTATTGCCTACGGGCAAGAATAGGGCTTGGGAGGGAAACTTCTCATCTCTTCACTTCTCTCATATCTACATTTCTCACATACTATCCTAGATGAATAACCCACATGATGATCATTTCTATCGCTTTCACTCTGTACAATCTATTAGAATTAACGTATGGATTAGCCGTAAAATACACTTTCAACAACGTATCGTGTTTCTCTTTGGCCCTGAAAGGCTCAATGAAATACTTCTATCACCAGATCCCATCATACTACCTCTCATAGACTATAATTTTTCTTTTGATGTAAGCGTAGTTATCTTGCTATGAACCAAGAGGATTTGTACACACAATTAATTCCAATCACTAGACAAAATATATATATTATGGTAAGCACAAAACTACAATTCCAAAGAACAATTCGTAGCCTATTTGGTCAGCCAAGATTGAATGCCATTAACTCATCCATTAACCCTTTCATATTACCCATGATACGATATGACCATAGCCTTGATGTTTTCATCTTCGTATTGTTTTGACATTCTCTTTTGCGTTCTTTCTTTGTGTGTGTGAATGCAAGAGAGAAAGAGTGAGTCTTCTTTGATTGCACTTCTTTCCAAGCCCTAGTCTTCATGGCATCTATGGTTTAACTCCTTCATATAGTTTTTGTTGAGTTCTCTCACGAACTCTCACAGCCATAAGCCCGGTGCTTTCCTGGCAAGACCGCAAATTTCTCGACATATTTTTGGTGAACCCGACGCGAAACTGCTAGGGTGAGAGTTTGTGGGTAACCATGGGTGATCATGTTGAGCAACAGGGTATGCATTTTGACCCAGCAACAATGCAAATGTTTCAAGCATTTGCAATGTTCATGCAACAACAACATGCTACTGAAAGAAGGGAGATTTCAGCAACGAAGGCCATACAAGCGGTCGTCAACAGAATGGATCAGTTCAATGGAAAAGATGTAACTAAGTACTTACGCGAGTATGTGAAGGAGATGGAGCTGCATCGCGTGTCAGAAGGTGAGATGATTCAAAGCTTTGAGCTAGTTGTTGCTCCAGAAATTAGGGAGCATGTTAGGGCAATTAAAGATGGGCATGGGAGAAATTGGGAAGAACTCAAAGTAGCTTTAAAGGAGGAATATTTCATGGAGGACTCTGAGAGAGTGACCAAAAGGACATTCTTAGAATGGGTAGTCAAGCCAAAGCAAGGACTATCAATAACAGAGCTACTTAGGGAATTTGAGCGGCGCTATGCACAACTCACTAGGACAGAAAGGGCCACACTAGATGCAGAGAAGATAGATCTTTTCTTACAAGCTGCAGGTAAAGAGTTTCAAGAAAATTTGGAGCTTCTTCTTGAAGATAAAGATGCTGAGCAAGGACTAAAGACCGACTGGAATGAGGTTGAAGGTGCTGTCTCACTGCTTGCCAAACGACAAAGAAGAAGAGACAAGATGGTAGTAAACACTACAAGTCCTTCCACCTCAACTTCTGACAAAATGGTAAAGCCTACTTTTATCGCTCCTAAGTTTGATGAGTCCATGCTAGATGAGCTTGTGAAGGGAATGCGTGACTTGAAGGTGAAGTTTGCAAAGCTTGAAGAAAAAGTCCAACCATCAGGGCCACTTCCTAGGCAAAGACAACAGCCCAAAGAAGGGTTTGTTAATAGATGTATTTGGTGTGATAGTACAAACCATGTAAGAAGGGATTGTGATGATTTTAGTGATGCTTTGTCAAAAGATGTTGTCTTTTTTAAGGATGGTAAAATCCACTTAAGAGAGACAGGTCTACCCTTGAGAACTAACTTTGGGAAGGGGGGAATGCAAACCTTAGTTGAAGATATGGCAACCAAGCATGCCACCTCTTCAGTTGAGGCAGCTACTTATGGAGTAAAAATTGAACATTTTTGTGATGAAGAGGTGAGTGACCATCATGGTCAAATTTGGCCAAATGTCATGCAATTAGCTACAAAGGGGAAGCTTACAAAAGAGATTCTACATGAAGCAGGTGATTGCATACGTCTAGAAACAGGATGGAATGATCCAGTGGACTCATTGTCAGTGCATGCCTACATTACAAAATGCCAACAAAATGAGGCAATTGTAGAAGAGAAGCGCAGACGTGAGAATGCTGATGAAGGACCATCAAAAAGAGCTTCTAGAAGTGGGGGAAGAAGCGACTCAATGCCTTCTCAAACACCCTCAACACAAGGAGCATCTCCACCTGAAGTACTCATGGAGGAGTCTACAACAGGAAAGAAGAAAGAGCCAACGAAAGGTAAGACAAAAGGCCCAACTTATAAACTACAATCTGATATTGAGGTTGCTACAGATTTAAAGAAAGTCTTGGAGGAAAGGATCTTGAATAGCAAGATTGAGTTTACTCTGGGAGAAGTTCTTGGCATTGCAAAGCGTGAATTCCATGAGGAGATCATTGACATCATCAAGAGAAAGAGGCAAACCCTTGCTGAAGTTTCTCGTCCACAGGTTGAAGGGGAAACCTCAAAGACACAAGCGATGCAACTGCAAAATAAGGAGAATGATGGAGCTGTGGTAGGATGCTACCAATCTAGTGGGAGAGTGAAGCAAGTGCATTTCTCAAATGATGATGAAGAAGTTGAAGATATTCCTAGGAGTTACTATTCACGAAGTCATTGGGCAAGGGCTACTACAGAAACTTTGGTCAAGGTAGGTGATCTTGAAGAGCCATTTGTTGCCTTGATTGACCATGGTTCAGAAATAAACATAATGTCAAAGAGTCTCTACAACAAGTGCAAATGGCCGATGGACACAGATCATGGCTGGATGGTAAAAGTGGCAAACAATTCATCCGGTGAATTGTATGCAGCATGTCCAGGTGTGAAGGTAACAATAGGTGATGTAAAGATTGACCAAAACTTCTTTGTACAGGATACATCTTCATATCATCTCATCCTTGGACAACCCTACATTGTGGGAGTTCGAATGGAAACAAAGGTAATGGACGATGGTTCAGCATATGCTAGGATACGTAGCAAAGATGGTAAACGTGCTGTCCAATTCTTCACAGTTTGTGTAAACCATGAAAGAAATCGTGACAACCTCAGAGAACATCCTCTACCAAAGGTGAGCAAAGAGTTTCATGATCATAGAGAAATGATGGGTTTTGGCCAAGTACCATTGTAAAGCGGGATTGCAGTGGTACAGAAAGAAAAAGGGTCTCGCCTTATCCAAAAATAGGTGAAGCATTTTCAACGAGCTCCTTGGTAACAAAGAATGGATCAGTATGTTTTACAAAACTTGAAGATTTGAAGAGATGTGAGAAGCAATATGTGCATAATGTACAAAAAGGCATGAAAAAGAGTGGGTTGCTAGAGCCTACTGAAAATGTTTTGGGTTTGTGTGAACAAGTTTCTTTTGTAGATACTATGGGTGAGCTTGATGCTATAATGAGGTCTAGTTTGCATCTTGAAAATGAAGTTGTGGAAGTTTGCTCTATGGAAATGTATCAAGTAATAGAAGCCTTTAAAGAAAGCCAAACAGTAGGCCCAGAAGTCCATGTTGAAACTAAATACAAGAGTGTAGCAAAGAAGGTGAAACCAGTAGCTTCACCCTTACCACCCAACAACAGGGAAAAGATTGAACAGGCTTCTTTACAACCAAGTTTGCGAAATCCTAAAAAGATCGGGCATACCTTCACAAAGGAGTCTTTTCAAGAGTTGCAGATTGGTTGCGAGGAGTTTCTAACACAGGAGGAGACAAAGTGCTTCAAAGAAATGCTTTCAAAGCATGGTAAGGCTTTTGCATTTGAGCCACATGAGATAGGATGTGTTGATCCTTATATTGTAGCTCCTATGGTAATTTTCACAATACCTCATGTGCCTTGGAATCTGCGGCCTATTCCGGTTCCAAAGGCTCATTTGCAAAAGTTAGTAGAGCTACTGAATGAGAAAATCAAAATGGGAATCTTGGAGCCTTCTTGTGCTCCATACTCAAACAGGTGGTTCACAGTTCCAAAGAAGAATGGTGCTCTACGCTTCATCCAAGATATGCAACCAGTGAACAAGGTGACAATTATTAGAAATGTAGGTGCAGCAGGTCCAATCGTGGATGAATTTGCAGAGGCGTTTGCAGGGAGGGCAATCTACTCAATGGGGGATCTCTACTCAGGGTATGATCAATTTCAGCTTGCAATCGAAAGCAGAGACTTGACAACCATGAGGACACCTTTGGGTTTGGTAAGGATGTGTACCTTGCCACAGGGAGCAACCAACTCGGTTGCACATATGATGAATGGGATGAATAAGGTCTTACGTGACTTTATTCCTCAAATCACAATGCCTTTCATTGATGATTTGCCTATCAAAGGATGTGAAGAAAGTGACAGAGATGAAGCTTTGGATCTCAAGGGATGTCGCAGGTTTGTGGTAAATCACATAAATGATTGTGATAAAATTTTGTCTAGGTTGGAAGAAGTGAATCTTACATTGTCAGGGAAAAAGTCTATGTTTGGTGTCAATGAAGTGCTCATTGTGGGGCACATGTGCGGGCCATATGGTAGGAAACCTTGTCCATCAAAGGTAGATGCCATCCAAAGAATGAAAGAAACATGCACTAGCATCACTGAGGTTAGAAGGTTTCTGGGAGCATGTGTCTTCTATGTTATTTGGATTCCACATTATGCACATGTAGCTGATCCTCTTTATCAGCTGCTTAGAAAGAATCAAAAGTTTAAATGGACAGAAGCACATGTAAAATCCATGAAAAAGCTAAAGGAGTTACTCCAGTCAGCAACGACTTTGAGAAAGGTAGACTATGAGTGTCAAAGGCCAGTGATTGTGACAGTAGATACCAGTCCTACAGGGATTGGATGGGCAATAGGGCAAGATGACAAAGAAGGACACAGGTATGTGGTAAGATTTGGAGCAAAGGTACTAAGTGCTCGCCAAAGAAACTATCCACAGATAAAGAGAGAGTTATGGGGTATGGTTACAGCCTTGAAAAGTGGAAAAGAGTACCTAATTGGTACATGTGTGGTTGTAGAAACAGATTGTCTACCACTTCTTGGGATGATTACAAGCTGCTCAACACCAGACATTGCTATGTTGCGGTGGATTGCCTACATTAAGTCCTTAAATCCCGAGTTTAAGCACATTGCAGGTAAAGACAATACAGTGGCAGATATGCTATCAAGGGCAAGGTATGAAGATGAGTCACAAATGATTGATGAGGGAGATGATGTAGGCACAAAATTCTATTCTATCTCTCATGTCAAAGGTAACAATGTCTGCATGACTAATTCACTTGAATTGTTCTTGAAAGATCTTTATGAAGGTGATTGGCTTTCTATTGGAAGGTACTTGAGTACTCTAACAAAACAGGATGATTGGTCTGAACAAGAATTCAAGAGGATACGCAGGAAAGCATATGGGTACTTTTTAAGGGATGGTTACTTGTGGAAGCATCCTAAACAAAAGGGTGCTACACCACAACGGGTTACATGTAAAAAAGAGACTCAAGTAAAGCTCATGCAAGAGTTTCATGAGAGTCTATGGGCTGGACACAGGGGTGTGTGGGCAACCTTCTCCAAGTTGAAAGAAAAATACTGGTGGAAGGGTATGCATAAAGATGTATCTCAGTTTGTAGAGTCATGTGTAACTTGTCAAATGTATTCGAATGTTCGACATCGTGATGGATTGCACCCTACATATCCACTAGCCATGCACTATAAATGGGTTGTGGATCTAGTCACGATGCCTTTAGGACTCTGGCAGGGTATATACTTGGTTCTTGCACGAGAGGACCTAACTAACCAGGTTGAAGGAAGAGCATTAAGAGCTAAGACCACAGAAGCTGTGTGCAAATTCCTTCTTGATGAGGTGATTTGCCGTTATGGTTGTGTGGGAAAAATCACTGCAGATCGAGGTGAACTGGATGCCGAAGAAGCAAGGGAGTTCTTTTCTAGATTAGGGATCAAGCTTTCTCTTACTACAGCTTACAACACTGAAGGCAATGGAAAGAGTGAAAGAGGGCATCCTCCTATCATCAAAGCTTTGGCCAAGGCTTGCGAAGGAAGAGTTGGTGAGTGGCCAAAACTGTTACCATATGCTTTATGGGCTGATCGTACAACACATAGCTCAGTAACTGGCTACATGCCTGCGGAGCTAATGTATGGTCAAAAGCCAGTGATGCCGATTGAGGATACAATTCCCACATGGAATGTACTACCTTGGCAAGAGGGGCTTAGTAGGGAAGATCTCCTTGCATTGCGCATAAGGCAACTAGAGAGAAGACCTGGAGACATTGAGGCTGCAAAAGAACGACTCAAAAATGCAAGATTGAAAAACAAGGACTACTTTGATAAGCGACATCGGCTCAGGAGCAAAGCAATTGACAAAGGTGACTGGGTCTTAGTGTATGATAGTAGCCTTGATAACCAACACACAGTCATGCGTAAGTTTTCAAAAAGATGGTTTGGACCATATGTTGTAAAACATGTGCATGAAAATGCTACTTATAGCTTGTCTGAACTAGATGGCACAAAAGTAAAGACTCCCATTGCAGGAAAAAGGATCAAAATGTTTAAGAGAAGAGGAGACAATGATCTAGAAAATGCTGATGAGGAAGAAGAGCAAAACACAGGTGAAGATCAAAGTGAAAATGAAGCTCTGGAATCATCCAGTGAAGATGAAAGCAAGGAAGATGTACAAGAGGGCTGATCTTACAAAGAAATAATTTGGCACATACCGGAGGATGTGCAGGTTTACAGGGGGTGGATGTCGTGCTGTGACATGTACATAGTGGGAACACATGCTACAAGAGTTATCTTGTAACTTTTTAGATACATAATTATATTTCCTATAATGTACATATGCATATGTAAGTATAAAAATAAGCTTTCTATCTCATCTTATTATTTATCTCAAGGGTAATGTATTCTTACTTTACCATCAAAAAATACTATGGGAAAAGTGTCAATAGCTCCGCCTCTTTAACTTGGAGCAAAAAGCATTGATTCTTTATTTCTACTATTTCATTATCATCTCACACCCTATCTAGATCCTATATCTAGGGTAAACTCCAATATATATATATTCTATGTATTTTTTATACTTTTCTTATATTTCTTTTTAAATAGCTATTAGGAGAGAATCAAGTCCTAGTGGGACACTAGGTGGCATGATTTCAAAGATACACTTATTTTAATGCATTATTGCAAGCATGGTTACAAAACTTTGTCAAGGAGAAATGTCATGCTTTCATATGGCATGAGGTGTCCTTGGGAATTAAATGAAAGTCAAGGCTAAGGAGACCACATGAAGACTTTTGCTGCCATAAATGGACCCTATTTTGATGAATTTTTTACACAAGGTTCCAATCCGAATTGGAGAATGTTTTTAAAATGAAAATCGTAGCTAATGAGCTGAATTTTCTGCCCTTTTTTTTTTTTTTTTTTTTTGGAGCTACAGTTGAGGAGATATGATCAAAATACTGGACCCCAGTCTGCCCACATCATGCAGGGACAGCTCATTTCCAACTTTTCCAATTCTTGTTCACACTGGCTCCTCTCTTCTTGTGTAAACCCTTGTGGGTTCCCTTCACCTATAAAAGGGGACCTCTTCTTCCTTGGAAGGAACTCAAGCATTCAAGCCATTGATGAGAGGAATTCTTGAGGGAGTGAGTAGTAATGCCTAATTGTACTTAGCCATTAACATAAGCCCAAGCCTACACTTTCTCCTAGAGGGAGACTAGCCATTCTTGCAACAAGCTAACCTTGGAAGATCAACTTTAATCAAAGAAGGTCTTGCACTTGGTGTATCAATCAAAGTGGAATTATCCACTCTTCTTCTCTCTCCATCAATAATGGTGCCAAAGGGTTTGTCAAGTAAGATGTGTTCTACATTTATGTTTTCTTGATTTGTTGTTGTTTTCTTTTTCATCTCTAATCCAACATATATATATGTATCTAATCTCATCTCCTAAAGCAAACCTATCTCTCTCATTCTTAGTAATTCATCCTCTCTGCAAATTCTAGGTTCTCTTTTCTACAGGTACATCTCTCCCCGCAGTATCCTTATTGCCTACGGGCAAGAATAGGGCTTGGGAGGGAAACTTCTCATCTCTTCACTTCTCTCATATCTACATTTCTCACATACTATCCTAGATGAATAACCCACATGATGATCATTTCTATCGCTTTCACTTTGTACAATCTATTAGAATTAACGTATGGATTAGCCGTAAAATACACTTTCAACAACGTATCGTGTTTCTCTTTGGCCCTGAAAGGCTCAATGAAATACTTCTATCACCAGATCCCATCATACTACCTCTCATAGACTATAATTTTTCTTTTGATGTAAGCGTAGTTATCTTGCTATGAACCAAGAGGATTTGTACACACAATTAATTCCAATCACTAGACAAAATATATATATTATGGTAAGCACAAAACTACAATTCCAAAGAACAATTCGTAGCCTATTTGGTCAGCCAAGATTAAATGCCATTAACTCATCCATTAACCCTTTCATATTACCCATGATACGATATGACCATAGCCTTGATGTTTTCATCTTCGTATTGTTTTGACATTCTCTTTTGCGTTCTTTCTTTGTGTGTGTGAATGCAAAAGAGAAAGAGTGAGTCTTCTTTGATTGCACTTCTTTCCAAGCCCTAGTCTTCATGGCATCTATGGTTTAACTCCTTCATATAGTTTTTGTTGAGTTCTCTCACGAACTCTCACAGCCATAAGCCCGGTGCTTTCCTGGCAAGACCGCAAATTTCTCGACAACGTACTTACAGCTTCCGCCCAAAGCTCAAGCGGTAGGCGTGCATGTAGCCGCATGCTTCGTGCTCGTTCCATGATTGTCCTGTTCATCCTTTCCGAAATCCCATTTTGTTGAGGTGTCCTTGGGGTTGTCCTTTGCCTCCGAATGCCATTGCTAGCACAAAAGCTTTCAAAAGCTTGGCTGCAATATTCACCTCCATTGTCAGATATGAGGCATTTAACCTTGGTACCTGTTTCATTCTCCACAGAGGCTTTCCACCTTTGAAATATGGAAAATACATCGGATTTATTCTTCATGACATAAACCCATGTTTTTCTAGTCACATCGTCTATGAATGTTACATAGTACAATGAGCCACCAAGTGATGGTGTACTTGCAGGACCCCAAACATCAGAATGAACCAACTCAAGTTTTTTATTTTTTCTTTCATTTCCTGATTTTTGAAATTTTACCCTCTTTTGTTTACCATAAACACAATCTTCACATAACTCTAAGTCCACTTCTTTCAAACCTGGTAGAAGCTTCTTTGTTTGAAGGATTTGCATTCCTTTGGCACTCATATGCCCAAGTCGGTAGTGCCACACCGCACTGTCAACTTCTGTAGTTGCTGCACAAGCTGAAGGTTGCGTGCTAACAGTACACAAGTAAAGTGTACCGACTTTTTCACCCTTGGCAACCACCAAAGATCCCTTTGAGATCTTCCACCGTTTGTTTTCGAATGCAATGTTGTGACCTTCATCGTCCAATTGTCCTGTAGAGATCAAATTTTTGCGAAGAGAAGGAACAATCCTAACATCTTTAAGCTTCCATTCATTTCCGTTAGCAGTTTTGACAGAAACTATACCTTTGCCGACAATTTCACAAGCTTCATCATCTCCCAAGTATACATACCCAAAATTACCTTTGGTGTAGTCTTGGAAATGTTGCTTGTGTGGTGTCGCATGGAATGAAGCCCCGGAATCTACTATCCAGGAATTAGACACATTGTCTAATGAGAGAATTAGAGCATCTTGCTCTACTTTACCTGCCACATTGGCCTCCGATGTTGGCTTGTTGTCTTGAGACTCTGTCTCCTTCTTCTTCTTGGACCAGCAATCCTTCTTGACGTAGCCCTTTGCCGCAGTTCCAACATTCAAGAACTGACTTTGTGCGTGACTTGCTCTGCCTTGAGCGATCAAGACCCTTTTGGTTTTTGAACCTCTCCTTAGGCCTTCCTCTTGTTTCCACTGATAGTGCAGCACTTGATGATTCTCCTGTGCTTCTCCTTCGCATTTCCTCGCTTAGGAGAACACCCACAACATCATCAAACTTAAGAGTAATTGTGCTAGAGATAGAATTACTTACAGCCATCACAAGGCTGTCCCAACTATCCAGTAGAGATGATAGTATAAGGAGAGCTCGCACTTCGTCATCGAAATTGATTTTCATTGGTCGAAGTTGACTTATGTTTGTGTTAAAGTCATTAAGGTGTTCTGCAACTAAACCATTCTCTGCCATCTTTAGATTGAACAAGCTCTTCATAAGAAATACCTTATTAGATGCCGATGGTTTCTCATAGAAGTCGTCAAGTGACTTCATCAAGTCCTCCATGGTCTTCATCTTTAGATTGAACAAGCTCTTCATAAGAAATACCTTATTAGATGCCGATGGTTTCTCATAGAAGTCGTCAAGTGACTTCATCAAGTCCTCCATGGTCTTCATCTTCGAAACATTGAAGGCCACCATTGACGCCAAGCTTAACCGGATTGTTCCCAGTGCCTTTCGATCAAGGACAATCCATGCTTCATCTGCCATTGTTGCGGGCTTCTTCGCAAGACCGCCTAGTGGCAAATAGAGGTCCTTCTGGTAGAGATAGTCTTCAATTTGCATCTTCCAATGTTGGTAGTTTTTGCCGTTGAACTTCTCAATCTTGAGCTTCCCTTCCTCCGCCATAACTCCCACTCAATTCAAGGAATCCTTTCCTTGAGATAATTTAGCTACAAGCAAACCTTGCTCTGATACCAGTTGTTAGAAAATAAGACGTAGCTAAATAGATTTTTGAGTAGATTACTTAATGGAGAGAGATAGATTTCACACACAAGAGATTATAGAGTAGAGAGAGAGAGAGTACACACGATATACGTGGTTCACCCAATGTGGGCTACGTCCACGGGAAAGCAGCCACTCAATGGCTTTAGCACTTCAAAAGAAGAAGTAGTTTACAAAGGGATTAAACCCTTGATAGAGCTCCCGCCTTGCTTCACTCTCACCACCTCACACTCACCTTGTTGCATCAAATTCACACTATGAAATGTGTGTAGAAATGGCCTCCTTTTATAGGCCAAAAGGGTTGCACTCTCTTATGAGAGACAGCCATGTGTAGCCGCCCTTGTGTGAATAAGTCCAAATTGGACCCTCCTATCCGCCCATGTGTGGCCGCCCTTGAGAAGACAAGTCCGCTTTTAAATTCGGCCACCGGCCATTGAATTCGGCCACCGAATACCGGCCATTGACTTCCGACCACCGGCCATCGGCCAGTGACTACCGGCCACCAGCCAACCAACCGGTTGTTTTCCGACCACTTTCCGGCCGCCGTCTGGCCATAATATTCCGGTGAAAAGGAATATTCCGGCGAAAAGGAAAAAAGTCTCTAAAGTTGCCCCTAATTCTTGTCCGTGAAAATTTTGGTTTCTGGTAAGTGATTTTCCTTCACGCACGATGGCTTCTCCTCATAATGAGGGCCTTACAAATGTGCGCTTTTACCACAGAAAATTACAAGGGTAAATCACGCTCCATACTTAACAATCTCCCACTAACCCATCTACTAACTTAACCATTATACACTTATTCTTAATCCAACAGAATAAGGAGCTGCAAAACAACAGGATAACATCGTTGTGCGCTCCACCCAAAGCAGATCTCTCTCTCTCTCTACTCTCGCACTTGCACTCGCACACGCTGATAGACCGCTTTTGGCGTGTACAAAGTAGCGTTTATATGCATGGTCATATGTACAAAAATATGTAAGTACATGCATTTGGGAGCTTTGCAAAGTGGTTTCAAGTTTGAAAAAAGATGCAACGTGTACACATTGTGAGTAGGCAGGCTCGCGTGCCAGCAGTCAAGCACATGTACATGCCCGGATAGGGTATCGGGGCCTTGGATATGGTTCTAGGTGGCTTATTTTGGCTCTAGAGAATGTGTTTGAGCTTTCTAGAATGTGAATAATGCAAAAGGGAGGTGTAAGTTGCAAATGGGAGGTGTGAGCACCCTCGTCTCGCCCAAGAAGTTTGACACATGCGGTACCTATCTATTTGCAGTGCCTGATCTGCGGTGATGCGTGCACTACCCTAGAAGTGGTAAAAAATGGAATGTGGGAATGTGGAAAATTTATTTGAGTATCAAGGATCAAGCATGCAAAATTTGGTGAATTCTGGAGTCTATTTGGGGTTTTTCCCGTGAAAAATGCCCACCGGGGGACCAAAACTGGGCCAGAAAGGTCAAAAAATGACAAAAAAATGGTGTGAAAAGGCTTCAATTTGACACATCACTCACGGGTCCATGAGTGTTGAGGCTGAGGGAGAAATTTTGAAGAGTAATATCAACACTTTGACCCCTCTGTGTGTGGAAAAGAGCAAGGTTCCTATAGGTGGTCTAGTGCAGTCCCGTCGCGTTCGCGTCCTGTTTTCGAGTGTGTGGAGGAATGAATGAGAGCTTTCTCTCTTCAATTTTGCACTTGGGAGAGTCTATGGAAGTTTTGAGGTTCCCATGGATGTGTGTGTGCAAGGAATTGAGGGAAGAGGGTGCGGCTTTTTGCAAGACTATGTGACCCTGTATCGATACCATTAGGGTTGGTGCTACTCCAAAGAGTCCAGCAGAGTGGAGTTGGGTGAAGGCTTTGCAATGGTTTCAAAGTGGCCTTTTGTGGCTGGAGTTTTTGGGTTTTTGATGGTTTTTCTTGTATATTTTGCTGACCATCAAGCGTGATTTCAAGTGTTGATCACCTCGACTCACCTTGTAGTGTCTGCGGGCAGGCAAGGACTTGTAGGTCGAGGCGTTTGGAGTTTGAATTGAGCTTGTGGGTAGAATTTTTAGGGTGCTTTTGAGTGGTGGTGAGTGAGGTGAGGAATTTAAGTAAAATCCTTGTGCTGTGTTGAGTTGTTTGGGTGTGTGAGTGTGTGCACGACATCATTTGCTCCATCAACGCTTCCCGCGGCACCTTCAAACTGGTATCAGAGAGAGGTTTTTGCTTGTTGTTTTTACGTCCGCGCACGCACTTTCAAAAGTGTAAATAGGTTTTTGATTTTGGCATCGGCAAATTTAGCGTTCCGAGAGCGTTTCCAGCAGGCGTCCTACGGTTTGACCGCCATTTCGAAGCTGTTTGTGCATTCGAAAGCTTCATCCGAGCTACGCTTCAGGAGTTGTATTTTTCAACTCCACTTTTGCTACAGGTACAGGTACAGGTACAAGACACAGGTGCAAGTTGTTCAGAGACTATTTTGGGATTGTATAAAGCTGTTTTATGGCTATTATGTGCTATTGAGACGGTGTTTATGGGCTGATTAGGAGCACTTTTCGGCATCGACATTGTCTCGGGTTTTTTAGGCATCCATCTCCTCACAGGTTCTTGCATACATACAGGACATGAAGGTTTCCTACAGGTTGCAGTGTTTTGCATCAGCATAGATTTTAGTGGAAGTATTTGATGCGCATACGCATTGTTTTGGCACTTTTGATAGTGCTTGAGCTCTTTTGAGAGCGGTTTTACTCTCCGTAGGGATTTGTTTACTGCTTGCACATTTTGTTTGGCGCCTGTTTGAGTGCGTATACTGCACCTTGCAGTATTGTTGACAGTGGATGTATGTTGAGTTGCAGAAACTACCATATGTACCTTTTGTGGAGCCGATTTGGCTTGTTTCTGGCAGTCCCGACTGTTTCTGAGACTCGGTTCGGAGGCCATTTCTGAGACTGGGTTGGTTTCTTGTCGGCATAACCTTTTGTGAGGGTCGATAGCGTGAGGTTTTCTTGAGCTGGCGGATTCTCAATTGTTGAGATCCTTTCGGTGATATAGGTTGTTGGAGTACCCCTTTTTTTGTGGCCTCTCCATAGGACATGTATAGAGAGGGCTAGGTGCATTTAACGCCGTGTTGGCAGTCTTGGGTCAGTTTTTTGATTTTTTATGCACAGTTAGTGGTTGATGTGCCTGTCTTATGCTCTGAGAGCATTACTTTTGATGCATTACTGATCTCTTGTGACAGTTTTGGATTGAGATTCTGTCAATTTTCTCGAGAAACTCTACCAATTTTTTCCCAGAATTACCAGTGTTTATCACCATATTATCTTTAGTTTGTAGCCATGTCATCTAGTGGTGAAAAGGATATTTACAATATCCAAAAATTTGATGGGAAAAATTTTGTTATCTGTAAAGAGCAGATTCAAGATGTTCTTATACAAAAAGGCCAGCTCGATCCTATCATGGAGCACCCAGAGGGCGAGTATACAGATGTTGAGTGGGAGAAACTTGATGCTGAGGCCAAATCTACCCTCCGTTTGTATTTGGCCGAATCTGTGTACTTTACTGTAGTTGGAGAAAGGACTGTTGGAGATATATGGGATAAGTTGTGTTCCAGTTATGAGAACAAAAGTGCCACTAATAAGGTTTTCTTGATGAAGAAGCTGTTTGACCTTTGTATAAGGAAGAGGGCACTATTTCTACTCACATTAATGAGTTCAATATCATTTTCACTCAGTTGACTACTCAGGATTTGGTCTTTGATGAGAAAATCAAATGTATCTTCTTGTTATGCAGTTTACCCTCGTCTTGGGATACGTTCTGTACTACGATTAGCAACTCAGCACCTGGTACTGGTCTAGTGTACAATGATGTCCTTGGGAGTCTGTTTACCGAGGAGATTCACAGGAAATCTCTCGACGGCAAGAAGGATGGTGATGCGTATGTTGCTAGTGATAGACAGAGGGGTCGCACTCAAAGTCATGCCAAAAGCAAGGAACGTGGGGGCTCACGTAGTAAGTCTCGGGTTCTATGCGTAATGGCGAGTGCTATCACTGCCATAAAAAAGAGCATGTGACGAAGGATTGCAAGAAATGGCAGCAAAGCAAGAAGGATAAACAATCCGATGACACTTCTAAGTCTGAGGATTCAAACAAGGGCAAAGCAAAGTTAGAGGAGATCAATGTGCTAGAGTCTTCAAATGCTCCTATTGTAGAGACTCTTCCAACTGTTGTTATGCCACTTACCTCTGACGTATTGGTCTTCACAGCAGATCTACCTGTCAAGGCTCTTGTTACAGAAGATGCGTAGTATGCACAGAATTGGATAGTAGATTTTGATGCGAGTTTCAATGTGACACCACATAGAGAATGGTTCTCTACTTATTCTCACTCTTGTGGCAAAGTGAGACTTGGTGATGCTTATGAACTAGACAATGAAGGTGTCGGAAACGTCAAATTACATCTAAGGAATGGCACGCACTTTACTTTATGTAATGTCAGACATGTGCCCAAGTTGACTAAAAGCTTGATTTTTGTTGATTAGCTTGTTGATTTGGGCTACAACACCACATTTGGCAATGGTTCGTGGATAGTACGCAAAGGTAATCTTATTGTACTCAGAGGTCAGAAGCATGGTACCTTGTATTCCATGCATGTGTCAGATGTTGGTCATGATTACATATCTATAGCCGACGAGCTGCCTTCTACTGAGTTGTGGCATTGCTGGCTAGGTCATATTAGCCAAAAAGGAATGAGAACTCTGACTTGTTTTGGCTACTTACCTATCTTGTCTTATGTTGACTTTCGTGTTTGTGAGCATTGTATCTATGGCAAACAGACTAGGTCCATGCACTTACCATTGGGTCAAAAAGTGAGTTGAACCTCTAGATTTAGTACATAGTGATGTTTGTGGTCCTACGTCAACCAAATCTCTAGGGGGGGCCAGCTATTTTGTGACATTCATAGATGACTCTACTTGAAAGGTGTGGGCATATCCTTTGAAACATAAGGATCAAGTTCTTCCTATGTTCCCAAATTTTTTTGGCACTTGTTGAGAATCAGTCTGGCAAGAAACTCAAGAGGTTGCAGACTGACAACGATGAAGAGTATGTCTCCAAGGAGTTTGACAAATTTTGTGCTAAAAGGGGGATTAAAAGGCAGTTTACTGCACCATACACCATCTCAGAATGGAGTTGTTGAGTGCATGAATCATACGATTCAAGAAAGAGTCACAGCCATGCTTTCTAGGGCAAATCTCACACAAGGCTTTTGGGCAGAAGCCGTCTTGACCGCAGTGCACATTATAAATTGTTCGCCTAGTACGCCATTGAATTATGAGATTCTAGAAGAGTTATTGTCTAAACGTAAGCCCCTTTATGACCATCTACGTGTTTTTGGTTGTGACACTTATACTCACATGCCTAAACAACTTCGGCAGAAATTAGAGCCAAAGTCACACGAATGTATTTTCATTGGATATGGTGTAGATGGAGAGATGGGATATCGTCTCTGGCACCCAGAATCTCGTCGAGTCATCTGTAGTTCAGATGTGATCTTCAATGATTCAAAGATGCATAAACAACCTATCAAGGAAATAGAGATTCGGAGAGTCACTTTTGAGGATGTTGCCTCAGAGATAGTGAACTCAACTCAGCGGTGTCGAGAAATTTGCGGTCTTTCCAGGAAAGCACCGGGCTTATGGCTGTGAGAGTTTGTGAGAAAACTCAACAAAAACTATATGAAGGAGTTAAACCATAGATGCCATGAAGACTAGGGTTTGGAAAGAAGTGCAATCAAAGAAGACTCACTCTTTCTCTCTTGCACTCACACACACAAAGAAAGAATACAAAAGAGAATGTCAAAACAATACGAAGATGAAAACATCAAGGCTATGGTCATATCGTATCATGGGTAATATGAAAGGGTTAATAGATGAGTTAATGGCATTCAATCTTGGCTCACCAAATAGGCTATGAATTGTTCTTTGGAATTGTAGTTTTGTGCTTACCATAATATATATATTTTGTCTAGTGATTGGGATTAATTGTGTGTACAAATCCTCTTGGTTCATAGCAAGATAACTACGCTTACATCAAAAGAAAAATTATAGTCTATGAGAGGTAGTATGATGGGATCCAGTGATAGAAGTATTTCATTGAGCCTTTCACGGCCGAAGAGAAACACTATACGTTGTTGAAAGTGTATTTTACGGCTAATCCATACGTTAATTCTAATCGATCGTACAGAGTGAAAGCGATAGAAATGATCATCATGTGGGTTATTCATCTAGGATAATATGTGAGAAATGTGGATATGAGAAAAATGTAGATATGAGAGAAGTGAAGAGATGAGAAGTTTCCCTCCCAAGCCCTATTCTTGTCCGTAGGCAATAAGGATACTGAGGGGAGAGATGTACCTGTAGCAAGGAGAACCTAAAATTTGTAGAGAGGATGAATTACTAAGAGTGAGAGAGATAGTTTTGGTTAAGGAGATGAGATTAGATACATATATATATTTTTTGGATTAGAGATGAAAATGAAAACAACAAGAAATCAAGAAAACATCAATGTAGAAAACATCTTACTTGACAAACCCTTCTGCACCATTATTGATGGAGAGAGAAGAAGAGTGGATAATTCCACTTTGATTGATACATCAAGTGCAAGACCTTCTTTGATTAGAGTTGATCTTCCAAGGTTAGCTTGTTGCAAGAATGGCTAGTCTCCCTCTAGGAGAAAGTGTAGGCTTGGGCTTATGTTAATGGCTAAGTACAATTAGGCATTACTACTCGCTCCCTCAAGAATTCCTCTCATCAATGGCTTGAATGCTTGAGTTTCTTTTCAAGGAAGAAGAGGTCCCCTTTTATAGGTGAAGGGAACCCCCAAGGGTTTACACAAGAAGACAGGAGCCAATGTGAATAGGAATTGGAAAAGTTGGAAATGAGTTGTCTCTGCATGATGTGGGCAGACTGGGATCCAGTATTTTGATGATATCTCCTCAACCGTGGCTCCAAATAAAAAAGTAAAAATATGGACAGAAACTTCAGCTCATTAGCTATGATTTTCATTTTAAAATAATTTTCCAATTCAAATTGGAACCTTGTGTAAAAAATTCATCAAAATAGGGTCCATTTCTGGCAGCAAAAGTCTTCCCGTGGTCCCCTTAGCCTAGACTTTCATTTAATTCCAAAGGACACCTCATGCCATATGAAAGCATGACATTGCTCCTTGACAAATTTTTGTAATCATGCTTGCAATAATCCATTAAAATAAGTGTATCTTTGAAATCATGCCACCTAGTGTCCCACTAGGATTTGATTCCCTCCTAGTAGCTATTTAAAAAGAAATATAAGAAAAATACATAGAATATATATATATATTGGAGTTTACCCTAGATATAGGATCTATCTAGGGTGTAAGATGATAATGAAATAGTAGAAATAAAGAATCAATGCTTTTTGCCCCAAGTTAAAGAGGCGGACCTATTGATGCTTTTCCCATAGTATTTTCTGATGGTAAAGTAAGAATAGGTTACCCTTGAGAAAAATAATAGGATGAGATAGAAGGCTTATTATTATACTTAAATATGCATATGTACATTATAAAAAAGATAATTATGTATCTAAAAAGTTACAAGATAGATCTTGTAGCATGCGTTCCCACTATGTACGTGTCACAGCACAACAGCGGGCTAGTGATGTACCTTCCACTAGTATGATTATGTAAATATATAAGAAAGGTAAAATAGGCCACCTCATGCCTGCGGGGTAGCCCATCCCCACCTTGCCTCCTTTTTCTTCACTGTTGCCCCGCCGGGTGTCCCTTTTCCTCTCCTCCACTCAAAAGGTCAACCCCCTATCTCTTCCCCTTGTCCTTTCTCCTTTCTCTCTCCCCTCAAGCTACCCCACCTCTCACCAATAATGCATTATAACTCACCAATAATGCACCCTAACTCACATGCAACTTACCCTATCTTCCAAAATAGTATACCCCACCCCCTCTTTCTCTCTCCTATTATATCCCATGACCCAAATACCCCCCTCTCTCTCTAAAGGGCGCCATGTCTCTTGTCTTGTAGCTAAATAACCTCCCCCACACTCACACACACTCAGTTTCACTAAAAAAGGTGCCCACAGACCCATCCCCACCCGGTGGTTACCTGATTTTTCTTGTGTTCACACACATCTGCACACAGATTCACCTCTGAACACACTCCCCTCTTGTAATTACTTTATTCTCCATGTCACCTCTCACTTTTTTTCATCAACCCATCTCTCTCTCTTAGTCTCTCTCTCATGAGACTGCTGTTCTGACACATATACACACAGCCAGACAAGTCAGACCCACAGTCACATGGCCTATGTAGATAATGATTTCTTCATTTCTAAATTCTAGAATTTCTCCCCTCTCCTCCCCTATATAAAGAGGGGTCACCATCACACAAAAGCACACAACATCACCAAAGAACACACTATGCACTGTGTGTGCCTAGTGCACACACACACACCCACACCATCACCATCACCGCAATCACCATGCTTGTCTTGAGCATGACCTCTACACCCTTGGCTATGGAAGATGAAGGGCAACTAAATGAAGGATGATGGCCATGATCCTCGTGCGAGTCTTCGCCATCAACTCCCACCTATCCGCCATGTGCTCTACCACTCTCTCCCTTCTCATTCCCCTACCCTATGCTCCCCATTTCATCGCCTAATTCTCTAAATAAAGCTTGAGGTTTTGTGAGTATGTTTTCTTGCAATGTTTTGCCCATGTGAGGTGTGCGGAATCGCCACCCAGTCTTGTGTTTTGGAGTGAGCTTGTGTATGTGTGAAGGGTGTGCGGATTCGCCATCCTTTTGTGATGCCTAAGTACTAAGCCGCTATACCCCCTCCCTCACTCTCTCTCTCTCTCTCTCACTTGATCTCATTCCCATTCCTTTTCATCATTACTCCCAAGCATCCATCTCTCTTGGATGAAAACTTTGTTATGGTGGTGTGTTGTTTGCGTCCTAGCCGCTGAAGCTAGGTGGTGCCCCCTGTTTGCTTTACCATGACAGGCTTGAGGCGCGCCATTCGGTCCCTGGTGTTTTAGAGGCCGTCGGGGTTCGGGGTTCGCTTTGCTCCCGTCATTTGGTGCCCCCACTGAGGATCTTTTCATGAAACCCTTCAGTTTACAAGACTAAAACCCTGAAACTATTAAGAATGGATGAATGGCTAGCAGGATTTGCTAATTCGACGACAGAAGAAGAAGAGCTCCAAGCACAACTAGACGAACTCCGCATCTCCATCGAAGCTCGAGTGCCAGGCGTAACAGTAATCGATTTGCAGTGGGAGAGTCAACCAACACGCCAAACCCAGTGGATATACATAGGCCAAGTGCCAAGAAGAAGAAGGAGAAGGTCGAAACCATGTCCTCAACCTACAACCAACCCACAACAACAAAATGGAAGGAGCTCTACACAATAGAGAATCAACACTATTCTACTTTGAGAATCGGGTAACTCAAGTCACCGAGGTAATTATCAGAGTCAGTTTTCAAGTCGCACCTGATGCTGCAGCACAGATAACGGAAGCATTGGCTCACACTCTCACTAGAGAAACTAGGGATCTACTGAGTTTGTTTCAGGAAAGAACACCACCCTCTCCCACAAGCTTGGACAGTGACTAAGCACCTCTAAGCTTCACATGAATCAGTACAACCTACATCAAGACAGATCACACATACCAACACGTGTACGCTCAATAAAGGTAATATTGAATTTGAAGGCTGACTACCAGCACGTCATTGACACCATGCCGGGTGGGGAGCGGTTTTTGGAGGTTCTGGCATCAGATCAACCATTTGTCTTACCTTTGGTACAAGGCAATGTACCGTTTGAAGTTTTAATTTATGTCCTAGTATAAGAGGGTATACACGCCTCCTTGCAAAGAATAAAAAAACTTTTGCAAGTTAAATAGTGTGTCTTTCTAGCTCTCTCTCAGTAATCATGGCAAGTGTAGCATTTCCAACATTTAAAGGAAAGAAGGGGGAGGATTTGGTAACAGACTTCCTAGATGACTTTGAAGTAGCATGTGTAGTGAGCAACAAAGATACGGATGAATCCCGGGTTAGAATCTTTAAGCATCTCATGAAGCTAGAAGTTAGATCATGGTACAATGCACTTCCACAAGCAACCAAGGATGACTGGGAACCCTTAAAAACCGCTTTTAAGAGGCGCTTTGGGGGAGGTACCACTTCAGAAAAGTTGTGGGACAAGTTGAGAGACTTGAAGCAGGAGGGTCTTTTAGAATATGCCACCTATGAGTCCAAATTTGTGGATTTGTGGGAACGGTGGGTTGAGTCACTGGCTAGGGGGGAAGCTGCACCTGATTTCCTAAAAAAAGATCGGTTCACGCATGGCTTATGGCCGCTTCTCAAGGAGAAGGTGAAAGGTAGATTCCCGGCTACGTACGAGTTAGCCGTTGAGATTGCTCGCCTTAAGGACAAGAAGCTGCGAATGAAAGCCAAAGAAACCGAGTCAACAGAATTAGGAACATCACGTCAAACAACAACTACGACAACCACCATTCCACCACCACCACCGGCTCTTGGGGTAAGAGATGACCAACAAGATATGTTGGCCCATATTACTGACCATCTGCAGAATTTGTCTGTCCACTTAATACAACAAGGGAGGAGTCAAGAAAGAGATCAAGACCCTGGAAGAGCACGACGACAAAACAGGGAGTATCATTGCTACAACTGCGGAGAAGACGGTCACGGTATGTACTACTGTCCCAAACCACGACAAAACTATAATAGAGGAGGTAGGAGGAACCAATTGTCACCCCCTAGAAAAAGAACACCTCCACCCCGAGCACCACCCCCACCAACACAAATTCTACGTCCACCCCAGACACCACTACAAGCATCCATCCCACCTCTTCCACCAGCCCCACCACCTGATCGCCCTGTAAACATCATAAGGCTAGAAGAGAAAGGAAAAGCCATAGTAGTGGATCCACCCAGAGCAAAGGAGAGGGACAAGGGTAAGGAGAAGGTAACCTTTTTAGAACCACTTGAAGCCATGACTGTGAAAAGAGCTAGGAGGGAGAAAGCTACACAATCAGATGATGAAAGAAGCATGAGAGGAGAAACTAGCAAGAGGCCATCCAGGCCACGACGGAAATTGGGCATCACCGACTTCCAGCTAGGGGAAAGTTCTAAGCCCTATGATCTAACCTTGGATGTGGCAGAGCAAGGACCGAAGATTACATGGCCACAGCTGCTACATCTTGCACCAAAAGTAAGGCGACAATGGTCTAAAATGGTAAGTACAAGACGCTCCAAAACAAAGGTAGCCGGAGCAATTTCGGGATGGAACATGGATGACATCCTTCCAATTGTCGACGTAAACATAAAAGGAAAGAGGGTTGGAAACACCTACATTGATGGAGGTGCACAAATCTGTGTGATGAGCGAAGCTATGATGCTTCGATTAGGGCTCGAGGTTGACAGGCCTTCTCCATGAAAGGCAAAGATGGCAAACAACGCAAAAGTAAAGTGTGTGGGTGTGGTAAGTGCCGTGAAAATCAAAGCTTTCAACACTGAGGTAGAGGTAGATGTTTTTGTAATGCCTACTAAGGGGGAGGGCTATCCACTAATTTTGGGAAGGCCATGGTTGATGGCCATGAGGCCTTCTACGCATGACCGGTAAGAAAGGGGAGACAATCTACTACGACATGAGGATTGGCAAGCAGAAGCAAATGAATCTGGAAACATCGGCAGATGAAACCACTAGCGAATCTTCCAGTTCTGAGGAGGAGACCACATCCACCGACGAAAGTGACAGTTCCATTGATGTGATGGGTATCATTATGAAGGATCCACAAAGGGTAAGCACAACTGGTGATCCATCACCGAAAGGGCAACCCAATGAAGAGGAGAGCAAATCACCTGGCCTAGGAGGAAGTAGGTTGAAGGGTATGTTGTCTATGGAATTAACACTTGAGGAGAGAGATAGTTTTTTGCAAATGTTGATGGGATTTCCTAACCTGTTCATTGACAACTATGAAAGAATCACAGGCATTACAGTGGTAGAACATCATATTAAGCTGAAGGAAGGGGTAAAACCAGTTGTGCAAAAGCTACGACGATTGGGGGTCATACAAGAAAAGGCACTCTTGGCCGAGGTAAGGAAACTACTGGAGGCAGGACTCATCTATCCTGTAGAAAACTCAGAATGGGTGTCACCCGTAGTGGTGACGCCTTAAAAAAATGGTAAGTGGAGAGTCTGTGTTTACTACAAACCACTAAATGCAGCTACAAAGAGAGACCACTTTCCTCTCCCTTTCTTGGATGAAATTCTGAATGAAGTAGCAGGTTTTGAATACTATACCGTCTGTGATGGTTATTCTGGATACTTTCAAATACGCATAGCCTTGGAAGATCAGCTAAAAACCACTTTTATCACACCATGGGGTTGTTTTGCATACAGGGTTATGCCATTTGGTCTCACAAATGCACCTGCCACATTCCAGAGATAGGTCACATATGTTTTTCAACCGTTCTTTGGAATATCCATAAGAGTGTTCATTGATGATTTTTGTATATATAGCTCCCGTATTTCACATTTAGAAAAGGTAACTGAAGGTTTGGCCAGGTTGCAGAGCCTAGGTGGGCAATTAAATGTGGATAAATACCACATTGGGGAGAGTAAAGTCATTCTACTAGGCTATGAAATTTCAGCAAAAGGTATCAATGCCGACCCAAGTAAGGTGTCCGCACTCATAGCCCTACCTTCACCAACGACCGCACGTCAACTGGTCTCTTTTCTACAGAAGGTGAGGTACTTAAGTAGATTCATACATCTACTATCACAACTTGTTCTACCATTGCAACAACTCACTCAAAGATCAACTTTCACTTGGGACGAGGAAAGCGAACATCACTACAACAAGGTAAAGGAGGTCTTAGCCACTCTGCCAACTATCTCACCACCTAAGTGGGATGAAAAATTCTATGTCACCTCAAGTGTTGGTGATGACTCATTGGGGGCTGTGCTACTCCAAAAGGATACGACGACATCTTTCATGAGGCCAATCTACTTCTCTAGTCGAATGATGACAGCAGGAGAGAAAGGTTTCACCCATGTGGAACACTTAGTCCTAGCTCTTAGATTTGCAACTACAAAGTTTAGGTCATATTTGCTGCCTAAGCAATTTGTGATTCTAACCACGGATGAAATATTTCCCTATGTTGTACAACACATGGATGTGTCTGCTAGAATTACTAAATGGCTAGTTCGTCTGCAAGAGTTTGACTACACGGTACAGGTAGAAAGCACGACAAGGGCAAGTTTGGGGGGACTCATGACCTACCAAGTCTTTGAAAGGAAGGAGAAGTCCGATTACCTCCAGTACCACCGATGGTAGAAGGAGCATACTCTCTCTACTTTGATGGAGCCTACAAGCGAGCGTTCGACAAAGCAGCTGCAGGCATAGTGGTCTTTGATGACAAAGGGACAAAGGTATTTTCGTTGGGCCAATTGTTAGATTCACATTCTAACAATGAAGCTGAGTATGCAGCACTAACCAAGGGTCTACAATGGTGCGTCTCGCAAGGTGTACAACGCCTTAATGTATTTGGGGATGCTCTACTTCTGGTAAGGCAAGTAAATGGAGCATGGACATGCAAGAATCCTAGTTTAAGGACTCACTTAAGTGGTGTAAAAACCTTGTTGGGTAAGTTTGAAGAAGTTCAAATACACCATATCCCAAGGGCTCAAAACCAAGAAGCAGATGCCCTAGCAAGTGAAATACTACATGAAGTGGTGGTTGGAGCAATAAAACTAAAGCTCCCTCTATTTCAAGGCAGTGATGTCTTGCCTGACATCATGCATTTTTTGGAAACAGGGGAATGCCCATCAGATTTAACAAAGGGACAGAAGCAATGGCTGACGCGGAACGCCACAAGGTATCGACTCATCAATGACGGTTTGTACTGTAAGGGTAAGGACCAAATACTCGGAAAGGTCCCTCTCTCTCAGGAAATCACGGGAGTAATTGCTAGTTGTCACGACGGGGTTTGTGGTGGTCACTTTGCCCTAGACATAACAAGTAGGAAAATCTTGCAGGCAGGCTTCATATGGCCTAGCCTCAACCGTGATGTACACCATTGGTGCAAAACGTGTAAGTTGTGTCAAAAGGCCGGCACTAGGTCACTTATGCCTGAACCACAGACACCTATTCTCTCATATGGCCCACTTGAAAAATGGGGTATCGATGCCATTGGGCCATTACCTAGGGCCAACTCAGGAAAATTCTACATTATCATTGGGGTCGACTACATGACTAGATGGGCAGAGGCTACAACCACCACTAGAATCACAGCGGTAGAGGTAGCTAAATTTATCTACGAGCACATATGCTGTAGGTTTGGCACACCTTTAGAGATCATCTCTGATAGAGGGCCAGGTTTCAGAGCAAACTTGGTAGGAGAATTAATGCAGAAACTGGGCATTACAAGGAGGCACTCTTCACCATGTTACCCTCAATGTAATGGCCTATTTGAAAAGGTAAATGGAATGGTTTCTAAAATTATTACCAAGCACGTAAACAATCATCCTGGAGACTGGGATAAGTATCTACTATCAGCTTTATGGGCCTACAGAACTTCATTTCGTACATCCTTGGGATTCACACCCTATCATCTAGTATTTGGTAAGGAAGCAATCTTGCCCATTGAAGTGCAACTACAACGTCTCAGAGTAATGGCAAGCCAGCGCAGCCCAACATGCATTTGAGAGATCACATCATCAACTTGGAAAGACTGCAGCTGGACAGAGAAGAAGCAATAAATTATTATGCAGCACAAGCATAGCATAGACGGCTTAGCTTTAACGAGCATCTCCGGAAAAAAGAATTGAAGAAAGGAATGTTGGTGCTCCGCTACGACAATCGCTTCGACACGCGCAAGGATAAGAAAATCCTACTCCGATGGGAAGGCCCTTTCATCGTCAAGAAAAAGTATGCCAATGGAAGCTACCAGCTTATGGAGGCTGATGGAAAACTTCATAAAACCAGGATAAATGGTTGGCGACTTAAACCTTATTTTCTTCGATTTGACCAGGCTCCACCTATTGACATTCCAGATGAGGACACACCATGAGCCGCCACCTCCGACTATAATGATCAAACAAATGAGCTAGAGACATGAATGCCTCTAGCCAAAAGGGGAGGGCTAATGATGGGGGCTTTTCACAAGCCAAGCTCCCATACCCCTCTTCTCTCGTCCCCACCCCATGAAAACCCCCTCTTATGGAGGGAGTGATAAAAGACATTGGAAAAAAGTAAGAAAAGAATAAAGTATGAATATGTAAATATTTAAGAAAGGTAAAATAGGTCACCTCATGCCTGCGGGGTAGCCCATCCCCACCTTGCCTCCTTTTTCTTCACTGTTGCCCCGTCGGGTGTCCCTTTTCCTCTCCTCCACTCAAAAGGTCAACCCCCTCTCTCTTCCCCTTGTCCTTTCTCCTTTCTCTCTCCCCTCAAGCTACCCCACCTCTCACCAATAATGCATTATAACTCACCAATAATGCACCCTAATTCACATGCAACTTACCCTATCTTCCAAAATAGTATACCCCACCCCCTCTTTCTCTCTCCTATCATATCCCATGACCCAAATACCCCCCTCTCTCTCTAAAGGGCACCATGTCTCTTGGCTTGTAGCTAAATAACCTCCCCCACACTCACACACACTCAGTTTCACTAAAAAAGGTGCCCACAGACCCATCCCCACCCGGTGGTTACCTGATTTTTCTTGTGTTCACACACATCTTTACACAGATTCACCTCTGAACACACTCCCCTCTCTCCCCTCTTGTAATTACTTTATTCTCCATGTCACCTCTCACTTTTTTTCATCAACCCATCTCTCTCTCTTAGTCTCTCTCTCATGAGACTGCTGTTCTGGCACATATACACACAGCCAGACAAGTGGGGCCCACAGTCACATGGCCTATGTAGATAATGATTTCTTCATTTCTAAATTCTAGAATTTCTCCCCCCTCCTCCCCTATATAAAGAGGGGTCACCATCACACAAAAACACACAACATCACCAAAGAACACACTATGCATTGTGTGTGCCTAGTGCACACACACACACCCACACCATCACCATCACTGCAATCACCATGCTTGTCTTGAGCATGACCTCTACACCCTTGGCTATGGAAGATGAAGGGCAACTAAATGAAGGATGATGGCCATGATCCTCGTGCGAGTCTTCGCCATCAACTCCCACCTATCCGCCATGTGCTCTACCACTCTCTCCCTTCTCATTCCCCTACCCTATGCTCCCCATTTCATCGCCTAATTCTCTAAATAAAGCTTGAGGTTTTGTGAGTATGTTTTCTTGCAATGTTTTGCCCATGTGAGGTGTGCGGAATCGCCACCCAGTCTTGTGTTTTGGAGTGAGCTTGTGTATGTGTGAAGGGTGTGCGGATTCGCCATCCTTTTGTGATGCCTAAGTACTAAGCCGCTATACCCCCTCCCTCACTCTCTCTCTCTCTCTCACTTGATCTCATTCCCTTTCCTTTTCATCATTACTCCCAAGCATCCATCTCTCTTGGATGAAAACTTTGTTATGGTGGTGTGTTGTTTGCGTCCTAGCCGCTGAAGCTAGGTGGTGCCCCCTGTTTGCTTTACCATGACAGGCTCGAGGCGCGCCATTCGATCCCCGGTGTTTTAGAGGCCGTCGGGGTTCGGGGTTCGCTTTGCTCCCGTCACCTTATACGCAGTGCAAGGAGATCTTCCCTGCAAAGCCCCTCTTGCCAAGGTAGTACATTCCATGTGGGAATTGTATCTTCAATCGGCATCACTGGCTTTTGACCATACATTAGCTCCGAAGGCATGTAGCCAGTTACTGAGCTATGTGTTGTACGATCAGCCCATAAAGCATATGATAACAGTTTTGGCCACTCACCAACTCTTCCTTCGCAAGCCTTGGCCAAAGCTTTGATGATAGGAGGATGCCCTCTTTCACTCTTTCCATTGCCTTCAGGGTTGTAAGATGTAGTAAGAGAAAGCTTGATTCCTAATCTAGAAAAGAACTCCCTTGCTTCTTCGGCATCCAGTTCACCTCTATCTGCAGTGATTTTTCCCACACAACCATAACGGCAAATCACCTCATCAAGAAAGAATTTGCACACAGCTTCTGTAGTTTTAGCTCTTAATGCTCTTTCTTCAACCTGGTTAGTTAGGTCCTCTCGTGCAAGAACTAAGTATCTCATCTGCCAAAGTCCTAGAGGCATTGTGACTAGATCCACAACCCATCTATAGTGCATGGCTAGTGGATATGTAGGGTGCAATCCATCACGATGTCGAACATTTGAATACACTTGACAAGTTACACATGTCTCTAAAAACTGAGATACATCTTTATACATACCCTTCCACCAGTATTTTTCTTTCAACTTGGAGAAGGTTGCCCATACACCCCTGTGTTCAGCCCATAGACTCTCATGAAACTCTTGCATGAGCTTTACTTGAGTCTCTGTTTTACATATAACCCATTGTGGTGTAGCACCCTTTTGTTTAGGATGCTTCCACAAGTAACCATCCCTCAAAAAGTACCCATATGCTTTCCTGCGTATCCTCTTGAATTCTTGTTCAGACCAATCATCCTGTTTTGTTAGAGTACTCAAGTAACTTCCAATAAGAAGCCAATCACCTTCATAAAGCTCTTTCAAGAATGATTCAAGTAGATTAGTCATGCAGACATTGTTACCTTTGACATGAGAGATAGAATAGAACTTTATGCCTACATCATCTCCCTCGTCAATCATTTGTGACTCATCTTCATACCTTGCCCTTGATAGCATATCTGCCACTGTATTGTCTTTACCTGCAATGTGCTTAAACTCAGGATTTAAGGACTTAATGTAGGCAATCCACCGCAACATAGCAATGTTTGGAGTTGAGCAGCTTATAATCATCCCAAGAAGTGGTAGACAATATGTTTCTACAACCACACGTGCACCAATTAGGTACTCTTTCCCACTTTTCAAGGCTGTAACCATACCCCATAACTCTCTCTTTATCTGTGGATAGTTTCTTTGGCGAGCACTTAGCACCTTTGCTCCAAATCTTACTACATCCCTGTGTCCTTCTTTGTCATCTTGCCCTATTGCCCATCCAATCCCTATAGGACTGGTGTCTACTGTCACAATTACTGGCCTTTGACACTCATAGTCTACCTTTCTCAAAGTTGTTGCTGACTAGAGCAACTCCTTTAGCTTTTTCATGGATTTTACATGTGCTTCTGTCCATTTAAACTTCTGATTCTTTCTAAGCAACTGATAAAGAGGATCAGCTACATGTGCATAATGTGGAATCCAAATAACATAGAAGACACATGCTCCCAGAAACCTTCTAACCTCACTGATGCTAGTGCACGTTTCTTTTATTCTTTGGATGGCATCTACCTTTGTTGGACAAGGTTTCCCACCATATGGCCCACACATATGGAGAGAGAAGAAGAGTGGATAATTCCACTTTGTTTGATACATCAAGTGCAAGACCTTCTTTGATTAGAGTTGATCTTCCAAGGTTAGCTTGTTGCAAGAATGGCTAGTCTCCCTCTAGGAGAAAGTGTAGGCTTGGGCTTATGTTAATGGCTAAGTACAATTAGGCATTACTACTCGCTCCCTCAAGAATTCCTCTCATCAATGGCTTGAATGCTTGAGTTTCTTTTCAAGGAAGAAGAGGTCCCCTTTTATAGGTGAAGGAAACCCCCAAGGGTTTACACACGAAGAGAGGAGCCAATGTGAATAGGAATTGGAAAAGTTGGAAATGAGTTGTCCCTGCATGATGTGGGCAGACTGGGATCTAGTATTTTGATCATATCTCCTCAACCGTGGCTCCAAATAAAAAAGTAAAAATATGGACAGAAACTTCAGCTCATTAGCTACGATTTTCATTTTAAAATCATTTTCCAATTCAAATTGGAACCTTGTGTAAAAAATTCATCAAAATAGGGTCCATTTCTGGCAGCAAAAGTCTTCCCGTGGTCCCCTTAGCCTAGACTTTCATTTAATTCCAAAGGACACCTCATGCCATATGAAAGCATGACATTGCTCCTTGACAAAGTTTTGTAATCATGCTTGCAATAATGCATTAAAATAAGTGTATCTTTGAAATTATGCCACCTAGTGTCCCACTAGGATTTGATTCCCTCCTAGTAGCTATTTAAAAAGAAATATAAGAAAAATACATAGAATATATATATATTGGAGTTTATCCTAGATATAGGATCTATCTAGGGTGTGAGATGATAATGAAATAGTAGAAATAAAGAATCAATGCTTTTTGCCCCAAGTTAAAGAGGCGGAGCTATTGATGCTTTTCCCATAGTATTTTCTGATGGTAAAGTAAGGATAGGTTACCCTTGAGAAAAATAATAGGATGAGATAGAAGGCTTATTATTATACTTAAATATGCATATGTACATTATAGGAAAGATAATTATGTATCTAAAAAGTTACAAGATAGATCTTGTAGCATGCGTTCACACTATGTACGTGTCACAGCACTACAGCGGGCTAGTGATGTACCTTCCACTAGCAATGCTCCAGAGGGAGCGGATAGCGATGGTCAAGGAGTGAGACGGTCTACTAGAGTCTCTTGTCCAACTGCACGTTTTGATCCAGGTCTTGATTACATCATGTTGACCGATTGCGGTGAGCCAAGCTGCTACCAAGAAGCCATGACAATGGATGATGTGGTGAAGTGGGAACAGGCTAGGGAATCTGAGTATAACTCGATTCAGGCTAATGACACTTGGGACTTGGTAGAACTGCCAAATGATGCAAAAGCTTTACCTTGCAAATGGTTTACAAGAAGAAATTTACCTCAGGTGATCCAAATCCAAAGTACAAGGCTAGACTTGTAGCCAAAGGATTCAAACAGCAAAAGGGAGTCGATTTTGATGAAATCTTCTCGCCTGTGGTCAAGATGACAACACTTAGAACCATACTTGGTCTTGCACCAATTAAGGACATGGGACTTGTCCAAATGGATGTGAAGACAACATTTTTTCACGAGGATCTCGATGAGGATGTTTACATGCAGCAGCTTGAAGGGTTTGTTCAGGAGAATGCATCCTACTATGGAAGCTCAAAAAGGCACTTTATGGCTTAAAGCAGGGTTCACGGCAGTGGTATCATAAATTTGATGCATGTATGAGGTCTCAAGGATATAAAAGGAGCGAAGAGGATCACTGCTTGTACACAAGAAAGCTAGATGATGGCTCGATGATCATTCTACTTTTGTATGTTGATGATATGCTTATAACTAGGAAATCCATTGCAAAAATTGCCAACTTGAAGAAAACACTTAGCAATAATTTTGCAATGAAAGATATGGGGGATGCTACACACTTTCTTGGCATGAGAATCAAAAGAGATCACAAACGTTGTATTCTTGAGTTATCTCAAGAAACATACATTGAGAAATTTTTGCAGCGTTTCCATATGCAGGGGGGGAAAGGATTGAGTACCCCAATGCAGGCATTCTCGAAACTCAGCAAGGAAGATGCACCCAAATCTGATGCTGAACGAGCTGAAATGGCTAAGGTAATATATTCTTCGGCAGTGGGCAGTCTCATGTATGCTATGGTGGCCACAAGACCAGACATTGCTTTTGCAGCGGTAGTGGTGAGCCGATATATGGCAAATCCTGGCAGCAAGCTTGGGAAGTAGTGAAGCACATTCTTAGGTACCTCAAAGGTACGGTCAGCAGGTGCTTACGCTTCGGGAACGGTGAAGCATCCATCGTGGGTTATGCGGATGTAGACTATGCGGGTTGTGTCGACAATAGGAGATCGACATCTGTCTATGTTTTCATATTTGCTGGAGCAGCAATATCTTGGAGGTCATGTCTTCAAGATTGTACGTTGTCTTCCACTACGGAAGAAAAGTACGTTGCATTGTCAGATGCAAGTAAAGAGGCTGTATGGTTATCTCGCATGGTCAAAAATCTTGGCATTGATGAGACTCCAGTGATATATTGTGATAGTCAAAGTGCTCTTGCATTGGCAAGGAATCCCGTGTTTCACTCCTAATCAAAACACATTAAAGTCAGTTATCATCTCGTGAGAGATTTCTTGGCCAAAAAGCTCATTGATTTGGTCAAGGTACACACTGACGACAACCCAGTAGATGCTTAGACGAAAGGCTTCGCTTTGCGGTTTACACCTTGCAGTGAGTTGATGGGTATAGGTTGAAGCCACTAGATTGCTTCACGATTCTACATACCAGGTCACTTGGGCTGCATTGGCCTTCAAGTGGGAGTTTGTTGGGATTCAGGCCAATTGGCCGAACATCCCACTTACTACTAACCCATCTACTAACTTAACCATTATACGCTTATTCTTTAATACAACAGAATCAGAAGCTGCAATACGATAACGTTGTTGTGTGCTCCACCCAAAGCAGGTCTCTCTCTCTCTCTCTCTCTCTCTCTCTCTCTCTCTCTCTCTCTCTCTCTCTCTCTCTCTCTCTCTCTCTCTCTCTCTCTCTCTCTCTCTCTGTGCTCTCGCACTTGCACTCGCACTCGCACTCGCACACGCTTCCCGCGGCACCTTCATTGTTCATGCCAAGTTAATTAAGTATAATGGTTATGTTGCTACCGCTAATTAAGTTCACCCTCTATCTTCTCAAAGTAGTCTCATAAAAATGCTCACTACAGTTCTCTTAATTCTGTTATTCTCAATGTTCATAGGCCTTTTCCATTATAGTGGTATCAGAGCTGTTGGTTTCTCTTTTCTTGCTTAAGAAGAGAGGTTTTTAAGTTGTCCATGAAAGGTTGGACATGTTCATTGCAATAGGTTAAGTGGGACATGGATCTATTATCTTGGTAGAAAAGGACTTAATTCAAGGTACACCATTGGGAACTATAGTTTTAATAATGGAGTCTCTTGGGGCTTGCCTTTGGCTTAATCATTATTGAGCTACTAGCAAGCTCAACAGGAAATATAATCAACCGAGCAATGTTAGACCCTCTCCACTATTCTTTGCAACAATCAACAGTCTCTAAACCACGGGTGTAGCAACTAAGGTTTTTGAGGGTACCAAAGCACAAAGTATTTTATACATAAGTTTAATTAGCATGGATAACAATAATCAAATATTTACAACTTTGATTTTGCACATGAAGGTGCTATTGATGATGCCCCAATGTTTGTTAACTATCTTGTTACTAGGTTGCAACAAGCTATGGGCGACCCTACTTTGCAAGCCGAAGTTACCCAACAACTTTGTGCTTATGAGATTTCCCTTCATCTCCAAGAAGAGAGAGAGAGAGCTTAAGAAGCCTCTTTTTGAGAATCCCAAAAGAAGACTCTCTTCAATAAGAGAAGAGGAGGATCCAATGAACGAGCAAGAAGTGAATCCCCAAATTCCTTTGAAGATGTGGCTCCACAAAGACTCCTCCCAAGAGGAAAATATCATCCTACAATCCTTCTCCTCGTCACTTCGAAAGGGAAGAGAGGAAATAAAGGAAGAAAAAGGCAAGAAAGATGTCACCTCTTCTCCTTCTTCTTCAACTTCCTCCTTTGCCGACGAAAACAGCGGTTATTGTCCTAGAGAATACAAGAGGAGAGGACATCGCAAATCCTACCTTGCTTCGAAAAGGTCCCAAAAGCTAAAGAAGTTCAAAGAGCGAGGAAAGAGTATCTCTTTCCTCACCTATGATGGCACCTTTGGTGCTACCGACAGAGTCTTGGCCTTTATCCAGCAATTTGATGTGGCCTTTGGAGATGAGGGCTTCACGGAGTCCTCCAAGCTACGCCATGTAGCTATGCACTTCCAGAAATGTGCTCGTCAATGGTGTGCTAACCAAAAAATTTGGCAGTAGAACTATAACCAAAAAAATGATCCAAGAGCCCTGTCAGCTTCCATATTAAAAAAATTTAACCAAATCCATGAGGGATCTCAGCCCTTGAAACCATATTCCTCATTAAACCAACTCTCAGACTTGGAGTTTTGACTATACATGTTGCAGCCAACCGAGCCAATACACATGACCCTTAAAGAAAGAACTTTTATGCATAAAGAGGACTCCAACCAATGAGTAAACATAGTCTTAAAATACCATTTTGATAATGTTTAACCATGCATAAGTAATGTACTATGATCGCACCTCACCCTCCTTGCACATAGAGCTAGTTTTGACCTAAAAGGATGGAAAGCAGTATACAAATGCATGTGAGATATCCATGTACATCCTTAAGGTTCCATACATCATATTTCACCACCACATCAATCCAATCATGATGCAAAACAGTCCCACCACTTTGTTCAACCGTATGTCGCGATAACTTCACATGAAGGTAAAAAACAACTTTTTTCTATTTTTGGGTGCACGCACAACATTTTTCTATTTTTGGGTGCACACACAACATGGAAAAGAGTATTTGACCTCATGCAAATGCATCAAGCTCAGCCCTATAACATAAACTAACACCTTATCACATCACTTGAAAATTATGCGAACAACCATGACACAAAAAGAAAGCCACCTTATGCAAAACTACCCATATGGTTCGGATTGACTAACCATAGATCCACACATAAGTTTATGGATATCAAATAGCTGAAATCAACTCACCAAAACTAACTATAAAACATATATGAACCACTTGTCAAAGTCACGACTCCATATCCACCATTATTAGCCCTCTAGCTTATGAGATTCTTGTTAGCTTCTTGCTAGACTATTCTCTAAAATGCTAAGAAATTCTGGAAAGTAGAGAAGACTTGATCCTTATGACACAAAGGATAAACCCACACCTTTCTAGTGGAATCGTCTATAAAGGTCACAAAATAACTAGCTCCCCCTAGAGACTTGGTCGGCATAGGACCGCAAACATTGTTTTATGAGCAAGCTCTAGCTGCAAATGATTCCTATTCAATGGGGGTGAATTATTCCTAGTCTGTTTGCCATAGATACAATGCTCACAAATAGAAAAGTCAAAAAAACTTAACACAGGAGGTAAGTAACCTTAACATGCCAATGTCTTCATTCCCTTTTGGCTCAGATGGCCTAGCCAGCTATGCCGCAACTCAATAGACAACAGCGATATACAATCCTCTTTTACACACAAGACAAACATAGAATAGAATGCTCTATGTTTTAGACCTCTAAGAAGAACAAGATTTTCCTTTTTGATCGTCCTTGAACCATATCTAAAGGTTGTCATGTAGCCCAAGTCATCAAAATGACCAGCAAATATCAAACTCTTTGCTAACTTGGGAACATGTTTGACATTTTTGACTATGAACTATGTGCCATTATGTAGAACCAGCTTAATGTCTCGAACACCATGCATCTCAAGCTCATAAGCATCAAAGAGCTTTAGTATACCATGTGTATGTGCATACGTAGAGAACCATTCTAAGAGGTGTCACATGGAAACTAGTTCCAGAATCTATAACCCAATTTTGAACAAAGCTGGCATTTTCTGTAACAAGAGCATTTGGACTAAGAATATGCTATAAAGACTATAATGTCTAAGGAAGGTTGGACCTCGCTACATCTGCAGTCTTAGGAGAATATACCATATTGAGCTTCTCAATCTTAGCTTTGCCCTTTTCATCATTACCAAACTTCTTATTGTATTGATACTTTTTCTTGTCTCTTTGCCATGCACGATAGTCTTTCTTTAAATGCCCTTTCTTGTGGTAATGATAGCACTCAACGTTGTGCAAATAACCCCTAGATTTTCTACAAGAGTTCCAACGATCCTTGCTTTTGGCATGATTATGAGTGCGACCTCTTTGTCCTTTGCCACTAGCAACATATGCATCACCCTGCTTGGCAAGCTCCATAGACTTCCTATCAATCTCTTCACTAAGTAGACTAGAAACTACATCATCATAGACCAATTTTCCCTCAGGCGTAGAGTTGCTTATGGGCTATGTAGAATATGTCCCATGAGGAGCGTAGAGAGCACAACAAGAAGATAGACCGCACTTCGTTGTCAAATTCAAGTCGCTAGGACAACATTTGATTGAAAAGTACATTGAATGTGTTTGTGTTCAAAAACTGTGTCAGCTTATTTCATGCGAAGCTCAAGTATGTTTTTCATCAAGTAAACCTTGTTACTTGCACTCTTGCTCTTGTACATATCATAGCTTGTCCCATAAGGCTTTAATAGTAGCTTCACCCACGATAATGAAGTACACAAACTTTGTGAGGTGTAGGCAAATAGAGGACCTAGCTTTGGCATCAAGAATTTTACATTGTACATCGTATAGCCATCACCCTTTGGGTGCTCAAAGATTGGTTCCAAGTGACCTTTTTGAATTAACACGTCTTGAATCTGGTCTTTCCATATGGAAAAGTTCGTGCCATCAAACTTCCTTATGTTATAAATACCAACAACCCTCCAAAAATCTCAGTAGTCATGACTAAAAGCTAGTCTTAGAAAGGGCTATCTTTCGGATCCAGTTTTAGAAACAACAAGGTAACTGCCAAAAAACTAAGCCAAAATCGGCTCCACAATGGTGCACGGTGGGCATTGTTCACAACTCAACATACATGAGACACAAATAAGTGCCAAAAACTGATGCAAGCAGTAGACCAAATCCTATGGGGACACTTGCTCTCAAAAGATTTCATGAGCACTCAAAAAATGCATCTCTCAATGCGTAAAGCCTCCCATAGTAAGACTGCTACAAAAATCACTATCAAAAGTGCTTGTGAAATCCTTGTACTTGTATCTAGCAAAATACCTATACCTATGCCTAAAATTATCCTATCAACAAGGGATAAACTGAGATTGTAGTCTCATAGCCAATTCAAAAGTGTAATACATCATGCCAATACATAAATGGAAATAGACAATTAATTGATATCAAAGCGCAGAGAGAGCCCAAAGATAGACCTATGAGCAAATTAATGCACAAATTGTCCCCGTGAGAATGTACATCTCAGACTAAATGCATCTTGACTGGAACTCCAATGCTCAACGCCTGTGTTGTTGATGTCAACTCTCCACCTTTGAGCAGGTTGCTCAAGAAACCGTCTCTCAAGATACCCACGAAGAGTTGTGATATGCTCTACTCAAACAACATCCAATCAAAACTGTGTGTGGGGTAATCCAGTGATGGTATTGATTAGGGTGGTTGATGGTAGGCTAGGTGGGGAAGCCAATGACAAGGACACCAAAAGTAGATGGGATGCCAAAGAGAGTCTGATTCTCTCTCTCTCTCTCTCTCTCTCTCTCTCTCTCTCTCTCTCTCTCTCTCTCTCTCTCTCTCTCTCTCTCTCTCTCTCTCTCTCTCTCTCTCTCTCTCTCTCTCTCTCTCTCTCTCTCTCTCTCTCTCTCTCCCAGCAAATCGAACGATCTCAAGAGCAGTCCACTCCCCCTTTTGCTCCTTTTTCATGCAAGCTATGTTCAGATCATCTCCCCCTTCAACCTAAATCTAGCCGTGGGTTGAGATCAGCCCCTCATGTTGTTGTACAACCCTATAGGCTACTCTGAGTGCAGCCACTTGTTGTCAAGCTTCTCTCTTCCACTGCAACCTGAATCCTCTCTCTTGCTTTATCCCAAGTCCTCAATTGCTTGCTTTTGTCTTCCATGTTGCTCTGTGTGTGTGTGTGTGTGTGTGTGTGTGTGTGTGTGTGTGTGTGTGTGTGTGTGTGTGTGTGTGTGTGTGTGTGTGTGTTACACACACACACACTCCCAAAAGCTTTTCTAGTGCTATAGTAATTGTCTCAAAGCTTTGTCAAGATTCAACACTATGCTCACCAAAGGCCTGCCAACATTTTTTCTTTTGATGCATTGCCTCTCATATTCATGTTTTTGGTGCATTGCCTCTCATATTTATGTTTTTGCGCTACGGAAGCCTTTGCTTTGCTGGTTCCAAGATTTGGCTAGCACTACTTGCCTTGATTTATCTCCAACATTGCCAATTGAAGCTGCCCGCAAGCTCTCCATGTTCCCTATAGATCTACTCCTTCTTGTTGCAGCCAGCTCATGTGCAAGGGGAGGGGGATGGGGTTGGAGATCCACATTGCCATGCCTGTGCACTTTGATACCAATTGATGGGCATGGTGTGCGCGATGCATGCGTGCATGCAGGAAGGGAAGAAGGGAGACCAAGATGGGGGAATTACACATGCTGCATTGTGAGTGTGTGTGTGTGTGTGTGTGTGTGAGTGTGTGTGTTCCTATATTTGCTTATATGAGAAGAGTAAATTAGTCAAGGGATGGTGGGCGGCCACTATAGCCTTTACCCCAACAATAAGCATAAATAGGAGTTTGAAGTCTAAAATATCTTTCTTTACTTATTGCTCTTCCAATTTAATGTAAAACCCATGGGGCTCTTCAAAGTCCAACCTTTCCATTGGATTCAAGACATGGCCATTGCTTAGTCATGCACATATTGCAAACAACTTTTTGGATCTAGAATGCCTTCTATGTCTTTCGTCACTTCCATTCTTCTAAGTATACATTAGATTGAGAAAATGATGGATTGAAAGATCACTCACTAAGGAGGTCTTGGAGTATCACTCTCTATCCTACTATCTATCTTTCGATCCATCTACCTCTTTCTCTCCATTCACCTCTCTCTCTCTCTCTCTCTCTCTCTCTCTCTCTCTCTAACTCTAACTTCTATATATTCCTCTACATTTTTCCTCTCTCTTTTTCAAGTATTTAGCTATCTGTCTGTCTCTCTACATACTGATGGGGAGTTTTCACAAGCCAAGCTCCCATACCCCTCTTCTCTCGTCCCCACCCCATGAAAACCCCCTCTTAGGGAGGGAGTGATAAAAGACATTGGAAAAAAGTAAGAAAAATAAAGTATGATTATGTAAATATATGAGAAAGGTAAAATAGGCCACCTCATGCCTGCGGGGCAGCCCATCCCCACCTTGCCTCCTTTTTCTTCACTGTTGCCCCGCCGTGTGTCCCTTTTCCTCTCCTCCACTCAAAAGGTCAACCCCCTCTCTCTTCCCTTTGTCCTTTCTCCTTTCTCTCTCCCCTCAAGCTACCCCACCTCTCACCCATAATGCACCCTAACTCACATGCAACTTACCCTATCTTCCAAAATAGTATACCCCACCCCCCCTTTCTCTCTCCTATCATATCCCATGACCCAAATATCCCCCCCTCTCTCTAAAGGGCGCCATGTCTCTTGTCTTGTAGCTAAATAACCTCCCCCACACTCACACACACTCAGTTTCACTAAAAAAGGTGCCCACAGACCCATCCCCACCCGGTGGTTACCTGATTTTTCTTGTGTTCACACACATCTGCACACAGATTCACCTCTGAACACACTCCCCTCTCTCCCCTCTTGTAATTACTTTATTCTCCATGTCACCTCTCACTTTTTTCATCAACCCATCTCTCTCTCTTAGTCTCTCTCTCATGAGACTGCTGTTCTGGCACATATACACACAACCAGACAAGTGGGGCCCACAGTCACATGGCCTATGTAGATAATGATTTCTTCATTTCTAAATTCTAGAATTTCTCCCCCCTCCTCCCCTATATAAAGAGGGGTCACCATCACACAAAAACACACAACATCACCAAAGAACACACTATGCACTGTGTGTGCCTAGTGCACACACACACACCCACACCATCACCATCACCGCAATCACCATGCTTGTCTTGAGCATGACCTCTACACCCTTGGCTATGGAAGATGAAGGGAAACTAAATGAAGGATGATGGCCATGATCCTCGTGCAAGTCTTCGCCATCAACTCCCACCTATCCGCCATGTGCTCTACCACTCTCTCCCTTCTCATTCCCCTACCCTATGCTCCCCATTTCATCGCCTAATTCTCTAAATAAAGCTTGAGGTTTTGTGAGTATGTTTTCTTGCAATGTTTTGTCCATGTGAGGTGTGCGGAATCGCCACCTAGTCTTGTGTTTTGGAGTGAGCTTGTGTATGTGTGAAGGGTGTGCGGATTCGCCATCCTTTTGTGATGCCTAAGTACTAAGCCGCTATACCCCCTCCCTCACTCTCTCTCTCTCTCTCTCACTTGATCTCATTCCCATTCCTTTTCATCATTACTCCCAAGCATCCATCTCTCTTGGATGAAAACATTGTTATGGTAGTGTGTTGCTTGCGTCCTAGCCGCTGAAGCTAGGTGGTGCCCCCTATTTGCTTTACCATGACAGGCTCGAGGCGCTCCATTCGATCCCTTGTGTTTTAGAGGTCGTCGGGGGTTCGGGGTTCGCTTTGCTCCCGTCATTTGGTGCCCCCACTGAGGATCTTTTCATGAAACCCTTCAGTTTACAAGACTGAAACCCTTAAACTATTGTGAATGGATGATTGGCTAGCAGGATTTGCTAATTGGACGATAGAAGAAGAAGAGCTCCAAGCACAACTAGACGAACTCCGCATCTCCATCGAAGCTCGAGTGCCAGGCGTAACGGTAATCGATTTGCAGTGGGACAGTCAACCAACACGCCAAACCCAGTGGATATACATAGGCCAAGTGCCAAGAAGAAGAAGGAGAAGGTCGAAACCATGTCCGCAACCTACAACCAACCCACAACAACAAAATGGAAGGAGCTCTACACAATAGAGAATCAACACTATTCTACTTTGAGAATCGGGTAACTCAAGTCACCGAGGTAATTATCAGAGTCAGTTTTCAAGTCGCACCTGATGCTGCAGCACAGATAACGGAAGCATTGGCTCACACTTTCACTAGAGAAACTAGGGATCTACTGAGTTTGTTTCAGGAAAGAACACCACCCTCTCCCACAAGCTTGGACAGTGACTAAGCACCTCTAAGCTTCACATGAATCAGTACAACCTACCTCAAGACAGATCACACATACCAACACGTGTACGCTCAATAAAGGTAATACTGGATTTGAAGGCTCACTACCAGCACGTCATTGACACCATGCCGGGTGGGGAGCGGTTTTTGGAGGTTCTGGCATCAGATCAACCATTTGTCTTACCTTCGGTACAAGGCAATGTACCGTTTGAAGTTTTAATCTATGTCCTAGTATAAGAGGGTATACACGCCTCCTTGTAAAGAATAAAAAAACTTTTGCAAGTTAAACAGTGTGTCTTTCAAGCTCTCTCTCAGTAATCATGGCAAGTGTAGCATTTCCAACATTTAAAGGAAAGAAGGGGGAGGATTTGGTAACAGACTTCCTAGATGACTTTGAAGTAGCATGTGTAGTGAGCAACAAAGATACGGATGAATCCCGGGTTAGAATCTTTAAGCATCTCATGAAGCTAGAAGCTAGATCATGGTACAATGCACTTCCACAAGCAACCAAGGATGACTGGGAACCCTTAAAAACCGCTTTTAAGAGGCGCTTTGGGGGAGGTACCACTTCAGAAAAGTTGTGGGACAAGTTGAGAGACTTGAAGCAGGAGGGTCTTTTAGAATATGCCACCTATGAGTCCAAATTTGTGGATTTGTGGGAACGGTGGGTTGAGTCACTGGCTAGGGGGGAAGCTGCACCCGATTTCCTAAAAAAAGATCGGTTCACGCATGGCTTATGGCCGCTTCTCAAGGAGAAGGTGAAAGGTAGATTCCCGGCTACGTACGAGTTAGCCGTTGAGATTGCTCGCCTTAAAGACAAGAAGCTGCGAATGAAAGCCAAAGAAACCGAGTCAACAGAATCAGGAACATCGCGTCGACCAGCAACTACGACAACCACCATTCCACCACCACCACCGGCTCTTGGGGTAAGAGATGACCAACAAGATATGTTGGCCCATATTACTGACCATCTGCAGAATTTGTATGTCCACTTAATACAACAAGGGAGGAGTCAAGAAAGAGATCAAGACCCTGGAAGAGCACGACGACAAAACAGGGAGTATCATTGCTACAACTGCGGAGAAGACGGTCACGGTATTTACTACTGTCCCAAACCACGACAAAACTATAATAGAGGAGGTAGGAGTAACCAATTGTCACCCCCTAGAGAAAGAACTCCCCCACCCCGAGCACCACCCCCACCAACACAAATTCTACGTCCACCCCAGACACCACTACAAGCATCCATCCCACCTCTTCCACCAGCCCGACCACCTGATCGCCCTGTAAACATCATAAGGCTAGAAGAGAAAGGAAAAGCCATAGTAGTGGATCCACCCAGAGCAAAGGAGAGGGACAAGGGTAAGGAGAAGGTAACCTTTTTAGAACCACTTGAAGCCATGACTGTGAAAAGAGCTAGGAGGGAGAAAGCTACACAATCAGATGATGAAAGAAGCATGAGAGGAGAAACTAGCAAGAGGCCATGCAGGCCACGACGGAAATTGGGCATCACCGACTTCCAGCTAGGGGAAAGTTCTAAGCCCTATGATCTAACCTTGGATGTGGCAGAGCAAGGACCGAAGATTACATGGCCACAGCTGCTACATCTTGCACCAAAAGTAAGGCAACAATGGTCTAAAATGGTAAGTACAAGACGCTCCAAAACAAAGGTAGCCGGAGCAATTTCGGGATGGAACATGGATGACATCCTTCCAATTGTCGACGTAAACATAAAAGGAAAGAGGGTTGGAAACACCTACATTGATGGAGGTGCACAAATCTGTGTAATGAGCGAAGCTATGATGCTTCGATTAGGGCTCGAGGTTGACAGGCCTTCTCCATGAAAGGCAAAGATGGCAAACAACGCAAAAGTAAAGTGTGTGGGTGTGGTAAGTGCCGTGAAAATCAAAGCTTTCAACACTGAGGTAGAGGTAGATGTTTTTGTAATGCCTACTAAGGGGGAGGGCTATCCACTAATTTTGGGAAGGCCATGGTTGATGGCCATGAGGCCTTCTACGCATGACCGGTAAGAAAGGGGAGATAATCTACTACGACATGAGGATTGGCAAGCAGAAGCAAATGAATCTGGAAACATCGGCAGATGAAACCACTAGCGAATCTTCCAGTTCTGAGGAGGAGACCACATCCATCGACGAAAGTGACAGTTCCATTGATGTGATGGGTATCATTATGAAGGATCCACAAAGGGTAAGCACAACTGGTGATCCATCACCGAAAGGGCAACCCAATGAAGAGGAGAGCAAATCACCTGGCCTAGGAGGAAGTAGGTTGATGGGTATGTTGTCTATGAAACTAACACTTGAGAAGAAAGATAGTTTTTTGCAAATGTTGATGGGATTTCCTAACCTGTTCATTGACAACTATGAAAGAATCACAGGCATTACAGTGGTGGAACATCATATTAAGCTGAAGGAAGGGGTAAAACCAGTTGTGCAAAAGCTACGACGATTGGGGGTCATACAAGAAAAGGCACCCTTGGCCGAGGTAAGGAAACTACTGGAGGCAGGATTCATCTATCCTGTAGAAAACTCAGAATGGGTGTCACCCGTAGTGGTGACGCCTAAAAAAAATGGTAAGTGGAGGGTCTGTGTTTACTACAAACCACTAAATGCAGCTACAAAGAGAGACCACTTTCCTCTCCCTTTCTTGGATGAAATTCTGAATGAAGTAGCGGGTTTTGAATACTATACCGTCTGTGATGGTTATTCTGGATACTTTCAAATACGCATAGCCTTGGAAGATCAGCTAAAAACCACTTTTATCACACCATGGGGTTGTTTTGCATACAGGGTTATGCCATTTGGTCTCACAAATGCACCTGCCACATTCCAGAGATAGGTCACATATGTTTTTCAACCGTTCTTTGGAACATCCATAAGAGTGTTCATTGATGATTTTTGTATATATAGCTCCCGTATTTCACATTTAGAAAAGGTAACTGAAGGTTTGGCCAGGTTGCAGAGCCTAGGTGGACAGTTAAATGTGGATAAATGCCACATTGGGGAGAGTAAAGTCATTCTACTAGGCCATGAAATTTCAGCAAAAGGTATCAACGCCGACCCAAGTAAGGTGTCCGCACTCATAGCCCTACCTTCACCAACGACCGCATGTCAACTGGTCTCTTTTCTACAGAAGGTGAGGTACTTAAGTAGATTCATACATCTATTATCACAACTTGTTCTACCACTGCAACAACTCACTCAAAGATCAACTTTCACTTGGGACGAGGAAAGCGAACATCACTACAACAAGGTAAAGGAGGTCTTAGCCACTCTGCCAACTATCTCACCACCTAAGTGGGATGAAAAATTCTATGTCACCTCAAGTGTTGGTGATGACTCATTGGGGGCTAGGCTACTCCAAAAGGATACGACGACATCTTTCATGAGGCCAATCTACTTCTCTAGTCGAATGATGACAGCAGGAGAGAAAGGTTTCACCCATGTGGAACACTTAGTCCTAGCTCTTAGATTTGCAACTACAAAGTTTAGGTCATATTTGCTGCCTAAGCAATTTGTGATTCTAACCACGGATGAAATATTTCCCTATGTTGTACAACACATGAATGTGTCTGCTAGAATTACTAAATGGCTAGTTCGTCTGCAAGAGTTTGACTACACGGTACAGGTAGAAAGCACGACAAGGAAAAGTTTGGGGGGACTCATGACCTACCAAGTCTTTGAAAGGAAGGAGAAGCAATCGAAGGAAGGAGAAGTCCGATTACCTCCAGTACCACCGATGGTAGAAGGAGCATACTCTCTCTACTTTGATGGAGCCTACAAGCGAGCGTTCGACAAAGCAGCTGCAGGCATAGTGGTCTTTGATGACAAAGGGACAAAGGTATTTTCGTTGGGCCAATTGTTAGATTCACATTCTAACAATGAAGCTGAGTATGCAGCACTAACCAAGGGTCTACAATGGTGCGTCTCGCAAGGTGTACAACGCCTTAATGTATTTGGGGATGCTCTACTTCTGGTAAGGCAAGTAAATGGAGCATGGACATGCAAGAATCCTAGTTTAAGGACTCACTTAAGTGGTGTAAAAACCTTGTTGGGTAAGTTTGAAGAAGTTCAAATACACCATATCCCAAGGGCTCAAAACCAAGAACCAGATGCCCTAGCAAGTGAAAGACTACATGAAGTGGTGGTTGGAGCAATAAAACTAAAGCTCCCTCTATTTCAAGGCAGTGATGTCTTGCCTGACATCATGCATTTTTTGGAAACAGTGGAATGCCCATCAGATTTAACAAAGGGACAGAAGCAATGGCTGACGCGGGAGGCCACAAGGTATCGACTCATCAATGATGGTTTGTACTTTAAGGGTAAGGACCAAATACTCAGGAAGGTCCCTCTCTCTCACGAAATCACGGGAGCAATTGCTAGCTGTCACAATGGGGTTTGTGGTGGTCACTTTTCCCTATACATAACAAGTAGGAAAATCTTGCAGGCAGGCTTCATATGGCCTAGCCTCAACCGTGATGTACACCACTGGTGCAAAACATGTAAGTTGTGTCAAAAGGCCGGCACTAGGTCACTTATGCCTGAACCACAGACACCTATTCTCTCATATGGCCCATTTGAAAAATGGGGTATCGATGCCATTAGGCCATTACCTAGGGCCAACTCAAGAAAATTCTACATTATCATGGGGGTCGACTACATGACTAGATGGGCAGAGGCTACAACCACCACTAGAATCACAGCGGTAGAGGTTGCTAAATTTATCTAGGAGCACATATGCTGTAGGTTTGGCACACCTTTAGAGATCATCTCTGATAGAGGGCCAGGTTTCAGAGCAGACTTGGTAGGAGAATTAATGCAGAAATTGGGCATTACAAGAAGGCACTCTTCACCATATTACCCTCAATGTAATGGCCTATTTGAAAAGGTAAATGGAATGGTTTCTAAAATTATTACCAAGAAGGTAAACAATCATCCTGGAGACTGGGATAAGTATCTACTACCAACTTTATGGGCCTACAGAACTTCATTTCGTACATGCTTGGGATTCACACCCTATCATCTAGTATTTGGTAAGGAAGCAATCTTGCGCATTGAAGTGCAACTACAAAGTCTCAGAGTAATGGCAAGCCAGCTTAAACAGCCCAACATGCATTTGAGATATCACATCATCAACTTGGAAAGACTACAGCTGGACAGAGAAGAAGCAATAAATTATTATGCAGCACAAGCAGAGCATAGACGGCTTAGCTTTAACGAGCATCTCCGGAAAAAAGAATTAAAGAAAGGATTGTTGGTGCTCCGCTACGACAATCGCTTCGACACGCACAAGGATAAGAAACTCCTACTCCAATGGGAAGGTCCTTTCATCGTCAGGAAAAAGTATGCCAATGGAAGCTACCAGCTTATGGAGACTGATGGAAAACTTCATAAAACCAGGGTAAATGGTTGGCGACTTAAACCTTATTTTCTTCTTGACCAGGCTTCACCTATTGACATTCCAGATGAGGACACACCATCAGCTGCCACCTCCGACGATAATGATCAAACAGATGAGCTAGAGACATGAATGCCTCTAGCCAAAAGGGGAGGGCTAATGATGGGGGCTTTTCACAAGCCAAGCTCCCATACCCCTCTTCTCTCGTTCCCACCCCATGAAAACCCCCTCTTAGGGAGGGAGTGATAAAAGACATTGGAAAAAAGTAAGAAAAATAAAGTATGATTATGTAAATATATGAGAAAGGTAAAATAGGCCACCTCATGCCTACGGGGCAGCCCATCCCCACCTTGCCTCCTTTTTCTTCACTGTTGCCCCACCGTGTGTCCCTTTTCCTCTCCTCCACTCAAAAGGTCAACCCCCTCTCTCTTTCCCTTGTCCTTTCTCCTTTCTCTCTCCCCTCAAGCTACCCCACCTTTCACCAATAATGCACCCTAACTCACATGCAACTTACCCTATCTTCCAAAATAGTATACCCCACCCCCCCTTTCTCTCTCCTATCATATCCCATGACCCAAATACCCCCCCCCTCTCTCTAAAGGGCGCCATGTCTCTTGTCTTGTAGCGAAATAACCTCCCCCACACTCACACACACTCAGTTTCACTAAAAAAGGTGCCCACAGACCCATCCCCACCCGGTGGTTACCTGATTTTTCTTGTGTTCACACACATCTGCACACAGATTCACCTCTGAATACACTCCCCTCTCTCCCCTCTTGTAATTACTTTATTCTCCATGTCACCTCTCACTTTTTTCATCAACCCATCTCTCTCTCTTAGTGTCTCTCTCATGAGACTGCTGTTCTGGCACATATACACACAGCCAGACAAGTGGGGCCCACAGTCACATGGCCTATGTAGATAATGATTTCTTCATTTCTAAATTCTAGAATTTCTCCCCCCTCCTCCCCTATATAAAGAGGGGTCACCATCACACAAAAACACACAACATCACCAAAGAACACACTATGCACTGTGTGTGCCTAGTGCACACACACACACCCACACCATCACCGCAATCACCATGCTTGTCTTGAGCATGACCTCTACACCCTTGGCTATGGAAGATGAAGGGCAACTAAATGAAGGATGATGGCCATGATCCTCGTGCGAGTCTTCGCCATCAACTCCCACCTATCCGCCATGTGCTCTACCACTCTCTCCCTTCTCATTCCCCTACCCTATGCTCCCCATTTCATCGCCTAATTCTCTAAATAAAGCTTGAGGTTTTGTGAGTATGTTTTCTTGCAATGTTTTGCCCATGTGAGGTGTGCGGAATCGCCACCTAGTTTTGTGTTTTGGAGTGAGCTTGTGTATGTGTGAAGGGTGTGCGGATTCGCCATCCTTTTGTGATGCCTAAGTACTAAGCCGCTATACCCCCTCCCTCACTCTCTCTCTCTCTCTCTCACTTGATCTCATTCCCTTTCCTTTTCATCATTACTCCCAAGCATCCATCTCTCTTGGATGAAAACTTTGTTATGGTGGTGTGTTGTTTGCGTCCTAGCCGCTTAAGCTAGGTGGTGCCCCCTGTTTGCTTTACCATGACATGCTCGAGGCGCTCCATTCGATCCCCGGTGTTTTAGAGGCCGTCAGGGGTTCAAGGTTCGCTTTGCTCCCGTTAATACCTATCTCTTTGTTGATGCCGTGTGTATTTCTTATTGATGTGTTTGTGCATTTGAGTATGTGCACATGCAATAAAGAATTTTGATTGTGTACACATTTGAGTGTGTGCACATGTAATAAAGAATATTGTGTCAGTGCGTCCACACACATTTTGTCCATGTGCGCATTTGTACATTTGTGAGGGTGGATCCATGTATGTTGTGTGTGTGTGGCCATTTGTGTGAGCATATATGCTTGAGCCTTTTGGTGTGCAATTGTTAGTGTGTGAGGATGCACTTATACAATTTGTGTGCATGCTTGCACTTGTGCATGGATGTGTGTGTATATTGTTGACAATATGGGAGGGGGGGGGGGGGGGGGGGGGGGGGGGGGAGAGAGAGGGAGGGAGAGAGATTTTATTATTGTCCTCGGAGGTCAAATATGACCTATGGGACCAAAGTTACATGTGATGTAGTATGTGTATGGCTGATGAGTGACTCTTGATGCTTCAAAATTGTCGTGATGAGAGTCGCAATGGAGATCCCACACTCTGGCTCGAAGAGGAAAGTGTGTAGGTCTAAGTCATGGCTGAAAATGTGAGAGTAGAGTTCGGATGTGACTAAAAAATCTGAGCAATCTAGTAGAGTGTGGTACTCAGACTCTCGAACTTACAGTGAGCATAATGTGCACAATCCATTTGACTATTCTCCATTGCCCCAACGCCCTATCTTGCATCGAAGAGAATGGGAGCTAAGCCGAATGGCTGCGATAGTGAGTATCGCCGACAATGGGATAGGCTCAAGCATGTAAGTGTGAGTACAGTTTCCTCTTTCAGTGAAGAACATGGTTTTGTAGTTGGGGGCAATATGGGTGGTGTAATGTATGAAGCATGACCCACCGGATTTCTCCCAAGCTATAATACATTGGCATTGTAGAAAAGCTTCACTCACTTGGGAGTCAATTGAAGCATCATGTAGCAAGTGTAATGCATCCCATCTCCCAAACCACTTCTTTATGTCTTGCATCCCTCCCGTGCTCAAGATCTTACTTTTTTGCATCTTTTGAACTTTTTTGCTTGCTTCCCACGCAATTGTAGGAAGTCGATATGAGGGGATTTGATGCATCTTTATCATGTACTCCACAACCCTTTCCATGCCCATAACCTCAATTGGAAGAGATCCCGACTCAAGAAGTAGGAGCATATATGGTGTTTGTGTCTTAACTTGGAGAAAGTTTGTAAGAAAACACTTTTGGACATTCTCAAACTCTTTCTAAATAGACTTTGAGATGCTCCCACCCCACACTTCAACTCCATAAAGAAGAACTGGTGTCACCAATGCATCAAAAAGTATTTCTTGAGAACCCAACACTTGATGTTTCCCGCATTACACATGTTCTCAAATGCAAAATATGCTCTCTTCCCCACTTTAAAATGATGCATAGCACATTCATGCCGCTTGTGATTGGACGAAACCACAAGGCCAAGGTACTTAAAGCTCTCAACAACTTTTAGTGTCTCATTGTTGTACACAATGCATGGCTTCTCCTTATGGTTGGTTTTCACAAGCATAACCTTTGTTTTGGATTCATTCACAATCAGCCCACTATGCAAGCAAAAGCTCTCAAGGACAACCATAAGCTTTTGTGCATCTTTTAAAGTTTGTGCTAGAAGCACTACATCATCCGCATACAACAAAAGCATGATTACCGCATTGCAAAAAATGACCTCTTCAATGCCTTCCTCTTGCATAAAGTCAAGTACCATTTGTTCCAATTGATCGATGCATAGACCAAAGGGAGTTGATGACAACAGACATCCTTGTTTAACCCCAATAGTGCTTACAATTTTTTTTTAAATTCCTCTTCCCATGCACAATTGACACATCACCTTTTCATAGATTCGAGAAACCGCAAACATAAACTCACTTGGCACTTGGAGTTCTTCCATCCTTCTCCACAAATGGTTATGTGGAATCATATCAAAGTCTTTCTTAAAGTCCACAAAACAACAATACAATCGCTTGCCTTTCAATTGACTTTCCTCCATGAGAACACAAAGAGTGACAAGATGATCAATGGTGCTATGGCATCGACCAAAACCCGCTTAACCTTTTGCATGCTTGTCATTCTCTTCAACCCAGTCACTCAATTTCATCTCCATTATGCACCCAAACAACTTTATCATAAGAGTTGTTTACATTCTTCACATCCCCTCCTTTGTGCAAAGGCTTGACCCAATTAGTACTCCAACCATAAGGCATACCATGCTGAAGTGCAAGGTTAAACACATCACACATCCACTCATGGGTAAAATCTCCCATCCATTTTATCATCTCCGACTTGATTCCTTGAAGATCTCCCTCTTTGCGTGAGTGGCCAACTTTTCAAGCCTACCGCATACATCCTCAATGTTGGAATTAGGATTGCAAAGAAACACACACAGCTTGGAGAAGACGAAGGAAGCTCAAGGCACACAATTGAGAGTGTGTTGCTTAGTGTGCAATGGAAAGATAGATAGCCCTAGAATGAATGGGCGTATATACAATGCACGAGGAAAAAAACCTCCTAAAGAGGGAAAAAATGCCCCGGCGGTCCTAGTGTGTTCACACACATCACTACCACATGTATATGGTAACAAATCCCTCCTAGAGTGATGGGGTGAACGAGAGCTGGCACATGAGTAAAGGGAAGTGCCATGCCCTGAGGATATGATCAGTCCACAAAGGGGAGTAAGCCCAAAGCTTTGCAAAAAGCTTCGAACTTCTCACAAAACAATACCTTTGTGAAAAGATCTGCAAGGTTGTCCTGTGTTAGCACATAAGCCAAGCTGATCTCTCCTACTGAGAGACTCTCCCTGACATAGTGGTAATGCACCTCAATGTGCTTTGTGCGAGCATCAAAAACTGGATTCCTCGCAATTGCCAATGCGCTCTGACTGTCAGTGTAGATAGTGTTGACAGTGTCCTGTCCGACACCCAAATCAGCCATAAGGCGTCTGAGCCATACACACTCAACCGTAGCTGTGAAGATTGCCCTATACTCAGCCTCACTACTCGAAGTGACCACAGTAGGTTGCTTCTTGCTCAACCTTGATATACATGGACTTCCAAGCATGAAACAAAAACCACTTGTGGACGCTCGTGTGTCAAAACAACCAGCCCAATCTTAGTTTGAAAAAGCATGTAAGTCTGGCGGCAATGATCCCCCCTTGGGATAAAACAAGCCAAGATGTAAAGTGCCACTAAGGTAGCAAAAAATCCTCTTGACAGTATGCCAATGCTTAGACCCTGGGCTATGCATAAATCTACTGACCTGTGAGACTGCAAACTGAATATCCGGCCTCTTGTTGCATACATAAATGAGGCATCCAACAGCAGTTTGGTAGAGAGTGACATCAACAGGATCGTCAGCATCATGTAGACTCAACTTCAAACCTGCTTCCATAGGAGTGGCAATAGGTTTGCAATCCTCAAGTCCAAACTTACATAGTAATGTCTCTATGTAACTTTCTTGACACAAGGCAATACCACCATTACACTGCTTAAATTGTATGCCCGTAATGATGCAACAGCCCCAAATCTTTCATCTTGAAAGTAGCATTCAAATCAGCCTTAAAATCAACAATATGTGCCTCATTGAGACCAGTGATCAACAAATCATCCACATAAAGAACAACAATGAGAAGTACATTGCCCTCACGCTTTACATACAATGTGCTTTCTGTTGGACTGTTATGAAAGCCTCGTTTGACCAAATGAGTGTTAGCCTTCTCATACCAAGCACGATTCATACAAAGCCTTCTTAAATCTGCACACTTTCTCCTCTTGACCTTTCTTGACAAAACCGCGAGGCTGCGTTACATAAACTTCCTCAAATATGTCTTATTGATGTACATCCCAACCAAAATGAGTTACCAATGCACATAGAAAACACACAGTAGTCATACAACAAGTGGGAGCAAAAGTTTCGTCATAATCTATGCCTTTTTGCTACGCATAGCCTTTTGCAACAAGTCGAGTCTTATGGCGATCAACCTCACCATTCGGCTTGCGTTTCAACTTGTAAACCCACTTTGTACCAATGGCCATTTTTCCAGGAGGCAAATCACATAAATTCCATGTGTCATTTTATATAAGTGCATCATATTCTGATTGCATGGCAACCATCCAATTTTTTGAATTCTGTGCTTCATCAAAAGAGAGAGGTTCATCAACATCATGTAAGCTAGACACAGCCAAAGCATAACAATCTGATGCATAAGATGCATGGCGAGAGCCTGAACAAGTACGACTAGACAAAGGTGCATCCAGTTTACTGTCACGCAATGTATGCACCAGCCATTTTGGCATACCTCTAGCCTGCTCATTTCCAGAATTTTTCCTCATCAAGTACATCATGTACATCTGCATCAGTAATAGGTTGATCTGTAACATTTTTAGAAACCCCCAAAGGCTGCACATTTGCCTCATTGGAATTTACATTCAAACTTCCACCACTGAAAAGAGGCAACAAAGTGTCATAAATGTCCTGTGAGCTTACATTACTGTCTCTAGTACATGACAGCAAGGGCTAAACGGAATCTTCCACAAACACTACATCCCGTGAAACCAGAATGCACTTTGTTGGCGGATGATACAACTTGTAACCTTTGCTTTTAGCACTATAACCAACAAAAATACATTTGACATCCTTATCATCCAATTTTTTGCGATGTGTTTGTGCCACCAAAGCATATGCCAAACAGCCAAAAACACGCATGTGCTCAATAGAAGGCTTTCTATCATGCCATGCTTCATATGGAGTAATAGACTACAAAGCTTTCGTAGGACACCTATTTAGTACATAAGTGGCACACATGATGGCCTCAAGCCAAAAAGAATGTGGCAAAGCTTGACTTTTGACCATACATCGTGCGATTTCTGTAAGTGACTTGTTTTTCCTCTCAGCAACACCATTTTGTTGAGGTGTATAAGGCACTATACATTGGTGTTTTATCCCATGACTAGCCAAAAATGCACTAAATTCATGAGACATATACTCCACCCCTCGATCAGAACGGAGGGTGCCCATAGTACATTTCGAGAAATTTTCAGCCATAGCAAAAAATTGTTTGAAGCATATAAAAACTTCGGCCTTCGCTTTAAGCGGAAATACCCATGCATTCCTGGAGTAATCATCAATGAAAGTCACGAAGTAAAGGTAATTGCCCAAGGATGGATTTTGCATGGGCCCACAAACATCACTATGCACAAGCTGCAACCTGCACGTGCTGCAAATGCAGCAAATTGACAAAATTCAGATGACCAAAATGTGCATGCCAAAGTTTTGCATCTGAAATAGCCATTGAATCTGCAAGTGCATTTGCAAAATTTTGTCCACATTTGTCATACAAGGTGAGCTTATATAGCCCACAACACAAAAGCCCAAATGCAACAATTTCATCACCAAAACTAAGATCATGAACTGTACATCTGTCATCCACAAATTTGACTACAAGTCCAAGTCTAGCGAATGCAGATACAGACAAAAGATTCTTCTTGATCCCATGTACATAAAGTGCATCAACAAGTGTGAAAGAACGACAATTTGCAGCAGCAGCAGTAAGCACAATCTTTCCAACTCCTTGAGCCAGATAAGAGGCATTAATGGCACAAGTGACAAAATTCCCATGAGGGATAGACTCAAGAGAGGTGAACAATTCACGATGTGAGGTAATGTGCTTTGTAGCACCACTATCAAAATACCACACATGTGAATCTGCAACAACTGACATGCATACATCATGGACACCAGGATTGTAAGTGCACTATGCACTAAAAGCCCATTCTAAATCAACATCAGCATCATAGTCTCTTTTTATAGAAGACACAACAATGGCTGCATTTGTAGTGGAAACCAGCATTTGCAGTGGAGCCACCCTCTTTCTTCTTAGCCTCTTTGGCCTTCAACTTAGCACACTGCTTGACCAAGTGATACAAAATGGCAACGCATCTTCTTTTTTCCCTTATCACCAGAATTTCCAGACGAATTACTGCCAGCAGAAGCATTAGGAACATAAGTTTTGCCACTCGTAGCAGAACCACAAGAAGTGGCTGCATTGCTATTACCACCCTTTGTTTAAGAAGCAATAAAAGCATGTTCAACTGCACGCTGCCTAGTCCTGTTTTTTCTGGAAAGTGACTCTTGCAACAGCAATGTGCATAATGCATCAAACTTGACAACTTCAGAATTTCCTTGGGTCATAAGTCTCCAAGTACTAGCAAAAGTCTGATAAGAATCTGGTAAGGCATCAAGAACAGTCTGCACAAGGGAACTATCTGAAATAAGTTCACCTGCAAAAATAAGTTTCTCATTGATATCCTTGACACTAGTAAGGAAAGTGTCCATATCATCTTCCTCATGCATAATCTTTGATTCCATCTCTTTATGCAGCAAAGCAATTTTAGCCTCATTGCGGCTTGCGTAAAGACCTATTAGAATATCCCAAGCCTGTTTTGCAGATTTCACTAAACGAATGTGAGGAGTAATGGTGCGCTTCATAGACAATGCAATCAACACATGATCCTGTGCATCCTTTACATCCCAACGAGCTTGTTCTACCGTAGGCAAAACAACTCTAATAGAAGCAATCCAACTCCAACATCCTCGACATTGCCTACATCCTCAGAACCAGGAATCAATGCCTTGCACAATATTCCTGACACCCTTTGACACAAGAACATGTTGCATCATATAAGCCCACATTGGGTAATTGTCCCCATCCAACCTGTCCTCAATAGCAAACATCTTGAACACATTTGTGCTGTTGTCAGTAATGGTAAATGATGCACCCGATGTGAAAACTGTCGGAAAAGAGGAGAAATGAAGCGGGAACAACACGTGCTATATAGCACAAACCGTAGAAGACTATAAGGCACCTATTATGCAATAAACGACACTGACAAAAAATTTGCACAAAATGACAAAATTGCCTGTGCAGACCTACCTGTAGTGGAAACGGAGGCCGAAATGAGCCCGAATCAGAAATCTGAGCATATCGAGCTCTACGAGTTTTCCTAAAATATTTGTCGACCTGTGAATGCTTGCCAAACCTCATTGAAATCAAAGAAAATGAGCAGGCGTGTGCTGGAGCAGCTGGCGACTAAGCCCGGGAGGATGCAACCTGCTCTGATACCAATTGTTGGAATTAGGGTTGTAGAGAAACGCACACAACTTAGAGAAGATGAAGGAAGCTCAAGTCACACCAATTGAGGGTGTGTTACTTAGTGTGCAATGGAAAGATAGATAGCCCTAGAATGAATGGGCGTATATACAATGCACGGGGGAAAAAACCTCCTAAAGAGTGAAAAAATGTCTCGGCAGTCCTAGTGTGTTCACACACATCACTACCACATGTATATGGTAACACTCAATAGTAAAAAAAGAGAGCATACACGGGAATGAACCATAAAATGGCATTTTTCAGCATTTGGTTGCTCATATAATTGCCTACAATGTGTGTACATATCCACAAGACTCAAGTTACTAAAATTCTCAACGTGCTTGCCTCTCAAGTTTCTCCAAAATTTGTCACATGCACATGCCTTTTCTTGGACTTGAAAAAGTTGTTGCTTTACTTCCCATCTTCTTCTCTTCTTTTGAATCAATGCCTTGTATGTATGCAAATGACTTTGATAGTTGTCTTTGTCCATAGTTGCATCAAGCTTTTGAGCATCTTGACATTCTTTATCAAACCACCTTTTGCATGATCTATCTTTGTTGATACCATGGAGATGCTTTATGCCAAAGCATTCTTCGGCATAATAACTTTCTTGAAAGCTTCCCATTTAGTTTCCAATGCCACGTCATATTGAAGCTTTGTCATCCATAACTTTTGCTCAACCATTTCAATGTACATTGGTGCCCATTTGAAATCCATACATAGTGATAACTTCTCTTCCCTTTGGCTGAGATTATCATTCTTAGTTGCTTCTTCACATGCAAGGTCAATACATAAGGTCCGATGGTTTGATTCTAGGTCCATTGGCCAAACATAAAACTTTTTATGTGATACATGATGGCTTTGTAGAGTAGCATATAGTCAATCACACTATCCCCATCATGTTTTCTACATGTAAATCCATTGGTTTCACTCCACAAAAACACACCTTTGGCAATGAGCATACCCGTGCTATTACATGTGTAATAATAACTTTTTATAGTGATCTGGCTCTTTCTCATCCATTGAAGTACGATCATACAAGTGAACTCCCTCCAACTCTCTTGAAATGTATGGCATATCAAATTATTGAGTATCATGTTGCAATGTTTTTGTGCAAGCATTCATATCCCCAAATACAATAACATCACCTTCGCTTTTGAAATAAGCAATGTGCTCTTCTAAATCAATGTGCATGTGTCATTTTCCCTTGTATGATAGGCTATATTCAAGTATTGTTGCATGCTTGCTACGGATCTTGTCTGTTGCAAATTCAACCCACCATCTAACAACATAAGTATGCAAAGAAATAACATTTATATGGGCCACTAGCAAAAGTTTAATTAAACAAAACATGATGAGAAATAGGATAATCATTACATTGTATTCACATGAATGTTGTCGTGTCATTTTGCAAACATGAGGTGAAAGACTGGCATTTGAATGTATTTTAGTATTTTGGTTATCTTATGATTATGCCAGAATGTCAGAGAAGGTATGCAAGCCCAAGTGCACGGATTTGATGCTTACAAAAGAAAGGGCTTCTATGTGAAACGCCTTTTAAACCATGCAAAGCAAGTTGGGAAGCTTGAAGCCATGTGGCCACTGATACAGAGAAAAGTGGGTGAGATATTAACTTTAATGTATGAGAGAGATCGAAAAGCTATTCTGTAAATCTCTTGCAAAAGGCGTTTCCCATAAAAATGGTTTGTCTAGGTTGAGGGAAAGGCTATCTTAAACATTTTTGCATTTCACTCACATAGGCAAATTCCACATGGATTGGGATATATTGAAGCTTTTATGCTCTGTTATTTTCAGAGGGCTGCATAAAGAAAGAGGAGCAGAGGAAGGGAGAAGGGAAAGAAGAAGAGAGGTCTATGCTTCTTTAACGTGCTCTACCTCAACGAAGGGGAAGAGGAGAAGAAGGGAGAAGCGTGTCTCAAGGGTTCTTGCCTTGTTCTTGCTCCCCCAACGAATGGAAGAGAGTAAGAAGAAGGAGAAGACTTCTCTCTAGGTTGGGTTGATGTTTGTTATTACTAGAAGTAGGGTTTTGACAATTTGGGTGGTGTAGCTTTAGCAGAGTTGGATCAGAGAGGACTTGGAGTTTTGTTTGAAGATAGTTGATAGGCTATTGGTGATTTCTCCTTGGGGAATGTGTAGATGGAGCATAAACCGATAGATCATGCTTATGGCCGTTTGTACTTGTTGAAGAAAAATGATTAATCTATTCAATTTTTCTCACACACACGCGCGCGCGCGCACACAGAATAGACTTGATAGTGATAGCGTGTAAGAGAAGGAGATGTAGACACAATTTCTACACACAGAACTTAGCATAAGAGTTGAGAAAGGAGAATCTTGCAAGAGTGGCTTAAAAATGTAGCCTCCAAACTCCACAGCACCTCTTGTGGAACTAAGTATTTAATTTTATTAATGATCTATTTTATGTGCCAAGCATTTGAGGCCACTCTTTACACTTTAGTCCATTAGTGGTGGCTATCACTTATTGCAAAACTCTTTAGAGGATGGGTTCTCACTAAATATATACAATGAAGCCGTATTGGTTTATTGGCAAAAATAACTACAACATTGTGCAAATGTAAATGGCCAAGATATATTATTTGACGCCTTCTCTTTAGTCCCAAAGCTCCAATCTACATAGCATCATCTCACTATTAGTAAAAATAAAAGATAAAATAGTAACTAGCCATCACATACAAGCTATCCTCATTGTAATACTAACCACATACAATAGGAGGGTGCCCAATCTCGTAACATCCTCCCACCATGGATAGTGTAACGGAATTGGACTTGTAACATTGAGAGTAGTGGAGATAAGATAATTGTAGTTAGCATTTCTTTATGAGAATTCTTTATGAGCATAAAGAGAGTACTTTGGTAGAGGATAGCCAAATAACCATTAAACCTAGTTAACTTGGCATGAACAATACTTGTAAAAGAGAGAGAGAGAGAGAGAGAGAGAGAGAGAGAGAGAGAGTTAGAGAAATTGACAACAATTGAGGACCGGATTTACTTGGAGCTAGCCCCCCCTCCAAAAGTCTCTTGTATTATAGATTCTCCCATGAAGAGAGACTTGGTACAATACAAGATTTGTGTTCCTTGAGACCTCATTGATGCAATGAATATGGGAAGCTTCATGCGCCAAGATTATGCCCTTAGCTAGCTTACAAAAGCATTAACTTGTCCCCGGCCTCAATCCCAAGACCTCAAGCACCTTCAAAGGTGGAGAGCGCTAGCAAGGAGTGAGGGTAGGGAATAGGAAGAAGAAGTAGCATACGAGAAAGAACTACTTTCCTCACTATAGATTACTCTTGGAGCTTAGCTTATCATAGTAATTAGATGGTAGAGACGATGAGAATGCCATCGAAGCTTGGCTCTTGGTTGGATTTGCATTCCATAGCCAAGAGTTGTTGGTGTAGGCTCTCAACTTCTCAAGCTTGGAGAAGGAGTCGAAGCTCTTGCTCAACACAATAATAATGAATGAGTATATGTGTGGGGGGGAGAGAGTATACCCACAAACACACACCCTTCTTGCTTTGGTCAACCCCCTCTTCTAGCTCATTTGATTGGACCTCACCAAGCCTAGCCAATCACATGCTTTAGTCATATCAAGCAACATGGGTAGCATTTGGACGAGTGTCCTCCTTTCCCCTTTGAGAGAGAGGGCTTGAATAATGCTTGGATAAATATTTAAATAAACTAAATTCTCATTGGACTCCTTTAGAGGCCATCTAATAGGCTTTAGGCACAGCATGAAGGCAGCATGGGTAGGTGCTTGACATGTCTTGAGTCTTGGGCTTTCCTTGTGTGTGTGTGTGTGTGTGTGTGTGTGTGTGTGTGTGTGTGTGTGTGTGTGTGTGTGTGTGTGTGTGTGTGTGTGTGTGTTCTCTCTCATCCCCTACTCTTAGGGCTCACCCCTCTCTTATGTGGGAGTCAAGTTTGACCTTGGAACACCTCAAGCACCTAAAGCACCTTAGTCATCAAGCATGACAAGCACCTCAAGCACCTTAGTCATCAAGCACGACAAGTACCTCAAGCACCTTAGTCATCAAGCACGACAAGCACCTCAAGCACATCCCTAGCTTTGCCTAAGGTTTAGAGCACCCTAAGGTCCTAGGTCTACGGACTTTTGACACTAACCTTTGGAGGTCTTTAATGAAGCTAACCTTAAGGTCTTCTAAGCTCCATTACCTGCTCATTGCTCTTTAGTAGACCATCTCTCTTTTTGGACCCTTAATGAGAAATAGCTTTCTCTCCCTTTTGATCCAGTGTTGAGATATATCTAAAAGCTCATAAATATATTCTAACTCTTGTTCCACATAACTATATTCTAACTCTTCTCTCCCTTTTGATCCAGTGATGAGATATATCTAAAAGCACATAATTATAATCTAACTCTTGTTCCATTTCATTTTTCCACATTAAATGATCAGTTCAATATGAGAAAATCATTTGGGATAGTTAAATATTAGATTTTATGGCAGATAGCAAATGTCCTCAGTTGCTCAATAGAGAATCAATTGGATTGTGAGTGATGGAAAGTGTGGAGAAGGTTTGGAAAGTTTTGAAATAAATTTTCGCGCATCTATTTAGCATTTTATCTAGGGTGGCCTTTAGAAGTCAAAAGATAGCGGTTGTAAACCATGCGGTTGTAAAATTATTCGCAGTAGACGCAAGATTAGAAAGACGTGAAGCAAGAGTAGGAAGAGAATGACCATACACAATTTCAAATGGAGATTTACCTGTAGCAGAGTGAGTCGTATTGTTATAAGCAAACTATATAATATGCGGGTAATCATCCCATTTCTTTGGTTGAGAAGAAATATATGCTTTTAATAAATCAATGATGCTACGATGAGTGACTTTCATTTGACCATTAGACTCAAGATGGAATGTAGAAGTAAAATCAAGTGTAGTACCAAGATTTTTAAAAACTGTAGTCCAAAAATCACTACAAAATTTGGAATCTATGAGGTATCATTACCTTTGGCAAACCATGATAAGAAAAGACAGCTTGAAGAAATAGAAGTGCAGCTTGATGTGCTATGAGACTTTTCTTGTATGGAATGAAGTATGCTTGTTTAAAAAAACAATCAATGATAGTCCATATCATATCATGCTTGTGAACAGAGAGTGGGAAACCAGTAACAACCTCCATACAAACGTATTTCCAAGGTTTTTCAAGAATGGTTACCTATTGCCGATTTAATATTTTGGAAAATCAAAACAAGATGAGATATATTGTTTAGCATCACTTTTTATAGCATGCCTTCTAAAAAGTAGTGAAAATCCTCTATGACGAGCATAAGGTGGTTTGTGTAGCTCTTCAATGATTGAAAGACGAAATGGTTTTGTGACACACAATTTCTACTTGAAATAAAGAAAGTTTTATTGTATAGTCTATTTCAAAAATGTGTGCACAAAATTGTCAAGCATATTCAACCATGTGGTTTTGAAATCACCATCTTGTGCATAAGTATCATGCATAGAATTAAATAAAATGCTTGTGATGGTTAATATATTATTATGAGAGGATCTTTGACTCAAAGCATCAGCTACAACATTTTCTTTACTAAGTTGGTATTGAATGTTGAACTAAAAACTTTGTGTCATGCCAAGGGTAGGACTATAGGAGGGCACGGCCCTGGCCAAGGGCCGATGGATACACATGCAGTACAGGGGCTATATATAGCTAAGAGCGAAAGGGCCAAGGGCCTATAGATAGGTATGCTTGGGTGGTTATTGGCATGTCTATCTCCCTATGCCCTTTCCATGGTATCAGAGCTCAGGGGGGAGAAGCAATGGAGGAAGGGGGAAGGAGATTAATCGATTGCATGAGGCATGCATGATCTCTCTCTCTCTCTCTCTCTCTCTCTCTCTCTCTCTCTCTCTCTCTCTCTCTCTCTCTCTCTCTCTCTCTCTCTCTCTCTCTCTCTCGTTCATGGAGAGCTTGAGCCACAGAGAAGATCTCTATTTAGGCGGGGAGGTCGAGGTCGACATTTACTCGCGTGCAGCAACCCTAAAGGGGGGAAAGCGACCTGTGCAAAATTGCATGCAATATGGTTTGGCGAGATCGCCATGGCATGTTGGGGATACTTCGCTTCTTGAGCATGGCTAGAGGAACACCGCATAAGGCGCGAGCTCGCTCTGTCTCTCCGGTGTTGTCTGTTGCGATGCTGCCATAGCCGTGTACAGACCACGATCGCCCTTTGTTTAAAAAAAATTGACCTTTTGAGGTTTGCAAGGGTGCGTTCCCACCTCCCTCAAAATATACAAGCAGCGACCAAGCCTCAGACCTTCGAAGGCCACCATTCAGGTGCTTTGTCACATCAATCGATAACAGCAGGCAATCCACACGGTCATGAGTAGGTACACACTCATGCAAACTTCATGCATGGCACGATGAGATCGAGGAGATCCGGTGCCAAGGCAAAGCCTATAGATCGATAGGCGAGTTCTATCATTCGATTAGTATTTATGGATAAAAAGTCAAGGTCATTTTCATGGAGGTGCATGGTGCAAGGTCTATGAGCCATCGAACGGACTCCAAACCGCCACGAACACATCCATTATATGGCAATCAAGTGGAGTTTTTGATAAGGGAATCAAAACTTTCAAGGCACGCATACAGCAACTCACATGGTTGAGATTGTTACTGCAGCCAAGGGCTTATCATTTCATTTTATTTTATTTTTTTCTCTGTATGCATGGCATACTAGTACGACGACCGTACCACAATCATCATTTCATATGCTTATGCTCTAGCACTAGCTACTCTACCAAGGACGAGCTCAATTATTATTGATGTTTTCAAACATTTTGTGTTTATGTTATTCACAAGCAAAGTGCCATGTTTAAAATTACCTTCATACAGTCACAATCACATACAAGGTCAGTGGCTTAAGCGGTGATTTATGGTATCTCTCTCTCTCTACGAGGGCGTGGTACCAGGTTACGATACAGACAAGGTCTGCACGGATCCTATGCAAGGGGCATACAACCCGCTCCAATAAGGGATTTTCCTTGGCCCAGCATTCTCTCTCTTTCTCTCTCTTTCCAACTTTTATGCGCGGAAGGTGAAACTAGGCATGATTTTATTGCACTCTTTCTATGATAATACAATAACAGAAAGGCCTAAGAGCCATCACTTACCACCTCTTTGGGCATGGCTAAGAGCCATCTGTTTGTAAATGGCCAAGCAAGTCTTGCCATTAGTGTTTTTTTTGGACATTATTTTTGCACTACACCCTTTAAGTGTGCAAGTCAAGTTGAGTTTTTGAACGTCTTAAAATCGTCCGGGCTTATCTCTACCAAGGTGTAAGGATGAAGCGAGCATTTTAGACCGTACCACTACTCACAAAAACCCCATATTGTGGATTTTTGGATGTGACAAAGATCTAGTTGTGTATACGACTCCAATTTTAGTAGAGATCCTATTAGCACTAAGCGTGCTTATATGAGTATAATTTGGGGTAAGACCCAACACGTGATTACTAAATCACTTAGTAAGCATTGAGGGTCCATTCTTGGAACCTTCACAATTCCATTCTTGCATTTTCAAGGAAAGAAGTCCACAGACTGCCACGGGGTAGTGAAAAAGTTTCAACTTCCAACGCAATGTACTGCCACGGGCCAACCCAAGGGGGATCACGCACATAGAGGCCAAGGGCCGGCTGCTAGTAGAGTAGTTTTCCTACAAAGTTTAACCACAGGGTTTGGATTGCAAAAGCAACCCCCAAGGTTATCTGTGCAATATTACTTGCATTTCACTTCGTGTTCCTAGGCCTTTGCACGCAGGCAAATTTGGCAAGTGCTCTTCACTTCGGATAAGTGAACACAGTGTTTAACCTACAGGTACGCATCTGTTTTGGTTTTGTTTCTTTTGGTTTGATTTTTCATGTAGAATGCATGAACTATGTTTTCATACATTTTTGCTCTTAAGAGATATGACACGATCATCTAAAAGCCAAGTAGTTTGGGCTGTAGTGTCCAACATAAGTTCCTGCATGATGTAGGTATAGACCCACTTGTAGGGTTTATTTGGCACATGTTGTCACATGGGATACAACATGGTCTAGGGACTCAAGGAGTTTGGTTTAGCCAGTGCGGAGAAAGGCTAATGAGGGTCCCTCTCACTCCCGTCGTAGAGTGTTTGCAGTTACCTCCACACACAAGTACATCTTGTACTTGTAGGATGTTCTTTTTTCAAACATCCTTAGTTGAGACATATTCCACATGTGGCAAATATGAGTCTCTGGGACTGACACTGGTGCCCACTATTTCAAGTATGTGTCATGACAAGGTCCCTAGGTGCTAGTCAAATCTGTTTTCTAGACCATTTTCAGCATGACGTATCAGGAGAAATTTCGGTGGCCAGAAATTGTCGGATACTTAGAATGACTTGTTCAAGTACAAGTACTGCTAAACAACATTACAGATGGTTTTTTATACATATAGCAAGGCTCTGAGTTGTTAATGAAAAAGTTTCATTGTTTGTCCCTAGAAGGGATTAATGTTTCACCTTCTATTATGGTTCAAACATTTCAGCAAGGCTTGAAAATGCTTGCAACTGAAAGATTTAGTTTCTTTTCAGAACTATTTACATTCCTCTTTACTGGGTGCTAGGCACATCACATTCGCCATAAGTATTGGCAAGGAGAATCATGGATATCCAGGTTCGGATCTATTTTTTGCTAAATGCATGCACACTAGGTGTTATGGGCCCTAGTGTTTAGCAAAAGCTGATTTGGAACGGCGTGTGTATTCATCCAGTTGTTGCTTATGAAGCATTTTGCACTCTATGTGCAATATCTCTATGAGATTGCTTTTGGGTCTACCAATCACCAACAGAGGTCATGGCTCGGTTTGGGTGCTTGTGGATTTTTCAAGTTAACCATGATAGTTATTCTGGACATTGTTGATTCCCAGTCATGTGGAAAGATTGTCTGTAAACCGTGGGGGAAACACATGTCAGTACTATCAGTTATCCAAGGGGATAGGCAAATTACAAAGTGTAATCTTGTGCTAAGGATATGCAAAGTGCGTACATTAGCACCAAGCAATCCAATTAATAAGCATTTATTGCTCTACTTGGAGTTTGCTTACCATTAGATAAAGCATGTTTGCGATTAGGTTTAGTCTCTTCATGTTTAAATCAGGTTCTCAATCTTGAACACTAGTTATGGTGGGATTGTTTACTGATGAAATTGAGAACAAGTCAAGGACTTACACTTGGCTGATGAGTTATGCACCAAGTTACTTTCACGGGAAGTGAAAAGCGGTACTCTTTCAGGTACATCTTTGTTGTGATAACTCATTTAAGCATGCTCATGTGCCTATTCTAAATGGAGTCTACACACTAGATGGTTCCAAAAGGACAACAATGTGCAAAATCAGGATGTTATTCTTGATTTCATTGAACCTCCTATTGTACCGTGTTTTGGTCAAACAAACAATTGGATACATGAAGGATACCACTCTGGAAAACATTAGTGTTCTTATGAAGATCCTAACTCTTTTGTTTTTGTGGACGAAAATGCTTCTCCAAAGGGGGAGTAATGTCATGCCAAGGGTAGGACTATAGGAGGGCACGGCCCTGGCCAAGGGCCGATGGATACACATGTGGTACGGGGCTATATATAGCTAAGAGCCAGAGGGCCAAGGGCCTATATATAGGTATGGTTGGGTGGTTATTGGCATGTCTATCTCCCTATGCCCTTTCACTTTGAATTAAAGCAACCCACTTAATATGCATGTCATCTACTAGAGGTTGAAACAATAAATACTTGATACTTTGTTGATCAATTTTGATTATCAAATCAGCACCCATCAAATAATGTTTCAACTCTTTAAAGCATGCACTACAACGGTCAATTCTTTGTCATATGTACTAAAATTTAATTCAGAAGGTTTAAATTTACGACTCTCAAATACGAATGGGTAGTTATCTTGCATAAGAGTTACACCAATACCTTTTCCACTAGCATCAATGACTACAACAAAGAATAATCTATCAAAATTAGGCAATTGTAATACATGTGCATTAGTTAAAGCATTCTTGAGTACAATACATTATCTTTCTAGTGAATCAATCCATACATTAGGAGTGTTTTTCTTTAACAGGAGAGTCAGATAATGAGATTTATAAGCAAAATCAGGAGCAAACTTCCTATACTATATGCAAAGATCAATGAAAGAGCATAGCTCATGCAGATTTTTGGGTTTAGGCCATGATTGGATAGCTTCAATTTTCTTAGGATCTACATGAATTCCCTTTTTTGATATAGTGTCGTTCTAAATACTCAATTTCAGGTTGGAAAAATGAACTCTTTTCAGGACTCTGGTATAAGTGGTTTTGTGAAAAAAGATCAAACGTGTCAACTTTTATGTTCTTGTTTAGATTTATTGAACACCAGAATATCATGTGACAAAATTTTGATGGTCAATAAAGTTTATGTTCATCATACATGACAAGAAATTTATAGTGCTCGTTTTGAATGCAGTTTTGTAAATGTCTTCCTCAAAACATTTCAATAAAGTTTATGTTCATCATACAAGTGAAGGTGGCTGGTGCATTTGTTCGACCAAATGACATGACAAGAAATTTATAGTGCTCGTTTTGAATGCAGTTTTGTAAATGTCTTCCTCAAAACATTTTGACTTAGTGATACCCCAATTTAAGGTCATTTTTGCTGAAAATGTTTGCCCCTTTCAGTTTGTCTAGTAGGTCATCGACTCTGGGAATAGGAAACATATTGCTAATGGTGATCTTCTTTAAAACCCTGTAGTAGTCAATACACATATGAAAGGTTCTATTTTTCTTCTTAGAAGTATTGGAGCTTCATTGGTGAACTACTAGGTTTAATAAGCCCTTGGTCAAGTAAGTGGGTGATTTGGTTTTATATATCATTGTGTATAGTTGGGTTTACAAGATAGGGTGCTCAACAGGGAGGTTCACTACCTGGTATAATATCAATTTTATGGTCTTTAGGGCGTATTCCAAGAGGTAAATCATGGATAAAACAATCTTTAAACTGTGAGAGAAAGTTGTAAATTGTTGTGGAGTTTCAGTTTTAGCGGAGAGTTGCTTTACAAGCACTAGGTATTTTCTCCCTTGCTTTCTAATGGCTCATTTGGCTTGAGTATGAGTGTTTGGCCAAAGCAGCTTACACACATATTGTAAAGCCAAATTTTGATATATTGTACCTTTTTTTTTTGTGAACCATGTAAATGAGCCATGTAATTTGATCCTAGAGTTATAGAATTTCGAGATGCAAATGTCTGATGATGTACTCATGGCCCATAGTAGTTGGCTGTTGTCATTTTTGAAAGCCCTAGATCTAAAGGTTAATAGCTCTAGTTTAAAAGGGATCATTCTTTTGGAAAAAGAAGAGCTTAGTTGTACATTCAGTCAAGCGGCTACTCAGCTTAAATTTGTAATCAAATTTTCTCATGATTGGGTAATCTAGATTCAATTCCAAAAACTGCGTTGTGTTCCTTGTCTCTTGCTCTTTCTTCAAGTGTAAGCACATTAAGTTTTGTTGTGGTTTGTGACTACACGTTTGCGAGCCTTATCTTCAATTTTGAGCATTTAAATCACTGTTTTTTGACATTTTCACCATAGGAGAGTGTTATTAGGCCTTGGGGCGACTTGTTTGAATGCTTTTGTTACATTTTTATGATCTGGTAAATGAGGGATCATGATTTTGGTACCTTGTCAAATTACTGTCACACTTTGTAAACTTGTCCCCTTAGACCAAATATAGCTTCCCTTAATGTTTCGTGGCTATCCGATTCCATTTAGTCATTGAAATGGCATGATGACCGAGAGTGGTGAGATAGGACATAGGTAGTTTTTTCAATCTAGGAGTTGGTGATTTTCTTGTTGAGTTAATGTGTTTGCTTGTTAGGTTCACTTCTTGAGGACTGACACCCTCAAAGAGTTTTCATGCCCCATTCAAGTCACTTCTTTGAGTATTGACATGAGTATGTTAGTGTCTGATAGCTATGTATAGACGTCTATCATAGCAGCGACCCGCTAACATTGGCGTCGTTGCTAGGAATGATCCTTAGGTGGTGAGTGACCTAGTACGCATTTAGAGTCTTCTTTATCCAGAGAATTGTCTTCCATTCCATACACACTAGCAATGAAACAACTAGACTTGGGTTTAGTGCTTGATGGAGTCTAGAGTCAAGGGATCGGCTAGATCTATCCTTGAGGGGCAAAGAGAGTTGTGAGTGAGACAACAAAAGCATTTCATTCTTCAAATTTTCTCTATGCTTTGAGAGTGTTGTTCTGTTTTTCATTTACGGCTTTTATTTGCATCGTTTTGTTCCTTTTCGATTCAAGTCACTTTCTAGCACATAGGAGTAGGGTAGATAGAAACCAACACCATCAAATTGGGCTGAAAACATTAGGACAAAAAGGGTTGAAAACCATACTTTGGACAAAAAGACCATAACTCTGCAATCTCAAAAATTTGATAGTAGAGACATTAAAGTTGATCCAAAACCAAAAAGAGGGTGCCACAGGGCCTTAGAAAACTCCTTAGAAGCAAACTAAGAAGTTTTAGCAGATTCTACAATGAAACATGGATTGCAATCGATATCCCCTTGAATTGGCTTATTGAAGCAAAACTGAGACCAAATGACAGAGTACGTAAAGTTTTGGCAAGCATTTTTTGGCGATCATCTTTTTTGAATCTTATAAGAAAGTTCTAAAAAGATTCTCTCTCCCAACCCTTGATAGTTGAGAATCCGCTCTTTTTTTCTCTCTCCTCATCCTTCATTATCCTCATCCTCTTTCTCTCTCATAGAATTTTTCCCTTGGTGAATATACCTTGTTTAAACATTCATTATTTACAAATCTCCCTCTTTTTTGCCTCTCTCATGTACACTCATACACATGCACACTCATATATAAACACAAAAATACTCTCGAATCATTACACACACACACATACACACTCAAACATCATATTGAGCAACAAGTTACCCACCAATGAGATAATGATACACCCTAATCATTCACAATAAGCAAATTTTAAGGGCTTTTAATCCAAAATAATCCAATCCAACTTTGCCTTGATAAATCAATGGATGATCAACATTCAAAGACTAGTGAAACATACTCATATAAACTAATATTGGAAGGCTTAAAAGTGAATATCTTAAAACAACAACTGCAAAAAGATAGATATGGAGTGAAAAAAACAGTACAATGTTCTCATATGGGTTCACAGGCTTATTGCTCTAACACTCACTTACAATGGTAGATTTCGTTGTCACTAGTGTCATCGTTGTTGTTATTGTCATTGTCATTGTTCTCATTTTGGCTCCATTGGCTTATCCTTGCAAAGAAATGTATATCATCCACACTTCTACCCAAGCCTCCACATGTCTCTCGAAGTCTATACACTCCTATGGGGTGTGATATCCATGTTCCCTCCAAAGCATTATTGCATTATGGGCAAAAACGATGACTTTTTCAACATCCTCTTTGTTTGGTTGTGCATTTTCATCAAACTCATACATGGCATTGAATAGGGAGGCCATTTGCACCTTGTCCTCCATATGCTTTTTGAATATAATAGAACATTCAATAAAATCTCACTTCAAGATTAAATATCTTCGGTTAAATTATATACAAACCAAGGATTATTTAACATCACAAATGCACTACCTCACTAATAAAAAAATAGAGAGTGATCCCTTGCAAATTTTAAATATAGTAAGAAGAACAAATACCAAGTCTGAAGGTGTCATTGCATAGAAAATGAGTACATATGAAATAAACAATACAACATGGATTTCAGGTTCCCGGTGGTCACAGTTCTAGTGGCGGCTATGCTGGTGCTGCGCATGTAGGTGGGGGCCCATGGGTAGCGAGGGAAATAGTGACCTATAGAGAGATTGATTGTGGTATGGCCAACCTGGTACTATAGGTGGTGATCTACTCAAGAGTAGAACAGACGGCACAATGGACTCCTGGGGACATGGTAAAGGCGATGTGGGTGGTTGTGACTGTGCTGAATGTGAAACATCACCCAAATGAAGAGTGGACCCTAGCCCATTAGAAAGCCGTTGTTGTGGTAAAACACAAGCCATAAACAATTTGTGGTCTTGATCGATGCTAATGCAATGTCGTTGTAGATGCTCACACTCCGTCACCAAGCCACCGTATCCAGTAAGACAATCCAAAATTGCATCGCCAATCGTCTTGAATGTAACCAACAACCACATGTAGAATATTATGTACATTAGTGGACAATGCAATGACAACTATATATATTGCCCAACCCCCTTGTTGAACATTTATGTTCAACCACAAAATGCCTTTATTAGCCTAAAAACTACAAAACTAGCAAACATTGTGAGCAAATAAAAAAAACCACTAGGGACTTCAACCACTCCTCAACTTATCGAGCAAAGAACTCTCTCCTCTTCACACCAGGCCAAAAGGTGCTCCGATGTTGTCTAGCATCCATGGTGCCTCTCGGAATGGTTATCGGAATGGCATCAATACCATCATTTTCGGCTGCCACATCTCCGGCCTGTATAATGGAACAATTGGAAGCCCATCAAGTGTGAACATTTCTAGCATCAAGGGATCAACCTACAACATGGTTTATGTTTAAAACGAAAGCACACCAATATCTATCATGAAAATCATAGAGTAATGTTAAGAACTTATCGAATCCGTGAAATCGTCTATAACAACATATGTGCGTGAAAACATCTGAAGGAAGATGGTACCAAGATGGCAAAAATTGCACATGCAAGCCTCATCGGTAATGCATGCCAAGTGTATGCTCGACATGCTGCACCATCGAGTAATAAGAATTGTGCAGCTACGGTGAACACACTAGCGACAACCTCGATAGCGAATACATTCCAATGGGGGATGCCACCAATGCCAGGTCTAAGTTTGCAATGTGTCAGTAAGTCCGCCCCCTGGGTCCACCCACACAAGTTGCACCACTCCATACCATTGATCATGATCCATTTTGCCGATGTGAGAGAGGGACCTCACCAAACAACGGATCATTCGGAGGCTCTTGCAATGCATAATACCATGTTTATGAAGATTGAATGATTGTCCAACGACTTCAAAATAGAAATTAGATACTGAAGAGTCATAAACTCACTCAAGATTGATTTTTGGATCCATAAGCGCCTTTCCTAAATGGTCTACATCAGAGAGGACTGCAAGATGTACGGGAACCATTCATGTCTGCATCCAAGTGTGCCGAAACTACCTCACATCCATAATGTAATCAATTTTTGGGAATCAATTTCATTTAAACATCATGCATTGACTTATAGTTGTGTGTTTTTACCTCATGGAAAGGAAGCAAGTGGTTTGAAAGGCCTCGCTAAAAGTGGGTGGCTGCCCTCACTTTGCTTAATAGCGATGAATGCGTATGATCAAACCCCTAGATCTCAAACCACGAGATGGACTCAACCTACATGATTCCAAGCATCACTTAGAATCACCCTACTCAGAATCTAAACCACCACTTTACTGTTCTCTCCTTTCAATATGCTACTCTTCTAAAATTTTGCCAAATTCTTCAATGACTACTCGTCCTCTCTTCTTTCCACATGATGGTCCTACAGCTGCAGTTTTTGGGTTTGGACGTCCCTTGACCGTGCTAGGAGAAAGGGGATCGGGACATTGACTGATGGTGACACTTTCACTTGTACCCTTATCCATAACCTTCTTATGTAATGCTCCAAGTAGAAACAATAGTGAGGACACTACAAAACCAAATACCAAATTAGTTGCATAAGGACAAGATAACTTGTCGTTGTATGCTTCGGCTTTGTTTTTGAGGAACTTGCCATCCACATAGTCCAAGAACCATGGGCAGCCTCTCCACTTATCCTTACCATGGAGTTTGTCTCCAGTCATCAGGATAGATCACATTCTCCTCTCTCTCAAACTCCACCCACACATCGCTGGGATGCTCGGGGTATGGACTATGCAAATCTTTCTTGAGGACTTTGTTGATAAAAAACAGAAGAGCCTGATGATCTACATAGAAGTGAAATAGCTATCCCAACAAAAAATTGAATTGGTGACTGGTGAAGTAGACTAGGTAGTTTGTCTTCCCATCAGGCTGGGCCAATATCGCTCCAATTGCCATTCTAGACGCATCCACATGAACATGGAAGTTAACATCCCAATCTATTTGACAAAGTATCGGCTTCCTATGGTGTTGATTGCCTCTTTTAGACATTGTAAACTCGCTCCACATTTTAGGGTCCATATAAACTCTTTCCCTCTTGAGTCAATTCATATAGAGGAAGTGCATGTGCTGCAAACATATAAATGAACCTTCTATAGAAATTGACATATCCTAAGAATGAGCTCAGTTCGTATACAATCATTGGTGCTCTAGCCTATTAAACACACTTAACCTTGTCCTCTACATTTCTATACCATTCCCTAGAGATAATGTGTCCTAGAAGTTGGCTTTTCCATACCATAAATGCTGACTTTTATAGCTTCAGGCAAATTCTCTTATCTTTCAATTTATCAAAACCATTTCCAAAAATAACATATGCAGTCCTTAAGTTGATAATATCGTGAAGTCATCCACGAAAACAACAATTTATGGAAGAACACACTGAAGATCTCCATCATGCATATTTGAAAGGTTATTGGAGCATTACATAACCCAAATGGCATTATCACATACATAAATGCTCCCCATTTAGTGATGAAAGTCATTTTGGCTTGATCTTCTAGTGCAATTTTTAATTGATTATAGCCACTATAACCATCCATGAAATTGTACATTTGTGGCTAGCACAATCAACAACATATCAGTGAATGGAAGTGGGAATGGAGCTTTAATGGTCTGAACATTAGGCTTTCAGTAATCTAGACACACCCTGAACTTTCCATTCTTCCTCAATACCACTACAATCAGAAACAACCAGTCATTGCTTGCCACTTTAGTAACGAACCCTACTTTCGACAATATTTGCCACTTTAGTAATGAACCTTGCTTTCAAAAGATTGTCGATCTCTTCCTTTACCTTGCTGACATATTGGGGTTCATTTTGTACCTTTGCAATCTCACTAGTTTGGCATCAGGTTTTAGTGGTATCTAGTGTTGACACACATCTAGATCTACTCCCTTCAAATAAGTGAGTTCCTATGCAAACACATCTTTGTATATTTGGAACAAAGCCTTAGCTTTCTCTTTGATCTTTGGCTTCAGATGTTTGTTGATCTTCACCATTCTGGGGTTATCATTTGTGCCATGATTCCACTCTTTGATCTCTTGATCATCTGGAAGTAACCATTTTGTACCACCTTCTTTCCTTTTGGCCAATGAATTTGCTTCTTTCTCATTTACAAACATCAACTACATTTTCATCAAATGGATTGCCTAGCTCCACAAGGCCAGGTTCCATCTCTCTCCTTTTGGTAGCCTAGTCTAGATTCTTTGTATGACCATAGCCTGCTTCTGATCAAAGTTCTTACTTTTCATAATCCACTTGTTCTGTCATGCGTCCATCAATCTGAATAGTTCTTTCACCAGTATTTGATTCTGGGAATTGATAAGGGACTGCCTCCTTTGCCTTTTAGCTTGCTCCTTATCCATTAGAAAAGCACTTAAATCTATCTTTGCAAGACGAAAACATTCATTGATGTGAGAATTTCCTTGATCTTCGTGGTATCATACTTCTTGAAAAACTCTTTTGGTCTTAATGCCTTTTTCCAACTTCTTGTGTTATCACTTTTGATCTAACTTCTTGTGTTATCACGTTTGATCTAAATCCTTATGTTGAGCCCTTGAATAGTCAAATTCTGGCTAGCATAGTCATGTATGGCTCCAACTATTTTGAGTCATGGTTTATACTCCCTCTACTTCCAAGACTAAGAAATTAGTTTTGAATTTCTCCTTGCCAACTCTAATTTGCATGTTCTCGATTAAGCCAGTAGCTTGGACTACCCTATGATCGACCATTTGTATCCTGAATGGTGCTAGCTTGAGGTCTTGGATCCTTGGTGCTGACTTGGACCTAGATCCTCCATGAATGTGGTTGCGGGCTTTTGACCACATCCAACTCTCCTAAATCGCATGATTGAATTTGGCTAGCTTCAAAAACCCAACGGGGACATGGATCCTCTGTCAAGAGCTATTCAGCTCACCACCATGATGGCCAAAATGGAACGAGTTGGTCACTTTTGATATCTATTCTAGGTTGCGATAATAGAGTTAGTTAAACTAGAGCATGCAAATAGACTTCAAGCACCAAATAAGACAAAGAAAAAGACAATATTGAAATGGAAATGCAAGACTGATATCAAAACTAGAACAGGAATGTATATTCAAATAAGTACAACTAGTAGTGAGTAAAACAATATGAGCCAAAGATTGCTATGAGCTTAATGCTAAAAGAGTACAAGAGCTTGACCAGCTCAAAGAATGACACTAGACTCTAGAATCAGTGATAATCATCCCATCAAATGAGTAATGGGCCCTATTTATAGGTGTCAAACTTGACCTTTGATTATTGTCAATTGTGCAGTTACCATAGTAATTGGGCTCGATATTTACTAGTTCTTGTTGTTAATCTAACTTCTCAATTGGGGTCTATTCCCACTGTTTACAGAAGTTGCACACATCCAAAGATGTGTTTTCCATTTAACCATGGTGATTAATTTTGTATTTATAGTGGATACTAAGTGAAATTTGTCAATTGGCATATTAGAGGCATCTCTAAAAGACTGCTCTTCCAAATTGATCCTCATTATATATCTAACTTGCATGAGGTATATGTAATTATATGGACAGTTTTGAATCGGTTGCAATTGTGTCATGAAAGATCTCCCTAGTATGATGTCATAGTTGGACATTTCACCAATATCCACTATAGTAAATGTGTGTTCATAGTCAATACCACAATTCTTTTACCACACGTGATTCTAACAATCTCGTAGGCTTTTCCACATGCCTATATGCAAGTTGAAGTTTCATTGTGGTTTTCCTATTGGTAGGATTTTCCCAAAGATACCAGTTATGTTTTAGTTGCTATGGCAATACCCGTTCCACCTTTCTAGTATAGCCATGGATTTATCCCATCATACTCTCCAAATACAGTGGTGTTTCCCTCTTTACCCTCACAATCTTCCTCTACCTTGTTCACTAGAATAGGCTTTATAGTTTTCCCAATTGATTGTTCTTATCTCAATTCATCAATGTGCTCTTTAGTTAGACCCTTTATCCCATCTTGTCTAAGCTTTTATGTAAGTCACTCCATAGGTTTGGTCTAAGTTTAAAAAATTATTCAAGTGTTAAGGGTGAAATTTCCCAACATCTAAAGATTCTTTGGATTTGAGCACCTATGAACCCCAATGTCCATATATAGATTGCATATATACCTTCATTGGTAGATGATCCAAGCACAACACTTCAATTGGAGCCAACCATAAAGTTGTGACTACCATTTTTGGTGTATCTCATAGCATCCCAAAGATGATTCAACCAGTCTTCCACCATAGGAGGAATCCCATCAAAACTATTCTCCATATGTAGAACGACAAAAGTTTTGTTCCCTTGTTTGCTTGATTCCTTTTCAATTTCTTTACCCAGTCCCACACTAGTGCTTTGTTTCCCTTGTTTTTTTATTGTTAGTGGCAATGGTTTCTCTTTTGGATCTCTAGAAATTCTAGACTAATCTTCACTTGGTTTTGATATGCTTACAACCTAGCTATTTATAGCTTAGGGAATGGGGAATGTTCATTTGTTTTCCAAAACTTTTACCATCTTGTAACCCCATTTAGTATGCTTCCAATGCAATATTAACTATCTCAAACACGTTATTTTGTAGTCGTTGATGCACAGATTCCCTCAATCATCAATCTATCTAACTAACTGGCTCTTTCTTGGTGGTGACCATACTTGCATATGCTACATAGATACTGCAAGAAATGCTCAATATACTCTATCCTATCAAGCTCATGAAGAATGTATATATTGCAGTAGCCAAGAGCAAAAAGGTCTTTGCAAAATACTGAAAATAACATGCTACAAGCCATAAAACAGATCTACATAACTAGAAAATCCCACAAGCACATAATCGGTGCTATACACAATTTGAGAGCAATAGAGAGCGACAGAGAGTAAAAGAGCATGTGCAAGTGCACCTCCTAGAGTGGAGTGCTACACAGGCATAACGAGAGAGGAGAGGAGAGAGAAGAGTAACACAAACACTGGGTGCAATCTCCCCATGTGCAAGAGTGAGCCTTTTTACTTCGTTAGCGTAGAAGGCGCGTTTGAATTCTTGCCCTCTCAATCGTCCACGTAGCCTCGTTAAAAATAGTGGCTTTACCTATCTAGTCGAATCTCTCTCTCTCTCTCTCTCTCTCTCTCTCTCTCTCTCTCTCTCTCTCTCTCTCTCTCTCTCTCTCTCTCTCTCTCTCTCTCTCTCTCTATCCATAGCAGTCACACCCACACGATCTGAGCCGTTTACCACACACGCCCACTCTGCTCTATTGATTCGCCTCTAATGATGCAGGCCATCGCGATCGTGCAATCTACTACAATAATTTTTGTGAATAACACCTCCCCTCTGCTAACCCTTCGTGCACATCCACTCTTGGTCTTTTCTCAAATTTTGGGCAAAAATGTCAACAGAACTCCAAGATGCCGATATGGGATTAAAAATTCATGTTGGTATTGTTAGTCAAGGCCTGTTGCAAATAATTGTCGTGCTTGACAATGCCTTGGTCGATATGTATGCCAAATGTGGTGCGGGATGTCATCTTTTGGAAGGCATTGATTGCAGGATATACCCGACAAGGGCCGGGTCAGGAAAATTTCAATTGTTTCTAGCAGGTGCTTGAGGAGCTTACAGTTAAGAACTATGTCAATTGATTGCGGGATACACACAACAAGAGTAGGATGAAAAGCTCTAGCCTGTTTTCAACAGATATAAACTTAAAAATTCACTTTGATATTGTTAGTTAGGGGCTATTGCAAAAAATTGTCGTACTTGGCAATCCCTTGGTCGATATGTATGCCAAATGTGGTGCACTTCAAAAAGCACAAAACGTGCCTGAGGAGCTTCTTGCGAAAGCGTCTCTTGGAGTGCATTGATTGCGAGATATGTGCAATAGGAGCAGGGCCAGAAAGCTCTGACTGTTTTCAACGGATGTAAAGTGAGGCCCTCTCTCCAGATGCAGTCACATACGTGTGCATCTTGAAGGCATGTGTTGGTACTCAAGATGTCGATATGGGCTTAAAAGTTCACTCTGATATTGTTAGTCAAGCGTTGTCGCAAAAAACTGCCATGCTTGGCAATGCCTTGGTTGATATGTATGCCAAATGTGGTGTGGGATGTCATCTTTTGGAACGCACTGATTGCAGTATATGCCCGACAAGGGCCAGACTAGGAAGCTCTGGGTTGTTTTTAGCAGGTGCTTGAGGAGCTTACTGTTCGGAATGACGTCAGCTGATTGGGGGATACCCATAACAGGAGTAGGGACAGAAAGCTCTGGTTTTAGTGGATGCAAAGTGAGGGCCTCTACCCATATGCAATCACCTACGCATGAATCTTGAAGGCATGTAATTGTATGCAAGAAAATTCACTCTAATATTGTTAGTCAAGGGTTGTCGCAAAAAAATTGTCATGCTTGGGAATGCCTTGGTCGATATGTGTGACAAATGTAGTGAAATTCAGAAAGCACAAATCGTGCCTGAGGAGCTTCCTGTCCCAAATGACGTCTCTTGGAGTGCATTGATTGCAGGATACACGCAATAGGAGTAGGGCCAAAAACATCTTGGCTATTTTTAGCGGATGCAAAGCGAGTGCCTCTCTCTAGATGCAATCACATACATGTGCATCTTGAAGGCATGAGTCTGTATGCAAGATGTCGATATGGGCTTAAAAATTCACTTTGATATTGTTAGTCAAGGGCTATCGCAAAAAATTGTCATGCTTGGCAATGCCTTGGTCAATATGTATGACAAATGTGGTGCACTTCAGAAAGCACAAATCGTGCATGAGGAGCTTCTTGTCCCGAATGCCATCTTTGGAGTGCATTGATTGTGGGATACGCGCATTAGGAGCAGGGCCAAAAAGCTTTTGACAATTTTCATCGGATGCAAAGCGAGGGCCTCTCTCTAGATGCAATCACATACTGTGCATCTTGAAGGCATGTGTCTATACGCAAGATGCCGATATGGGCATAAAAGCTTCTCGGGGGGGGAGGGGGCTTGTCCATCATCGAGTTGTGTACGCTCGTAGGAATTTGAATGCCTTCCAATCACTGCACGCCACACTACATACACGCCCCTTCCTCTCTCTTGTTGCCTCCTCTCGTTCGGACTTTGAACCTAGCTTTAGTCTTCGCCCCCTAATATTATATATCACACGGTCTTAAATGAACTCTAAGAGGTGGGATCTATGGCACACAGTAAAGTGCATGGATCTCGAGGCGCATGTATGGCTAAAAAAAAGTCACTAACGTTGACCCGTCCCCTCACAACCTAGGTTTCAAACCCCATACCTACCCTGTCAGGACACCGGCAAGGCCAGACTAGACAAGGGCAGGGCCGGGCTAGGCAGTGTGGAAAGGGAGTCCAACTAGGGCAAAGGGCCAGGGGCTATGCTATATAGTGGGTGGTTGGGTGGTGAACTCTCAGGTTCTAGTTCCCCTTGTCTTACATTGGTATAAAGAGCAAGGTTCCTTTTTTGGGAAAAGGCACAGCCGTGGAGGAGGGGAGCCACACAATTGTGCATGCTTTGGTGCATGTCGGGGTCAAGGGGGCGTGGAGCAGCCCTCCTGTGAAGAGGATGACAATGCAAGCACCATGGGCAGCCCCCCTTGCACAGAGGAGCCGCCGAGGCGGAGTTGCACGAAAAGCACCGTGGGTGGGCTCTATGGCTGCGCGCCGGGCAGGTGAAGACTTCACGTCACTGGGCTGGAGCCCCTACCTCAACGCCTTGAGCGCCATGGCGTCGGCAGTTCCCTGTGCGCTATGTTAAGCGGCCATAGCCGACTGGTTGAGTTCTTTTTTCCCACTTGAGGGCGCCCAACCTCCTTAGGGGTTAGTGGCCATACACAAAACTTAAACCATAAGGGGCGGTACCCACAGTGGGTTACCCCCCCCCCCCCCCCCCCCCCCCCACTCCACGTGCGGGTTCGGCAAGGCCGGAAGGTGCGGCCTAGCATCGACGAAGCCGGCACACATTTCAACACAAATTTTTTGTGTATTACGCAGAAACTCAGAGATTTCAAGAACACCAATTTGACAAAGTTCCAGTATAATTTTTTGGTAAAATCAATTACCGCTTTCAAGTCTAATTGATTCGGCTATTAAGAACTTGTGGAATTCCATATACGGCGGACAATTCGAATCACTCTCCACCGGAATTCTTTTGATTTTGACGGAATTAGCAAGGCTCATTATACTTTGCGAGTGCTCTCAATATCAGGTATTTTTTCTGAGTACTCCTTGCACCGCACTTTGTCGCCATGGATTCGGATATCAATATGACATTCGATTTTGAGCAAAGTACGCCTGATCCTGCCAATGATGACCCGCGGCCGGATCCTCTCAAGAAAAGTACCCGCGATGCTACGGCAAGTGAAGAGACTTACAAATTGCTCGATTTTCAAGAATTTTGTGCACTTCAGATACGCATGACAGTCATGGATGAAAATTTTAAAGCTTTAAATGACAATGTTACTAAACTATCCACATTAGTAATTCAATTAATGCATCAGCAGTCTAAGAGTCCTGCTGACATGCACATGCATGAGCACGTTGCCACACAAGGGCAGGGCACTTCTACTCTAGGGCAAGGCCCAAATGCTGATACATTGCATACTCTCACTGCAAAAGAGGCGGATGAACTGTTGAAAAACACCAAACCACCGATTTTTAAGGGAGAAGACCGAGACCGCAATAAGGATGCAGTGAATATCTTTCTCAGCAAGTGGGATGGAATTCACGCCTTCAACGTACTCCGGACGCAGTCAGAGCTCTACAAACGAGCTTAACTCTGGAAGGCAAGGCCTACAAATGGTGGATGTCTCTCAAGGAGAAGAAAATCATACCACAGAGTTGGGCAGCTTTTGAAGCAATGCTTAGCAAGGAATTTTTGCCTACAAACGAGGCTGATCGGAATTGGACGGCTTGGGACACATGTTCCATGCTCCAATATCCATCACTACTTGAATATATCTCTCACTATCGAGATGTTATCCTCAAGTTGGAAGGCTTAGATACCTTTTAACAAGTACGGGGGTTCATACGAGGTCTGACACCTGAGCTTAAGAAGTATGTCAAGACCCAAGACCCTAAAACACTTGAGGAAGCAATAGTGAAAGCACATATTCATGATGATCAAGATGAAAAGAAAACACATAATAGTCACGTGCCTGCTAATATACATGGTAATACACGCACTCAGTATGGGCACAATAAAAGAAAATGTATAGTTGCCAATTCGGATGCATCTAAAAAACCCAAGGGGTCTAGGGGTCCTCTCTCTCCGGAGGACTTTGATAAAGCCAAGAAAGAAAAATTATGTTTTCAATGTTTAGGAAGAGGTCATGGAAAAAAGGATTGTCCCAAGGGGAAATATGCTTCTCAGGGCAAGGAGAAAGCAGTGCACACGGTGCAACTGCTACCTCTGAAGTCTTCCTCACGGTTCTCTACAGTGGAAGTAACACACACTGAGGTGGTGTACGAATTCTGTCTCACAGCTTCCATGTGGCAACCAACCTTCGGACCACATGAGTTAGTACGTATACACGGATATCTGCAAGGGCACAAGGTGCGCATCTTGGTGGATGACAGTGCTACTCACAATTTCATCAATTACGGATTGGTGAAAAAACTCAAATTGCCTCAAACTCTGAGTACCCACCACTACAAGGTAGCAATGATGAATGGACATGATAATGAAATCTGGGATACTCAATGTCAAGCTGTTCCCTTGGAAGTACAAGGGTACTCCACGTGTTTGGATTTTCAGGTTATGAACATGGAAAGGGCTGATGTGGTTCTTGGTAGGGAGTGGTTGCATAGCCTAGGGCCATCACTGAAGCGTAGCTATGAGCACAACAGCTTGATGTTTGAATCCCATGGCGCACATGTGTTGTTGTTAGGAGAAAAAGATATACCTTCATCGCCACTGATTTGTACCGCTGAGCTTATGCAGCTCGTTTTTGATAATGAAATAGATCAGGTTTTCTTGTGTTACTCACTGTCTCATTTTCTTTCTAGCATTGAGTCTGTTGAACATTCCTCAATGCCACATGCTTCTCTCTTCTCTTCCACCAATTGCTAATTCTAAACAAGCAAACATTGCTAGTAAATTATAGAAATTATTACAGGAATTTCAAGATGTATTTCCTAATGAATTGCCATCAGGATTACCGCCGATAGCATTGACATGGCTGCAGGCTGTAAACCTGTTAGTAAACCACCTTACTGTATGAGTTATACAAAAGCCGCTGAGGTAGAACGTCAGCTTGCTGACTACCTTAGCAGAGGGTTTATACAACCCAGTTCTTCACCATGGGCTTCGCCTATCCTCTTCGTGAAGAAAAAAGACGGTAGTATATCGTGGCTTAAATGCGGTTACAGTTAAGAACAAATACCCATTGCCCAGAGTAGATGAGTTGTTTGACAAGCTCACTCATGCTCGCATTTTTACGAAAATAGACTTGCGGTCAGGATATCACCAAGTCCGTATTCGACTTGCCAATATACCCAAAACTGCATTCCGAACACGGTTTGAACACTATGAGATCTTGGTGATGCCCTTTGGGTTAACCAATGCACCCGCAACATTCATGACACTTATGGATAGTGTCTTGAAGCCATATTTGGGCAAACTTGTCATTGTTTTCCTCGATGACATCCTAGTCTACAGTGCTTCTGAAGAAGAACACTTACAACGTCTCAGGCAAGTGTTTGAGTTGTTACGCACAAACAAATTATATGCCAAGGAATCTAAATGTGATTTTCTAAAAGACGAAATTCATTATTTAGGGCATGTTATTTCAACTAACGGGCTATATATGGATCAATCCAAAGTGGATACCATCCGGAAATGGCCTTCCCCTAAAAATCTGGAAGAACTACAAATTTTTTAAGGATTTGCAGGTTTTTACCGACGGTTCGTGAAAAACTATGCTCAAATTGTTGTTCCCATGAGACAAATCAACTAAAAGACAAAGGTAAAGCTTTTCAGTGGGGACCCGCTCAACAGCACAGTTTTGATACACTCAAGGATGCATTAGCTACAGCTCCTATCCTAGCTATTGTAGATCCTTTGAAACCATTCATTTTGGAAACCGATACCAGTGACCGTGCTATTGGAGCAGTCTTGTTACAAGACGGACGGCCGATTGCATTTGAAAGTAAGAAGCTTGATGCAGCTCAGCAGAACTACTCTGCTTACGAACGTGAACTCTATGCAATAGTGGCTGCCTTAAAAACATGGCGGCGTTATCTGTATGGTGCTCAGTTTGAAATTGTGTTTGACCATGAAAGCATCAAATGGTTTACACAATAAACGGATTTAAAGGGTCGAAAAGCCAGGTAGGCCAAGATCCTTCAGGCATATGATGCCAAGCTAAGGTATCGCAAAGGCCGATATAATGTAGTGGCAGACACTCTAAGTCGAATGCCAAATATCAATTCGCTCTTGTTCATGCAGCTTCGTAGTGAATTTTTAGACTCTCTCAAAGGCAAATATGAGCATGATGAAGCATATTCCAAAGTGTGGAGCCATGTTCAAATGAGGGATCCTTCTCACTCCAATGACGATAGTGTACAGTTAACCTCCACACCTAGTTCTCCTTTATCAAGTGATGAACTACAGCGACGGAAGCATTTTACCATCAACAATGGGTACCTACTCCATAAGGGGAGAGTTTGTGTACCGACGGACACAGACATTCGGCACCAAATTCTTTATGAATGTCATGATAGTCCAAGTGCATGGCACCCAGGGATTAGAAAAACTTATGCTCTCGTACGACGACAGTTTTACTAGCCAGGTCTACATGGCTTTGTTCAAGCTTATGTCTTGCATTGCCAAAAATGTCAAGTTAACAAAGCAAAGCACCTAAAAGCAGGAGGACTCTTACATCCTTTGGAGATTCCCAATGGAAAATGGGAAGGCATCTCTATGGATTTTATTGTGGGTTTACCAACCATTGTACGAGATCATGACTCGGTATGGGTGGTCGTAGACAGGTTGACTAAACTATGTAAGTTTATTCCGACCAAATCAACGGTTAAGGCACCAGAATTAGCCAAGTTATTTGTGGACAATCTATACAAATTGTATGGTTTGCCGAGTAACATTGATCGTGATCCTAAGTTTAACAGCCACTTTTGGAGAGCGGTGTTTAAATGATTGGGTACACAACTGAATCTCAGTACAGCCAATCATCCAGAAACAGATGGTCAGACGGAACGAATTAACCAGGTGCTAGAGGATATGCTAAGAGCATACGTCAGCAAAAAACAGTCAGACTGGGAAGAATACTTACCTATTCTCGAGTTTGCCTACAACAGTGCTAAGCATGTAACAACAGGCTTTAGTCCTTTCATGCTCATGTATGGGTTTCAACCTAGGTCACCAATTACGGTGGGGTTGGCAACCGAAAAACTACAACAGGTTAAGGATTTTCTCCCAAGACCACATGGATATGCTGAAACTTGCTCGTCAGAATGTCCGACAAGCACAGGATCGGTATAAGAAGTACGCTGATGAGAAATGTCGATAAGTTACCTTCAAAGAAGGAAAAGAAGTATTTTTACGTGTGCCAAAACATTCAGAAAGTCTGAAAACTGGGCCAACACCTAAATTATCTCCCCGATATTGTGGGCCTTTCAAAATACTCAAGCGAGTAGGTGATCGTGCCTACAAATTATTACTACCTGCACATTCTCGCATTCATCCGGTGTTTCATGTAAGCCGTTTACGTAAGCGGTTACATGGGGACGACAATGTCATTGACCAACAGGTTTTGGTTGATTTCATTGAACCTCCTACCTTACCGCATAAACTTGAACATGTTCTCGATTATCATGAGTTGCATACACACATCATCACGTACGTCAACAAGCCTTAATCAAGTGGAAAGACCGACCTGAGGAAGGTGCCACTTGGGAAAACATTAGTGTTCTTAAGAAGAAGTCCCCACTTTTGTTTTCGAGGATGAAAACTCTTCTTAAGGGGGGAGTAATGTCAGAACACCAGCAAGGCCGGACTAGACAAGGGCAGGGCCGGGGCTAGGCAGTGTGGAAAGGGAGTCTGATTAGGGCAAAGGGCCAGGGGCTATGCTATATAGTGGGTGGTTGGGTGGTGGACTCTCAGGTTCTAGTTCCCCTTGTCTTACATACCCAATGGTATCCTGGTGCCCTATCCATGCACTCTTGTGGGTTTGCTTGTCCCCATTGCCACTTCACTTTCCTAGAAGTTAAACGGCCCCAGGTAAAAGTAAACTCAATCATTGAAAAAAGTAAACTCAAACCTATCGAATGGATAAAAAACACCGCGATAATTGTGATCAAGTCCCTTCTCATAGATCCCACCATTTGGGGCATTCGAGAACTTGTGGTATAAGGCCGATTACAGATCGACTGCCCATACTTGGTCACCAGGTACGCCTAAAGGTAATTTGCTATGTGAATCACACGCTGGACAACTTCGTGACATGCAAGCTCCCCTACCCGTCCACGGGGAGGGGTTGAACCTCAGGCCCCATCGAATAAATCAAAGGGCTTAGCCAATAGGGAGGACCCCATTTTGAAAATTCCTTTTAATAGGAATCTTCAAAAGATGCCCTAGAAGGAGACGTCTCTCTCTCTCTCTCTCTCTCTCTCTCACACACACACACACACACACACACACAGGGGCTCGAGTTCAACTCCCACCCTAGACACGTTTTATAGGGTGAGGTCCTCGGAAGGGGAATGATGAGATGTGCACATGGAATCTGTGTGAGAATGAATATAATAATGTATGAGCCACTTGTAGGGTAGAGGAGCCAAAAGTGGGACGGGTAACTTGGGAGGGAATTTTAGTGTGGAAATTTTGGGAATTTTTGAATGGGGAGGTATTGACCAGCTCGGTAAGGTCTTCTAAGCATGTGTCAGTGGAATGATGCTATTTTGAGTAGGTCAGATGAGAGATTGTTTTGTGTATATAAAAAATGGTATCCAATGAGGATACCTATCTACCCCAATAAGCGGGACAACCGGGTTTAGGGGTGAACTAAAGGGTCATGAGTGGTGATATCTACCCCAATTGATAACGTGCCATGTGTAGTCCACCAGGTGGACTCCCATGCATGACATTAAATGCTCCTTGGTGGCCTCGTAGAAGTGACCGCACAGTCCCGAGCTTCTCTCCATGTGCGGACTCATGCAATCACACATCCTCTAGGCTATGCACTCTCCCTTGGGCGTCAATTTGAACCTCTTCCTCAGTGCATGCCAAGTGATTTGGATCACTTGCAAAAGCGGTGGGCAACCCAGCTCTTCATGTTGGTTTCTGATAGCACCGAAGAATCCACAGCCAGGGAAGCTTCGTTCGCCACACAGACTTGGCAAGTAATCTCTCTTTTTTTCGCCTTGCTTGTACTTTTTACCTCTTTCCTAAATATGCTACCAAGCTTCAATGGCTGCTCCTCCTCCTCCACAGCCTTCAAAGCATAGTGTGCCAAGTTGAATCGCTCCACCTGCAAAAGAGCTGCCAAGGTATCATCACCAAAGACTCCTTCCGCATTGCCAGAGTAGTGCATGCTACGCAGTTTGATGTTTCCCTTCAATCTCTGTTGAACCTTCGAGTCAACTTTGCCCATGAGTCACTCTTTCCCTTGCGATTGGCGATCCAACAGAGGTTGCTCTTGCACCTAATGCGGCTGCCTAGTGCATGTTATTGAGTGCATGGATGCTCCCCTTAATTTGTTCTACCTGTTGGTCGATGCTCTTGCACCTAATGCGGTTGCCTAGTGCATGTTATTGAGTGCATGGGTGCTCCCCTTAATTTGTTCTACTTGTTGGTCGATGTTTTCCTAGTTTTGGTCGCATGAAGCAAGTCAAGGTTGTATTCTTCTACAACAGGCAGATCTATCCCCACTACAAGTGCATGGATGAGATATGCCATGGATGTTGGTGAGCTTCCGAGCTCACTCAATACTCATGACAAGGGCAAACAAAGGGTTTCGTGGTGTTGATCTTCTAGGTTAATTCTATTGTAGTGCTGGTGTTGATCTTCTATGTCAATTGTGGTAAACGAAGGTTTTACTTTAGTGCATTTTGCATAATGCAATTGTTGTTAAAACCTTCTACAGTAGTGGTTGTGTTGTAACCTTCTATGTTGGTTGTGAGTAACGTAATTGGGTGATTGTCGCAAGTAGGCAATAAAGCATAATTGAAAGAGGGGTAATGCGCACTAGGGGTACCCTAATATGTACAAAACTTCTTGGAAAGCTATGAGCTAAGGTTATCTAGTAGGTTTGCTAACCGATACGTCCGCAAAAATAATAGATACGAGGAAAGAAAAGCTTGTCAAGATGGGAGGAAGTGCTAGGGCCAAACATGTACAAAACATGACGAGCTGCTATCAATAAAAGTCACCCACAAAGTGAGATATCAAGAAAGAAGAGCTTGTCACTTTCTTCGCATTTTCTCCATCCTTTGCCTTCGTGCATAGGGATGATATGGCGTATCTAAATGCAATGGCTTAAGAATTAACCCTTCAGTAGAACCTTGATCCCAAAGAATAGAGCATAGATTGTTTTCTAAGAGTTGTTGTTGTGCCTCCCAGCTCTTCCTCAAAGCCTTTGCTTGTTGCATGTGAAGTTTTCGTTGTCGGGTTGCATCTTTATCAGCTAATGCTTGTCGCCACTTGTTCTCTTTCTCCACCTTCTTCACCTCTCTTGCCTTTGCTATGTCATCCTTTTTTGTTGTTTTGGCTTTCATACTCTCAATATAGTGATTGGAAGTAAGTATCAAGCTGTTGGTATAATCTACAAAGGCCTCTCTATTTACTTGCCACACTGAAACTTCCATCATCGGCACTCGTAGAATGTTTACAATGCTACTAGACTACGATGAAGTGCCTTGCTAGCTGATGTTGAGATTTGTGTTCTCGTTCTCAAATATATCTTGTTGCATGTTCGGGGTGGGATTAGCAGTCTGATTTGCGTTTTCATTGCTGTTGTTTCTCAGCATCATCTAAGGGAGAGTTTGGTTTGCTTCACTTCTTTGCTACATGTTCAGGATGGGATTAGCAGACTGATTTGTGTTCTCATTGCTGTTGTTTCTCAGCATCATCTAAGGGAGAGTTTGGTTTGCTTCACTTCTTTGCTGCATGTTCAGGGTGGGATTAGCAGTCTAATTTGTGTTCTCATTGCTGTTGTTTCTCAACATCATATGAGGGAGAGTTTGGTTTGCTTCACTTCTTTGCTGCATCTGATGGTGGGCTGGTTGTTGAAACGGATGGAGGCAAAGAGTCACATACTGGGTGAGAAGATGCTTCTTGCTGTTCAAGACTGTCAAAATAATGGGATGTATCATCGTCTTCCATCAGCCTAGTGTACGTGACCCCATTGACTATAGGAGTATTTTCAAGAAGTGTATTTTCATCTAGGAGTTGCCTTGCCATGGTGGTGAGTGCATGAATGGATTCATCCTCTCTACTTGGAGGTAGAGGTGTGTTTGGTACCTATGAAAAATCTTCTTCTTCGGCTGTTGCGTCCTCCACGATGTTGATGTGATTGCATGGCATGTTGTCAAATTTCACTGCATCAGGGTTAATGGACAAATTCCGGTTGCTTTGAAACCTAATTTAATATTGTCTTCTGTTACAGCGGAGCGAATGGCTTTTGCCACAATTGTAGACAATTGTAACTTGCTTGCTGGTTCTAGATGCCAAATGTCCCACTCTTTGCAAAAGTGAGTCTTCAAGGATTTGAATACGGATACATCCAAAGGTTGAAGCTTGTGTGATGTATGTGTTGGTAGTGTAATACTATCTATGCTTGAGTCTCGAGCCTTTTCAACAACATCCAAGGATATGTGACTACCATGGCCATCTAGAATTAGAAGATGCCTATTTTCCTTACCAACAAGCTCTGTGATAGCTTTGTCGAAGTGCTCCAGCCATGCTTGAAACAACTCACCCGTCATCCATGCCTTTTTCTGCACTGCCATTGCTGCTCCTTGTTCACAATTTTGAATATAGTTTCCCATTATTCAGCTACCTTTGAAAATGTAATATGACGGAATAGCTTGACCAGCGGCATTCACACAGCATAAAGCTGTCATCCACTCACGCGAATCACACACAACATCATAAACAAATTCAATCCCCTTTCTTGCTAGAATCTTCATACCTTTGTCTCTTGATCCTGAAATTCAGTTTCATCTACATTCCATATGTTAGAAGGTGGATATTTGTGCTTCTGATATGATGAGTAAAGGTTGTCATGCAAAGACTTTACAATGTCGGGTCGAAAGCGTGTTGCCCTTGATTGATCCAAGCTCTCTCCAACACGAAAAACTAGATTTGGATGCTGCTTTCGATAGCCAACCCACCAACTTTTGTCAGGGATTCCATTGGAAAAGAGTGTGTGCCTTGTTTGACAAATTTCTGTCATTTTCAATTTAACATCCAACACTAAGACGCCATGACCTGAATTGCACTTTGTACATATCCATTGCAGTAGAGCAATCTCTACTTCCTCTGTCAAAACTGTTTGTGGTCCTCTTCTCTTCTTGAGAGTTCTTCCTTCTTTCCAATTTGCAATTGCCGTTTTACTTATCGCAAATTGCATGGAGCACTTGACCAATGAGAGGCCATTCTCTCGTGCTTGAAGGGCTTTAGCCATCATGTCTTCTTCTGTCCACGTACGTTGAATGCGAGGTTTTGTTGTTGCTAATGGGAACTCTTTAGAAGCGTTTTGATCTAGAGGGTCTGATGCAATTGGTGAATTCCTAAGCTTAGGGAAGGTTGGTTTGGCCACCATTGCAAGTGGAGGACTTTTGGTTGTAGATTCGCTTGCTCGTTTTTTTTTGTTGATGGGGTGAGGTGATGTCATTAGAAGCGCGGTACTTGTACGAAAAAGTCACAAAGATAATAAGTGCATTGACACAGTGGGATAGTAAGTGATTTGATGTAAAGCACTCTTACGATTGAAGATTTAGTCCTTGTAGATTTCGAGAAGATGAGAATACTCTTCTTCTTGGGTGCGGACTGAGTGGACTTCTTAGGGCTAGGCAATCACTTTTGTAATTATGTGGATGAGGTGGGAGTGGATATACTAGGAGCTTTGGGATTTATGAAGGGAGCTTTCTTTCTAGGTATTGTATAAGCAAAAACAGACGTGACGTGTAGCTTGCCACAACAACAAACCCTTCCACCATTTTAATGAAGAAGGAGACTTGTGCACAACAAACCTTTTAGTTGTGGGTGTCTTTCGATTAGACATGCCTTGCACTCGCAAAAGGCATTGCTCGCCATTGGTGAAAAAGAACATCTGGTTGTCTTGTTTTGATAGATAGGACGTGTCTTGCTTATTGCAACAATGTTGCTCTTGCACCTTCAAGGAGGCTTTCTGTTGTTGAACTCAAAGTGTGGGAACTAGCTTGTTGCTGCCAGGAGTTGATTGCATTGTGTTTGCTGCACTTCTACACCTTTGCCATGGATTAGTGCAGGAAGAGGCTTGTCATGTGAAGAGCTGAATGGATGTACTCCAAAGAAAACTTACAGTTTATGTTGGGGGAGTATTGTTGCATATAGTAGTTGGTTATGCTGGTTATGTGATGTTATACCATACAAGAAGTTCAATGATATCTAGTTGTGGAAAGGTGAGAGTGGAGGAAGGAGATTGCACTAGGAGAAGGTCTATTGTAAGAGGTCGTGTATGGTTTATGTTCTTGTGATTGAGAATAACCTTTCTGAGTGCAAGGCTGCATGCTTGTTAATTTTCACGCTTCTACTGTCAGTTATGTGTCATGAGTACTAACGAGCTTTTCTTTATGGTTTGTTATCATGTGCAGGTCACGATCGTGTTCAAGGAAGATCGCATATCAGAAGAGGAATGATGGACAGTCTGTGGCGTGCTGGGATTTCGTGAGTGGAGGCTAAGCCAGGGTCTCTAGTCAAGGACCAGGCAGGTGCTTGTCGCGCTCATCATGCCACACAATAAATTGTACCATTAATACTCCAAGTTATTACCTACTCTGGCCTTTAAATGGTCCTAATTTTGTACATCTTTTGGACCCCGTCCCACTACTGGCTCCTCTACCCTACTGGCACTACTTTAAATAAAATCATTCGTAAAAAGATTCCCATATCGCCCCGTCAACGCCTTCACAAAGACTCTCCACCCTCTCAGCACAAGGCAACCGCCTCCTCCGTTGCATACACTGCACGAGGCAGCCTCTCCATTAACCCTCTGTATGCAGCTTTGTCAGGTTCAATCTTGTCGTGATCCCCCCCCCCCCCCCCCCCCCCCCCCTCTCTTCTATGCACACCAGTTTGTAGTGCATGGCCTCTCTCTCTCTCTCTCTCTCTCTATATATATATATATATATATATATATATATATATATATATATCACACACACACACACACACACACACACACACACACACACACACACACACACAAGGACCAAGATTGCTATGACGAAATTCTGCATGGCATACCCTCCTAATGCACGACATTCGTCGCAAGCAAGAAACAGTTTTACTGCGACCAAATTTTGCATGGCATACCCTCCTTATGCACGGCCACATGCAAAGTGCAGTTTGGTGCTGATCTTCAACCGGTTTAGCGATCTTTAAATTATTGTAAAATGATTTTGTTATGCAATGAGGTCCAGGATCTCTAAAGATTTGCCTCCTTATTTCCTTTTCAAAATGTGTAAGACTGCCTGGCTCCTTGAGCACCTTTGAGCTTTGATTATAGTGTGTATTCGGCCTAGGCCCGGTCACAAGATCAAACTCCTATTCTGTGTGCACCTTCCTAATCAGACTGCTGTGGAGCAACGATGGATCACGGCTATGGCGGGCATCCGTACGGGACAGGTCCGCAGCAGTTTCCTCCTCCACCACCACCGTCGATGCACGGAGTCCCTCAGCAGTTTGCACAGGGAGGAGCTCCGCCTACTTTTTTCCCTGGGCCCCCGGCTGCAGCTATGGGGGGATTCCCCCCCTACGGCCCCTCCATACCCTACCCTCCTGCAGCAGGGCCTTTCGCGCCCCCTCCTGCCCCTCTGCAGCAACAGGTACCGATTCCGCTTGCCTTCTTCAACCCCTGGGAACCTCCCCCGCACATTGTCCCCCCTCCCGCAGACCCGGAGCTTCAGAAACGCATTGAAAAGCTTGTAGAGTACGCAGCCAAGAATGGTCCCGAGTTTGAAAAGATGCTCAAGGAGAAACAGAAAGACAACCCGCTTTATGCCTTCCTATTTGGAGCCGAGGGTTTTGCTTACTACAGATGCAAGCTTTGGATCACTGTTAACCCTCATTTGGGTGGGCCCTTCATGAATCCCCCACCTCCTATGCCTGCACTGTCTGCTGCAAACCCAAACTTTAACCCTGCCCTAGCTTCCCTGAATTCTGGCATTGGGCCTGTCAACCCTGTTTTGAACCCACTCAGCACTTCAATGCATCCAGTTTTGCCTCCATTTTACGATCAACCCCACCAGATTGCACAACCACACCATCAGCCTCCTTACTTTGAGCTTCCATATCAAGAAAATGTCCCGAAGAGCTTCAAAGGTCTTTCGGGACCTCTACCGACAGATGTTGCCCTGGAGTTGCAGAGTGTTCTTGAAAATTTGACAGGCACCAAAGAGTCCATCAAGGGGGCAAAAAATTGGTTTATGCAGCGGCTTCCCTTTGCGCCTGCTTTGGCAGAGGCATTGCGCGACAGAGTACTTGCACTGGATGATGATATTCGGCAGCTGCATGTGATCTATTTGGCGAATGACATCCTCTTTGACAGGTAAAGAATATGTTGTATGTAGTTACTGAGGATATAGAAGTTGAAGCGGTTATTTTTATAAAGCTGTCGGATCCTTGTGGCTCATGTGGTCTAGGGTTTTGTAGAAGTAGACTTCAGCGTAATCACCACACGCATTGTTAAATTTTATGGTAACCATACGCATTGTTAGGTCTAGGTAATGCTTGTTATGAAGCATTCGATCCTGATCAAATGAGATATTAATGCTAGATTTCATGGTAACTGCATATGCTTGATTATGCTTACATAAGGTGGAAAGGCCATGCTATATCCATTGCTACTAGAACAAATTAGAGATTAAGAGAGAGACTTTACACTATGACACAATGAAAGTACTATCATGTTTGTCTTCAAAGAGTGAGTTTCAAATGACAGTTCTTCCACTCTGCTAAAGCGTTATGCATGTTGTAGATCATATTTTGATTGTTCTTCATGTATCGTATCATAAAGTGATTGTGTTGTCTAGACTAAGCGCACATGTGGATGAGAAGTTTCAACAACTTGTTAGATCAAACATGGGCAATAAGCTACCGACATTATTATAGTTTAGCTTTTACCCATCGTCCGACAATGACATAGAGTCCTCTCTTGACAACAATGAGGGTGTTTATGTACCTCATTCCCCTCCCCAGGGTGTGAATAAACAGGTGGGTGTGCAACTTCATGTGAAAAGGGTTTGTCATCTCTTGCATGTACTGGGCTGTAGGAGATCTCTATATGAAGCGAGGGCTGTTTTATGGTGGTATCTTGCCATATTCGAGTTATACTTCAATGATGGCCTATAAAGCCATTGTCTGTCCACTTTTGATCATTGGAGACATCCGAGAACAAAGTATTCCTAGTGTGTCATTCAAAGTAATGACGGGAGCACTGTGAACAGGAATATCTGTAAATCCACCAGGAAGGGGTACTTCTGATGCGTCACATCGGATGGGTGACTGGGAGCATCGGGAAGAAGTATCCAACCATCCGGGAACGGACATCTCTGATGCGTCATAGGATGGGTGACAGAGCATCGTGAAGGAGATTGTATCGTGTAGACATGTAGTAGTGTTAGTGTGTATACGCACTTCACCAGGGGCACTTTTCTCCCATTGGGTTTTTCCCCCTGGACATCTGGTGTGAAAGGACACCTTATCTCTTAGGGTTTCATATAAGCTTTGTAGCTCTGAGTTTATATACACTATTATTCTAATACAGAGAGAAAGAATACAGAGATCTCGTACGCAAGCTCTGTGTCATCTCCTTCTCCATCTTCTTCCTACTCTGAGTTGCTGTCTTCCTTTTGTTTCCTGTTTCATCATCTTCAACAATTGGTATCAGAGCAAGGTGATTTCCAGAGCCTCTATTTGCGTTCTCGCGTCCGCACGCGTAATCGCAGTTTTCAGGCAGTATTCGAAAAATTTGCTCGTGGGAGCATCCTCGACGTTCCGGGAGTATTCTGAGTAGGTGACCTGGGGTTTTACCCCCCTTTCGAAGCCGTTCGAGCCCTCAGAATTTTGTTCTGAGCAGCGTAGCAGAAGTTACTTTTCGGAGGCGTTTAGATCAAGAGGGTGTGCTTTTTGACAGATTTTCTTCAGGTAAACAGTTCTTTTGGGAAGCAGCTTGTCTTAGCTTTGTGCTGAGATTTTGTGTAGAGTTTTGCTTGCATTGGAGAGGAGATTTGTGAATCTCTTGGAGGTTCTTTTGCTCTCTTGTGTGCATCCACAGTATGGCTCAATCTACGGAGAAAGAGATTTTTGGTGCGTTTACATCCGAAGACAAATTGGATGGTACCAACTATTCTCTTTGGTCTTTTATGGCAAAAAATATCTTGGTTGGTAAAGGATTGTGGGATTATGTATCTGGAGATGAAGTTCGTCCAGTTAGCATTGCACCTGCCACGCTTGGTCGTGGTGCAGCTGTTGGTGCAGGACTCACAAGTCACTCCAGAGCAAAAGAGATGGGATACTAAAGATGCACAAGCTATGGCCGTGATTGCCTTAACCATAAAGAGGACAATCACACCACATATTAGATCTTGCAGAACTTCTGAGGATGCTTGGAACACGCTGCAAGCTATGTTTGGAGGAAGAAACGCTGCCAGAATAGAGTTTTTGAAGAAACAACTTGACAAAATATAGATGGACGAAGGTGACGATATTGTCGAGCATCTTACAAAAATCAGGGATCTTAAAGAGCAATTGCTTAGCATTGATGAAGTGATTCCAGAGAAGGACTTGGTTTCCAAAACACTCAATTCACTACCACCATCTTCTTTGACTTTTCAGACTTCTTTGACTCTGTCTTTGCGAGCTAATTCTGAGCCTCTTCATTTTGAAGAGTTAGTGGCTTTGCTATTGCAGGAGGATCAATCACGTAAGAACAAGTCTTTACAGGTGGATGATATGGATCATGCTCTTGTTGTACAGAACAAAAACAAGGGTAAAGAGAGTGCTCATTACTCCAAGTCTAGTGCAGGACAATCTTCAGAGAAGTCTAAAGGTGATTCCGACAAGTCCAAGAAGAAAGGTAAATGTCACTACTGCAAGAAACCTGGTCACTACATTAGTGAGTGTAAAAAGCGAATTGCTAAAGAAAAGGAGAAAGAGTTAAGTTTGGTTGTTTCAGCTTCTGGTGATTCTTCTACAGCTAAAGAAGAGTCTGCAAACTTTGTGCAGGATTCTTATGCTTTTGTAGTATGTTCAGATTTTTTTGCTTACAGTGTTGACAAGACACAAATGATTTGGTACTTTGATAGTGGTGCATCCAGGCATATTACTTCAAGGAAGGATTTGTTTTGTTCATTGGATGCAGCTCCAGTAGGAAAGAAGGTGACATGTGCAAATAATGCTTCTTATCCAATCAAAGGCGTTGGTAAGATTTTGATTACCATTTCAGATGGTTCAGATTTATGCTTGCCAGATGTCTTATATGTTCCAGGGATCAAGAAGAATTTGTTGTCTGTATCCTCTCTTGCAAAAAATGGTCTTCGGGTCATTTTTGAGGATGACAGATGTGTTGTACAAGATCGAGAGAATGGTTATTCTCTTATCACTACATGTACGCTGGAAAATGGACTATTTGTGCTAGATCGTTATGAAAAGCAGATTCAGGTATGTATTGCAGAAACAAAGACTCAGGCCATGCAGGATGCTGAGTTGTGGCATGCTAGATTTGGGCATGTTAGTTATGGCAGTTTGATGACTTTACAACGTCATAATATGGTGCATGATTTGTCTTTATTGGAGATGCCACCAAGACATGTATGTGAAGGTTGCGTTCTTGGAAAGATGCACAGATTTGCATTTTCGCAGGATGGTTCAGTTAGAGCGACACGAAAGTTTCAGCTTGTACACAGTGATGTATGTGGTCCTATGAGGACGCCATCTATAGGAAACAACCTTTTTTTTGTGACCTTCATTGATGACTTTTCCAGGTTTTGTTGGGTGTATCTACTCAAAGCAAAGTCAGATGTGTTTACAGTTTTTCAACATTATGTCGCCATGGTTGAAAATGAAACAGGTTGCAAAGTACAGACTCTTCGTACCGATCGAGGAGGTGAATACATGTCAGGTGCATTTAAGGATTTTTTGGGAAAGAAAGGCATTAAACACCAATGCACTATGCCATACACACCACAACAGAATGGTGTTGCAGAAAGGAAGAACAGGTCTTTAATGGAGACGGCTAGATGTATGCTCAAGGCTAAGAGTTTGCCTCATAAGCTATGGATGGAGGCAGTTGCTTGTGCAGCACATGTTTTGAACAGGTGTCCTACTCGTGCCTTGAAGACCATTACTCTATTTGAAGCTTGGTATGCCAGAAAACCTTCAGTCAGTTATCTTCGTGTTTTTGGTTGTCTTGCTTATGCTCACATCCCTCAGCAGTTACGTGGGAAGCTTGATGATAAGGCAATCAAATGTATATTTGTGGGGTACAGTAGTGGAAGTAAAGGTTATAGACTTTACAATCCTGCTACAAACAAGATTTTTGAAAGTCGTGATGTAATTTTTGCAGAAACTACTACTCAACCTATGGTTGCTTTTGATGTACCTCATATGCAGACACATGATGTATTTGAAGGTTTGCTTCCTTCTTTTGTGGAGAATCAAGAATCACAATAGGTTGATAATCTTGATCAATCTTTTGATCAGCATGTGACACCTCATGATGTAGAGAAAATTGTGCGTGAAGAGCAAGAAGTTCTCAGGGAAGAAAGAATCTTGTCTAAATAGGTTCAGAAAACTTTGCAGGATAGCAAGTTGGATGTACCGTTGCCACGAAAAACACGTGCTGGTACTACTTTTGGTAGAGAGCAAGTAGATTTGGCTTGCTTTAGCACTCTTTGTGATACAAATGAGCGTGATTCATTTGAACAAGCTTTAGAGTGTGTTCAGTGGAAAGATGCTATGCAGCAAGAAATTGATTCTATTCATAAGAATCATACATGGGATCTAGTGGACTTGCCTACAGGTAAAAAGCCTATTGATACAAAGTGGGTTTTTAAGGTAAAAAGGAAACAAGATGGTACTGTTGACAGGTATAAAGCAAGGCTTGTGGCAAAAGGCTATGCGCAACAGAAAGGCATAGATTATGATGAAACCTTTGCTCCTACTTCTCGTGCATCCACAGTTAGATCACTAGTTGCAATTGCTGCTCATCATGGTTGGAAAGTGCATCAGTTGGATATCAAAACTGCTTTTTTGAATGGTGATTTGCAGGAAGAAGTTTATGTAAGTCAACCAAGTGGTTTTGTTGTAAAAGGTCAAGAGCAAAAGGTATGTAGATTGCGTAAAGCTTTGTATGGTCTCAAACAGGCTCCAAGAGCATGGTATGAGAAGATACATACTTATTTGAATGGCTAGGGATTTCAGAATAGTCCTACAGAAAGTACTTTGTATGTCAAAAAGAGAGATGGAGTTCTCATTATGCTAACACTTTATGTGGATGATATGCTTCTTACAGGTAATATTGCAGATGAAAGTGAAGCGTTTAAAGATGCTTTGAGAAAAACCTTTGAGATGTCTGATCTTGGTTTGCTACATTATTACTTGGGTATTCAGTTTGTGCAATCAGAGGATGGCATATACATGTTGCAGGCAAAATATTTGCATAAAATTTTGGACAAGTTTGGTATGCAAAATTGTAAACCAATCTCTACACCCGTAGAAATTGGATCAAAGTTGAGCATGCATGATGCTGGAGAACCTTTTGATGTACATGCTTATGCAGCAGCGGTTGGTTGCTTGATATATTTGGCAGGCAACACTCTTCCAGACATTCAATTTGGGGTTTCACAAGCAAGCAGATTTATGCACAGCCCAGGTATGCATCATTGGCAGGCTGTGAAGCGCATACTTCGTTACCTTTCAGGTACCCCTAATCTTGCCATGTTCTTTCCAAGGGGGGATATGTATGGAAAGCACAGTTCTATGCAGCTTCTTGGTTACAGCGATTCAGATTGGGCTGGTGATTTTGACAGACGACATTCCACAAGTAGCAATTGTTTTTTCTTGGGAAATGTATGTATATCTTGGCTAAGCAAGAAGCAACCCACAGTGGCTACATCAACTTGTGAAGCTGAGTACAGGGCAGCTTTTACGGCAACAGTTGATTGTGTATGGATACGCAGGTTATTGGCAGATCTTTGTGAGTGTCAACAGGCACCCACTACCATTTTCACTGACAGTCAGAGTGCTATGGCAGTTGCAAGGAATCCAGTATTTCATGCAAGAACAAAGCACATAGAGTTTCACTACCACTATGTCAGGGAAAGGCTACATGCAGGGGAGATCACACTAACTTACTGTCCTACACAGGATAACATTGCAGATCTATTTACGAAGGCGTTATCACGAGAAAAGTTTGAAGCTTTCCGAAAAGCTTTGGGCTTATTCTCATACACATGATGATCTGCTACCTTGTACGGATTCACACTATCACTACAGGGGGGATTTGTAGACATGTAGTAATGTTATTGTGTATACGCGCTTCACCAGGGGCACTTTTCTCCCACTGGGTTTTTCCCCCTGACATCTGGTGTGAAAGGACACCTTATCTCTTAGGGTTTCATATAAGCTTTGTAGCTCTGAGTTTATATACACTATTATTCTAATACAGAGAGAGAGACTACAGAGATCTCGTACGCAAGCTCTGTGTCTTCTCCTTCTCCATCTTCTTCCTACTCTGAGTTGTTGTCTTCCTTCTGTTTCCTGTTTCATCATCTTCAACATATCGTAAGTTCGGTAGGAAAAGACTAGGTGATGGGTATTCCTGATGTGTCACATGGTGGGTGACACGTGCATCAGAAAGGGAATATCCATAGTCAAGAGGAAATTCCGATTTGTGTTAGAATTGTGCACAAGGAAAAGCAAGCACTTGAATGAAGATGGGTTCAAAGGAAATTTCTGGAGGGTTGACTTCATTGAGGAATCGGTGGCTTTCTGCCAATGGGAATGCACTTCATTGATCGGGTTCCGAGTCAAGAATTTGGCATGTTGGGGATCCTTCGCAAAATGAAGCATCTGCTTTGCACAATCATCAACTTGTTGACACTGCATCTCCATCAATTGATACTCCTTAGGCCGAGGTGGCTCGTACTCTTTATCTGTTGATCCATTCGAATTTCTCGTGCTACCTCCCGTTCTAGAAGTGTCAGGATGGTCTGTTTTATTCTTGCGGGATTTGTCGTTTGAATCTGTAACAGACTTGGACACTCCAAGTCAAGAATCAACCGCGACAACACCAAATGACCACTTCAAAACAAGTCACAGATCACAATAGATGTACACTGGCCCGACGGAGTTCCGTGCCTAGAGATATTGGCCCCAAAGACTGGCGCTCCTTTCAGTATTTCTTTTTATATTAATCAAATCAAAGTACAAGAGAGTGGCTAGGGTTTCACTCTCAGACTCTGCGTCCAGATGCTCTGAGAAGTGAGGCCCTCACCACTAATTTAAAGGTTACATGGGATGCCCAAAAGCAGAGCCCCAAAAGCTTTTAAAATCAAAAGCAGATTCTCTCTCTCTCTCTCAATGAGAGTCAGTAAAAAGCAAGTTCTCTTTTTCTCTTTCTTTCTCCCAAATCAAAGCGAAAAGCTGAGATTTGCGTCGCTCAAAATTTCCCTTTAAAAAATAAAAAATAAAAAATAAAAAATAAAAATTTAATAATCTGTCTCCACGATTTTCGGAAATTAGGGTTTTTGACAGAAATTAGGGTTTGCATGAATTTTAGGGTTTTTGGCAGAAATTAGGGTTTCTGCTGTCCGCCACGTCATCACTTTGTGAGATACCCCCCTCTTGAAAGCATTGTAATCGACCGCGATTACGCCTGCAAAACAGACAAAAGCCATACACCGTCTTAGCAGACACTGACTGTTAGTACCTACGTACTAGGAACACACATCTAGTACATGTACAAAATCGACAGTCACATCACAGGACATCACCAGACATCACAGGACATCACATGACATTCAACATTCATTCGGATCTTAGACCATGATTTATCGGCAATGTAGCTAGCAATCACATCTAGGTCCAATCGGGACCTCATCGATGTCCGATTGACTAACCCCTATTGCAACCATGTCTATTCGAGATCAATCAGACCAAAATGCTGCAGTCATTTCGTCTATCAGTTCCTGCACTCACAAGAAGTCAAGAACAAATCAGTATCATAATCAGGAATTCCATTTCATAAAGTCATCCAGCAGAATACTGTCAGCTCTCAGAATCCCTGAAGCTCAAAGAGACATCAGTGACTTTAGTATCAAAATCAAGGCATCTGTTGACAAAGGAGCGGAGTAACTCCCCTCTTGTGCATCCCACTGCACCAGATCTTCGGCCAAGCTGAGTTTCTGGGTTCCGTTTGGAGTAGACTATGCTAAACCAAAACATCGAGGTAAAGTTTCACAATCCGAGGAGTATTTGCTAGGTTCTCCTCCTCCATCCACCTCGCATCAAATGCAGGAAAGTTCTTGAACTAAACCAAGAACCGCCTTCGGACTTTACCTTTCTTCGTATCATTATGTGCCAAAATCAGTTCAGAAACAAGGATCTCCTTGTTTTCTTCCACTGCGGGTTGCTCATCAGGCTCCCCATCATCAGGCACATCACCCTTAACAGGGTTCAAGAGACTCACATGCAATGCATTGTGAATCCTCCAAGTATCAGGCAGTTTCAATTGGAAGGAGACATCATTTATCTGGAAAGGTCCATAGTATCGCATACTAAGCTTTGGGAAAAGCCTCTCCTTTCCCTTTTTCTTTCGTAGGCGTGCCTTCTCAAAAGTAAGAGCACCCAATCATCCTCCTTCAGTTTCAAGTCGCGACGATGGCGATCCGCTGCTTTTTTCTGTCGTTCTTGAGACTCCTGCAAAGTCTCGCGAACCTTGGCAAAAGCCGTATCCAAATCTCGCGAATATTCATCCGCTTCACATATCTAATCTTTCGTGCTCAGGAAGGATGGAACCTTCGCAGCACTTTCAACAATCTCAGATGGCGTCTTCCCCGTCGAAGAGTGTATCGTGTTATTGTAGGCAAATTCCACCAAAGGTAAGTTCTTTTCCCATTGAGTCTTCTGATCCGAGATACAAGACTTTAATAAATCTAAAATCACTGAATTGGCAATCTCAAATTGCCTGTCAGTCTGCAAGTGGAATGATGACGAGAACTGCAACCACGTGTCAATGTTCTCCCAAATTGCCTTCCAAAACAAACTCATAAATCTGGGGTCTCTGTCGGAGACAATCGTCTCAGACGTGCCATGTAATCGGAAAATCATTGTGATCATTCTGTGTTCTGGGGAGATAAAAAATGAAATCCATTGCAATACTTTCCCAGGGGTGGGTGGGTATGGGTAAAGGCTGTAACAATCCTTGTGCCTTATGCCTGTCAAACTTGACCTTCTGGCATACCAAGCAACTGCGCACAAACTCTTCCACATCCTTTTTGAGTCTCGGCCTGAGTCTCGGCCCAAAGAAGTATTTCTCTACCCCCTTCATGGTGGTAGCAATACAGCGGTGACCCGTAAAAGGTGGACAGTGGCATTCAGTCATAACCTTTTCCCTCAATGGCTGTGTAACGCACAACATAGTCTTTTTCATCAAGTAGCCTTCCCCAAGGGAGTATCCAGCTACTGTCTCCCCATCCCGTATCCGTGTGAAAATATCTGCAAAATCTGTATCTGTGGCATACTGATCGACCATATCCTCGAAGCTCCTATGATATATCGTGGAAACAGCCAGAACCAACGGTTTCCGAGACAAAGCATCTGCCACCACATTCTTGTGTCTCTCACATGGACAATCTGGAAGTGGAACTGTGACAAGAGGTTCGCCCACCGCATCTGCTTTTCCGAAAGCTGCTTCTGTGACAAGAAGTAGCGCAAACTCTGATGGTCTGTAAAGACAGTAAAATCCGCTCCGAGTAGGTAATGCCGCCACTGAGTAAGAGCGTGGATAACCCCCAAAAGCTCTTTCTCATAGATCTGTGCTGTCATCTCCGGCCTAGAGAACAAACGACTCTCGTAAGCTATGACATGGCCTTCTTGCATCAAGACCGCACCCAGACTACGACCACAAGCATCACAAAATACTTCAAATGACTTCTGCAAGTCCGGCAAAGTCAAATCTGGTCCTGTAGTCAATTTCTCTTTCAATGTCCGAAAGGCAGTCACCTCTGTGGGTCCCCACGAAAAAGGTACTCCTTTCTGTGTTAAGGTATGCAAAGGGGAAGCAACCTCTGCAAACTTTCGTATGAACCGCCTGTAGTACGAACACAGTCCCAAGAAGCTTCTAACTTCATGGACATTCCTCAAATCGGGCCAATCACAGATAGTCTCTATCTTGGCCGGGTCCATTTGCACTCCTGCTCTGCTGACACAATGTGTCTCAAAAAATGTATCTCTGGTAGGAAAAATTCACTTTTCTTTGCATTAATCACTAACGTGTGATCTCGTAATGCCTGAAAGATTTGAAGCAGATGATCTCTGTGTTCTGCCTCATTCTTGGAGAAAACAATGATGTCATCAAAGAAAGTGCCAACAAATAGCTTGTACTCTCGAAAAAAAAAATCCTGTCCATCATCCGGTTAAATGTCGCAGGAGCATTGGTTAAGCCAAAAGGCATCACCAAAAACTCAAATAACCCAAAAGTCGTCCGAAAAGCTGTCTTGTAGACATCTCCTAGTGCTATCCTGATCTGATGATATCCACTCTTCAAGTCAATCCTGCTAAAGCACGAGGATCCCTGTAACTTGTCGAGTATATCATCGATCCTAAGAATCGGAAATCTGTTCTTGATGGTGATTTCGTTGAGAGTGCTATAATCGATGCACATTCTCCAAGATCCGTCTTTCTTCAAAAACCAACAACAACTGGAGAGCAATATGGTGAAGTACTAGGCTGGACAAGACCCTTTTTCAAGAGGTCTTTCACTTGGTTCATAATCTTTTCATTCTGTACTCGGCTCACACGATAAGGTGGCCGATTCGGTGGCGTGCTTCCAGATATCAGATCAATGGTATGATCTTCAGGCCCTCTCAAAAGCAATCGGCATGAGCGTCGAGAAAAAAAATCTTGGCGTTCTTTTCTTCAGGTCAAAACATATTCAACCTTTATCCATCGTTCAGTTCTCCCAAAAGAATGAGTAAGAAAACTGAAGTTCATCAAGTACAATCTCTAAGCCCTTCATTTATCAAAGTCGCTTTCTCGGCCCGGTAGTCAACCACGGCGTAGTTCTTGTGGTACCAAGGGATCCTGAGTAGAACGTCACTCGCGTGCCCTGAACACCCCTGTCATTGCAAACAAAGGCAAACAAAGTTTGCCAATGCTCGGTGTAATGGCAACATCCCATCCGGGTGCCAGTCGAACTACCTCTGCCTGTGGCGTCAGTCTGTTGGGCGTATTTCCAAATCGAGCCGCCAATTCCAAGTGAAAAGAAGTTGGCCTTGGCTCCTTCAAAAGAGCTTCCTGATCCCTCACTTTGTCCCAAAAGCGGCAAAGTTTGTACTTTCATTCATTTAATTCGGTTAAGGTCCCACACCATGTGGCACCAGTTCTGCTTTTCTATCTGCCTTTTCTGCCACATTCCTCAGCTGCTCTCGAACTCTCAGGCCCGTCGTCGTTCTTATCATTTTGTTCTTTCTGTGCCTTTTTAGGGCACTTCGCGGAGATATGTCCATGTTCCCCGCATCCAAAGCACTTCCCCTCTCTAATGAAGCGAGCTCTCTCCTCAGGAGCAAGCTTGGGTCGTGCATCCTTTTTCTCTGGGTTGCTCTTTTTCTTTCTACTTTCATTCCCAGAAGTCTGTTCGGCTCGTTGTGTCATGGCCTTATCTGTGGGGTAGGTCAGACTGCCAGAGTGAATGGCAAAGCCCCGCTTCGCATGACTCATCAACTCCTGAATAGAAGCTGACTTCTGTTCCAAGCAGTGATCTCGGATCTCTGTAGGTAGACCCAAGGTAAACCGCTCAATCTGTTCTCTGAACGAGATCTTATTGAATGAAGAGGCGGGTAGAAAAGAGCTCCAGAATCTTTCACAATAAGAATTCACTGTATTGCTCTTGGTCATCCGGAGATGGTTCCAAGCAGCTCGTATATCTCGCTCAAACTCTTGAGTCAACCAAGAAGAAATAAAAAGCTTCTTAAATTTCAGCCATGTAACTGGCACAGTCTTGCTTAATAGAAGCGTGGACCACCAAGTACGAGCATTCCCCTTAGAGTAAGAGGCAGCTCTCCGAATCTTGGAGTGCTCTGAATAGCGTCCTCCCGCGAAAGCGATGTCAAACTGCTGAAAAAAGACACAGCCTTCGAAGCATGCGAGTATCCTGAAAAAGTATCAAACTTGATCGAGTGGCCACCTTCCTTAAACTCTCTGACTTTCTTGCTTTCATCTTCGAGAAAGTCATACTGGTTGGCTTTGTAAAAATAAAAAAAATCTTCTTGTTCGCATAAAAGTTTCCGTCATTGGAATCTGAGGTGTCTGTACACGAGTCCTCAGTAGAACTGTCAGTCTCTGGGCGAGATGTAGCCTTCTTTGCCTTTTTCTTGCCCTTTCCGAAGCTTTGTTTCTTGCTTTGCTTTTTACCTTTTCTATCTTCTTGGCTCGAATCTGAAGAGCTAGAAGAACTGTCAGAAGAAGAAGAAGAATTGGGTACTCCTTCAAATCGACATGCTTCTTTTGTTTCTTTGCCTTGTCAAAAGTCGATTGACGACCCAAATATCCCGGGAAGTCAGCGCTTTTCTTCTGCTTTTTTTGCGGTGCTTTTTGGCTTTCTTTTGCGCGTCAAAAAGCTGAGCAATCCGTGCATCAACCACGTTCTCCAGTTCCTTCTCCGTATATTTCTTGGAGGCAGAAGGTTCCTTGAGAGCGGGTTTCGAGAGTGGTGTTGTGGTTCTCTGCCACTCCATCTGTACCTCTTCCAAAGAGGTCTGGTTCATATATTTTGCCATCTTTGGGTGCTTGGCAAAATTGAACATCATCTTTGTTGCATCGCCAATCAATTGACGACGCTCTATCTCTCTTTGCTCCGCCAAAGTAGGTCGAGGCGGGCCATACTCTCTGTCTGAATCTTCGTTGTGATCCCAGTCCGCATCTCCAGATGCAGAGCGAGTCGACTGATCATTGCCTGAAGCCATAGGTGCCGCGGAATTTTTTTTTTTCGGGGATTAGATTTCCCGTAGAAGAGAAATCGGCTGTGCTCTGATACCACTGTAACAGACTTGGACACTCCAAGTCAAGAATCAACCGCGACAGCACCAAATAACCACTTCAAAACAAGTCACAGATCACAATAGATGTACATTGGCCCGGCGGAGTTCCGTGCCTAGAGATATTGGCCCCAAAGACTGGCGCCCCTTTCGGTATTTCTTTTTATATTAATCAAATCAAAGTACAAGAGAGTGGCTAGTGTTTCACTCTCAGACTTTGCGTCCAGATGCTCTGAGAAGTGAGGCCCTCACCACTAATTTAAAGGTTACAAGGGATGCCCAAAAGCAGAGCCCCAAAAGCTTTTAAAATTAAAAGCAGATTCTCTCTCTCTCTCCCATATCAAAGCGAAAAGCTGAGATTTGCGTCGCTCAAAATTTCCCTTAAAAATAAAAAAATAAAAATTTTAATAATCCGCCTCCGCGATTTTCAGAAATTAGGGTTTGCAGGAATTTTAGGGTTTCTGGCAGAAATTAGGGTTTTTGCTGTCCGCCACGTCATCACTTTGTGACAGAATCCATGTGTGTTGCGGTAAGAGGATCGGATTTCATGGTAGAAGAGAAATCGACTGTGCTATGATACTACTGTTACAGACTTGGGCACCCCAAGTTGGAAATTTGGCACGACACACGAGAGAATCACTTAAAATATTTCACAACAGTATCACTCTTTGAAAATTTGAGTCGATACGACCCGACGTAGTTCCGTGCCCAGAGGTATAGGCCCCAAAATCTGGCGTCCCTTTCCATATTTCTTTCTTATATTATATTAATTCTTGAGCAAAGTACAACACTTGTGGGACCTCTACTTTCAGACTCTGCGTTCGGATTCTCTACACAGTGAGACCCCTATGGTCTATTTATTGTTACAAGGGATGCCCCAAATGTGAAGAACACTACTACTAAGTGTGTTTATTCATAACTGTACTTAGATGAAAACTGAAAACTGAACTAGACTAGAGACAAAGACACAAGAGAGGAATGTGTGTTTGATTGATTGAATCTGTTACAAGAGGGTTTCTTATATAGAATCTGAAAAGACACGATCAAAAGACATGACCATAGGCCAATAGACATGACTCTAGGCCAATAGTCGTGTCTCTCTGCTGTAGAGTTGTAACCCTTCGGCGTAAAGGTGCAGCCATTCGCTGAAGGGACATGGCTATTCGCCGAACATGTGCAACTCTTGGTCGAAGAGACGCATCCTTTCTAGAATAGGTGTCTCTGATCTGGTACGTCTTTGTATCTGCAATAGAATCACGTAAAGAAAGTAAAGAATACGTCACAATCGTGACATTCCCTCCCATTTAAAATAAAACCCCGTTATTAAATAATTTTCATGCGTTTATCAAAAAATTCTTGTAAAAGGTTAGGGTATTGTTGCATTTCTTCATCCGTTTGCCAAGTAGAGTCTGACTCTTCAAGGTCCATCCACTTGACTAGAAACTCGGTAATAATCTTCCTTCTTGTCTCCTTTTGTCGAACATCAAGAATAAGTTCTGGGATTAAAATCAAGTGTTCTTCTTCAATTTCTGGAACATAGGATGAGACATCTGGAATAATTGAATCTCCTGGGATATATTTCTTTAACCAAGAAATGTGAAATGCTGGATGAATCTTTCCCCATGCTATTGGAAGTTCGAGTCTGTAACTGACTGTAGAATACTTCTTCAAAATCTTGAAAGGACCATAGTACTTGGGCCGTAGCTTGGGAAAAACAGACTTTACTGTTTTGTATCGATGCGAGGCAACATATAGTAACACCAAATCTCCTTCTTGAAATTCTGTATGGCGACGGTGTTTATTTGCTTGCTTTTGATAAGTCTGTCGAACATGTGCCAATCTGTCCTTGATCTGAAGAAGGATATCTTGCATTTCATTTACCAATTGATCCGCTAAAGCAACTTTATGTTGTATCACAAAGTTTGCGGGAATCAATGGTGTATGTCCAAATGTTGCTTGGAAAGGAGTCATTCCAATCGCTGAATGAAAAGAATTATTGTAAGCAAACTCCACCAAAGGCAAATATTCTTCCCAAGAATTTAGGCGGGTTTGTATGTAATGTCGCAACATTTCCTCCAATATTTGATTCACTCGTTCAGTTTGTCTATCAGTCTGTGGATGATAAGCTGAACTGAATAAAAGATTCGTTCCCAATGACTTGAATAAGGAAGTCCAAAAATGTCCTGTGAACTTGGGATCTTGATCTGAAATTATTGATTTTGGCAGTCCATGGATTCGAAATATATGTTGCACAAATAACGAAGCAATATCTGGTGCTGAAGCAGTAATTCTGCAAGGTATGAAATGTGCCATCTTTGAAAAGCGATCCACAATCACCAATATCTGAGTATTGCCTTTTGATGATTTAGGCAACGTTGTAATGAAATCCATACTAATGCTTTCCCAGCGTTCATTTGGAATTGGTAAAGGTTGTAATAATCCTTGTGGTAACTGTCTTGAGGCCTTCATAGTTTGGTAGGAGTGACAAGCTTTAACAAAGTTCACCACGTCTTGCTTCATTTGAGGCCAATAAAATACAGCTGCCAATAATTTATACGTTTTATTGATTCCAGGATGAGCTGTATAAGGAACTTCATGATGTTCTTGAATAATCATCTTCCTCGTGCGTAAATTGTGTGGTACGCAAATTCGGTCTTCATAATATAACAGATTATCTTCTACTGTATATGCTGCAACCAGATTCATTTCTGCTTGTGTGGGAGTATTTGTGCGAAGTACTCGAAATACTTCAGCAAAATCTCGATCTGTCAAATATTCATTCTTGAAACAATCAGGAATATCAAAAGTAACTGTAGATATTGCCATGTTTGTAGCTTGTGGCATTTGACTGAGTGCATCTGCTACTGAATTCTGAAGTCTTGGAACATATTCAATAGTCATGTGGAAATTTGCCAAGAATTCCACCCATCGACCTTGACGAGGATTCATAACTGGTTGTGTAAAAATATACTGCAATGATTGATGATCCGTTTTGACAATAGAGTGGGCTCCCAAAAGGTAATGTTTCCATGTACGGTAGGCATGGATAATGGCGAGGAACTCTTTGTCATAGACTAAGTAACGTATGTGTATAGCAGTAAACTTTTTACTATTAAAGGCAATAACTCAGTCATTTTGCATTAATACTCCACCAGAAGCACGATCTGAAGCATCTGTCATTACTAAAAATGGTTTGAGAGGATCTGCAATGGCCATGACTGGAGTAGTAGTCAAAGCCTGTTTAAGATCATTAAAAGACTTTTCTGCTTCTGAGGACCATGTAAGCTTTTCAAACTTCGTCAACTCTGAAAGAGGAGCAGCAATGTCCGAAAACTTGTAAACCTTGGTATGGTAGAAATTTGCCAAACCCAAGAATGAGCGAACATCAGATATTGTTGTTGGAAGAGGCCACTCGACAATAACTTTGATTTTCTGAGGGTCAATTGCTATTCCATCAGCTGATATAACATGGCCAAGATAGTCGATCCGATCCTTGAAAAATTCGCTCTTTTTCTTGTTGATATAAAGCACATTAGTCCGCAATATTAAAAACACCAAACGAAGATGTTCTTTATGCTTTGAAATATTCTTGCTAAAAACGAGAATGTCATCCAAATAAATTATGACGAATTTATCCAGATATGGACCAAAAATCTCATTCATCAATGTCATAAACGATGCAGGAGCATTGGTTAGTCCGAAAGGAATTACCAAAAATTCATAATGCCCATATTTTGTTCTAAATGCAGTTTTATACTCATCACCTGCTTTGATTCTGATTTGATGATATCCAGACTTCAAGTCAATCTTCGAAAATATCTTAGCACCCAAAAGTTGATCAAAAAGTTCATCAATCCTTGGAAGAGGAAATTTATTTTTGATTGTCAGCTTATTTAACGCGCGGTAATCTATGCACAAGCGCATAGAACCATCTTTTTTTTTCACTAACAAAACTGGAGCACCAAAAGGACTTTTACTTGGACGAATATGACCTTTATTAAGCAAATCAACGGGTTGTTGTTGAATTTCCTGAGATTCGGAATATGAGACTCGATATGGAGCTCGTGTAGACGGAGCACTGCCAGGAATTAAATCAATAGGATGATCCACTGGTCTACGAGGAGGTAAAGTGCTCGGCAATTTATCAGGAAAGAGGTCCAAGTATGGTTTATAGAATGGTTGCTCAAGATAAGCTGTTGGATTGGGTTTTGGTGTGGATTGAATTGTATCTAATGAAGCATCATCTGTGCTACGTATCATTAAGAGTGCTGTAAAATTCTCAGATTTTCATACTATCCGCTTAACTTGTAAAGCAGAAACAACAGCTACTGGTTGTACTTGAAATAAGCCATTCATCGTAATGAGTTGACCATCCTTGCAAAGTGTTATTGTATGTCCTCGAAAACTGATAAGAGGATCATATTGGTATAACCAACATTGGCCAAGAATCATATCATAAGTTGATAATGGCATTACTTCAAAAGAAAGGTTGTTTTGATAATCTTGGACGTCAAATGGCAAGTGCTGAACAATTGTGTTACATGTCAAAAATGAACCGTCAGCTAATTCAACATCATATGGTTGAATACTTTGAATCGTAGGCAATTTAAGTCGATGCACTATGTTGGTGCTCACAAAGTTATTAGAACAACTGCTGTCGACCAAAATGTTAATCGGTTTGCCATGTATGAAACCAAGAAGACTTAAAACTTGGTTAGACAAGGTGTTCGGGACGGGCTTAGCATTATTGGCATTTTTCATAAGAAACGTAGCCACCTCAGAAACACGAATTGTACTAACCACACGCTTGCCTTTATCTTGCTGTGGTGCAGATTGCTCAGAAGTGGAAGGTAACATTAAAGGTGTCTCTGCATTAGCATTGCGTCGCAAATTGGACGGTTGAGGTCTCTTATCACATTGGTACCATCTGTGTGGTCCACCACAAATTGTACACAATCCATCTTTGGACTGTTGTGAAGTAGACTGCGGAGGAGGAGCGGCAGAAGTTGAAGCTTGATTGCCATACGAACGTCTGTCTGAATATGAATTTGGCCGAAAAGTTTGACGGCTTCGACGATGTCGATTGAAAAGAGACCGATCATTTTGGAAATTAGGTCTACCGTTCTGCGCTATAGAACTCCAAACATTAGACCTGGATGAAGAACTAGCAGTTGATTGTGATTGCATAGAATTAGGGCCATTTTGTTGTCTGCTGCTTGAATAAGGGATTTCTCGTTGGTTGCGAAAAGGAGCAACGGGGTCCGCGACCAAATGGGCGATCACCGGCTCTACCAGACGGAAAATTTTCTCTACGATAGTCTCCTAATCTTTCCACATAACTGATGGCTTCTTCAAGTGTAGATGGATTAGCCTTATGTACATCATCACGTAAAGTGGGCTCCAATCCGTCGACAAAATAGTGTAATTTGTCCTCGGGACTGAATGTCATTACCTCTAAGTTCAACCTTTGGAACTGAGATACATATGCAGCCACTGAGGCTGTCTGGCATAGGTGACGCAAAGCAGAGCGTGCATGGAAATCGGCACTAGCTGGCACGAAAGCCTTACACAACGCTCGCTTAAATTTTGCCCACGTCGATGTGTGTTTTCCTAAGGTTACTCGATTTTGCTACCATAGGAAGGCGCTATCTTTAAGGAGACTAGCAGCTAAGACCACTTTCTTGTCATCCGGCAATTCAAGATTATTGAAATACGGGTCCATTTTGAACAGCCATTGGTCAATGACTCGCTTATTACGGCGGCCATCAAAGGGTTCTGGCGGTTTAATGTCTACTTTCTTTTTATTAGATTCTGTGAGTAAGCGAAAAAGATATTGAAGTTCAGGATTATTAACTTGTTCTGGTTGATCTGGCATCGGATGATTTCTGCCCTTCACGGAAGAAGCTGCACTAGAATCGGGCGAAGAAGTCGATTGCTTCAATGATTTGACCTCTGTTGATAAGGAATGAAGTAGTGTTTCAAATTGCTCTTGACGTGACGCTTGGACTGCGAATTGCTGCTGGATAGCAGCCAAGAGTGCAGTAGCATCCATCTGTCCCTGTCCTGGGTCTGTCGCTGACATGATGAAGTCAGAGTTCGTATCGAGGCGAAGCTAAAAAACTCCACCCTGTAGCCAAAGTTGGCGGTGTGTGAACTGACTCTAAGAACTCTGCAAACGTTGGATCGTCCTCTGTGATATCCTCGACCTCGTCGGGCTCTGGGGTAAGAGGAGTATAATCCGGCACAATTTCCTCCGAATGAAAAGGAACCAACGTGTGCGCAGTCTGAATCTCCAAAAGACTATCAATGAAACACGCTGGGATATGGTGTGCCAAGTGCGGAAAACGAGTAAGGATGAACTCGTAATGCTGTAACTCGTCCTGTTGACACTGTATGGTCACTTTCCAAATCGATCAACGCTGGAAGCCAAAGCGCCGCTGACAAATGTGTACCAAGTATTCACGTTCCAGCGGGTTCGGTGGTTCAGGAGAGTACACAGGCGATGGAATGGCTGCGAGAATGTCCGGAAATGGAATGGGTTCGGGAACCGGCACAGGAGCAGGTTCTGGCAGAATGGGATTCTCTGGGAGAATTTCGTCTGGCACTTCGTCTACGTACGACAGGTACGGAATGGGAACATCGTATGTGTCATCGTCCATGAGGCAGTAAAGTCCGCGACGCGTAGTGTGTGGTCAGAAGAAAGGAGCGCAAGCAAGCCAGCGTTGCAAAATTGCCCTGTGTTGCTGGTTCGTTGCGTAGAAAAAGAGGTAGCCATGCTGTATAATATGGGTAAGTTAATAAAACCTCTTATGGCCGGTCACTCCAATTTGGGGCGGCCGGACACTTGTAATAATGGGCAAGTTTATAAAGGGGTCAAGCAGCCAGTGTATTAACCCCAGCGTAGAGAAAAAAAAGAGGCTCTGCCAGCGTGCGATTTTAGCCAGCGAATAAACTCCAGCCAGCTGAATAACTCAGCCAGCGATCAATTGCAATTTCAGCCACGTAATTTGTGTGCAGTACGTAAAAAGAAACAGCCAGCCAACGAATTCTATGTGTGAAACGCTGCAAGGGGTCAATCGCTGGGAAAGTAGTACCGCTTGGAGAGAGTCCTGTCTCTTGGTGCCCGAAGGGTGTGTCTGTTGGAAAGACGTTTCATGCGAAAGGGTGCGAGCGGCCAATTTGAACAAGGACTCGCAAGTTGCCGGGTACGTTGCACACATACATGTCGCACACACACATCACTGTATGCTGTAGTATAGTATAAGTATGAATTGGATAAAACACTTAAGTCACCTCATACTCAGATTCGTGTGTACCACCGTTCTTCTGCTGCCATACAACACGTAGAGTGTCGCGGGGAGGGTGAGCAACGGCGAGGTAGAAGCCAAGTCCAAAGGCCCCGGGAAAAAAATTGCTCTGATACCACTGTGAAGAACACTACTACCAAGTGTGTTTATTCATAACTGTACTTAGATGAAAACTGAAAACTGAACTAGACTAGAGACAAAGACACAAGAGAGGAATGTGTGTTTGATTGATTGAATCTGTTACAAGAGGGTTTCTTATATAGAATCTGAAAAGACACGATCAAAAGACATGACCATAGGCCAATAGACATGACTCTAGGCCAATAGTCGTGTCTCTCTGCTGTAGAGTTGTAACCCTTCGGCGTAAAGGTGCAGCCATTCGTTGAAGAGACATGGCTATTCGCAGAACATGTGCAACTCTTGGTCGAAGAGACGCATCCTTTCGAGAATAGGGGTCTCTGATCTGGTACGTCTTTGTATCTGCAATAGAATCACGTAAAGAAGGTAAAGAATACGTCACAATCGTGACACCAAAAGCATGAAAGCGCGAAGCAGAGGGTACCGGCAGGTGCGTGTTGCGATGTAGTGCAGGATTGGGGCAAGAAGCATGAGGCGGAGTGCAATAGAGAGGAAGCGCTAGGGATCGAAGTAGGGAGAGGAGAGAGAGCTCACGTTTTTGGGGAAAACTCAATAAGTGAGTTTTGGGTTTTCCCACTTTTATTATAAGTGACTTAAAAAAAATGTGTCCAGGTTTAATGTGAACATGGGCAAAATATAAAAATGTACAAAACGGGGTTATTTAGGCCTTTAACCCAATAACCTCCCACTTAAAGGCATAAATGACGCCTTAAAGTTAACCAACTCCCACCAGCTGTATGCAATGCTCATGTTGAGCCTTAGCAAGACTCTTGGTGAGAACATTTGTAGGGTTATCCTGTGTATGGATCTTAGTCAAGGTGACTAGACCATCCTCCGATACCTGACGTATGAAGTGGTACCGCACATCTATGTGTTTGGTACGCGCATGGAACATGGCATTTTTGGCTAAATAGACAACACTCTGGCTATCACAACCCAACACGGGTCTATGAGCAGGTATGCCAAGTTCTTTTGCAAGTCTACCCAACCAAATGGCCTCCTTTGAAGCCTCTGTGGCTGAAATATATTCAGCCTCAGTAATACTCAATGCCACAATTTTTTGCAACCTAGAACACCAAGAGACTGCACCACCAGCAATGGCAAATACATATCCACTGGTAGATTTCCTGGTATCCATGTCACCTGCCATGTCTGCATCACAATATCCCTGTAACTTCAAGTCACTTTTTCCATGACAATTACACTTTGAATGTGTACCTTTAAATATCTCAAAATGCATTTGACAGCTTCGCAATGCGCTTTGCCAGGATTCGACATGTATTGACTAACAACTCCCAGTGCATAAGCAATGTCAGGACGAGTGGCAACCATAGCATACATAAGAGAACCACAAGCTGATGCATATGGGATTCCCTTCATTGCTTTCAATGCCACCTCATCCTTTGGGCAATCTGCTTTGCTAAGCTTAGTGTATGGAGGTAAAGGTACTCCAAAAGGCTTAGCATCAGCCATATTAAACCTGTCAAGTACTTTTGCAATGTACCTTTCTTGAGATAAAAACAACAATTTTAGCTTTCTATCTCTTTTAATACGCATGCCCAAAATATGCTCTGCATCACCCAAATCCTTCATAGCAAATACTGAATTTAGCTTACGTTTGAGCATCAAGACTAGTCTTATGTTTCCCAGCAAGCAGCATGTCATCAACATAGAGAACAAGTACGACGGGACTACCATCTTCATCCCTTTTCGTATACAAACAATGATATGCATGGCTGCGTTTAAAGCCTTGAGACAACATAAAAGTGTCAAACTTCTTATACCATTGCCGTGATGATTGTCTCAAACCATACAGAGCCCTTTTCAGTTTGCATACAAGTTCCTCACGTGTAGGAACTACAAAACCTTCAGGTTGTTTCATGTATATGTCCTCTTCAATGTCACCATGCAAAAACGCTGTCTTTACATCCATTTGATTCAATTCCAAATCAAGCACCGCAACGAGAGCAAAAAGGACACTAAAGTTGTAAGCTTTACAACAGGAGAGAAGATTTCTTGAAAATCAATTTCTTCTTTCTTTGCATATCCTTTTGCAACCAATCTTGCCTTGTACTTGCGTTTTTCATCCACGATCTTAATCTTGTATACCCATTTGTTAAGAAGAGCCTTTGTCACAAAGTGATGACGTGGCTACAGAGAGCAGAAACCCTAATTTGCAAAAACCCTAATTTCTGGAAACCCTAACCCTAACTGTTGGCTGAAACCCTAATGTGGTGGAAACCCTAATCTGGTGGCTGAAATGCCACGTGGCAAGCAGTACGGATTTCCGGATTTTCCGGGCTGAAAAAAAGACCAGCCAAGCGACGCAATTTTTGCTTTTTGCTCTACGCTTTGGCAAGGAGAGAGAGAGAGAGAGAGAAAGATTACTTGCTTTATTTATGAAAAACTCTCTTGTGAGAGAGAGAGAGGGAAAATTTAGCTTTTGATTTAGAAGCTTTTGGGGCTCTGCTTTTGGGCATCCCTTGTAATCTTTAAATAAGTGGTTTAGGGCTCACTCTGCAGAGCATCTGGAGGGAGAGTCTGACAGTGAAACCCTAACCGCTCTCTTGTACTTTGACATTGATTTAATACATAAAGAAATACCGAAAGGGGCGCCAGTCTTTGGGGCCAATATCTCTAGGCATGGAACTCCGCCGGGCCAGTGCAAATCTATTGTGATATGTGACTTGTTTTGAAGTGGTTATTTGGTGCTGTCGCGGTTGATTCTTGACTTGGAGTGTCCAAGTCTGTTACAACTAGATTTACTTTCAACAGACATCATTATACTTCCCGGACGTCTTTCGCGGGTAGCGGTTGGATGATATACAAGCCAAGTACTATTTGACCACACGGTTCTGTAGCAAATATCCTCGTCCACGTAACTCTCTCTTTACATTTGCAAGTTGCCACTCCAGCTTCCTGGTCCGACTTCCTTTCCGGGAGCTGCGAGGGGGTGTTAGAGTTCAGACATCTCTCTTGGTTCATCCAGCCTGTAAAAGCTTGGACACTCCAAGCGAGAAATCAATGGCGAACAAAAACTTAAAAATCACTGAACTTTGAGAGAGAGAGAGAGAGAGAGAGAGAGAGAGAGAGAGAGAGAGAGAGAGAGAGAGAGAGAGAGAGAGAGTCGTAGCGGTAATGCAATGTAAACAAGCTGAGGTCCGCAGTTGGTGCAATGAGACGCCATATTTTAGAGAGGGCTTGAGGGTTGCTTTCCTCCCGCTTGAAGGTCACCCCTTGGATGGCCCAGCTGCCTCCAAGAAGATGCGCAGTTAGTCAGATGCTTTACCAATTCTTTCATGCAGACTATGGATTTACATGTAGTTTCTTGGAATGCTAATGGTTTACAGACTTCTCGAGTAAGAGGTTCCCGTAAGCTTTTACTTCGTAGAGATTTACACGCTCATGTAGTAGGCACTGTGGATATATTATTAGTACAGGAGCATAAGATTGCCACTCCCTTTGGTAATCTCATGCCCTCCGGCGCTCACACTTTTTGGGAGCCTGCTTTGGGCATTCATGGACAGAGTTGCGGTGTATGCATTTCAGTGGGGCCACGTTACTTGGCCTCAGTTCAGCAGCATGGCACCCTTGTCGCTGGCAGAGCAGTCTTTGTGTCTCTTCGGATTCAGGACTCTATCATTGGTCTTATGTCAGTCTATGCACCCACTACTCCCCGGGAGAGGGCTACTTTTTGGACTTCCTTGGCTACTGTTCTACCTGCCGTAGACTCTTGGGTTGTTGGAGGCGACTTCAACAATGTTGAAAGCGACTCTGATTGGCGATCTATCACACCTTCTGTTTTATCATCCATTTCTCTCGATGAGCAGTCAACTTGGGATCGATTTCTTCTAGCTATTCAAGGTGTTGATGCATGGCACATACCCTCTTTTGGTCATCACCCTGCTACACTTCATTACTCGTGGGGGTTTCAGAGACAGCAGGGGAGATTATTAGAGCGACTTGATCGTTTTTACATTGGCCCTTGGGCAGCTCCTCTAGGTGGATTTACTACTATTTGGAGAGGGACCAGCCTCTCAGATCACTTACCCATCTCATTGTTTATCTCCTTCACTAGATCCTCTGCACAGAGACGGGGCTGCCGCATCCCTGACAGTGTTCTCAACACTGAAGTTTTGCAGCAACAGATTCGTGACTTATGGTCCACGGGTGCTTCTTATTGTGGTCCCCCTAGCGAGTTCCTTGCTCATTGCATTACTCAGTCTAGTATTTATTGCCGTGATCAGACTGCTATTATTCATCGACAGTTGAGAGTACGCGAGTCTGATCTTCACATTCCTCTTGGTTCCACACAACGCTTGCTTGAGGAGTGGCCTCAGGATGCTTATCTCGCTGCTAGACAGACAGAGCTCACAGAGGAAATTCGTGGCGTCTAGGAGGCTAGGTCTGAGTTCACTCATCATGCTTCGGTATCTCATTCGATAGCTAAAGCTGATCGAATGAATAAAGCCTTCTTCGCCGCGCACAAAGAGCGCCCTCCTGGCACCACCCTCCGGACTTTGTGCGATGCTCAGGGGACACTTCATATGCATCCTGATGTTATTCTTGATATGTCTGCAGAGTATTTTGAGGCATTGTTCACTGTTGATGTATGCACTATTGAGGTTTTACTTGCCCGTGAGCAGGTCTGGCATCACACCCGACGTCGTTGTACAGATACTATCGTCGACATCTTGTTGGCACCCTTCACACTTGCAGAGCTTCATGCTGCTATCGAGAGTCTCGATCCATCCTCCTGTCCAGGAGAGGATGGCCTCACTAGAGCTTTCTTTTTGACTTATTGGGATGTATTGCATATACCACTGCTTCGCGGTTGTCAGGACATCTTTGCATCAGGATATATGCATCCGGATCTTTGCTCAAGTCTAATATCTCTTATTCCGAAAGGGGGTGATACCACTCAGCTCTGCCAGTGGAGACCTATTACCCTACTCCCTTCAGTCTATAAGATATTAGCGTTACTGATCAGCCATCGCTTGCGACCGTTCTTACCAGATATTATTCATACTTCTCAGACAGGCTTTGTCATGGATCCATGCATACTGGATAATATCTTCACTTTTTATGAGGCAGTAGAGTGGGCCAGATCATCTTCTGAACCTCTCGCTTTTTTCATTCTTGACTTCGAGAAAGCATACGATCGTGTTGAGTGGGACTTTCTCGAAGGATCACTAGCCAGGATGGGTTTCCCCTCGCGATGGATAGTAGGCATTTCTGCTCTCTTCAGGATTGCCAGCAGTGCTATTACTATTGGTGGTCGTGTCAGTCGCAGTTTTGAGCTCTCTCGATCTGTACGACAGAGATGTCCTTTAGCAGCATATCTGTATCTGTTTGTTGGAGAGACTATGTCAGATTTTCTTCGTGCTCAGAGTCATGCATTTCGTGGCTTGACCATGCCCATACCTTCAACTCCGGACCTTATCGATCAGGAGTTCGCTAATGACACTATGCTGATGTTGCACTATCTGCTAGCAGCGCTTGATGCCATGCGGGAGGCCTTGGGGGTTTTTTGTATTGCCAGTGGTGCACGTATTAACTGGCATAAATCCTATGGGTTACTGGTTGGCAGTGATGACATACCTACTTGGGGGGTAGCTGATGGTTTCACATGGCTGCAGCCGGGCCAGACATGCAGATATCTGGGCTTCCAGGTTGGATTTGATGTTTCCTTACAGCAGCAGTTTGCACCCGTACTACAGTCTATTCGCAGGAAGCTATGTCATTGGTCTTCACGTCATCTGTCGTTGGCTGGCCGTGCATTGGTCGTCAACCAAGTCATTCTGGCTACAGTATGGTATACGGCCTCTTGTTGGATGCTACATTCTGGAGTGATAGCTCAGCTCCGCAGATTAGTGCGGAACTTTTTATGGAGTGGCACAGATGGGACTACTGATACTCGTGCTCGAGTTCGCTGGTCCACGATTATTCGATCTAGGTCAGAGGGAGGCCTTGGCATTATTGATCTAGAATTACAGAGTCGCGCCCTTCTTACCAAGCTTATTGTTCGGGGTCTTTTCCCCGGCCAAGAACCTTGGAAGATGCTTCTTCAGGCCGCTCTTTGCACAGCAACTCCACGCCTCGGCACTAGAGATGGTCATACTTGGCATATAGGGTTTCGTTTTCTATTTACGGATGCCCCCTTGACCACCCACACTCTCTCACCCTTCATCCGATCACTCCTTCAGATTTGGGTTTCCATGCGACGAGCTCTCATACGCTCACCTCCCTCATGTCGTGAGGAGATTGAGCGCAAGCCTCTCATTTGGAATGATGCAGTTCTTGATTCTTCGGTTAACCCACCCCGTCAGCTTGGAGAGAGGACTCACATTGACTGGGCTGCTTGGGACACTGGCCCTGCTGCCTCTATGCGGTTGCTTCATGAGACGCGTATGCTGGATGCAGATTTCATAGCAGAACATTATGACATTGGTCGCGGGGTGACAGACAGACTTCTTGAGATTGGCTCCGCCGTTCCTTCATAGTGGGATGCAGTCATGCGAGGCACGGTTCAAATGCCTCCACATAGTGGCTGGGAAGGTCTCTTTGCTCAGAGCACTCTCTTATTAGTTCGTTTCGACACCATGCTGTTCACAGTTGATTCAGCCTCCTTTCAGGGGATTCATGCTAGATTGACATATGCTACCACCTCTCCGCACCTTGTCTACCCTGGCGCTCGATGGGAGGCCATACGAGTAGTTGGCTGTCGCGGGAAGCGTCGTTGTGTTGACCCTCGTTTCGCATCCGCTGATGCCGCCCTTTGGAGGCTTTGGGTGTGGGAGGGTCGTGCCTTATCACAGCTTTATTGGGACCCGGGAGAGTGGCACTGGCCTCACTCTAACCCCACCGGTACACATGTATCATTTTTTGAGTACACTGTCAGAATTGGAAGATTCGCATTGATGAGACAACACCCAGAGCAGCCCACTCGTATGCGTTTCTGGTTACATTCAGGTCTCTCCCATGCCTATCTACAACAGTTTTGGTTAGCCATCTGGGATTTACATGCGGCTCGTCGTATTTCTTTTTTCATGTGGATCATTGCACATGCAGGACTTCCAGTTGGGACTTGGCTTGCTACTATGGGTCATGATCCGTTATGCGCTCAATGTCCTTCGCGACTACATGAGTCACTTGCACACTGTCTTTGGTCATGCTCCTCTTCTCATATAGTGTCGCTACCAGTTTGCTTTTTACTTAGCAGAGAAGGTGTTCAGGATGGATTTCTCACTTGGGGCTCTGTCTCATGGTTGATGCCGATGCCTGGACCGCATCTTTTCTACGAGGGCTCAGACACAGATCCAGCTCTTATGCTTACCTCGACTGGTTATCGGCGAGGGACTTTGGCTATGTTACCACAGATCGCATGGCAGGGAGATCCTCAGACACGTGATGAAGTTTTTTCAGTCATCACTAGCATTACACTATGGAATATTTGGAGAGCTCGTTGTCTTCACATTCTCAGTGCGGCTCCACAGCTCCTTCAGGATACCCTTACTGCCATTTGGCTGGACATCATTCACACCCTGATTTGGCAGTGGGATTCTTCCTCAGGTACATCTCGAGCAGCCGAGGTTCGACGATTTACCTTTCTTCGGCGTTGGGCCCGAGCTCCACTCTTTTTCACACTTACAGGTGGTCAGATTATCTGGCATTATGCCCCTCCTCAGTGGTTTCTCCTCCACTCATCACACAGACCACCATGAGATTGTATTAGTCGAGTTGTCACTCTAGTGGCTATCATCCTTACATTCAGCTTGTACACCCCACGTGACAGGCTATTTTGGCATTTGTTGGGGAATTTATTGTACTCAGTAATATACAGCCCTGATTTTTCCAAAAAAGAGAGAGAGAGAGAGAGAGAGAGAGAGAGAGAGAGAGAGAGAGAGAGAGAGAGAGAGAGAGAGAGAGAGTCGACACGGCCCGACATAGTTCCGTGCCCACAAGTATTGGCCCCAAAGTCTGGCGCCCCTTTCGGTATTTCTTTATTATTAATCATTGCAAAGTACAAATCCCGAGGGACCTCTAATCAAGAAGGATAGAAAAGACAGCGGATCGCCATCGTCGCGACTTGAAATTGAAGGAGGATGATTGGGTGCTCTTACGTTTTGAGAAGACACGCCTAAGAAAGAAAAAGGGAAAGGAGAGGTTTTTTCCAAAGCTTAGTATGCGATACTACGGACCTTTCCAGATCACTAAAAAGTTAAATGACGTCTTTTTGCGATTGAAACTGCGAGATACTTGGAGGATTCACAATGCATTCCATGTGAGTCTCTTGAAACCTTTTAAGGGTGATGTGCCTGATGATGGGGAGCCTGATGAGCAACCCGAAGTGGAAGAAAACGAGGAGATCCTTGTTCCTGAACAGATTTTGGCACATAAGGATACGAAGAATAAAGGTAAAGTTCGAAGGCGGTTCTTGGTTAAGTTCAAAAACTATCCTGCATTGGATGCAAAGTGGATGGAGGAGGAGGACCTAGCAGATACTCCTCAGATTGTGAAACTTTACCTCGATGCTTTTGGTTTAGCATAGTCTATTCCAAATGAAACCCAGAATTCAGCTTGGCCGGAGATCTGGGGCAGTGGGATGCACAAGATGGGAGTCACTCCGCTCCTTTGTCAAGAGATGCCTTGATTTAGATACTAGAGTCACTGATGTCTCTTTGAGCTTCAGGGATACTGAAAGCTGACAGTATTCTGTTGTATGACTTTAATGAAATGGAATTTCTGATTATGATACTGATTTGTTCTTGACTTCTTTTAAGTGCAGGAACTGATAGACGAAATGACTGCAGCATTTTGGTCTGATTGATCTCGAATAGACATGGTTGCAATAGGGGTTAGTCAATCGGACATCGATGAGGTCCCGATTGGACCTAGATGCGATTGCTAGCTACATTGCCGATAAATCATGGTCTTAAGATCTGAATGAATGTTGAATATCATGTGATGTCCTGTGATGTTTAGTGATGTCTTGTGATGTGACTATCGATTTGATACATGTGCTAGATATGTGTTCCTAGTACGTAGGTACTAACAGTCAGTGTCTGCTAAGACGGTTTATGGCCTCTGTGTGTCTTGGAGGCGTAATCTAGGGCGATTACAATGCTTTCATAAGGGGGGTCTGTCACAAAGTGATGAGTGGCTATCGAGAGCAGAAACCCTAATTCCTGCAAATCCTAATTTCTGCCAAAAACCCTAATTTGCAAAAACCCTAATTTTTGTAAATCCTAACCCTAACTGCTGGCTGAAACCCTAATCTGGCGGCTGAAATGCCATGTGGCAAGCGGTATGGATTTCCGGATTTTTCGGGCTGAAAAAAAGGCCAGCCAAGCGACGCAATTTTTGCTTTTTGCTCTACGCTAGAGAGAGAGAGAGAGAGAGAGAGAGAGAGAGAGAGAGAGAGAGAGAGAGAGAGAGAGAGAGAGAGAGAGAAATTACTTGCTTCATTTATGAAAAACTCTCTTGTGTGAGAGAGAGAATTTTTGGCTTTTGATTTAGAAGCTTTTGGGCATCCCTTGTAATCTTTAAATAAGTGGTTTAGGGCTCTCTCTGCAGAGCATGTGGACGCAGAGTGTGAGAGTGAAACCCTAACCGCTCTGTTGTACTTTGACATTGATTTAATACATAAAGAAATACCGAAAGGGGCGCCAGTCTTTGGGGCCAATATCTTTAGGCAATGGTGTAACAGACTTGGACACTCCAAGTCGAGAATCAATCGCGACAGCACCAAATAACCACTTCAAAACAATTCACAATCACAATAGATTTGCACTGGCCCGGCGGGGTTCCGTGCCTAGAGATATCGGCCCCAAAGACTGGCGTCCCTTTCGGTATTTCTTTATGTATAAAAATCAATGTCAAAGTTCAAAGAGCTGTTAGGGTTTCACTCTCAGACTCTGCGTCCAGATGCTCTGAGAAGTGAGCCCCTCACCGCGTATTTAAAGATTACAAGGGATGTCCAAAAGCAGAGCCCCAATGTTAGGTGCAGCGGAATGAATGTTTGCGCTTTGCTCAAGATGAGTGCTCTGAACTGTGCTCAAGGTTCCTTCTGTTCTTATGGAAGGGAGAGCCTTCCGTTCTTAATGAGAGAATGCTATGATCACAAACAAAGTGAATGGACACTGTGCGTGCAAGTGTATGAGACTGAGAGATAGAGAGAGAAGGGAGATACGACACCAGAGACGTTGTAAAACCCTCCTCCGAAGGCCCCACTCTCATCGGCGAGAGTGGTCTACTTATGATTGCACAATCTGGTACAATGGTGATGTATAAGACTGATGCAAGTCTAGGCTATGTCGACGATGACGACGGTGATGACGAAGTCAACCTAAGGGCTGAAATCTGCAATCTTTCTATTGCTGTCCAAAACCGCTACGGGCTGAATCTGCAAATCTTCTATCTGTTGAATTCTGACTCTATGTTGGTGACGATGTCGATGGCGACGATGCGACGACGACGCGCTGAAAACGCAGATGCTGAAATCTGCGTTTTCCAGGCTGAAACTGTAAACCTTGCGGAAACTGACCGTGCGGCGAGGAACTGCTGAAAACTGAAAACGTTGATGTTCCTTGACTTTCCGTTGCGATGAATCTGCAAAACGCTAGGGTGTGTAGCAGATGCAAAAATGCTAGGGCTGAAAATCTGTGCTTCTGTCGCCGTGACTCTGCAAATGCAAAAACGCTAGGCTGATCTGAGGTGCTACTGTTGCCGGGATCTGCAAAGGCAAAATGCTGGCTGATCTTGTGATGAAAACGCTAGGTGATGCTGGATCTGCAAAACGCTAGGCCTCCTGGGAGGGGGGGGGGAGGGGGGGGGGGGGGGGGGGGTTATACTGAGAAGTTGCCTGTTGAGCGTGGAGCTCCTGCTGCCTCTTCTGCCATTTAGTGCTAACTTGGGTTTGCTTATATATTTTCTTAGCAAAATTGCCCTACCTATTTTTGTTGGGAAGTCACTTAAATTAATAAGTGAAAAATGCCAAAAATAGGTATCATCGGCTAAAATCATTGGAAAATTCTCCTAATTGATTCTGATGGATTCTAATGGGAATGCTTATGATTATGCTGTGTGCAACAAGAGGATATGCATCTATACTAAGTGACTGGGCATGCACGGTCTACGAATAGACTCACAAAAAGTACCAGATCACTTCTAATCTAAACTGATTGGACTGAACTGAACCCTGGTCATGTTGTAGCTTGTCTACAGACACATAGGGCTGGATGTGTCACGTGACATCCCCTCCTTTTCAAAGTGAGGTACTGGTACCGAACTGTATGGCGTCGAGGGAGATTGCCAATAGCATCCGGAATCCTGGAAGGGACTCTTTGTTGGCCCACTCTGATGTGTGGGTCGTGTGGTACTTGAACTTCATAAAGGTTTGCAATGCCTTCTTCTTTGGGCCGCGCTGAAAGCGACACAGAGTCTTTTGTGGCTCCTTCGATGCTTCAACTTCGTCTAGAGTCATGCTTCTTTCTTCTTCAAGAATCTCCATGGCTGAAAATTCTTGAAACCATTTCCAACACAAAAACATGAACATACCCATTCCATGTAAAGTGAATGGAAAAAATCTTGTCTTTGCTAAAGACTGTGTATGCAATGTAGATGAACATAGAGACGGAGTGACAATCCGTTCATCAAACACATGCAAACAATGAGATCGAATCTTTCTCTTATGATCTAGAGCAATCAACTGTGGCAATTCACAACGGAAATGCCCATGTTTGGTGCTCATACTTTCATGTGCTCGTTCTACGAATGTGTCGTGCCAAGGAAGAGACACGGAATGTGACTTCCTTACATACATACTTTTCAGCTTTTCATGAAAAATCCGAATACATTCGTGCTCATCCATGACAGAAACGTGCTCAACATACAATATGTCATGCCTAGGAAAAGGGATCACATAACGACGCTGACTAAAATACAGGAAACGATCACGAATGAAACATTTGAACAATGTGTACGTCTCGATTATGCGAACACATAATACTTCTTGTGAGGGTTCTTTGGACCCAGGCTTGAGAGCCAAGATCGATCCTTCGTGATTGATTGAATCTGCAACGAGGTTAGCTTCGCCAGAAAAAGCATCAACTAACTCATCATCCTTGTGAACAATCACGTCATCTTCATGCAAATCATCGTGCTTGGGAGAAATCACATCATGATCATACAAATCATCATGCTTGTGAGAAATCACATCTTGATCATGCAAATCATCGTGCTTGTCATTGTCAATCAAATCATCATGCTTATCATTGTCAATCAAATCATCATCATGCAAATCATTGTCATTCAAATCATCATGCTTCCCACAATCATGCAAATCCTATGTGTCATGCTTTGGAGAAGAAGAGACTGAGTGAGACTCCTTTTCCCGAATCTCTTGCATGTGTGCCTGTACTTGAGAAAAGAGTCGCAACATCTCTTGCATTCTTGCTGTGTTCTCGCGATCAAATTTTGCTTGTCTTGCTTTGTTCTCGCGATCAAATTTGGCTTGACTTTCTTTTTCTTCCAAGTCGTATTGACGCTCAATGACTGCCATTCCTTCTTAGTATTCACGATCTATGGCTGCCCTTCGTTCTTCGTAGGCCTTTCTTTCTGCTTTTCTTTCTTCGCGGTCTAACTGTCTTTCCTTAAACAACTGCTTCAACTCCTCCATAGGAGGTAGTGCAATCCTTGACGTAGATGGTGAAGGGGGAGTGTCGGAAAAACCTCCTGGTGGGGAAAATTCTTCTTCGCCTCTCTCATGCTCATCACCTCCAAGCGAAGTATCCATTCCGCTTCGAGTGATAACCATTCTGCAATCGTGGGTTCTTGTGGTCTTGAGGTTCTTAAGTTCACGAGGAACTTGGGTTCTTGTGGGTCTTGGGTTCTTGAGGTTCTCGAGGTTTTCTTTCACTTGAAAACCGCGTTTGAGAAGGATCTTCTCTTCACCCGAGTTCTACTCCTTTCCGTGGGCGCACCCCTTGGCTGCCTTGCGCTCACACCAAGGTTGCTTTTTCCCACCTCACGTCGATTGGCCGGCCGCTAAGTGCACGGTCCGCTCTCAATGAGTGAAAAGAGACACAAGGGGAGGTTGGACAAGCCCTTCTTTCCTGGGATTCTTGTCACTCTTCAAAAACACGATTAGGAATTGACACGCCCAAGCGAACTTGGGTTCGTGCGACCGCAACAAGCAAAAAAAATTCTTGTGATTTTTGTGGTTCTTTCCTTGAGTGATACAGAACACTGCCAAAGCTCTGATACCAATGTTAGGTGCAACGGAATGAATGTTTGCGCTTTGCTCAAGATGAGTGCTCCGAACTGTGCTCAAGGTTCCTTTTGTCCTTATGGCAGGGAGAGCCTTCCGTTCTTAATGAGAGAATGCTATGATCACAAACAAAGTGAATGGACATTGTGCGTGCAAGTGTATGAGTCTGAGAGGTAAGAGAAGAGAGATACGACACCAGAGACGCAAAACCCTCCTCCGAAGGCTTGATTGCACAATATGGTACAATGGTGATGCATGAGACTGATGCAAGTCTAGGCTATGTCGGTGATGACGACGGTGATGACGAAGTCGACCTAAGGGCTGAAATCTGCAATCTTTCTACTGCTGTCCAAAAATGCTATGGGCTGAAATCTGCAAATCTTCTATCTGCTGAATTCTGACTCTATGTCGGTGACGACGTCGATGGCGACGATGCGATGACGACGCGCTGAAAATGCAGATGTTGAAATCTGCGTTTTCCGGGCTGAAATTGTAAACCTTGCGGAAACTGACCGTGCGGCAAGGAACTGGTGCGGGAAGGTGAGAGCTGCGAGGTTGGGGACTTGATCTGCGATGTCTAACTGCTGAAAACTGAAAACGCTGATGTTCCTTGATTTTTCGTCGCGATGAATCTGCAAAACGCTAGGGTGTGTAGCAGATGCAAAAATGCTAGAGCTGAAAATCTGTGCTTCTGTCGCCGTGGCTCTGCAAATGCAAAAACGCTAGGCTGATCTGAGGTGCTGTTGTTGCCGGGATTTGCAAAGGCAAAACGCTGGCTGATCTTGTGATGAAAACGCTAGGTGATGTTGGATCTGCAAAACGCTAGGCCTCCTAAGGGGGGGTTATACTGAGAAGTTGCCTGTTGAGCGTGGAGCTCCTGTTGCCTCTTCTGCCATTTAGTGCTAACTTGGGTTTGCTTATATATTTTCTTAGCAAAATTGCCCTACCTATTTTTGTTGGGAAGTCACTTAAATTAATAAGTGAAAAATGCCAAAAATAGGTAAAATAGGCTAAAATCACTGGAAAATTCCCCTAATTGATTCTGATGGGAATGCTTATGATCATGCTGTGTGCAACAAGAGGATATGCATCTATACTAAGTGATTGGGCATGCACGGTCTACGAATAGACTCACAAAAAGTACCAGATCACTTCTAATCTAGACTGACTGGACTGAACTGAACCTTGGTCATGTTGTAGCTTGTCCATGGACACATAGGGCTGGATGTGTCACGTGACACCCAAAAGCTTTCAGTTCAAAAGCAAATTCTCTCTCTCTCTCTCTCTCTCTCTCTCTCTCTCTCTCTCGCCAAAAATAAAAGCAACTATTCCCTTTCTCTCTCTATATCCTAAGTGTAGCCAAAAAGCATGCCAAATTGCGTCGCTAGGAGGAGAAAAAGCAACCTCCGTGATTTCCAGAAATCCGTACATTGCTGCCACGTGCCATTTGGCGCTTGATTTTAGGGTTTTTAACCACTTTAGGGTTTTCAGCCAGCAGTTAGGGTTAGGGTTTCCAAAAATTAGGGTTTCTACAAAATTAGGGTTTTTGGCAAAAATTAGGGTTTGCAAGAATTAGGGTTTTTGCTCTCGATAGCCACTCATCACTTTGTGACAGACCCCCCTTATGAAAGCATTGTAATCGCCCTCGATTACGCCTCCAAAACAAACAAAGGCCATCAACCGTCTTAGCAGACACTGACTGTTAGTACCTACGTACTAGGAACACATATCTAGCACATGTACCAAATCGACAGTCACATCACATGACATCCAACATTCATTCGGATCTTAGACCATGATTTATCGGCAATGTAGCTAGCAATCGCATCTAGGTCCAATCGGGACCTCATTGATGTCCGATTGACTAACCCCTATTGCAACCATGTCTATTCGAGATCAAGCAGACCAAAATGCTGCAATCATTTCGTCTATTAGTTCCTGCAATTAAAAGAAGTCAAGAATAAATCAGTATCATAATCAGAAATTCCATTTCATTAAAGTCATACAACAGAATGTTGTAAGCTTTCAGTATCCCTGAAGCTCAAAGAGACATCAGTGACTCTAGTATCTAAATCAAGGCATCTGTTGACAAAGGAGCAGAGTGACTCCCATCTTGTGCATCCCACTGCACCAGATCTCCGGCCAAGCTCCGTTTGGAATAGACTATGCTAAACCAAAAGCATCGAGGTAAAGTTTCACAATCTGAGGAGTATCTGCTAGGTCCTTCTCCTCCATCCACTTTGCATCCAATGCAGGATAGTTTTTGAACTTAACCAAGAACCGCCTTCGGACTTTACCTTTATTCTTCGTATCCTTATGTGCCAAAATCTGATCAGGAACAAAGATCTCCTCGTTTTCCTCCACTTCGGGTTGCTCATCAGGCTCCCCATCATCAGACACATCACCCTTAAAAGGTTTCAAGAGACTCACATGGAATGCATTGTGAATCCTCCAAGTATCTGGCAGTTTCAATCGCAAGGAGACATCATTTATCTTTTTAGTGATCTGGAAAGGTCTGTAGTATCGCATACTAAGATTTGGAAAAAGCCTCTCCTTTCCCTTTTTCTTTCTTAGGCGTGCCTTCTCAAAACGTAAGAGCACCCAATCATCCTCCTTCAATTTCAAGTCGCGACGATGGCTATCCGCTTCCTTTTTCTGTCGTTCTTGAGACTTTTGCAAAGTCTCGCGAACCTTGGCAAAAGCAGTATCCAAATCTCGCGTATATTCATCCGCTTCAAAGATCTTATCTTTCGTACCTAGGAAGGGTGGAACCTTTGCAGCACCTTCAACAATCTCAAATGGCGCCTTCCCCGTCGAAGAGTGTATCGTGTTATTGTAGGCAAATTCCACCAAAGGTAAGTACTTTTCTTCTCATCGAGTCTTCTAATTTGAGATATAAGACTTCAATAAATCTAGAAGCACTGAATTTGCAATCTCAGATTGCCCATCAGTCTGCGGGTGGAATGGTGACGAGAACTGCAACCGTGTGCCAATGTTCTCCCAAATTGCCTTCCAAAACAAACTCGTAAATTTGGGGTCTCTGTCGGAGACAATCGTCTCAAGCATGCCATGTAATCTGAAGATCTGGGCCACAAACAGTCTCGCTAAGTGATCCGGTTTGACTGTTTTCTTCACTGGAATGAAATGAGCCCATTTGCTAAATCTGTCAATAACAGTCCAGATACCATCGTGACCACTCTGTGTTCTCGGGAGATAAAAAATGAAATCCATTGCAATACTTTCCTAGGGGCGGGTGGGTATGGGTAAAGGCTGTAACAATCCCTGTGTCTTATGCCTGTTAAACTTGACCTTCTGGCATACTAAGCAACTGCGCACAAACTCTTCCACATCCTTTTTGAGTCTCGGCCAAAAGAAGTATCTCTCTACCCCCTTCATGGTGGTAGCAATGCCACGGTGACACGTAAAAGGTGGACATTGGCATTCAGTCATAACCTTTTCCCTCAACGGCTGTGTAACGCACAACATGGCTTTTCTCATCAAGTAGCCTTCCCGAATGGAGTATCTTGCTACTGTCTCCCCATCCCGTATCCGTGTGAAAATATCTACAAAATCTGTATCTGTGGCATATTGATCGACCATATCCTCGAAGCTCCTATGATGTATCGCGGAAATAGCCAGAACCAACGGCTTTCGAGACAAAGCATCTGCCACCACATTCTTCTCTCCTTGCACGTGGACAATCTGGAAGTGAAACTGTGACAAGATGTTCGCCCACCGTATGTGCTTTTCCGAAAGCTGCTTCTGTGACAAGTAGTAGCGCAAACTCTGATGGTCTGTAAAAACAGTAAAATCCGCTCCGAGTAGGTAATGCTGCCACTGAGTAAGAGCATGGATAACCGCTAAAAGCTCTTTCTCATAAATCTGTGCTGTCATCTCCGGCCTAGAGAACAATCGGCTCTCGTAAGCAATGACATAGTCTTCTTGCATCAAGACCGCACCCAGACTACGACCACAAGCATCACAATATACTTCAAATGACTTCTGCAAGTCCGGCAAAGTCAAAACTGGTCCCGTAGTCAATTTCTCTTTCAATGTTTGAAAGGTAGTCACCTTTGTGGATTCCCACGAGAAAGGGACTCCTTTCTGTGTCAAGATATGCAAAGGGGCAGCAATTTCTGCAAACTTTCGTATGAACCGCCTGTAGTACGAACACAGTCCCAAGAAGCTTCTAACTTCATGGACATCCTTCAAATCGGGCCAATCACGTATAGTCTCTATCTTGGCCGGATCCATTTGCACTCCTGTTGCTGACATTATTTGTCCCAAAAAGTGTATCTCTGGTAGGAAAAATTTACTTTTTCTTTGCATTAATCTCTAACTTGTGATCTCGTAATGCCTGAAAGACCTGAAGCAGATGATGTCTGTGTTCTGCCTCATTCTTGGAGAAAACAATGATGTCGTCAAAGAAAGTGCCAACAAATAGGCTGTACTCTCGAAAAATCTTGTCCATCATCCGGTTAAATGTCGCAGGAGCATTGGTTAAGCCAAAAGGCATCACCAAAAACTCAAATAACCCAAAAGTAGTCCGAAAGGTTGTCTTGTAGACGTCTCCCGGTGCGATTCGGATCTGATGATATCCACTCTTCAAGTCAATCCTGCTAAAGCACGAGGATCCTTGTAACCCGTCGAGTATATCATCGATCCTAGGAATCGGAAATCTGTTCTTGATGGTGATTTTGTTGAGAGCTCTATAATCGATGCACATTCTCCAAGATCCGTTTTCTTCGAAACCAACAACACTGGAGAGCAATACGGTGAAGTACTAGGCTGGACAAGACCCTTTTCCAAGATGTCTTTCACCTGGTTCATAATCTCTTCATTTGGTGCTCGGCTCACACGGTAAGCTGGCTGGTTTGGTGGTGTGCTTCCAGGTATCAGATCAATGGTATGATCTTCAGGATGAGCAGGTGGTAACTCGCTTGGTAGGCCCTTTGAGAAGCAATCGGCGTGAGAGTGGAGAAAATCTTGGCGTTCTTTATCAAGTTTAGACATATTTCTCCTATCCTTATCGTTCAATTCTTTCATAAAGATCGAGTAAACAAACAGATTGGATTTCGTTAATTTTGAAATGGCTAAAGCCGATACAATAGGGACAGACTCGCCCTTCAGTTTAATATCAAGTACAATGGTTCTGCCCTTCTCTGTAGTCAAAGTCGCTTTTCTCGCTCGATAATCGACCACGGAGTTGTTCTTGTGTTACAAGGGAATCCCTAAGAGAACATCACAACCCTCCAAAGGCATTATGAAGAAGTCCTCATGCCCCAAATACCTCTGACAATGCAACCGAAGTTTGCCAATGACAGGTGTAATGGCTAGGTCCTTGCCGGGTGTCGCTAGAACTGCCTCCGCAAGTGGTCCCATCCGATTGGGAGTGATCTCGAGCCGCGCCGCCAATTCCGGTGAAATGAAGTTGGCCTTGGCTTCTCCATCAAAGAAGATCAGGGCCTCTTGATCTTTCACTTTGCCCCAAGCTCGGCAAAGTTCTGTACTCTCATCCATGGTGTCGGGATCGGTACCCACACAATCTGGAACCAGTCCTGTTTTCATCTTGCCTTTTCGTCCACGTTCCTCAACTGCTCTCAAACTCTCAGGCCTGTCGTCGTCCTTTTCATTCTGTTCTTTTGGTGCCTTTTGAGGGCACTTCGCGGAGATATGTCCATGTTCCCCGCATCCAAAGCACTTCCCCTCCTTGATGAATCGAGCTCGCTCCTGAGGAGTAAGCTTGGGTCGTTCATCCTTTTTCTCTGGGTTGCTCTTTTTCTTTCTACTTTCATTCCCAGAAGTCTGTTCGGCTCGTTGTGTCATGGCCTCATCGGTGGGGTAGGTCAGACTGCCAGAGTGAATGTCAAAGCCCCGCTTTGCATGACTCATCAACTCCTGGATAGAAGCTGACTTCTCCTCCAAGCAGTGATCTCGGATCTCTGTAGGTAGACCCAAGGTGAACCGCTCAATCTGTTCTCTGAATGAGATCTTCTTGAATGAAGAGGCGGGTAGAAAAGAGCTCCAGAATCTTTCACAGTAAGCATTGATTGTATCTTTGTTGGTCATTCGAAGATGGTTCCAAGCAGCTCGTATATCTCGGTCATACTCTCGAGTCAACCAAGAAGAAATAAAAAGCTTCTTAAATTTCAGCCATTTAATTGGCGCAGTCTTGTTTAAAAGAAGCGTGGACCACCAAGTGCGAGCATTCCCCTCAAAGTAAGAGGCAGCTCTCCGAATCTTGGAGTGCTCTGAGTAGCGTCCTCCCGCGAAAGCGATGTCAAACTGTGTATAAAAGACAAAGCCTTCGAAGCATCTGAGTATCTTGAAAAAGTATCAAATTTGATCGAGTGGCCACCTTCCTTAAACTCTCGGACTTTCTTGCTTTTATGTTTGAGAAAGTCATACTGGTTGGCTTTATAAAATTCTTCTCGTTCGCATAAAAGTTTCCGTCATCGGAATCTGAGCTGTCTGTAGACGAGTCCTCATGAGAACTGTCAGTCTCTGGGCGAGATTTAGCCTTCTTTGCCTTTTTCTTGACTTTTCCGAAGCGTTGTTTCTTGCTTCGCTTTTTACCTTTTCTGTCTTCTTCGCTCGAATCTGAAGAGCTAGAAGAACTGTCAGAAGAAGAAGAAGAAGAAGAAGAACTGGGTACTCCTTCAAAGTGAACACGCTTCTTTTGTTTCTTTGCTTTGTCAAATGTCGACTGACGACCTAATTATCCCAAAAAGTCAGTGCTTTTCTTTTGCTTTTTGCTGTGCTTTTTGGCTTTCCTTTACCTGTCAAAAAGCTGAGCAATCCGTGCATCAACCACCTCTGGTAATTCCTTCTTTGAATATTTCTTGTGAGCAGAAGGTTTCTTGAGAGGGGGTTTCGGGGGTGGTGTAGTGGTTTTCTGCCATTGCTCATGCACTTCTTGAAAAGAAGTCTCGCTCATATATTTTGCAAATTTTGGGTCCTTCGCAAAATTGAGCATCATCTTCGTTGCATCGCCGATCAACTGACGACGCTCCATCTCTCGTCGCTCCGCTTGAGTAGGCTGAGGCGGGTCATGTTCTCTACCGGAATCTTCGTTGTGATCTCTGTCCTCATCTCCTGATGCAGAGGGAGTTGACTGATCCTTGCGTGAAGCCATAGGTGCCGCGGAAAAAAAATTGGGGATCGGATTTTCCGTAGAAGAGAAATCGGCCGTGCTCTGATACCACTGTAACAGACTTGGACACTCCAAGTCAAGAATCAATCGTGACAGCACCAAATAACCACTTCAAAACAATTCATAGATCACAATAGATTTGCACTGGCCCGGCGGAGTTTCGTGCCTAGAGATATTGGCCCCAAAGACTGGCGCCCCTTTCGGTATTTCTTTATGTATTAAAATCAATGTCAAAGTACAAAGAGCGGTTAGGGTTTCACTCTCAGACTCTGCGTCTAGATGCTCTGAGAAGTAAGCCCCTCACTGCGTATTTAAAGATTACAAGGGATGCCCAAAAGCATAGCCCCAAAAGCTTTCAGTTCAAAAGCAAATTCTTTCTCTCTCTCAACAGAGCCAAAAATAAAAGCAAATATTCCCTTTCTCTCTCTATATCCAAAGCGTAGCCAAAAAGCATGCCAGATTGCGTCGCTAGGAGGAGAAAAAGCAGCCTCCATGATTTCCGGAAATCTGTACATTGCTGCCACGTGGCATTTGGCGCGTGATTTTAGGTTTCCAATCACTTTAGGGTTTCAGCCAGCAGTTAGGGTTAGGGTTTCTAGAAATTAGGGTTTTTGCAAAATTAGGGCTTTTGACAGAAATTAGGATTTGCAGGAATTTTAGGGTTTCTGGCAGAAACTATGGTTTCTGCTGTCGGTAGCCCTCGTCATCACTTTGTGACAAATGGTACAAGATCCCAAGTATCATTTGCATACAAGGGTTTCATTTCCTCTTGCATTGCAAGCTCCCACTTATTGCTTGACTCACATGTCTTAGCCTCTTTATAAGTGAGAGGCTCCCCTTCATCTGTCAGCATAATATAATGCAAAGAGGGATCATATCTACTCACATTCCGCCTTGGACGAGTAGAACGCCTCACCCAATGATCCACATTATCTGGAAATGGGTCTACATCAGGTGGAACAATGATATCATCAACAAAGGGCTGCTGTACATCATTTTCAGCCCTGTTTTCAGCATTGTTATGTGGCTGCACATGCCCTTCAAGAGCCTCATTTTGCTGTCCAACGTCATCTGGCTCAAACACCATTGGTTCATCAACATTTTTAGCCATATGTGGTGCATCCCGAGGGTCAAAATTAGGCCTAATAGGTTTTTAAGCAGCCTTGCCTCATTAAAAACAACATCCCGGCTACGTACAACCTTTTTGAGCTGAGGTAACCAAATTCTGTAGCCCATTCCACCTTCTTCACCGTATCCCATGAAGAGGCCTTTAATGGACTTTGCATCCAACTTACTCCTCAACTCAGGTCTTACATGCACAAACGCTTCACAACCAAAGACGCGTAAGTGATCATATGAAGCAGGTTTACTAGACCAAACCTCTTCAGGGATGTCACCTTTCAAAGACATGTGAGGGGATCGATTACATATATGCACTACAGTTTTTAGAGCTTCTCCCCAAAATCCATGAGTGAGATTTGTGAGAGACACGGGAGTAATAAGAAATTTTCACTTGCTTGCCATATTGAGAATCATTACAAAAATCAAGCTTTGTGCCTTTAGCATCAAGCTTGTTCAAATTACAAAGCTTAGTAAGGCCTTTTTGGCTCATATGGCCAAGCCTCTTATGCCACAACTCCATATGTGAGTTAATTTCAGCCAAAGCAATAAACTTGCCCAACAAGGCCTTGCCATGCAAGCAGTAAAGTGTCCCTTTCTTTGTACCTTTTACAATCAGCCTTGAGCCTTTTGTCATCTTCCAGGATCCTCTCTCAAACAAAATGCTGTAACCATGCATATCATCTGACCAACAGAAAGCAGACTCTTCTTGATTCTTGACACATATCTAACATCATGCAAGACAAGCTCATTTGTGCCATCTATAGAAAGATGCACGGTGCCAATATCCTCAATGGAACATGCATGATTGTTTCCAAGGTAAACATGGCCATGGCTCTGCAACAAATGTAGAAAAGCACTCCTTGATAGGAATCACATGAAATGAAGCACCGAAATCAACTATCCAAGTCTAGGATAATGCATCATTAACAGTCAATAAAGCATCAATTAGATCACTCTTGGTGATCTGCATATCCTGTGTATGAACATTAAAAGAGGCATCAGACTTATGAGCATCATCAGCTGACAAAGTGGTACATAAGATGTTGAATGATGTCTTCAACATCTGATAGCTCTTCAATAACAACACTAGAGACTACATTGGCCTTCTCTTTGTCCTTTGGACTGTCCTGTGCATCTGTCTTGATCTTCTTCTTCTCTTTCTTTTTGTCTCCATCGTTCTTCTTCCTTTCCAATTCTGCCTTATAGTACCTATAATCGGGTTTCTCGTGACCTTTCTTGCCACATTGATAGCATGTCACATCACCCTTGCCTTTGCTGGCATTTCCCCTTTCTCTACTCTTACTCTTACTTCTCTGTGCATAGGCATTCTTCTTCTCTGTCTTGCCTCTAACCATGTTGGTTGAGCCACCTCCTTCTCCACTTGCTTTCCTCCTGATTTCTTCATTCAATATTGAACCCCTAACTCCATCAAAAGTCAAGTTGGGATTATTTGACAGTGAGACCACTAATGTTTCCTAAGAATAGGTAGAGTCATCAACAAGAAGATAGCTTTGAGCTTATCATCAAAAGGGGGCAAACCCGAGTCTCGTAACTGAGATAGAGTGCCTGTAAACAATGACAAATGCTCTGCAGCGCTCTTGGACTCATCTAACTGCATGCCAACAAGTTTCTGCATCAAATGCACCTGATTAACTGGGGTCGTATTCTCATACGTTGCCTTCAATTTCTCCCACAACTCAAACGCATTGACAAGACCCTTGAGATCTACCAAGATCTCGTCAGAGACGGCCATTTTAATGTAGGTAATGGCCTTCTTATTCAATGTAAGCCATGTTGCATCTGACATATCTTCTGGCTTCTCTGCTTCAAGTGCCCTGTCACAATCTTTAAGAAAGAGGATTCCTATCCTTCCAAAGATCAAAACCTGTTCCCTCAAACCGCTTGATCTCGAAGAGATTCTTAACGTCAGAGGAAGTCGATGCCATAGTTGCACAAACAAGAGGGCTTAAATGCTGAAATTTTTGGGCAAAATGCTCCAAAAACAGAATATAACCTCACCGCAATGTGCACAACAGCTCCAAAGTGTCACCGAAGCAATTTGAGCCAAAAATATGCAAGTTTAGGCAAGAATAGCAATTTCTGAATTTTTTGTGAAGAAAATTCAGCAAACAAAATTTTGCCCAAAAACAACAAATGTTGTTGTTTTTAACCTTAAAGAATGTACATAATGCAAAAACACAACCCTTGGGAGTATGTATGGACAAAAGCTCCAATTTTTAGCATAAAAGTGCAGAAAATTGACTCGAAAAGGGCATTTTGCATCCAAAACTTGCTTAATGCTCGGTAATTATAGCATTTAATACTTTCCCCAATCCAAATACATCAAATGTACATTTGCATAAACCTACATAAATTTATAATTTGCTGTAATAACCTGTTTTTCAGCAAATTTGGTTGATTTAGGGTAGTAGGGACCAAGTACAAGTGTTCCCACAACTTAATACATCATGAGAGAACCTGTACTTTGCTGTAATAACCGGTTTTTGACCTAAAAACAGTCTGTTTTGGGTTGCTTTGGCACTCTAGGTATCCCCGGTGACCTCGGAAGGGGGGTTCACGATAGAAGTGGAGATTGTCGCAAGAAAACATCTTATGCTCGCTGTCCAGCCACCTGCGTAGGTCCTTCTGAAACCCTAGGGCTCTGATACCAGTTGAAAGCGCGAAGCAGAGGGTACTCGTAGGTGCGTGTCGCATGTAGTGCAAGATTGGGACAAGAAGCAGGAGGTGGAGTGCAGCAGAGAGGAAGCGCTAGGGATCGAAGCAGGGAGAGAGAGAGAGCTCACGTTTTTGGGGAAAACTCAATAAGTGAGTTTTGGGTTTTCCCACTTTTATTATAAGTGACTTTAAAAAAATGTGTCCAGGTTCACATTTGTCCAGGTTCACATTGAACCTGGACAAAGTATAAAAATGTACAAAACGGGGCCTTTAACCCAACAAAGCAGAGCCCCAAAAGCAGTAAACTCAAAAGCAAATTGTCCCAAAAGCATTTTATTCAAAAAATTGCCAAGAAGCAATCATCGTAATTTGTGAAAATCTATATAACAGCCACGTCAACATGTCAGTGCAACCTATCAACGCGAATCTGCCGTACAACATGCCATGTCACCTGTTCGTATTGTGTGTCCTCGCCAGCAGTTTGATCTTGGGTGGTCATACCATGTCAGCACTTTGTGACACGTTGCCGTACACACGTCATTAGAGGGCCTACGTCACTCAACTTGCGCTCAGGGGCTGCGTAACCTTTTATGGAGTGTGTGTGGGTCCTGATTTGTGGTTTTAATCCCCCTACGGGGTCCCATAAGTTGGTAGGAACTTCTTTTACTGCTGTTGCTTCTTAGGGTTTAGGCCCCTCGGCCGATATTTGCAGGTCGGCTTGGGTTGGGTCTGGGAATCCCCAACCTACCGTGTCTTCAGTGGCTTGGCACGTTAGTAGAGAGTGTGTGTGTGTGTGGAGAGAGAGAGAGAGAGAGAGAGAGAGAGAGAGAGAGAGAGAGAGAGAGAGAGAGAGAGAGAGAGAGAGAGAGAGAGAGAGAGAGAGAGAGAACATGGCACGATGGAGTTTGGAGCCAAGACCACTGGCCCCAAGGATTGGTGCTCCTTTCGGTTTTTATTTTTTATTATGCTCACAAAGTATGACTCTTGAGGGTCCAACTCTCTCCGAGACTCTGCGTCCAGATGCTCTATGGAAGAGTGGCCCTCTGGGCACTTATAAACTTATAAGGGATGCCCAAAAGTAGAGTCCCAAAAGCATCAGATCAAAAGTACACGCCATCTGCTACCAAAAGCTCTCGCAAAAAGCTGCCAAAAACAGGCAGTGCAATCGCGGAAAACCGTACAGTCTACCACATCATCAGTCTACGCAATTTACAGAAATGAGCCTCAGCGTTGAAGCTGTCACAAACTGGTGATGTGGTTGCCTTGTACACACACACACACACACACCACCTCTCCTTGGCATGGACAATCCCGGGGAAAAAGGCTGACGTGGCAGGTTTCGACAGAATGCTGACGTGGCACTCCCGTACTGCCCCCCGAGCTGCTGACGTTGCCTGCTGTATGGACGCCTGCGTTTTGCGACGCCATTCGCGGAAGCAGCGTACGGAAAAGCATTTTTGGGCCAGCTTTTGGCTACGCAAGAGAAAGAGAGCTTTTAATTTTTAAAGCCTTGCTTTATTTTCACTAAGCAAGTGAGAGCAGATGCTTTTGGAACAGCTTTTGGGGCTCTGCTTTTGGCATCCCTTGTAATGAATAAATAAGTGGGCAGGCCTCCCACTTCTCAGAGCATCTGGACGCAGAGTCTGAGAGTGAGGACCTCCCACTCACTTGTACTTTGAGTTGCAGATTAATACAGAAAGAAATACCGAAAGGGGCGCCAGTCTTTGGGGCCAATATCTCTAGGCACGGAACTCCGCTGGGCCAGCGTAGAATCAATTGTGAACTGTGAACTGTTTTGAAGTGAATTCTTGTGGTGTCGCGGTAGAATCTCGACTTGGAGTGTCCAAGTCTGTATAGAAGCTTTTGATAATTGGCCCCTCGGCCGGTGCTCCATAAGTTACGTAGGATTAGGTTTATTTAAAAACACTAACCCCTTCAGATTGGCCACAATTTCTGGGTTCAGCTCTTCAAGTTTCAGTTCCTCTTGTCCACTCGGCCATCTCTCTTGTAGTTGGGCACGCCACGCCATCACTTTGTGACATATACCACCCTAGCAATAGAGTAAGGGGCTCTTGGAGGGGTGCTCTCTCTCTCTCTTTCTCTCTCTCTCTCCCAGAGACAGAGACAGTCCCAGAGACGCATCTTAGATTTCTTCAGTCTGAGTACCACAGAGGCAGAGGGGACACCACCATCATAGAGCTCGGTTCCCACCCATACACACACCAACGGTGTTAGGGAATAAAGGCCTAAGTGCCTTGTACTTATTAACTTATAAGTTAAAAGACTTATAAGTGAGGGGGCCCAAGTGTGAATGGCCCCCTAGTCACTTACTCATATACTCAAAGGTCAAGCCCAAAATGTCACTATCGTGACTTTTCCCAAAACTTCTAGGAGTTCTCTCTCTCTCTCACGTATTTTTCTCTGCGTGTGCTTCTTCTGCGCCACTCTCCTCTTCTCCTTCACTCTCATTGCATAGAGTAGCAAGTGGGCTCTCTCTCCTGCTCCCCCACACATGGTATCAGAGCTTTAGGGTTTCCAAGAGAGCCATTTTCGCAACACAGATCAGAATTCTGTTCTTGCTCGCTGCGGAAAGGATATTCAACCGTTTTCGATCAACTCTGTCGCGAAGGGATCCTCTCACCGTGTAGAATCGACCTCCGGTGACAGTTTCCCCAAAATTAGGGTTTCAAAAACTGGCGAACAGCAGCCTATTTCTGCTGAAATTGACCAATTTCGGGGTCAATTTGATGCAATTTCATTAGGGCAAGTCTCACAGGTCAATCTTACAGGTGTTTCCACCAACGAGGTTCTGAAAATTCAGCAAAACAGGTGTTTACAGGTCTGATTTTTGCCCTAAAACAGGGAATTTCAGCAAGCAAATGATGTATACACCTTGTGGAAACCTTTGGTAAGGGTTTGACAGTGAATGTACGCCGTTTTGGGGTGATTTCGCGTGAAATTTGCTCGCTGTTTTTCTGTAACAGCAAGCTGTTTTTTGCCCGATTGCGCACATTTGGGCGTGTTTAGGTCGGCAAAACAGGGTTTCAGTGTTTGCAATCACTCAGAATGGCTTCTAGCAGTGAAAGTGGCAATTTGTTGCACATTCGCAAGCTTGAAGGGGCCCATAACTTTGCTATATGGAAGAAGCAATGTTATAATGTGATGTTGCAGAAGAAACAGGCGAAACCTATTAAGTTACAGGGTGTGAAACCGGATGATATGGAGGTTGAAGAATGGGAAGAAGTGGACGAGTTGGCTCGCTCCACGATCATGCTTTCGGTGTCTGACAATTTACTCTTCAATGTAGAGAATGAGCAGACAGCATGGGGCATGTGGAAGCGTTTAGACGAGTTGTATGCACAGCAGAGTGCTGCCAGTAAAGTGTATTGGCTTAAGAAGCTTATGGATCTCCGCATGAAGGAGGGCACGCACATGTCAGTGCACCTCAATGAATTCAATTCTATTTTCAGCCAACTGACAGAGCTGAAATTCACGATTGATGAGGAGTTCAAAGCTACTTTTCTGCTATGCACATTGCCCGAGAGTTGGGATGTATTCCGGACAGCTCTTAGTAACTCAAGTGCGTCACTTAAGTATGCAGATGTAGAGAGTTCTCTCTTGATGGAAGAGATGAACAGGAAGAACACCACAGGTGGGTCTTCTAATGCATTGCACTTGAGAGGCAGGTCTCAACAGAGGGAGAAATCTGACAGTAAGGACAGGGCACGCAGCAAATCTCGTAGGAAAGATGTTGTGTGTCATCATTGTGGAAAGAAAGGGCATTATAAACGGGAATGCTATGAGTGGAAGAAAGAGAAGAACAAGGGTGCTGAAACTGATGCAAAGGACAAGGGAAATGCCAAGAAGAGCACTGTGTTGATTGAGGAAATCAATGTTGCTAGTAGTTGTGACAGTGACAGCAGCACTGATGTACTCAATGCCTCTTCTGTGGATGCACATACCCTCGCTATGGGTTCTGATGTGGACATGCATACTTGGATTCTTGATTCAGGTGCCTCCTTTCATGTAACACCTCATAGGGATTGGTTTACACAGTACTCAGGTGAGGTGCAAGGCACTGTTTATTTGGGAGATAACTATGCATGTGACATTGCAGGTATTGGCAGTGTCCAGTTTTCCTTTGCTGATGGTATGACTTTTGTTTTCCACAAAGTGCGCCATGTGCCACAACTCAAGAAGAGTTTGATTAGTACAGGGCAGCTAGACGATCCAAGCTATCACACCACTTTTGGTGATAGCAAGTGGAAAATTTGCAAAGGGGCCCGGATTGTAGCCAAGGGTTGTAAATCGGACACTTTGTATCCTTTGCATGTATCTAGTGTGCGTGACCATGTTGTCGCCGTAACCGAGCAGCCAAGTGTTTCTTTGTGGCATGGCCGGTTGGGACACATGAGTAAAAGAGGAATGGAAACTCTGTCTCGTTGCGGTTATTTGCCGTGTTTGAGGTATGCTGATTTTTCTCATTGTGAGCACTGTATTTATGGTAAGCACAGTCAAACACCGCACAAAAGGTCTCTTTCTTTGAAGTCTGATAGGTTAGACTTAGTGCATTCCGATGTATGTGAAATGCCACAGTTGTCCTTAGAGGGAAAGAAATATTTTGCCTCGTTTATCGATGATGCTACACGTAAGGTGTGGGTGTATCCAATACGTGCTAAAAGCGATGTTTTGGATACTTTCAAGAAGTTTCTTGCGTTTGTTGAGAATCAAACTGACAAGAAGCTTAGGTCTTTGCGCTCAGACAATGGGGGGGAGTATGTATCAAAAGCATTTATTGACTTTTGTGCTACTAAAGGTATTAAAAGAGAGCTCACGGCTCCTTTTAATCCCTCTCAGAATGGAGTTGCAGAGAGGTTGAACCGGACTATCCAAGAGAAAGTTCGGAGTATGCTGTCACATGCTGCATTACCTCATGGTTTTTGGGCAGAAGCTGTGCAAACAGCTATTCACTTGATTAATCGCTCATCTAGCAAGGCTTTGGGTGGAAAGGTGCCTGAGGAGGTGTGGTCTGGCAAGCCACCCTCATATGCACATTTAAGAGTGTTTGGTTGTGAGGCCTATGTTCACATCCGGAGTGAACTGCGCACCAAACTAGAACCAAAGTCTCATAAATGCATTTTCCTAGGATATGGTGAGGATGGTGAAATGGGGTATAGATTATGGGATCCCGCATTACGGAAAATCATACGCAACAATGATGTCATCTTCAATGAGAATTGCATGCACAAACAGCCCACAAAGGTCGAGGAAGTGCGTCGGGTTGTTTTTCGTGAAGATGTTACATATGGACAGCCAAGAAGGCCCAATGTTCAGCAGCCTTTACATGCTGAAAATGGTGCTGAAAATCAGCCATTAGCTGCTGAAAATCAGCCCCAACAAGTTGCCATTGATGCACCACAGGTAGGGGAACAGGTTGATGCTCCTAGACCGCCCGTTGTTGCGATGCAACCGGCTGAACAGCCTGCTGTTTTTGATGGTTTACAGGCTGAAAATCCACCTGTTATGGATCATTGGGTGAAACGGGAAGACAGTAAGAAATGGTTCAAAGCAATGGTTTCGGAAATGCAGTCTTTGGAGAAAAACCATACATGGGACTTGGTTGATTTGCCTAAAGGGCATAAGGCTCTGCCATGTAAATGGGTTTACAAGACCAAGGTCACATCTGATGCTTCTTCTAAGTACAAGGCACGTTTGGTTGCTAAAGGGTACAAGCAAAAGCATGGTGTTGATTTTGATGAGATTTTTTCTCCTGTTGTAAAGCTTGCCACATTACGTCTTGTTTTAGGCCTGGTTGCTTCTGAAGATATGGAGTTAAAGCAAATGGATGTCAAAACAACGTTTTTGCATGGCGATTTGCTTGAGATGATCTATATGATGCAGCCAGAAGGTTTTGTGTCAAAGGGGCAAGAGAAGAAAGTATGTAGACTCTTGAAGAGCTTGTATGGTTTGAAACAGTCTCCCCGTGCATGGTATCATAAGTTTGATACATTCATGAGGTCTCAAGGATACAAAAGAAGTAATTCTGATCACTGTTTGTATATCAAAACGGCAAGTGATGGATCTCTTCTATTGCTGATTTTGTATGTTGATGACATGCTTATTGCAGGTAAAAATGTCACGGCGTTGGATGCATTACAGCAAAGCTTGAAGAATCGCTTTGACATGAAGGATGTTGGTGTGGGGGAGCAGGAGAGAGAGCCCACTTGCTGTCCTATGCAGTGAGAGTGAAGGAGAAGAGGAGATTGGCGTAGAAGGAGCACACGCAGAGAAGGAACGTGAGAGAGAGAGAGCTCGTTGAAATCTGGGAAAAAACCACGCTATATCTTTTGGGCTTTACATTTGAGTATATGAGTAAGTGACTAGGGGTCCCCCTCACTTATAAGTCCTTTTAACTTATAAGTTATAAGTACAAGGCACTTAGGCCTTTATTCCCTAACAACCTCCCACCTAAAGGCAATGTACCTTGGGAGATCAAAGAATCAGCTAACTATGATACAACAGCTGATCATGCACTTACTCATCCAACACCCATCATCTGTCGGCAATATGCAAACCGCTCTGCTGGAAGACTCTTGGTCAAAAGATCTGCAGGGTTGTCATCTGTGTGCACCTTGACAAGTGTAATGCTCTTGTCATCAAGCACACTCCTGATAAAATGATACTTCACCTCTATGTGCTTTGTCTTGGCATGAAAAACAGGATTCCTTGCAAGCATAATAGCGCTCTGACTATCACAGTGTAGCACAGGAACCGGTGACTTAATGCCAAGCTCTTCTACCAAACGCATGAGCCACAAAGCTTCTTTGCATGCCTCAGTGGCAGCCATATACTCAGCCTCAGTGGTAGACAAAGCAACACATTTTTGCAGTCTAGAAATCCAAGAAACTGCACCTCCTGTGAATGTAAACACATATCCAGAGGTAGACTTCCTGCAATCTGGATGTCCAGCAAAATCTGCATCTGTAAAGCCATGCACAGATGTCTCACTCTTCCCAAAACAAATGCACAAGTCTTTAGTGCCTTTCAAGTATCTCAAGATACACTTCACTGCTTCCCAATGCTTTTTGCCAGGATTGCTCATGTACCTGCTTACCACTCCCACCGCAAATGCAATGTCCGGACGTGTAGCAACCATAGCATACATCAAACTGCCAACGGCTGATGCATAAGGAATCTTGGCCATTTCAGCCCGCATATCATCTGTGTTTGGGCAGTCATGTGCAGTCAGTTTTACATATGGAGGCAGCGGAGTACCAAGTGCCTTTCCCCCCTCCATATGAAAACGATGTAGCACCTTATTAACATAATCTCGTTGAGATAGATACAGACGCCTGTTGGGTCTATCTCGAGAGATACGCATGCCCAAAATATGATTAGCATCACCAAGATCCTTCATGTCAAAGCGATTCTTTAAGCTTTGCTGTAATGCATCCAACTCCGTGACATTTTTACCCGCAATAAGCATGTCATCAACGTACAAAATCAGCAATAGAAGAGATCCATCACTTGCCGTTTTGATATACAAACAGTGATCAGAATTACTTCTTTTGTATCCTTGAGACCTCATGAATGTATCAAACTTGTGATACCATGCACGGGGAGACTGTTTCAAACCATACAAGCTCTTCAAGAGTTTACATACTTTCTTCTCTTGTCCCTTTGACACAAAACCTTCTGGCTGCATCATATAGATAATCTCAAGCAAATCGCCATGCAAAAACGCTGTTTTGACATCCATTTGCTTTAACTCCATATCTTCAGAAGCAACCAGGCCTAAAACAAGGCGTAATGTGGCAAGCTTTACAACAGGAGAAAAAATCTCATCAAAATCAACACCATGCTTTTGCTTGTACCCTTTAGCAACCAAACGTGCCTTGTACTTAGAAGAAGCATCAGATGTGACCTTGGTCTTGTAAACCCATTTACATGGCAGAGCCTTATGCCCTTTAGGCAAATCAACCAAGTCCCATGTATGGTTTTTCTCCAAAGACTGCATTTCCGAAACCATTGCTTTGAACCATTTCTTACTGTCTTCCCGTTGCATAGCCTCTTTATAGCAAGACGGCTCACCACAATCAGTAAGCATGACATAGTCCAAAGACGGTTCATATCTATCGGGGGGCCTTGTCACCCGAGTAGACCTACGCACCCAATGATCCATAACAGGTGGATTTTCAGCCTGTAAACCATCAAAAACAGCAGGCTGTTCAGCCGGTTGCATCGCAACAACGGGCGGTCTAGGAGCATCAACCTGTTCCCCTACCTGTGGTGCATCAATGGCAACTTGTTGGGGCTGATTTTCAGCAGCTAATGGCTGATTTTCAGCACCATTTTCAGCATGTAAAGGCTGCTGAACATTGGGCCTTCTTGGCTGTCCATATGTAACATCTTCACGAAAAACAACCCGGCGCACTTCCTCGACCTTTGTGGGCTGTTTGTGCATGCAATTCTCATTGAAGATGACATCATTGCTGCGTATGATTTTCCGTAATGCGGGATCCCATAATCTATACCCCATTTCACCATCCTCACCATATCCTAGGAAAATGCATTTATGAGACTTTGGTTCTAGTTTGGTGCGCAGTTCACTCCGGATGTGAACATAGGCCTCACAACCAAACACTCTTAAATGTGCATATGAGGGTGGCTTGCCAGACCACACCTCCTCAGGCACCTTTCCACCCAAAGCCTTGCTAGGTGAGCGATTAATCAAGTGAATAGCTGTTTGCACAGCTTCTGCCCAAAAACCATGAGGTAATGCAGCATGTGACAGCATACTCCGAACTTTCTCTTGGATAGTCCGGTTCAACCTCTCTGCAACTCCATTCTGAGAGGGATTAAAAGGAGCCGTGAGCTCTCTTTTAATACCTTTAGTAGCACAAAAGTCAATAAATGCTTTTGATACATACTCTCCCCCATTGTCTGAGCGCAAAGACCTAAGCTTCTTGTCAGTTTGATTCTCAACAAACGCAAGAAACTTCTTGAAAGTATCCAAAACATCGCTTTTAGCACGTATTGGATACACCCACACCTTACGTGTAGCATCATCGATAAACGAGACAAAATATTTCTTTCCCCCTAAGGACAACTGTGGCATTTCACATACATCGGAATGCACTAAGTCTAACCTATCAGACTTCAAAGAAATAGACCTTTTGTGCGGTGTTTGACTGTGCTTACCATAAATACAATGCTCACAATGAGAAAAATCAGCATACCTCAACCACGGCAAATAACCACAACGAGACAGAGTTTCCATTCCTCTTTTACTCATGTGTCCCAACCGGCCATGCCACAAAGAGACACTTGGCTGCTCGGTTACGGCGACAACATGGTCACGTACACTAGATACATGCAAAGGATACAAAGTGTCCGATTTACAACCCTTGGCTACAATCCGGGCCCCTTTACAAATTTTCCACTTGCTATCACCAAAAGTGGTGTGATAGCCTGCATCATTTAGCTGTCCTGTACTAATCAAACTCTTCTTGAGTTGTGGCACATGACGCACTTTGTGCAAAACAAAAGTCATGCCATCAGTAAAGGAAAACTGGACACTGCCAATACCCGCAATGTCACATGCATAGTTATCTCCCAAAAAAACAGTGCCCTGCACCTCACCTGAGTACTGTGTAAACCAATCCCTATGAGGTGTTACATGAAAGGAGGCACCTGAATCAAGAATCCAAGTATGCATGTCCACATCAGAACCCATAGCAAGGGTATGTGCATCCACAGAAGAGGCATTGAGTACATCAGTGCTGCTGTCACTGTCACAACTACTAGCAACATTGATTTCCTCAATCAACACAGTGCTCTTCTTGGCATTTCCCTTGTCCTTTGCATCAGTTTCAGCACCCTTGTTCTTCTCTTTCTTCCACTCATAGCATTCCCGTTTATAATGCCCTTTCTTTCCACAATGATGACACAACATCTTTCCTACGAGATTTGCTGCGTGCCCTGTCCTTACTGTCAGATTTCTCCATCTGTTGAGACCTGCCTCTCAAGTGCAATGCATTAGAAGACCCACCTGTAGTGTTCTTCCTGTTCATCTCTTCCATCAAGAGAGAACTCTCTACATCTGCATACTTAAGTGACGCACTTGAGTTACTAAGAGCTGTCCGGAATACATCCCAACTCTCGGGCAATGTGCATAGCAGAAAAGTAGCTTTGAACTCCTCATCAATCGTGAATTTCAGCTCTGTCAGTTGGCTGAAAATAGAATTGAATTCATTGAGGTGCGCTGACATGTGCGTGCCCTCCTTCATGCGGAGATCCATAAGCTTCTTAAGCCAATACACTTTACTGGCAGCACTCTGCTGTGCATACAACTCGTCTAAACGCTTCCACATGCCCCATGCTGTCTGCTCATTCTCTACATTGAAGAGTAAATTGTCAGACACCGAAAGCATGATCGTGGAGCGAGCCAACTCGTCCACTTCTTCCCATTCTTCAACCTCCATATCAACCGGTTTCACACCCTGTAACTTAATAGGTTTCGCCTGTTTCTTCTGCAACATCACATTATAACATTGCTTCTTCCATATAGCAAAGTTATGGGCACCTTCAAGCTTGCGAATGTGCAACAAATTGCCACTTTCACTGTTAGAAGCCATTCTGAGTGATTGCAAACACTGAAACCCTGTTTTGCCGACCTAAACACGCCCAAATGTGCGCAATCGGGCAAAAAAACAGCTTGCTGTTACAGAAAAACAGCGAGCAAATTTCACGCGAAATCACCCCAAAACGACGTACATTCACTGCCAAACCCTTACCAAAGGTTTCCACAAGGTGTATACATCATTTGCTTGCTGAAATTCCCTGTTTTAGGGCAAAAATCAGACCTGTAAACACCTGTTTTGCTGAATTTTCAGAACCTCGTTGGTGGAAACACCTGTAAGATTGACCTGTGAGACTTGCCCTAATGAAATTGCATCAAATTGACCCCGAAATTGGTCAATTTCAGCAGAAATAGACTGCTGTTCGCCAGTTTTTGAAACCCTAATTTTGGGGAAACTGTCACCGGAGGTCGATTCTACACGGTGAGAGGATCCCTTCGCGACAGAGTTGATCGAAAACGGTTGAATATCCTTCCCACAGCGAGCAAAAACAGAATTCTGATCTGTGTTGCGAAGATGGCTCTCTTGGAAACCCTAAAGCTCTGATACCATGTGTGGGGGAGCAGGAGAGAGAGCCCACTTGCTGTCCTATGCAGTGAGAGTGAAGGAGAAGAGGGGATTGGCGCAGAAGGAGCACACGCAGAGAAGGAACGTGAGAGAGAGAGAGCTCGTTGAAATCTGGGAAAAAACCACGCTATATCTTTTGGGCTTTACATTTGAGTATATGAGTAAGTGACTAGGGGGCCATTCACACTTGGGCCCCCTCACTTATAAGTCCTTTTAACTTATAAGTTATAAGTACAAGGCACTTAGGCCTTTATTCCCTAACACTTGGTGAAGCTAATCATATTTTGGGCATGCGTATCTCTCGAGATAGACCCAACAGGCGTCTGTATCTATCTCAACGAGATTATGTTAATAAGGTGCTACATCGTTTTCATATGGATGGGGGAAAGACACTTGGTACTCCGCTGCCTCCATATGTAAAACTGATTGCACATGACTGTCCAAACACAGATGATATGCGGGCTGAAATGGCCAAGATTCCTTATGCATCAGCCGTTGGCAGTTTGATGTATGCTATGGTTGCTACACGTCCGGACATTGCATTTGCGGTGGGAGTGGTAAGCAGGTACATGAGCAATCCTAGCAAAAAGCATTGGGAAGCAGTGAAGTGTATCTTGAGATACTTGAAAGGCACTAAAGACTTGTGCATTTGTTTTGGGAAGAGTGAGACATCTGTGCATGGCTTTACAGATGCAGATTTTGCTGGACATCCAGATTGCAGGAAGTCTACCTCTGGATATGTGTTTACATTCACAGGAGGTGCAGTTTCTTGGATTTCTAGACTGCAAAAATGTGTTGCTTTGTCTACCACTAAGGCTGAGTATGTGGCTGCCACTGAGGAATGCAAAGAAGCTTTGTGGCTCATGCGTTTGGTAGAAGAGCTTGGCATTAAGTCACCGGTTCCTGTGCTACACTGTGATAGTCAGAGTGCTATTATGCTTTCAAGGAATCCTGTTTTTCATGCCAAGACAAAGCACATAGAGGTGAAGTATCATTTTATCAGGAGTGTGCTTGATGACAAGAGCATTACACTTGTCAAGGTGCACACAGATGACAACCCTGCAGATCTTTTGACCAAGAGTCTTCCAGCAGAGCGGTTTGCATATTGCCGTCAGATGATGGGTGTTGGATGAGTAAGTGCATGATCAGCTGATGTATCATAGTTAGCTGATTCTTTGATCTCCCAAGGTACATTGCCTTTAGGTGGGAGGTTGTTAGGGAATAAAGGCCTAAGTGCCTTGTACTTATTAACTTATAAGTTAAAAGACTTATAAGTGAGGGGGCCCAAGTGTGAATGGCCCCCTAGTCACTTACTCATATACTCAAAGGTCAAGCCCAAAATGTCACTATCGTGACTTTTCCCAAAACTTCTACGAGTTCTCTCTCTCTCTCACGTATTTTTCTCTGCGTGTGCTTCTTCTGCGCCACTCTCCTCTTCTCCTTCACTCTCATTGCATAGAGTAGCAAGTGGGCTCTCTCTCCTGCTCCCCCACAAACGGTACTCTCATTGATCGAGCTATAGAGCTAGGGAGATCGAGACGACCGCGATTGATGGGGAGGGGAGCCACCCAGCACCGGCGGAGATTGCGGCAGAGGATCCACAGGATTCTAGCACGACACTCAGAGTGTCGATCAGGATAGGCTTCATGCTAGTGTTATATTTTATCATGGTGACATTTATCCCCACTTTGTACCTTTATGGCATGATACCATTGATCAGCCTACCAGCCACCCATAGGAGTCGGTAGCACTCCTATCAGTTTCCTTGTTTGTAGTTTTCTTTGTTTGTACCCAGACTTGGTACTAGACTCATCATTGTAATCAGTTAGTCTCATAGGTCATTTTGGCCTTTTGTAGACGTTAATATATCATTTCATTTCATTTCATTTCTCTCTCAGAGCCTTCACTCACAGTTGTAATCTTTTTTTTCTCTCTATTTTTTGCACATCTCATTTAAAGTAAAAGGAACCTCGTGTACATACTGAGCACTCATCCTGAGCTATCACCATCAAGACTTCCGCTGCAGCACTCAAGACTAGGAGTGCCCCTCTTCTATGGCTACCCACCTGTCACCCTAGGACTGCCCAGTAGGGGCGCCCCTGCAAAGCTGGGCCTGTGCACACATTGCCTTCCAGGGTGCCCCCTGCGCACTCACATATAATGCTTCAAAGTCGTGCCAATTGTTCATGCTCTATGCTGTGTGCAATCTTTTTTGTGGTGTTTTTTGAAGGAAAGGTTTCTTGTTCTTTTGATAACAATGTTGACCTTTGGTTGACATGCAGTTTACAGCGACGTATTAATCTTAAGGAGCTGGATAATGAAGCTTTGGCTTTCCAACCTGTTTTGGGCTCCATGTTGGCTGCAATTTACTACAATCCACAAAATAAGGAGGCCAATCAGACACGCCTCCAAAAAATACTTCAGTTTTGGGGCTCCAAAGAGGTATACAGCAAGGAGATAATCACTGCTCTGGAAAATGAAATGATTGCAGGACCACCAGCACCCTATCGGTCCCAAGGGATGCAATCGCTACCACAAACAGATAAGTCAATGCCCATGTCGGCTAATTTAGCAGGTATATGATGCTGTTTTTTGGGCAGGTGCTTCTGAAGTTTTAATGACAAATTTGCTTAATGGATTCTGGCTGTATCAGGAGCCGTATCTCTTCCCGACTCTGTGAATAAAACTGAACATATACACATGCCGAGTCCAGAGCACCCACAAAGTTTCCAATCTCCATCCAAAAAGGAGGATACCCCTTCTTTGGTGGCATTAGCTGCGGCTTCTTTTGGGGGAAGCAGTTCTGTTACGTCCTCAATTACACAGCAGGTTCCTGTAGATCCAGTTTCCTCAGTATACCCAGCCTTGAATCCATCTTTCCTTAGCAGTTTGACTGGCTCAACCCCCGCGGCAACTCAGCCAACTCCCTCTCAGCTTCCTGCCTCTGCACGGGCCCCAGATCATCCTCCATACCCTCTCTTTCCACCAGGTCTAATACCAGGTATGATAAGAAAAATGCAAATAGGGACTGGTGTGCCATATTCTGCTCTTAGTCCCTTGGACATTCCTGCTGTCATCCCACCTTCCACGGCTTCGGACTCCTACATTTTGAGCAGAGTTGCTAAGTTTTTCAAAGACATAGGAGAAGTCGATCCGATGGAAGGTCAGATGAAGGGCGGTGGGCCCTCTTCAATGGACGAAGATGTGAGGGACGATCGAGATCGGAGCCGAACAGGTGGGGCTTGCATACCCCCTCCTGCAAATCTGAATGTTGATCCTGAAACAAATACACTTCCTGATGGAAGCATTGAGCATAAGCCAGGGTCGATTAGCACAGGACGTCTCGGGTTGGGTGCGGTTGCAGATCCCAATGAAATCACCCAGTATGACGATGTCTATACATCATACCGCAAGCAGCGGAGCACAAGTTATCATACGTTCATGAGTGCTCGAGCTGCTGCAAGGTAGCAGCTTGTGATATGAACATACTCAAAATTCAAAGCTGGTGTGCGGCAGTCCAATATATTAAGTATATGCATTGGAAGCAGAAATGTGAGTGTTATCCAAAAAAATGGACTTTTAATGGGGGAATGCCAAGGTTTCTCCTTGGTTCAAATTTGTAGGAAATTCCGGAAGTAGTGGTTTCTTTGTGCGGCAATGTAATGATCGCCCTTGCCGTGCAGTATGTTTTACGGGGTGGTGTACAAAAACTACTGCTGTCATAGATTGGTGGCAATCCAAATTATTGGTGGTCTGTGGTGTCATAGATTGGTGGTAATCCAAATTATTTTGCCATTAGGAAGGTTAATTGATTCTCTAGAAATTCATCTGCACAACTGACTAGGCTTCTAATGTTGCCTCTGCATAGCTTGCTGGCAATTATGCTTAGTTTAGATTCAGTATTGTGTGGAGTAGAGGGTTGTGAGCTTAGATCAATAAATTTATCACACTATGTATTTTTACAGTAGCTTTGAAGATTGGTGCCATACCATTAGTGCTTTGGAGGAGTACGACTTTTGTTAAGGATGATGATAAAGATTATGTACTCTTAGCCAATTGTGGTTCACTCATAGCACATTGGGTAATGCTTGATGTTCGTTCTTGGGTAAATATCCATGAATCTCGTACTATGCTTGCTCAGCACATTACGCTCTATTCTACATACGATGTTTACTTTAGTTTTTTTGCTATGTCATTTTTTGATTGAATAGGTGCTGACGTGTTGTCATTGTGCAAAATGGGCACAAAATCATGTAGGGAGATATAGTGCTGTCAGCCCACATCTACAAACTAGATGATGGAAGGAATCCCAAACTCCGAGCAAGATTTTTTGAGCAACCATAAAACCGACCAAAATCAAGCCTAATGCGTTTGAAATGAATTATGAAAAGGAGATTCTCAAGAGCATATGTATTAGCTCTCACTATGCTTGATCTCTAGAATCCACGTGAACACCTCTTAACGCCGACCTATGAATGAAGTATGGTTGGTCTAAGGTTATGCTCTCTTCCCTCAACCAATACCAACCATAACCAGAAGTGCAAGGGTAGATGCCTAGGCAAGTGTTTGGGGCGGCCAAGAGTTTCAGTGCATACTATTAGTGCTTAGCAATAAAGTAGGGGCATTTATTTTTTGTTGGCAAAAAGTGGACATTGGTGAAGAGGAGATTTTGTCATATTGGAGTAGCTTTGAGCCAAGTTTTGCATAGTGTGAAGAATTGTAGTGGAATCTAGTATATAAAGTTGCTAGTAAGGGTCACACTATTAAATGGAAGTTCAAATTTAGGGGCTGTACAATTGAGGAAGATATTTAAAAGACTTGCACTTTTTAAGGCTCATGTTTTGTTTGTTTGTACTCCGAAAGGTAAGGAAAAGCTCATGAAATACTTGGTAATCTAGAGATTCCTAAGATGAAGGGTGCTATCTCCTATATTTCACCAATATTGAATTCAGAAGTACTAGTAGATTATGAAGTATAAGAATTGCTAAAGAATTTAAGACAGCTTGCCCAAAAATAAATAGTGGCATTGTTAAGGATGTATGTGAACATGAACGTGTGTGTGTGTGTGTGTGTGTGTGTGTGTGTGTGTGTGAGAGAGAGAGAGAGAGAGAGAGAGAGAGAGAGGGTTCAAGAAATCAGTGCAAAAGCAAAGAGATTAGTCTTGGTTTTTTCCATTCCAAGATTTAGCGTTATAAACCAAAACAATGATTTGAAGATATTTACTTAAATTCATTGTTGCTTTATATCCAAAGCTTAAAAAACTCACCAAACACTAAGGGCTTTGCCATTGGTAGGCTAGTAAATATTTTGTTACCCATAATTCACTAAGTCATAGTGAGACTTGGCTCTTACTCAAATGGTGCGGTAAGTGTAGGTACTATCGAGGTACTAGTGGTAAAAGCCAACTTGGATTCCCTTGCCTCCCAAAAAGAAGGCTTGACAAGAGCCTAACGGGGCAACGAAGAACTTCATGATTGAGTAGAAAGATTTCTACAAAAAAGGCCATCTGCATGAGCAGCCTATCCCCTCCTTACTTCCACATTGCTCAACACTGTCGCCAAGTTGAGTGATATTTTGGGGTATTTCAGCAAGAGTTTTGGTTGTGTAGTTGCTACATATCTACACCCAAATATGCCAGCGGCAACAAGGACTTGGGATGACTTATCCAATTGGGATAGAGTAGGTGTGTTCTGATGCCTTAACTTGCATCTTCCTTTTGTGCCTTGAATTGCATCTTCCTACCCCACCCTTACCTTTCCCACAAAGCTTCCTTCAACACTTTCTTAACCTTTCTAGCTTGTTTATAGCTGTTGAGCATCTACGTCCATGTTACCATATACATATAACAGTGATGTGTGTGAGCACACTTAGGACCATCGGGAAATTTTTTTCTCAATGGAGATTTTTTCCCCCGTGCAATGTATATACGCCCATCAGTCTAGGGCTATCTTATCTTTCCTGAAGTTGCATAATGCATCAAACTAGACAACTTCGACAATGTTTTGAATGCCTTGCACAATGTTTTGAACACCCAAGTAAATCCTGAAGTTGTCAAGTTTGATGCATTATGCACATAGTTATTGCAATCATTTAAAAAAAAAAAAAGGGCTAAACAACGTGTAATTGAACAGGCTTTTATTGCTGCTCAAAGAGAAGGTGGTAACAAGAATGTAACCACTTCTCATGATTCTTGTGCGAGTGGAAAATCCTCTATTCCTAATGCTTTTGCTGCCAACACTTCGCATGGGAATTCTGGTGATAAGGGCAAAAAGAAGATGCATTTCCATTATTGTAAAGCTAATGATCACTTGATCAAGCAGTGCCCGAAATTGAAGGCAAAAGAGGCTAAGAAGAAAGAGGTTGGATCAACTACAAGGTCCAATATAAGTGCAACTATTAACCACTTCTCATGATTCTTGTGCGAGTGGAAATCCTCTATTCCTAATGCTTCTGCTACTTGGTAGCACTTCGTTTGGGAATTCCGGTGATAAGAAAAAAAAGAAGATGCATCTCCATTATTGTAAAGATAATGATCACTTGATCAAGCAGTGTCCGAAATTGAAGACAAAAGAGGCTAAGAAGAAAGAGGTTGGATCAACTACAGAGTCCAATATAAGTGCAAATATTGTAGAGTCTTCTGTGAAAGGAGATTGTGATGTTGATGTAGATGCAGAGTGGGCTTTTAGTGCAGAGTGTACCTATAATCGCACTGTCCATGATGCATGCATGTCAGTTGCTGCAGATTCATATGTGTCGTAGTTTGACAACGGTGCTACAAAGCACATTACCTCTCATCGTGACTTGTTTACCTCTCTTGAGGATGTCCCTCATGTGAATTCAATCACTTGGGCCAACAATGCCTCTTATCTGGTAAAGGGAGTAAGAAAGCTCGTGCTTACTGCTGCAAATGGCAGTTCTTTCACACTTGTTGTTGATGGATTGTATGTACCTGGGATCAAGAAGAATCTTTTGTCTGTGTCTGCACTTGCTAGACTTTTTCTTGTAGTCAAATCTATGGATGACAAATGTACAGTAAATGATCTCAGTTTTGGCGACAAAATTGTTGCATCTGGCATTTTATGTCGTGGGCTGTATAAGCTCACTTTGTATGACAAGTCTGGGCAAAATTTTGCAAACGCTATTGTGAATGCAAAGGCTGTTTTATATGCAAAACTTTGGCATGCACGTTTTGAGCAATTGAATTTTGTCAGTTTTTTGTTGCGTTTGCAGAAATCTGATATGGTTGCTTCTTTGTTGCCTCTTGAAGGACATGTCAAACATGTTTGTGAAGGCTATATTTTGGGTAAGATGCACGATTTGAAGTTTCCAAAGGATGGTTCATTTAGGGCCACATGCAGGTTGCATCTTGTGCATAGTGATGTTTGTGGGCCCATGCAAACTCCGTCCTTGGGCAATTACCTTTACTTCGTGACTTTCATTGATGGTTACTATAGGCACGCATGGGTGTATCCGCTTAAAGCGAAGTTTGAAGTGTTTATGTGCTTCAAGCAATTTCTAGCCATGGCTGAAAATGTCTCGAAATGTACTATGGACACTCTCCGTTCCAATTGAGGGGGGGAGTGTATGTCTCATAAATTTAATGCATTTCTGGTGAGTTGTGGGATAAAACACCAATGTATAGTGCCGTATACACCTCAACAAAATGGTGTCGTTGAGAGAAAAAATAGTTTACTTATGGAAATGGCATGATGTATGGTCAAAAGTCAAGCTTTGTCGCATTTTTTTTGGCTTGAGGCCATCATGTGTGCCACTTATGTACTTAACAGGTTTCCTTTGACAGCTTTGCAATCTATGACTCCTTATGAAGCATGGCATGATAGAAAGCCTTCTATTGAGCACATACACATTTTGTTGTTGTTTGGCTTTTGGTTTAGTGCCACAAATGCAACACAGAAAATTGGATGATAAGGCTGTCAAATGCATTTTTGTTGGTTATAGTGTAGAAAGCAAAGATTACAGGTTGTATCATCCACAAACAAAGCGTATCTTGGTCTCACGGGATTTTGTGTTTGTGGAAGATTCTATTCAGCCCTTGCTCTCATGTACCTGAGGTCATGTACTAGAGACAATAATGTAAGCCCACATGACATTTATGACACTTTGTTGCCTCTTTTTAGTGGTATAAGTTCGAATGTAAATTCCAATAAGGCAAATATATAGCCTATGGGGATTTCTGAAAATGCTACAGATTAACCTATTATTGATGCACAAGTACATGATGTACTTGATGACGAAAGGGATGAGAATGAGTAGGCTAGAGGTATGCCAAAATGGTCGGTGCATACTTTTCGTGATAGTAAATTGGATAGACCTTTGTCTAGCCGTACTCGTTCAGGTTCTCCCTTGCATCTTATGCATCATATTATTAAGCTTTGGCTGTGTGTAGCTTTTGTGATGTTGAAGAACCTATGTCTTTTAATGAAGCACAAGATTAAAAAAATTGGATGTGTACCATATGCTATCAAAAAATGATGCACTTATAGAAAATGACACATGGACTTCATGTGATTTGTGTCCTTGCAAAATGTCCAAAGTGGGTTTAGAAGTTGAAACGCAAGTGGGATTGTGAGATTGATCGCTATAAGGCTTGACTTGTTGCAAAGAGTTATGCACATAAAAAAGGCATAGATTATGAAGAGGCTTTTGCTCCCACTTGTCGTATGACTACTTTGCATTTCTATGTGCATTGGCAGCTCATTTTGGTTGGGATGTACATCTGTCAAACATTGTTACTACTTTCTTGAATGGTGACATGTTTCAGGAAGTTTACGTAACACAGCCTTGCGGTTTTGTCATTAAAGGGCAGGAAGATAACATGTGCAAATGTAAGAAAGCTTTGTATGGGTTGAAGCAATCTCCTCGTGCTTGGTATGAGAAGGCTGACACTCGTTTGGTCAAACGAAGCCATGCACACACAACACCAACTCCACACTGTGACAATAGAGGGTACACATTGTTGGAATTAGGGTTGCAGAAAACACATACACCTTGGAGACGATGAAGGAAGCTCAAGGCACACAATAGAGATTTTATTACTTAGTGTGCAATGGAAAGATAAATAGCCCTAGTACATGGGGGAAAAAACCTCCTAGTGAGGGAAAAAATTCCATGGTGGTCCTAAGTGTGCTCACACGCATTAACTACCCCATGTATATGGTAACAAATCCCCCCTGGGAGTGATGCGGTGAACGAGAGCCAGCACATAGAGTAAAGGGAAGTGCCATGCCATGAGAACATGATCAGTCCACAAAGGGGAGTAAGCCCAAAGCTTTGCGGAAAGCTTCAAAATTCTCACAAGACAATGCCTTTGTGAAAACATCTGCAAGGTTGTCCTATGTTGGCACATAAACCAAGTTGATCTCTTCTGCTCAGAGCCTCTCCCTGACATAGTGGTAATGCACCTCAATGTGCTTTGTGCGAGCATGAAAAACTGGGTTCCTCACAACTACAAATGCGCTTTGACTATCAGTGTAGATAGTGTTGGCAGTGTCCTGTCCATCACCCAAATTAGCCATGAGGCGTCTGAGCCATACACACTCAACCGTAGCTGTGAAGACTGCCCTATACTCAGCCTCACAACTAGAAGTGGCCACAATAGGTTGCTTCTTGCTCTATCATGGTATACATGAGCTACCAAGCATGAAACAAAAACCACTTGTGGACACTCTTGTGTCAAGACAACCAACCCAATATGAGTCCGAAAAAGCATGTAAGTATGGCGGCAATGATCCCCCCTTGGGATAAAACAATCCAAAATGTAAAGTGCCACTCTAAGTAGTGGAAAATCCTCTTGACAACCTACCAATGCTTAGACCCTGGGCTATGCATAAACCTGCTGAGTTGTGAGATTGCAAACTGAATATCTGGCCTCGTGTTGCATACATAAATGAGGCATCCAACAACAGTTTGATAAAGAGTGACATCTGTAGGATCACCAACATCATAAAGACTCATTTTTAAACATGTTTCCATGGGACTGGCAGTAGGTTTGGAATCCTCAAGTCCCAACTTACAAAGAAATGTCCTATGTAATTTTTCTGACATATGGAAATACCATCATCACATTGCTTATTTATTGTATGCCCAAATAATGATGCAACAACCCCAAATCTTTTATATTGAAAGTAGGAGTCAAATCAGCCTTACATTTAGCAATATGTCTCTCATTTGTTCCAATGATCAAATCCACATAGAGAACGACAATGAGAAGTACATCACCCTCACGCTTTACATACAATGTGCTTTCTGTTGTTGGACTGTTACAAAAGCCTCGTTTGACCAAATGAGTGTCAGCCTTCTCGTACCAAGCACGAGGAGACTGCTTCAACCCATACAAAGCTTTCTTGCATTTTCACACTTTATCTTCCTGCCTTTTAATATCTTCCTGCCTTTTAATGACAAAACCATGAGGTTGCGTTACATAAATTTCCTCAAATATGTCACCATTCAAGAAAGCAGTAACAATGTCTGACTGATGTACATCTCAACCAAAATGAGCTGCCAATGCACATAGAAAATGCACAGTAGTCATACAACAAGTGAGAGAAAAAGTCTCTTTGTAATTTATGCCATTTTGCTGTGCATAACCCTTTGCAACAAGTCAAGCCTTATAGAGACCAATCTCACCATCTAGCTTGCCTTTCAACTTGTAAACCCACTTTGTACCAATGGTCTTTTTGTCATGAGGAAAATCACATAAATTTCATGTGTCTCTCAGCCCTTTCCTCATCAAGTACATCATGTACTTCTGCATAAGTAATAGGCTGATCTATAACATTTTCAAAAACCCCCATAGGTTGTACATGTGACTCATTGGAATTTACATTTGAACTCCCACTATTGAAAAGAGGCAATAAAGTGTCATAAATGTCGTGTGAGCTTACGTTACTGTCTCTAGTACATGATAGCAAGGGTTGAAAAGAATCTTCCATAAATAAAACATCTCATGAGACCAAGATATGCTTTGTTTATGGATGATACAACCTATAACCTTTGCTTTCAGCACTATAACAGACAAAAATACATTTGAAAGCCTTATCATCCAATTTTTTGCGCTGCGTTTGTGGCAACAAAGCATATGCCAAACAACAAAAAACACACATGCTCTCAATAGAAGGCTTTCTATCATGCCATGCTTCATATGGATTCATAGACTGGAAATATTTGTAGGACACCTATTAAGTACATAAGTGGCACACATGATGGCCTCAAGCCAAAACGATTGCGGCAAAGCTTGACTTTTGACCCTACATTGTGCCATTTTTGTAAGTGGCATGTTTTTTCTCTCAGCAACACCATTTTGTTGAGGTGTATAAGGCAATGTTCATTGGTAGTTTATTCCACAACTAGCCAGAAATCCGTTAAATTCATGAGACATATACTCCCCCCCTCGATCGAAACGGAGGGTGCCCATAGTACATTTCGAGACATTTTCAGCCATAGATAGAAATTATTTGAAGCACATAAATACTTTGGACTTTGCCTTAAGTGGATACACCCATGCCTGGAGTAATCATCAATGAAAGTCACGAAGCAAAGGTAATTGCCCAAGGATGGAGTTTGCATGGGCCCACAAACATCACTATGCACAAGTTTCAACCTGCATGTGGTCCTAATTGAACCATCCTTTGTAAACTTAGAACACTGCATCTTACTCAAAATACAACCTCCACAAACTTGTCTGACAGGTGCTTCAAGAGGCAACAAAGAAGCAACCATATTAGATTTCCCCAAACGCAGCAAACTGACAAAATTCAGATGCCCAAAACGTGCATGCCAAAGTTTTGCATCTGAAATAGTTTTAGAATCCACAACTGCATTTGCAAAATTTTGCCCACACTTGTCATAAAGTGAGCTTATACAGCCCAGGACATAAAATGCTATATGCAACAATTCCATCATTAAAACTGAGATCATGTACACCGCATCTATCATCCACAAAATTTGAGTACAAGACCAAGTCTAGCAAGTACAGATACAGACAAAAGATTTTTCTTGATCCCAGGTACATACAATCCATCAACACGTGTGATTTGCAGCCAGTAAGCACAATATTTTCAACTCCCTGAATCGGATAAGAGGCATTGTTGGCACAAGTAACTGAATTCCCATGAGGGACACACTCAAGAGAGGTGAACAAATCACGATGTGAGGTAATGTGCTTTGTAGCACCACTATCAAAATACCATACATGTGAATCTACAGCAACTGACATGCATGCATCATAGACAACAAGATTATAGGTACACTTTGCACTAAAAGCCCATTCCAGAATGGACATCAGCATCACTGTCTCCTTTCACAAAAGACTCAACAATAGTTGCATTTGTAGTGGAACCAGCATTAGTAGCGGATCCAACCTCTTTCTTCTTGGCGTCTTTTGCCTTCAATTTCGAACACTGCTTGATCGAGTGATTATTAGCTTTACAATAATGGAAATGAATCTTCTTTTTGCCCTTATCACTAGAATTCCCAGACAAAGTGTTGCTAGCAAAAGTGTTAATAATCGAGCATTTTCCACTCGCACAAGAATCGTGAGAAGTGGTTACATTGCTGTTACCACCTTTTCTTTGAGCAACAATAAAAGCCTATTCAATTGCATGCTCTTTAGCCTTGTTTTTTTCGGAAAGTGACTTGCAATAGCAATGTGCATAATGCATTTAACTTGACAACTTCAGGATTTCCTTGGGTCATAAGTCTCTAAGTACTAACAAAAGTCTGGGGTAAGAATCTGGCAAGGCATTGAGAACAATTTGCACAAGGGAACTATCAAAAATATCTTCACTTGCAGGATTAATTTGCTCATTGATATCCTTGACAACAACAAGGAAAGTGTCCATGTCATCTTCCTCATGTATAATCTTTGACTCTAGCTCTTTACGCAGCAATGCAATTTTTGCCTCATTGCGACTTGCATAAAGACCAACTAGAATATACCAAGCCTGTTTTGCAGATTTCATTGAACGAATGTGAGGAGTAATAGTGTGTTTCATAGACAACACAATCAATGCATGATCTTGTGCATATTTTACATCCCAACGAGCTTGTTCAGCTGTAGGCAAAACAGCTCTAGCAGCAGGAATCCTGCCACCAAAACCTGTAACATTGCCTACATCCTCAGAACTAGGACGTACATCAATTCCCTACATAATGTTCCAAACGCCCTTTGATACAAGGACATGTTGCGTAATGTCCCCATCCAATCTGTCCTCAACCAACAAACATCTTGAACACATCTGTGTTGGTGTCAACCATGGCGAATGCCTGCACATTATGTGAAAACTGTCTGAAAAGAGGAGAAACAAAGCGGAAACAACACGTGCTATATAGCACAAACCATAGAAGACTGTAAGGGACCTGTTATGTAAAAAATGGCATTGACAAAAATTTGCACAAAATGACAAGATAGTATGTGCAATACTACTTATAATGGAAACGGAGGCCGAAATGAGCCCAAATAAAAAATTTGAGCAGACTAAACTTTACGAGGTCTCCCAAATTTTTTTGTCAACCTGCAAACGTTCGCAAAAGCTCACAAAAATCTGAGAAAGTGAGCAAGCATGTGCTAGAGCTACTAGCGACTAAGCCTGGGAGGATGCAACCTGCTCTAATACTAATTGTTGGAATTAGGGTTGCAGGAAAACACACACAGCTTGGAGAAGACGAAGGAAGCTCAAGGCACACAACAGACAGTGTATTACTTAGTGTGCAATGGAATGAAAGATAGCCCTAGAATGATGGGCGTATATACAATGCACGGGGGAAAAAACCTCCTAATGAGGGAAAAAATGTATCAACGATCCTAAGTGTGTTCACACACATCACTACCCCATGTATGTGGTAACACACATCAACAAGAGGAGCTCCAAAACAAATATATATAGTAACATCAATGTAGACCATTAATCCTAGCCTCGTAGGAGGCCCCAACTTGTAGGATTTAGTCGTACTAGGGTTGAGTCTCGTAGGAGTTGTAGGTCGTAGTTTGTAGAAGTTGGTCGACGTAGAGCCCGTGTGAGATAGTGTAGGAGGGCTAAGGGAAACACGAGTTACAACGTGTGCACCGATGTGTCGAGGGAATTGTGAGGAAGAATGAGGTTGATGGAAAGACATGTGCTATGTAAAGTGTACTTATAAGTGACCCAATCATGATAGCAAGAGACATAGTTTAATTGTTCTAGGGTAGATATCAATTCACTTGAAGCTTATGGTTAATGAGTTTGAACCTTGTGTATAGAGATTTTATACTGTAGCTTGTGTGAAAGATGAACCAATAGCATTAGTAGTGGCTGTAGAGTATTTTTTTAACATTCTAAGAATACTCCCAAAGATCTATCTCCCATCCAAAACTCGTAAGGCTAATATTGTATAAGAAAGGACATGCTCTTGCCAATAGAAGATTTTCTAGAAGATGAAAAAGGAAACGATGGTGGTCTTGTATGTGGTTGTTTACTGCGATAATACGGCACTACCCTAGCTATGCCACTAGAAGGCTAGGCCACGTTTTCTCCATGTAAATTGACAAAAAAATAAAGGACTAGAATCTTTCTCCTCTCTTGGTGCTGAGGCGGCGGTCCAGGGCGAGCAACAAGAGAGACAACCTTTAAACACCCCTCAAGGCTCCACTGCTGCTCAATTAGGGCTGGGAAAACAACAAGCAAGAAAAAAAAAACAACCAACCCACAACCAAACAAGTGAAGGGACACCACCTAGTTATGGGATGCAAACTAGTACGTAAGAGAGATTTTGTGGACCAAGGGGAAGCACAACAAAACACACACAAACAATCTCACACCAAGAGCAACACCAAATGGAGCAAGAGAGAGCTAGAGCAAAGGGAAGAGAGAGAGAGAGAAATGGAACTTGCGTAATGATTCTTTTGTAACTTGCAAATGGAGATGGTTCATTACAATGCTACCATAGAGCTTGTACAAAAACCTAACCCAATGCGTTGTGAGCGGGATGAAAACACACACAGCGCACCAGATGAAATGGAGTAAACCCTGTACCTGTCTTCACCGAAGTACGGTAAGCCCATAATGCACTAGGCAATTCCAAATCCCAATTCTTTCCTTGGTGCTCTGTCACTTTACAAAGAATTTGTACCAACTCACCATTGAATCTTTCATTTAAGCCATTACACTGCGGGTAATAAGGAGTGGTATGCTGGTGCCTAATCTTCATCTTTGTGCATAAGAAGTCTAGCAGTTTAGCTCTAAATCCTGGCCCCTTATCTGAAAGTAGCTCTAATGGCACCCCAAACTTGCAACATATTTCATCATACACAAATTTTGCCACATCCTTTGCAGTGATCTGTTTTACTGCTATAACCTCTGCCCATCTAGAGAGATAGTCCACTGCCGTCAAGATATAGCTTTTGCCCCTGCTTGTGATAGGTAACGGGCCTATTGCATCAATCCCCCACTTTTCAAACACATCAAACGCCATAATGGTTTTTCGTAGCTCTAGCTTCAACACTCTCTTCCCAAATGCTTGACACCTATTGCAAGACCTACACCAATGGTGAACATCCTTGTGCAAACTAGGCCATACATACCCCTCTTGCAAAATCTTATGCAAGGTGATCTTTAGAGCAAAATGGCCACCACATGCGCCTTCATGATTCTCTTCCAACACTCTGTAAAGCTCCTCCCGCCAAGGTACACGTCTCAACACGAGATCAGCCCCTTTCATGTATAAGACATCACCAATCAATTTGTACCTGTATGCTCTACGCACAAAGCCATACTTCTTAGACTTCTGAATCTCCTTTGGAATGATTCCTGTTAGCAAAAACTCCTCTTCTTGAGCCAAACTTTCCCGGCCATAATAAAGAGGTAAAGTGGTCCTCAACACAAATAGCTCCCCAATCATGCCTTGAGCTGCTTCATGTGCCTCTCCATTTAGAGCACGTTCAATGTGTCTGATGATCCATGCTTCAAACTTTTTTAACAGGCCTTTAATTCTGAATCACATTTCCTTCAATGAGGTGTTCTTGCTCTTCCACACACCCAACACTTGCTTCACCACTAACAAGGCATCACCTTTTATGCTCAACCTTCGAACCCCATGCTTCAAACAAATGTGTAATCCGGCTTCCAGAGTAGCATATTCAGCCTCATTGTTACTATGAGCATCCAATTTGAACCCTCTCTTGCATACTAGCTTCCCCTCTGGATCATAAAGTGCTATACCCCCTGAAACTGCATCATGGCTCTTTCTGTATGAACCATCAAAGAACAGCACATGCGCATTGCTGATCTGTGGCACTTCTTCAACTACCTTTCTCACCACCTCTTCCTTAACAATAAGGGGATTCTCCTTGTAGGTCAACAAATCAGCTAGGGTAGCCCTTGTACTATCTTCCACTAGAAAAGAGAACTCAAACTCTTGCAGCTCAATTACCCATTTCTTCACCACATTTGACATGTTAGTACCATTAATTAACTGTGGCAAAAAGGCATAACTCATCAAGAAAACAAAAGGCCGTGGTAGCAAGTAATGACAAAATCGTCGACAAGCAAATATTACACTGGCCATCACTAGCTCTACTTCCGATAACTTTCTCTCCGCTACCAACTTCACTCGGCTTGCACAATACACTGGCCTCATATAATGGCTGCCCTTCCCCTTTTGCAATAGCATGGCTCCAATGGCATCATTCCCTACTGATGGATTTACATAAAACACTTTCTCCCAATCAGGAGCCTGCATGGCTAACAACCCCCCTAACACCTCTTTCACCTCTTGAAACACTTCTTGACACTTGTCATCCCATTGCAATGGATCATGCTTTGCCACTTGCTGTAATGGATAAAGAAGCTGCGAAGACAATGGAATAAACCGTGCCATGTACTTCACTTTGTGTATAAAAGTTGCCAATTGCTTCGTACTCGTAGGTGATGGAAGAAGAATAATAGACTTAACCTTTTCTAGATCAGCCTCAATGCCATTTTTTGACACCATATGGCCATATAACTTCACCCTTGGCTGTGCTAGATGACATTTCTTTGGATTTAGTTGTCCTCCCCATTCATCATATCGAGCCAATACCATCTGCAGCTTCTCATGGTGTTCAGCCCTACTGCTATAAACACAGAAGTCATCCATAAAAGCTTTAACACAACTACCAATGAATGGTTCCAACACCCAATTTTCTCTCTCTTGATAGAAGAAAGGTCCATTTGACAACCCAAATGGCGATACTGTGTAGTAATAGCAGCCCCATGGCGTAATAAAAGTGGTCTTTGTGCGGTCTTTAAGAGCAATCTTCAATTGAAAATAGCCTGAAAAACCATCACACACACTGTACCTCTCATAACCTGCCACTAAATCCAAGATCTGATCGATGAATGGAAGAGGATATGGGTTCTTCTTAGTGGATGCGTTTAAGGGTTTAAAATCTACACAAATTCTCCACTTCCCATCCTTCTTTGGACTGGACTCACCCATTCTGTGGTCTCCACAGGGACTATGAACCCTGCCTTCAACAACTTGTCCACCTCTTCTCGCAAGGCTTCCATTTGCTCTTGACCCATCCTTCTTAGCCTTTGCCGCACTGGCTTAGCACCTTCTTTCAGCTCTATATGCATCTCTTCGCCCTTGAACCCTCTGATCTCTTTATATGAAGTAATGAACAAATCAGGAAAACTAGCCAGCATGTGCAAATATATATCCTTCTCCATAGCCGAGAGGTCTCCACTGATCATTTGTGTCATCAATTCCTGCTTCTTTGACAACTCAACCTTGGTTTGCATCAACCCTTCAATCACTTCATAAGGCCCTTCACTTTCATCCTCGACTTCATTTGCAAATGTGATTAAATCAGACTCCTGGATTTCTTTATCCATCAAAAGAAATGCAACATCAGCATCCTCATCACTGCTGGTAGTGCTATCACTGTCCTCATCTGTCACCGTGGAAGAGTCTTCATCACTAGACTCATCCTCATCTTCATAAAGCTCCTCTAATCGTTTCCTTGTGTCCATATTGTATAGCTTCTTGGTACCTGTCTTTCCATAGAGGCTAATCGTACCGTGTCGCCAATCTTGAACAGCTCCCACTGCACGTAACCATGGTCTGCCTAGTATAGTAGGATATGCTCCCAACCCTGCTGGCATCACATGAAAATCAACCACTGCCTTTGCATCATATGCCTCCACTTCTAAGCTCTTTACAACACCCAAGCATTTTACTTTTTGATGGTTTGCCAATCTGATCCGGAAACCTGACACCCTAGCCACTTTGAGACCCATCTTCTCAACGCACGAGTGTGTTATGACGCATATTTGGGCTCCGCCATCCACATAACCTTGTCCCAAATGTTTCCTTTTATACCACACATCTACTATTGGACAAATGTCTGGTAGCTCATCCATTGCCAACACCTTTACTGAACCTCTCTCTGGCTCTTTCTCCATTGGGTTAACCATCCTCTTCCACTGTCGCTTTAGCTTAGGCACCATCTCTATAAGCTGCCCAAAAGTAACATCTGCCTTCCTGCTCGTCAGATCCTCCTTCAAGTCATAGCTTAATTTCCCATCCCCTAGTGGAAAATCTGAAACATGAAACTTTCGACGAGCTCTCCTTTTCCTCTTGGCCTTGACATCCTCGCCTTCATGGCTCTTTCCTTTCTTCTTACTAGGACCTGGGGCACTTCTTCCTTCCTTATCCTCTGTGGTCCTCTTTCCAATACGCATCACTAATGTATCCTCTAGCTTTGATGCCTTCTCCAAGGTGACTACACTTAGCACTTTTGTCTTTCCCTTTTCCTCCTGGGTCAGTCCACTGGTTCCTTCGTCTCCCTTAATTTCGATGCCATAATCATTTGACCTAGTTAGCACCTGTCTTGGCAATGGATACATGTCTCCCCCCATCCTTGGTGGCTTATCACATTGCGGGCTGATGTGACCCAACTCTCCACAATTATAACATGTGGGCGTCTGCCTCCAAAACCTACCATTGCTTTGTCCAACACCATTCCTAGGCCTTTCTTCATCTCCTGGCTGATTTGCAAACCTCCCTCGACCTCGATTATTTCCCACTTGACCTAGCATGTTTAGGTTGAGATTCTTCATCAAATCTACCATTTGCCTCATGTCTTGCCTTAGCCCATCATCTTGCACCGATGTAGTGACCACTGCTGGCATAACCTGAGTAGTAACAGGAACCACTGGTTCATGATGAACCCCTGACATGAGACCTTGTAAAGACTCTATAGGCTGAAATTCAGACCTCATGGGCAAAGACTCCACCCATAACTGGCTCATTTTCCTCAGCTTCCACTCTTTGTTCCTTGCTACCTCTAGTGCATCTTCATATGTCCTAGGCTTCTTTAGCTCCCCTCTCCAACGTATATTCTCCCAAAGACCAGCTAAGAACCTGTCCTTCTTCATCATGTCAGGCGGGGTACCTGTGGTGCTAAGGCCTTGCACATCCGCTCCCATGCCAATGAGAACTTACGTATGTACGCATCTACTGGCTCACCTTCCTTTTGCACCAAACCTTGTACTTCTTGCCACACTTTGTCAGGATCTTCTATCTTCACAAACTCCACTTCCAACCCATGCCTTAGATTGTCCCAACTCAATCTTACAGGTGGATCCGCTGCACGCAACTCCTCTTCAAATGTTTTGGACCAGACTCGTGCATCACTCTTCAAACAAATTTGGAGGAGACGTAACATCTGCGCAGGGTCATGAATCTGGTTGCTAATGCAGGCAACCTCCATCTTTTTCAAAAAATCTTCCACATCTTCATCACTTCTTCCATGAAACTCCGGATAAGAGGAAGCCATGGCTACCCAAGTTACAATGCTTTGAGAACCCCTTTGAACACACGTGCAAGAACCCAAAACTTTTACTGACTCAATTCCCAAAAACTTCAATGGAGCTCAACTTTAGATAAGGACAAACACATGCACATCAAATGAGTTTTCATAGTTGATCATCGGAATTAGAACAGGCCAAGGACATTCCAAGATCTCTCGTAATCTTCTTGGCCCAAACATAAAGACTATGCGCTGCTGGCAAAAAATCTTCCTGGACACATGAACATTTATCTGGATTCTTTGAGTTAAATGAAATGGAGTGAATTGAGGGCCATTTTGATCATCCATTAAAGCCAACCATGAAGCTCCCAAGAAGGCACACCTGACTTAACCTCTGATTTTGCCAAAATTTCAGTAGCATAACAGCATAAATGGCTCAAAAGACCAAAAAACCAGCCATCATAACTTGGGAAAATGTCGACAGAGTTTCCCCAGAAGTAGAGCAGTAGGAACCCAAAATATAGTCTGTATATGTATGCATAAACTGTCAACAATAGAACCCAAGCATCAAATAGGACTCACTAGTACATAGCCTATGGCGAGGTCATGAAAAGGGTGCTCCAGCTACCTGTATCACCGAAAAGATTTTCACATTTGAGAATCCCCCAGTTCAATAAAACCTCACGCTATCGACTCTCACACAAAGGCTAATGCAAATCGCGTAAAGTCAAGTCTCAGAAATGACTATCTTCCAGACCAAGTCTCAGAAATGGCTGGGACTGCCAAATAAAACCAAATATGGCTCCACAAAGGCGTACAATGGCAGTTTCCACAAGTAACGTACAATCCAGCAGACAATGCGCTCAAACAGGCGCCAAGTGATGCATACCCACAACCACTGCAAGTGACATCACTGCCTGTGTGAATCACCTGTACCTGTACCTGTCCCTATAACCTGTAACCTGTAATCTGCAACCTACAACCTGTAATCCCGAATCTCGAAGCTTGAAGCTCGAAGCAGAAAGTACTCAAAGAAGATCCTCAGTGGGGGCACCAAAAGAATGTGAGCGGGATGAAAACACACACAACGCCTCTATAATGACCCAACACACACTCTTGGAATGATACACACACACACACTATGGGGCACCACTCGGCTTACACAACACACCTGGCCGAGACAGGGAACACACCTCTGGAGTGAGAGGAGAGAGACTATCCAGTTGCCCACTCCACACAGACACACACACTCACACACACCCAAAAAACTCAGCTCAAAAGAGGAGAATTTCTGATGTTTAGATACAATTGAGCTTGGGCCAACACCAATGGGGCAAATAGCTCACACAATATTGAAGAAATACACCAGATACAACCACAAAGTTAAGCAGAGGCTTCACTCACCGGAGAAGATTACACAGAAAAATAGCAGAAAAAGAGTGAGGAATTTGGAAAAATGGACAGCGCCATCGCGTCCGGAACGGCCCAAAATCCCAGTCTACAATGTCAAAGTGCTCAAATCCTCGACCTCGGATGAGCAGTTTATGGCCAAAACAGGCTCCGAAAACCCCAAAAACACACCTGCGGCTGTTCCTCCTCTCTTCTCCACTTTTTTTCTGGACTTCTCTCTGTTTTTTCAGTTCCCACACTTAGCTTTATTACTTGGGCACCCTTGGCCTTCAAGATGACCTCAAACGGACCCCGAACAGGCCAAAAACTGACCTCGCAGTGCATAGTTGTCACCTTTTTGCATCATCCGCACACCTGGCACTCATTTCTTTTCAATAATGCGTCTCGCAACCACGTGAAGTGGCACCAAAAAGTGGTCCTAATGATGACCGTTTTGCATAACTCTCACAAGAAAACACCACGTCGCGTCCGTACTTATCCACGTGCAAGTCTTGACCCCGTTCGGCCTCCTGACGCCACTAGATGCCATCTGACGCACCTGCTTACCTCATGTCGTTGGCCTGCGGATAGCTTCCTCGAGAAGTTTTACGCGCTATAAACTCCTCAATTATTGTAGAAAAAACATACTGGTACTGGTAATAGTGAAAATCGCTGCACTATGTACACCCTGTCCTACCTGTACACACGTGGGCCCCATGTAACCACCTAGCTATGGAGATTGGGCAATCCTTTATTCGATGCACCATGCATGTGTATGTACATATGCGCAATCCCTTGCTCCAAAAAACTCCTGACAGCGTAGTGAATGCTAAACATTGCCAACACACACATACATTGTCTTAGGGTGTGGGAGCCATCTCACCACAATACCCTCCTACAATGGACACAAATTTGGCAATGAAACACACTAAGCACTTTCTCAAACAAACTCAAATGATAGAACTTAAAAGATACAAGTCACCTTACATTTGCCATAGAGATTTTCTGAAGCCAAGCACACCTTTGAAGCACCAAAATCTCAATTGTTGTTGATAGAGAAAAAGCATGTACATTAGTGGTTTGAGATAGGGCACTCACAATTTCTCTCTTGCAATGTGTGGCATCAAAGTTTCTCCCATACCAAGTGTGAAGCTGATAAGGTGATGACTACATCTTAATCTCTCCTCTTATATAGAGTCTTGAGGTGCTATGTGAGATGTTGGGGATCATTTACAAGAAGGACAGGGTCCTATTTATAGGTTGGAGACCCTCATTAAGGTTATTGATAACCTTATTTACATGCTAATCAAATCAAGATTATGATTTCTTTTGAATATCAAAACATTATGGGCCTTCTTTGTTTGCTTGAGTCATGGATGTGGGATCAAGGGAAAGGCATTATTGATGGTGGATAGAGTGAAATTAGAGTGTTGTGTGTGTGTGTGTGTGTGTGTGTGTGTGTGTGTGTGTGTGTGTGTGTGTGAGAGAGAGAGAGAGAGAGAGAGAGAGAGAGAGAGAGAGAGAGAGAGAGAGAGTTTTTACTATGTACATGTCTTGAGGTAAGTGCCTTTTATTGTTAGGTCAATGGATATTTTGTGTTAGTAGGTTGGTGGTAAGTGTTAGTAATCATTAAAAAGATAATGATATATTTACAATGGATAGAATGAGGTGTATGATTGAAGGAAGATGGGTGAATGAAGTGAGGGAATCCTTGTGATGATGAAGCTTTGAACTTACTTGTGTAGGTTTAAAAAATGAATGCCGATCCTCTTCTTCTTCTCCTCTTCTTACGTTGTCATCGCCAAGGTTGAATCACCATGATGAAAATGCCTATGTTGGATGATGAGAATCTTCAATTAGTAGAGATTAAGCATGGTTTTTCATGCTGTATTTAATGTATATAGAGAAGAGGTAAGAAGGAATTGTAATTTGGAGGTAATAGAGAGAGACATAGAGATGGTGTATGTACATGTAGAGTTCATATGAGAGCTATGGAGGTGAGAGATTAATGGTGAAGAGGATGAGAGAAACCATGGAAGGTGCAGGTTAGAGGGAGGGATAGAGAGAAATGAGTGTGGGTGTGTATGGAAGTGTGAAGGAAGGTGACAGAAGATTAGGGTGACTTGTGAGAAAAAGTTGGCAAACTGGGGTCCACCAAAAAAATCATATCTCATCGGTGGTAGCTCCAAAAATTAGGAATATTTTGAGATAATTATTCAGCTTGTGAGCTAAAGTTTTCATTTTGATCACTTTCTCAAATTTGGAGTGGAGATGGACGCCAAAAATCTCACAAAAATGCCTGTTTTTCCTCCTACAAAATTCTTAAGTGGCCCCCCTTTTGTTGAATTTGCATAACCTTCCAAGAGTGAGCCCCTCCTTGCATGAAATCATGACCTAATAGGTTCTTGAGGGTTTAAAAATATGCATGGATTAGGATTATGATGAGAAAAAACAGATTAGTATATAAACAATTCGTGGAATGTAGAATAACGTCAGCTGTATAAATATAAAATGGAAAAATGAGATATATGAAAATATAGGGAATCAAATGAGGGGACTCTGATTTGTTTTATTGATTAAGGATTATTTAAAAGAAGTAAGAAAAAATGCATGTAGAAAAATGGTAATTTAGTCAAAGGGAATGATTGGGTGGAATGTATTTTTGTGATTTTTTCTCAGAGTGGGTTCACACCAAGATTTAAAGAGGCTTTGATGAAAAGATGTATTGATATAATAAATACTATTCACAATGGTAAGAAAAATTATGGTAAGATAAGTCAATGTATGCATCATACTTCCATAAATAACGCACACTTAGGTAAAATATTTAAATAAATATCAAAATAAGTACAATAAAAAATCTCTATATTTAGACCCTATATACAATGAAATATTTACACACAAATGGGTCATAATATATATATATATATATATATATATATATATATATATATATATATATATATATATATATATATATATACTTTTATTTATTTGTTTGGATCAACTAGCCTAATGACTAGTTAGCATAGGGTTTTTAAGAAGATATGGAAAAAGTCTCCTAACTCACACACGCCAATGTACAATGAAAAGGTAGGGATAGCCATAATGCTTGGGTGATTTTGATAGGGTGAGGTAGCTCACTATGGCAATTTTGGATAGCCAAAAAAAAAACTATCATTAGTCTTCCCCCAAGATGATGGTACATTCATGTAGCATCATAAGGCATCTTTTCCAAAGAGAGTGGTTCTGAGTCCTCTGTGATACTTGATATCTTGACAAGATTTTCATTGTGTAGCTCCTTGTCACTTTGGCTTGAGTTACACACATGCATCGTGCAACAAAACTTACACGAGATAGTAGCTCTCTGACAATTCCTTGGTAGATACTTTGGTAGAAGGCGACTCAAGTAGGGCTTTAACCGATACCCATTTACCTTCATGGAGTGCTCTTCACCATTCAAGTCCATGAGCTGGTAATAACTTGAATGAAAATCTTCTTGAGAATGTATGGTCCCTGCCATCTAGTCTCAAACTTGGTATCAAAACAATTATCAAGTCAATTGTCATACCTTAGCACAAGATCTTCTTCCTTGATGCCTTTGTCATTCAGTTTGTTGTCGAGCTTTTATTTTGCTTGTATAGCTTTCCTCTTATAGCACTCACAAGGAGCTTCTCTCTTCCACTCAAGTTTGACTACGGTAAGAAGTCAATCTGTTCATGTTGCTTGGTCATCTTGTGCCCCTTCACCTCCGTGAAGCCGTATTGTTGGAATGTTGAGCTCGATAGGCTGCAAGGACTTTGATCATAGACCAAGTGAAATGGTGTGAACTCTGTGGCTTCCCTATATGTGGTTCGATACGCCCACAAGGCACCATCCAAGAAGTCATCCCAAAACTTTGTCTTGTTTTCCCCCATCTTTTTAATGATGCCTGCAACAATGACACCATTAGCCTTCTCCACCAATCCATTTGACTGTGGGTAGTAGGGTGTGCTATGACGATGTAGAATGTGAAGCTTTTCACAAACTTCCTTGAGTAAACCATTCATGAACCCTGGACCATTATCAGAGACAATCTCCAAAAGGTGTGCCAAATTTACAACAAATATTAGTGTAGACAAACCTACTCATTGTTTTTTCATTTACCCTTGCCACATTTTGAGCCTGTACCCACCTAGTCATGTAATTTACGGCCACTAGAATGTAGAGTTTACCATTTTTTGTTCTACGCAGTGGACCCATATCATCAATGCCTCACTTTGCAAAGGGTCCATTTGCAAGCACAATTTGCCCTGGACCATGTACCAATCTTCTATTTCCATTTACCTGATAGTTGTGACCACTTTTACACCAATGTTGGACATCCACATATGCAGGCTTGGCCAAACATACTCGCAAGAAAAATCTTCTTCACAACTCTTGGACAAAATGACCTCCACATGTCTCTTCATACAAACCTTTTAGAATGGCTGGAATCTTCTCAATAGTTGGTACTCTCCTACACACTTGATCCTTACCTCTTTGATAGAGGGAGCTTCTAGGAAGAGCTATGAACTTTCCTTCTTCATGAGTCTCCTCTTTTGAGCTTTTGTGAAGTCTTGTGGAAACTCACCCTCCAAAATGTAGCCAATAATAGAAGCCAATGACTTCAATCTCTGGTATCACTATTGCTTGTTGATAGCTGCTGCCACCATATGACCCGCGCTTCTTTCTCAACACATGTAACTACTTGTTGTGCAAGTAAATCAGAATCTTCATTTTGTTTCCTAGGAATATGATATAGTTGCACTTCTTCAAACTGATTAAACAACCTACGGATGGCATGAAACTTAGTCCTTAGGCTTTCATTTTTGCATGCCCAAATTCCTAAAATCTGTTTCACAATGAGAAGTGCATCCCCCTTTACCATGAGACGTTGTATAGCTTGGCTTATGCACATCTTCAAACCATGAAGTAGTATATCGTACTCTGCTTCATTGTTGCTAGTTAAGCCCTGTAGATTGACCTTCTCTTTCATGCCACCTCTCCACTTGGGTTTAGCAACACTAGCCCTTCCTTAATTTTACCTGTGGCTCATCGAAAAGCTCCATCAAAGAACAATGTAAATGCATTAGGGATACTTTTAGGTGGTGGCAATGGTAGGGTCTTTACTTCAGGTACTTTAATATCATTCTCATGCACCCTATAAGTGAGAATCCCTGCCAATTTTGCACCTATACTATTTTCTACCTTGAAAGAGTATTGGAACTCTTGCAATTCCATAAACCTAGTTTGAGATCCTAGTACTGAGATTCATTTGAGATGATACCCAAGGGAATAATTTTTTTGTAGTGAGAATTACAAAAGGTTTTGGTAGCAAGTAGGATTTAAACTTTCTCACCACAAACATGAGAGAAAGCATCATGAGTTTTGCTTCCGTGTAGCCTCTCTCCAAAGCATTCATGACTCTACTAGAAAACTTGATGAGTTGTATCTTGATACTGTGGGGATCTTGTTATAACAAAACAACCCCGATTGTTTCCTTCCCAAGGCTAGAGCAAACAAGTAATGTGTACTCCCAACAAAGAGGCATGAGTGTTGGTAGTTCTGATAGAATGACTTTAATGTTACGATTTTTTTAATAAAAAAAAGCTCATCATACCAAACAAACTTAACTTGTTATGTCAATTTTTGCAAGGGGTGAAGTAACTCTGAGGCTAAGTGACTGAAATGAGACATATAATTCACATTTTGAATGAATGAGATAACCTCCTTGAGGTTCTTAGGTGATGGTAGCTCAATAAGAGCCTTTGACTTTGAAGGATCCACCTCAATGCCTTTATAAAAAACCTTGTGACCAAGAAAGATTGCTTCATCCTCACCTATGTGACATTTGTTGGGATTGAGCTGACCTCCCATGTCGTAAAGTTTTTTCAAACCTTCTTCTACCTTTTGTAGGTGCAATGATTTTAAGCTATAATGAAAAAATCATCAATAAAAACCCTAATGGACTTTCCAAAGAATGCTTGAAACAACATGTTCATGAAGGGTTGGAAATTTGGAGGAGCATTTGTTACGCCAAATGGAATGACTCTGAAAGCATAACAACCCTAAGGAATGGTGAAGGTTGTTTTCAACTAATCCTCCAATGTGATACCTATTTAAAAGTAACCTGAGCAGCCATTGCACACATTGTACTTCTTGTGAACAGCTACCTCATTTAGTATCTCATCCTGAAATGGGAGGGAAAAGTGTTCTCTTTTATTTGCCTCATTCAGTGGACGGTAATCCACACACACCCTCCACTTGCCGTTCTTCTTGGGAGTGACAACAACAAGAATGACCCACTCTAAATTCTGCATTGGATAAATTAAACCTGCTTTCTTACCTCCTTGAGTAGAGCCTGCTCCTTGATAACACCTAGACTTCATAGCTTTTGATCTTGAGGTTTGGCCTCAGGCTTTAACTCAATCTTTTTGTTGAATAACATCTACTCCATGCATGTCGGTGTAGTCTTTAGAAAAAAGCCTAGGAAACTTCCTTAGCTCACATATGAACTCCTCTCTTTCTCCCTTTGTAAGTTTTGTTGATAGCATACCTTCTATTATCCCTTAATCTTGCACATTTTGTTCTTTTGGGAACCTACCTCCTCCAAATCTTGAAAATAGGTTTCTTGTTTGTTTTGCTTAAACCTCACCCCCATTACTTCAATGGAAGACTCCTCTTCCTTAGTGCTATCGCTACCTTCTTCTTCTGAAGTGCCATTAGTCCACTCTTCCTACGTATCACTTTGTGATGATTCTTCATGGATCTCCTCTTGACGTTGCTCCTTCATGTCAAAGACAACAATTTTATGATTGTCATTCCTACAAATTAACTTTCCACTTTCCCAATCTTGCAAAGTTTGCATTTTCATTAACCATGGTCTTCCTAGGATAAATGGATAGCCACTTCTTTTGGTCGTCTCATAACATAAAAATCCACTGCATTCTTAATGCCAATGGCCTCCACAAAAACATTTCCTCAAATGCCTACGCACCTAGCCTTGCTGCTGTTTACCATTTTTACTTTGATTTCAGGTGTCTCATGGATGTGCATGCCTAGTCTTTGCATGAGTCCTTTTGTCATGATGCAAATTTGTTCACCCCCATCCACTAGACCTTTCCTAATCAACCTTTCTTTGATGTAACAATCTAGCGCAGGTGTAATATCCTCATTCATTTTAGCTTGTGCAATCTTCACAACATGCACATTCTCTTTTACATTTCTCCTAGTGCTGACCGCCTTTGTTAAATCCCTCCTAACTTGTGGACATAATGCAAGAAACTAAGGCCATGAGATATCAGAACCCTTACCTCTTGTGTCTTCCAATAGGTTGTATGGAGCCATACCATGTCCAAGAGGGAAGTTTTGGAGGCTGATACGATGTCAAGTTCGCTTGGCTTCTTTGATCTCCTTTGCTTTCTTTTCTTGTCCATGGTCACTTTGTGACATGACTCCTTCTTTCTCCTTACCTTTTGCATGGCCACACTTAATACCATTTTCTTCCATGTATACCTCATTTGAATTTTTCATCTCTACCACATGCACATTTGGATTTGGCAAAGGTGGAACTCCTTTCACTCCTCATGGAGGTGGTCTTACCCCATTTGGCCTTTGTAGAAGCCTTGGTTATTGACCAGTTCCTTCACCTACATTCATCATTGGGTAATTCAACTTAGGTCTTCTTGGCTCCCCACAAGGCCAAGGACAATTATACATCCCATGTCTAGACTCTCCGCAATTTCAACATTGCAAGAGTCACCTAGGTCATGGCTCTCGCTCCTCAGCTTTCTTTGTTTGTCCCTTGGGACCTACAACTTGTGCAAGGTGGATTGATAAGTTGCTCAAGGACTCATTTAGCTTCTCAATTACCTCAGGAATATCTCAGATGTTGATACATAGGACACTCTATTGAAATTTCCCCCCTTAGGCACTTGAGTTCTCTATACTTCCCAACAGCCCTAGTTTTAGTTGCATCAAAGGTAGCAGGTGCACCTGCCTCAACTTATATCTTGAGTGTGGAAAAGAGACTACTATGAACCTCTCCTTCTTTAGGAACTCTGCATGTCAGCAACATTTCTCACCCATACAGCCCAAAGACGTAGAAACTCTTGTTTGTATATGTAGTAGTCATCTGAGTCTTTTTGCTTGTGAGAAACGATGTCTTGCCATAGCTTTTGAGTGTTTTGGGGGTCAAAGAAGTACTGAAATGATAATCTTTCTAAAATTCAATCTACTCTACAGCAAAAAAAAAAAATGCACATCAAATGATCTATGATAGTTAACAAAAGGCAGGATGACATGGTTTGGACACAAGAATTTGTCCTACTCTTTGAGCACCAAACATGAACACCATACACTATTGAAAATGAATCTTTCTACTATTTGCAACGGTTATTCTAATGCATGGATTGAAATGGAAGGGAAAAACCTCTATTCTTGGGAAAATATCCATGGTCTATGCATGACTTAATGATTAAAATAGAATAAAAATATATACGTCCAAACTAAGGTCGTACCTAATGAGAGGTAAAATAAAAAGATTTACTGGAGTGTTTATCTTGGCCAACCTAAGAGAGCCCAAACTTCTATGAATTACTCGTTGAAATTGTAATTTTGTGCTTACAATGCTATGTACCTTTTGCCTTGCAATGGGAACAAATGGGTCATACAAGTTTTTGTGATTCATGCAAGCTATTTGATTATACTAAAAGCTAAACATTCATGCAATGTGCAACAACAATAGACATCAAACCCTCCTCAATGGGGACACCAAAATTGAGGCCGTCTGGGACGAGCAACAAGAGAGGCAACCTCTAAAAACCCCTCAAGGCTTCGATGCTACTCAATTAGGGATGGGGAAACCACAAGCAAGAAAAAAAACAACCAACCCACATCCAAACAAGTGAAGGGGCGAGACCTAGTTATGGGATGCAAACTAGGATGCAAGAGAGATTTTGTGATGACCAAGGGGAGTTCAACAAAACACACACAAGAAATCTCACACCAAGACCAACACCAAATGGAGCAAGAGAGAGCTAGAGAAAAGGGAAGAGAGAGAGAGAGAGAGAAATGGAACTTGCATAATATCTCTTTTGTAACTTGAAAATGGAGATGGTTCATTACAACGCTACCACAAAGTATGTACAAAAAACTAACCCATGGGTAGTAAATGCTAAACATTGCCAACACAGACAGACATTGTCTTAGGGTATGGGAGCCCTCTTGCCACAATACTCTCTTACAATGTACACAAATTTGGCAATGAAACACACTAAGCACTTTCTCAAACAAACTCAAATGATAAAACATCACCTTGCATTTGCCATAGAGCTTTACACAAGTGGAAGGACAAAGATTTTGAAGCCAAGCATGCCTTAGAAGCACCAGACTTCAATTGTTGATAGAGAAAGATCATGTATAAGAGTCATTTGAGATAGGACACTCACACTCTCTCACTTGCAATGTGTAACATCAAATCTTCTCTCACACCAAGTGTGAATCTCACAAGGTGATGAGTACAACTTAATCTCTCCTTGCATATAGAGTGTTGGGGTTCCATGTGAGATGTTGGGGATCATCTACAAGAATGAGAGGGTCCTATTTATAAGTTGGACACCCCTCATTAAGGTTATTGGTAACCTTATTTACACGCTAATCAGATCAAGATTAGGATTTCTTTTGAATATCAAAACATTACGGGCCTTCTTTGTCTACTTGAGTCATGGATGTGGGCTCAAGAGAAAGGCATTAGTGATGGTGGATAGAGTGAAATTAGAGTGCTAAGTAAGGGGAGAGAGAGAGAGAGAGAGAGAGAGAGAGAGAGAGAGAGAGAGAGAGAGAGAGAGAGAGAGAGAGTATGCTTTTTTGTACGTGTCAAAGGCTGGGAATTTGCCTGTGCACTATGTACGAGCCTCGAAAGGCTGCAAACACACAACTAGAGAGTCCTAACAAGCTCAAAGAACAATGGTGTGTCACTCATCTCTCAATGATTCTGTCATGAAGAATCTTGTGCTACAAAGAAGAAGGAGCTACCATCGATGCAGCGCTCTACTGCCTCGCCACCATCGATATTGCCGCAATGCTCGATCACACTCTCTCTCTCTCTCTCTCTCTAGCATACACAAACACATACACAAAGGAGAAGGAGAAAGAGATGGAGCAAGAGTACTTCTTAGTTTACACCTCAGAGAATGAGGATTTTTAGGTCAAATGGACCTTTTATAAGATTTCCGCCTATTCACACATGGGTGCCCACAGTGGTGGGTCATTGCAAAACTACTTCAAAAATAAGATAAATGGTGCGCCTCTCATCGGCGATCACCTACATACCTATTGGACCGACAAGCCTGATCCATGACTCAATCAAATAAATAATATACATTCATCAAAGGTGATAGGGTGTCCGTGAGGGTTAACGTGCCCCCCTTCTTGATGTAGATTCCGTCCTCGAAAGTATTGAGATGAAGCCCGTTCATCGAGGTGGAAGAGCATCCAAGATTGAATGTCCTTTTCCTTCTTCAATCACTGCAAAATCAACCAAAATTGGCATAGTAATTGCGTTCTCATATACAGTTAAAAAGCATATGCAGTTGTTGCAGACAGATAAATTGATTGGTAAGAGAATATTAAACAATTTGTTAGTAATAAATATTAAACCGTAATATAATCAAACGTATAAACAATTGTAAAGGTAAAAAACTAAACAAGTATTGGGTCGCTAATTTAATAGTTGAAAGGCACTACAGGTCAACTATGAATACCATTGTTGTGGGTTAGGTCAACACATGAACATCATACACAGCAATAATAACCATCTACTCCACCATACTTCATTAACAACAATTCAGACACAGTAAACATGACTACTCTAAATATCAGAGTAAGCAGAGAATACACTGAATAGTTGCTGCACTGCACCATCATCATCACATTCATATCAGAAAATAGATACATCGTGCGCAGATCCATTCCCCACTTATATAGATAAATCCGACTTAACTACCCAGTCACAAGACATTCAGCAGACTGCAACTGAAATACAGTTACATCCGACTTAGCAAAATACAGCTCAGTAAATATCCGATAAGTCAAAATCCGACTTAGCTATTCAGAGTCAGTTTCTAACATGTGCCTCTCAACACATGGCACGCCCCGGTGGTAGATTTCGCAGAAATCTGACCCGGATCCACATATCCCTTGATCAGGAATCCACCCTCTGCTGCACAGCTTCTTCCTTACTCTGGTCCTCAGCATTCACTTTATGATCCACCAGCTCTGCTTCCTTTACTGCATCTGATTCTGCTGCATCATCTTTTCCCATTTCCACCTCTTGTGCTCTATCTGCAATCTCAGTATCGATCTGATCTTCTGCCACTTTCTCCTCAGCTACATCTTGCATCAAAAAACTATTAGTAAAATTCTCCTCTTTCTTTTCTGCCTCTGCAAGCTGCTGTCTCTTATTCTCTTCCATCTGCTGAACCTGCTGCTTCAAACAGTCTCTCTCCTTTTGCAATTCCTCCACTTCCTTCAACAATTGTGCTTCTACCTCATGCACTAACCCTGCCTTTAACACCTCATATGGATACTTAATGACAAATCTCATTCTTTCCTTGGTCTTTTGCCACATCTCCTGTGCAACCAAAGCTAACTGCTGCTTGAGAATAGACACTTCTCCTTCTTTCATTAATACTGCACTCAAGCTAATTTCCTCTTGTGCCAACATCTGTTGCTCTAATATCTGCAAAGGTTCCAATCTCAACCTCTGCATCTCCACAGTGACCTGTAACTCTGCATTCCTCTTTGCCATGTCTTCCAATTCCAAAGCAACCGCTGCCTCCACTTTCTCAGTCCATTGCTTAAACTCCCCCAATGATCTCTTCACTTTTGCTAACTCCATCTTCTGTTTCCCCACTGTTTCCTCCATATCCTGCTCATACTTTACTTTCATCATAGCTATCTGCTCTTCAAACTCTTTCACCTGTGACACCTGTCCTTTAAAATCCATCAATTTTTCTGCAGTCCTTTCAGCTTGCATACTCTGAACCTTCAGCATATTATTCTGCTGCCTCACAAATTCCTGCACCTGCTGCAGCATCTGAACTACTTTATCACTGTCCAATTTCCCAGTATCTACTGATACTCCAGAGACTTCCTCAGTACTGAAATCTAATCTAGAAAACACTCTGCTGACTGGTTCAGACTTCTTCCTCTTGTTGGATAATGTGAAAGCCTTACCAAGCTTTATTGGTGTTTCCTCTGCTTTTACCTGCATTGGTGAATCAACATCCATGGTACCAAATTCTGCAAACTGCATTTTTGCTGTGATTTCTTCAAAGGCCTCTCCTGGAGTATATTTGGCTTTCACCAAATCCTCATAAGCCTCCATATGCTTAGCATTAAACTTCACAAATCCTGTCTTTTCAGAATGCACCATGATGGGATGCTCAATCTGAACTGGCTGCTGCTTCTCCTGCACCAGTTTTTCTGCTTTCACAGGCCACCTTGCTTCACCATTCTGTACTCTCTGTGCAAAAAAAAACAATGCTGACAAGTAACCACATAACCTACTATTTGCCTGTGTCTTCCTCTTGTCTGAAGAATGAATCTCTGCTGCCAACTTTTCATACACCCAGTGAGCCCAGCTCACTTCTCCTCCCTGCTCTGCATAGCTTAATGGTGCAAAGTTTTCTTTTGACATATAATCAAACTTCACAATAAAGCATAGCCTCTCCAAGTACCACTTAAGCTGCTCTCTCCTAGCATATGCCACATTCTTTAACATGTAATACTGCCTGCCTCCTTCTCTTGGACCAAACTCCTTTTTCAGTGCTTCCTCTGAACACTTTGGAATAGGTGTATTAGGATGCAAAGGCAGCTTGAACACCTCAGACACCAACTCCACATTGAGTACCACATGCGGTGACACTCTCCCCTTAGTCTTCCTAAGTATTTCCAACTGAGACTTTGCATATACATTGTTTCTACATTCTTCCCAATGCAGAATGGCAAACTCATACAATCCTACCTGCTGCAACCATATGGCGTTGCGCTCTGCCTGACAATCTATGTCAACTTTGAAATCCATAAAAGGGTCCATTAATGTTTGCATCACCTTACCTTCTGACACAGGAGTCGGCATTGGCGTTTCCTCTTCTGCAGAGTCACTGTTTTCATCTGCACTGCTAACGTCAAGCCGCATTGGCAGAGCTTTGCTTCTCAAACGTCGCCCCGAACCTTCGGTCTGCTCCTCATCAGGCTGTGGTTGCATGGCCATCAATTGCTTTGCTTTCGGCATGGGAGGACTGAATAAAGCTTCTTCAAGCGAAAACCCGAATGCTCCGCGCTGCTGCATGTGTACTAAACTTTTGTTGCATGTATGATTATACTCGCTGCACCATGCACACATATCTCCACCCAGTATCCTTGAAGTGCTACGAAACTTCTTTTCAGCACACTCCCCGAAGTTATTAGTCCGGCCTAATAATTTCTTATTAAAAATTCCGACTTGGTCAGTTCCGACACAGGTACTCTTCCAACATCTACAATGTTGAATCGGATGTGCACTTTGGAACTGCCTACTTCCTCCAACCCGTGAATTATATGGGATACTATGAAAAGACCTCCTCAAATCCATGCAAACCAGCATTTTTCCTTTTCCTTTTGCTGATTCTGAATCTCCTGGCTGTAGGGGTATTACAGTTATGCAGGCTACACTTGGCCAGTCCAAATGAGGTGGCTTTCCCTGAAATTTCTTCAGCCTGAAACCATTAACTGCCTTTTCCACTCTTGTACCAAACACATCAGCTATGATGAATGTCCCTTGTCCTTTATCCTGCACAATCTGATATGGTCCCTGATATCTCAATGACAATTTACCAGGATGTGGTCCCAGCTTAGAGTTGTACAACATTACCCAATCTCCAACCTGAAAGATCTTGAACTTCACATTCTTGGTCACCCATGCTTGTCTTCTTCTTTGTATGACTTCAGTAATGTAAGAGCTTACCAACCTATCCTCCTCCAGCTGCATCAGATATTTGTTCCTGTGTAGTACTGACAACTTTGGAGACTGCTTCTCTGCTGAGACTCTTAAACTTGGTACCACAAACTCCATAGGAACCACAGCTTCCAGCCCATACACCAGCTTGAATGGTGTCATACCAGTAGTGACTTTGAAAGCTGTTCTAAAGGACCATAAGGCAGAATCCAACTTATCATCCCAATCCTTCTGATTCTCTGTCACAATCTTTTTCAAAATCCTTACCAGTGTTTTGTTGGAGCTCTCAGCCTGACCATTAGCCTGTGGATGATATGTTGTAGACTTCTTGTGCATAATCATATGTGTCCTTGTTAGCTCTGAAATTACTTCATTCAGAAAATGAGTTCCTCTGTCACTTACCAGCTCCACTGGACACCCAAACCTGGTCATAATGTTATGATAAAGAAATCTGGCCACACTTGAAGCTTTATTATCCTTCAATGCTACTGCTTCTACCCACTTAGTGCAATAATCTGTAGCCACTAACATGTATCTGCATCCCCTCTTGGAAGTTGGTTTGACAGGTCCTACAAAGTCCAAACCCCACTTTTGAAAAGGTTCCAAAGGCAAAATAGGGTGATCCCCCATCCTATCCCTGTTTGAATCAGGTTGACATGTTTTCTGACAAATTACACATCTTTTGGCATAATCATGTGCATCCTTTAAAACTGTAGGCCACCATAATCCAGCCTGCAAAATCTTCTTCCCTGTAGTATCTCCAGAGAAATGCCCTCCTGCTGTGCCTGAATGTGCTTCCTGCAAGACTGCACTTTGCTCAAATTCTGGCACACATCTTCTTATCACTTGATCAATGCCTTTCTTATATAGTGCCCCTGCAATAACTAAATAGGGTCTGGTTTTCAGTGCAAATTTTCTTCTCTGATCAGCATTGAACTCCCTTGGTATAGTTCCATCAGTCAAAAACATCAGCAATTGATCATATCAAGACTCAGTCACAGCAGTCTGCACATCAAACAGCTGAGCATCAGGAAGTGCATCATCTACCCCAGTAGGTGCTTCACCTGTTTCAATCCTGCTTAGATAATCTGCAATTACATGCTCCTTCCCAGGAGTATGCTCAATCTGAAAGTCAAACTCCTGCAATAACAACATCCATCTTGCAAGCCTTCCAGTAAGAAGTGGCTTCTTGATCAAATACAACAAGGCCTGATGATCAACATGAAAAACTATCTTGTTCCCCAACAAGTAATGCCTGAACTTATTCAATGCATATACCATCCCTAAAGCTTCTCTTTCTGTCACAGGATAGTTTCTTTCTGCACCTGTGAGAACCCTGCTTGCATAGTACACAGGTCTGAACCATCCCTTCTCCTTCTCCTGCATCAGTACAGCTCCTATTGCTATATCCGAGGCATCAACAAACACATGAAAAGGCAATGACCAATCAGGTGGTTGCAAAATTGGTGCTACTGATATCATTTTCTTCAACATCTGAAATGATTTCTGCTGAGGTTCATCCCATACAAATGCCACATCCTTCTTTGTTAATTGAGTTAATGGCAAGCATACATTAGACAAATACCTCAAATATCTGGAGTGCCACTTTGTCTGTCCAACAAACCTCATTAACTCTTTAACATTGGTAGGAACTGGTGCTGCTTGAATGGCTTCTATTTTCTTGACATCTATAGCCATTCCTGCTTCTGACACCACATGTCCTAAAAGTATTCCACTCCTCACAGCAATTACACTTTTATAAGGATTCAGAGCCATCCTGAATTGTCTGCATCTTTCAAAACAGAGCTTCAGATGTAGCAGATGTTTATCCTTCTTTCCAAACACTGAGAAATCATCCACAAAGACTCTCATAAAGTCCTGTAAGTAAGGTTCAAACACCTTATGAGCAACAAAATTAAATGAAGGTGGTCCATTGGTTAACCCAAAACTCATCACTGTGTAGGCAAAGGCTCCCCATTCAGTTATAAAAGCTGTTTTATGCTGATCCGACTCAGCAACACTAATCTGATTATAACCAAAAAAACCATCCAAAAAGCTGTACATTTCATGACCAGCTACTGCATCCAACACAGCATCACAAAATGGCATAGGAAAGGGATCAGTAATGGTTGCTGCATTCAATTTTCTATAATCCACACATACTCTTAAAGCTCCATTTTTCTTTGGCACAACCAGTATAGGAGACAACCATGATACTTCATGTACAGGTTTAATGAACCCTACTGCCAGGAGCTTATCAAGCTCCTCCTTCACCTGTTTGGCAAAGTTAGGATTCATTCTATATCTTTGCTGCACAATTGGTTTTGCACCCTCTTTCAAATTAATCCTATGCTGATGTAGTGCTGGGTCAATGCCTCTCACCTGAGAATAATCCCAAGCAAACACATCCTTATAATCAACCAATAATTGCAACAGCTGTGCCAGAAATTCCCCTTGAATGTGTGCACTCACTCTGACCATTCTTGGTTCTGCCTCTGTTCCGAAATTTAGCTCCTGAAGCTCCTCCTTTTCTACCCTGCTTGATGCCCCAAACTTCTTTTCATAGATTTTCTCAGCCATATCCCTGGCCTCCTTTTCTTCCTGCTGAATCTGTTCCTTATCAGACATAGCATATTTCTGGTCCACCAACTGTAACAGTTCCTTACCCTGCACTGTCTGTCCTGGTGCTAAACCTATATCTGGCTCATCCTGTTTCTTACCTTGCTGTAACATGCTTTCCACATCTACTTCAAACACAGGTACAACAGTTGGATTGGCCTTCAAGAACTCTTCCTCTTGGTCATCTGTGACCTCATCAGCAAAATTAATAGTCTGAGCAAACAGTGGTTTCTCACTTAATGGAACCATCTTCCTTCCCCTCATAGGTATGGTTACTTTCTTTTTCCCTTTTTTCAATATGACAACATTTTCTCCCCAGTCCTGTCTTACTTTAGCCAATCTGAACCAAGGCCTTCCTAATAGCATTTCATATGCAGCTACTGAGTCTGACATTCTGAGTACCACAAAATTAACAAAAAAGGATAATCCTGACACCTGAATTTCCTGTGCTTTGAGAATTCCCAAAGGTTGTACCCTAGATTGGTCTGCCATTTTCACCTGAAAAGGTGCTGGAGCCATAGCTCCCAACTCCATTCTTTTGTACACTGCCTCTGGTAAAATATTCACCCCAGAGCCTCCATCCAATAACACATCATCAAAATTTTCTCCAAGAAAGTGTACTTTAATAACTGGTACCACAAAGTCCACATCTGCTGGATCAATTCTATTTGCTGCTGCTGAATAAAACTGCCTGTCCATTGTGCCAAGTCCATTCAGGTTTTACAGCTTTCTGAACAATCTGTCTTTGAAAGCTGGAACCAATTGCAACAACTGATCCAAAGATAATTGAAGAGGTGAGCTAATAAGTATTTCAAGCCAATCCTTATCCTGTTTATTTTCCATCTCCTTACTCCCTTTATTCTGCTCTTGCTTCTCATTTGGGTCATCCTCAACATCCACCTGCTTTGCCTGGTGTTTATCAATCCTTTTTGTAACCTGATCTCTTACCCCTTTTTGCTCCTTCCAATCCAAAGGTGCTTTATCCTTAGACCTAGTCACTGCTAGAACTTCAACATGATCCTCCTGCACACATTGGTTACAGTCACAAGCCCATTGATGTTCCTCTTCATTCCCTTGCTGCTCCTGTTCTTGGTCAGTATCTTGCATCTGCTTATCCTGAGAAAACACATCAAACAAGATTACATTTGCCTGAGCTGCTGGCTGATTTTGCTGCTGCTGCTGTTGCTGCTGTTGCTGATTTTCAGGTGGATTGGGCTGATTATATCTCACAATGGGCATTCCCCTTTCTTCCCTATGCTTCACCCATAAAGCACAATTGGGACCTACCCAGTGATCTGGTGCACCACAGTACACACAGGGTCTCCTATTATTATTGTTCTCCTGCTCTCTCCAAGGAGGTCTAGGAGGTCTTGCCCTCTGAAATGGTGGTCTTCCCATAAATGGTACTGCTTGATTTGCTCCAATTTCTGGTCTTCCTCTTCCTATGTTAGGTGCTGTCTGCCCTCTATTCTTTGGATTATACCAACAGCTAGCAGTACTATGTCCATCCCTTTCACAAATGTGACAATACCCTTTTTCTTTAGGTGCTACAACAGAATAACCAAACTTTTTAAGTTTGCCTACCAAATCTTGCTCAATACTCTGCTTTTGCTTAACTTTATTCTTCTTACTGCTCTTTTGCTTCTTTCTTTTTTCTGTTTCCTCATCACTGTCTGATGGTGAGTCTGAATCTGAGTTCCCACTGGAATCTGTGTCTTCAGATGCTTCTTCTGAATCTGAGTCACTGTCTTCTTTTCCTTTTGCTTTGGTCATGCCAAGTCTCTTCTCCACCCTTGCAGCAGCAGTAACAAGGTCATCCAGACCTCCAACAATATCAATGCTAGCTACTGCTCCCTTTAAGCTGCTTCTCAATCCTTTCAAAAAATAACCTGCTAACATTTCATTAGTGGGTCTTTCATTCCCCTGCAATCTTTCTACTAAAATTCTGAACTTCTGTGCATAGTCTTCAACCAGCATCTTATTTTGCTTAATGTCTCTGAGTTTTCTCAGGACATCAGTCGGAGTCTTCTCCTTTCTAAATCTCTGCAGAAATGCTTGCTTCAAAGCATTATAAGTAGCAAAATGTGCAATGCCATATTGGCTGAACCAACTCATGGCCTTTCCTTCCAATGTGGCAGCAAACTGTTCCATCTTTACTCCATCAGCATACATCACCTGATAGCCACTTGCCTGCCACTTAGTTTCAAACTGTGCCACATGACAGTCAGCATCTTCCTTACTCCCTGCTCTAAACTTGGCTGCCTTGACCTTTGGGTTGGGTGGTGGTTGAGCCATTGGAATGGGTTGTGGTGGTCTCCTAGGTCTTTGCCTGGTAGCACCCTGAAGTGGGTCAAACTGGATCCTTCTCCTGGTGGTTCTTCTTGCCAGGAATAAAGCTCCAATAAATTGCCTCACTCTCTCTTCTCCTGCTGCTCCTGATCCTACCCCTCCTTGGTCTACAGGTTGCTGCCCCTGAGCATCGGGTGATTGCTAATTGTCATGATCATAGTTAAATGGATCAATGTTTCCAGCCTGTGCTTGAGCCCTTGTGTAGTACACTCTTCCTACTCTCCTGTCTCCCTCTGACATGCATCATTACTTGAAAATAAACGTTAACCCAGCGGATCGCCAAATGTGTTGTGGGTTAGGTCAACACATGAACATCATACACAGCAATAATAACCATCTACTCCACCATACTTCATTAACAACAATTCAGACACAGTAAACATGACTACTCTAAATATCAGAGTAAGCAGAGAATACACTGAATAGTTGCTGCACTGCACCATCATCATCCCATTCATATCAGAAAACAGATACATCGTGCGCAGATCCATTCCCCACTTATATAGATAAATCCGACTTAACTACCCAGTCACAAGACATTCAGCAGACTGCAACTGAAATACAGTTACATCCGACTTAGCAAAATACAGCTCAGTAAATATCCGATAAGTCAAAATCCGACTTAGCTATTCAGAGTCAGTTTCTAACATGTGCCTCTCAACAACCATGGGCAAGCTTCTCAATTTTTTCTGGTCAATTAAGCTGTTTAATTGTGAGAGAAAAACATTTCATGTCCGAGGGCTGACTAGAGGCTATACCTAGAAGGCCTTGTAGTTAAACTACGATAAAAGGAATTCCTCATGAAATCATCGTCTGACTTATTTTCTTTTCTTTGACCCCCCAAAGTCTTTTCACATGATTCAATTTTGATTTGTGTTATATGCCTTGGGTTTTTTGCTTTTCAAGGAAAAGCACCCACACTGGGAATATCTAGGGCTCTAGTACCATAGACGATACATGTGACTGAAGTACCAAATCAAGGTGGGATTTCTCTTCCAGCTTAAGATTTTACATTGTGGCACTTTTTATTTTTTTTTATTTTTTTGTTTGTTTGTTTTCAACATTGTAATTTTGTAACTTTGGGGGGTCATATAACATTGTTACCCTCCCCACGCTTATCACACTAGTAAACTTCCTTTATAATACTTAGGCTAAAGGTCAATAGGGACTAAGCCCAGTAGAAAGCCGTAGCACATTGCACACAATGCTGCCTAAATCGGATTAAGAACCTAAAGTAACCATTGATTATCAAGAAGGCATTCCTTATGGTATTAAGAGAAGATCTCTAACTCCTAACTTGGTCAAACTAGCTTAGTCACACTGCTTGATTCTGAAACCTAGACAAGGGATTATGACAAAAAATTATATAGAATCTATGTTTAATCTAAGAAAATGTGCAAAATATTGTGCTACCAATCACATTTAAAGCAGACAAACATGGATGCAAAAACAAAGACAAGGGACAATGCTAATGGTCAAGAAACACCTATTTGTGTTGATGATCGTGCTTGATTTGAAGGGTGAACAAGAGAAAGATTCCTTGAAGGTCCAAATCCTAACAATAGCAACATGTTCCTGTACACACTAGGAAACACATAGAATACCTTTAGGAGGCACATCAGTGGAAAGAGGCACCAACCTTTATTGAACACAATCAAAATCAAACAACATAAGGAACCCTAACCTAATTATTTGCAATCCCCCTAGAGAGTCAAGGGAATAAGATATTGTAGAGATTGGGGGGAACCCTAAGGCTAAACCCCTATCCTCGTTATCATCGAGAAAAACAAAGTCATCGTCCGTGAGACCATATGTGCCATACATGTAATCATGTAACTCTTCCTCATCATTAGAGGCACAAATGTTCATTAAGAGCATCACTAGACGTCTATAGTCATCTTGGTCAAGAGGGTAAGTTTGTGCAATCGGAGAGACATCCTCTACTAAGTATGGATCAGTCATGGTCAAGAGATGTATCAACCATTCTAACCCCTCAAAATTACTCTCACACGGTAGCGTATCTACCAAATCCCATTCCCATACAAGCACCGGGTAGACTATGTGAAACACTTGTACAAAGTAAAGAGGGTACCTCTCACCCAACATAGGAGTGGATGACTCTATCGTTCTAGCCATATCTGTAGACACAGATAGATGATGGTTAGAGTGAAAATATTATAAGGGTCGTGTCAAAAGGTCATGTCCTTGTGCATAATGTGTTTTTATGATTTTGGATCATGTACTAGAACTTGTAGGTTTTCAGATTTTTGTTTGGTGGCTCTTGCTCTTTTACTTTTTTATTTTTGTTTTTTGTGAGTATAAGGATTTATATATACATTTCCCATTAGGAAAAAAATGAAACCAAATGGGGCCTTGTAAGAGCAACCAATCAGATTTTAGTCAACAATAGGACATAAAAGGGGGGGCATGGATAACTCATATCTACGTACCTCAAAACTATATCATCAAGTAACATATTTATGGAAAGAGCTCGACAATGTGATCCAAATCATCTATTGTCCAACAAGTTTGAAGTTAGAATGTTCAAGTTATGGCCATTTGAAGGAATGCAAAATATGGTGGGACCGCGGCCACAAGTCCATTCCCATTGGTATATGGAGTATATTCCAAAAGCATCTTTGATCCTAAAGGGCCCTTTTGGGGTTCGTATTTTCCTCAATGCTAAGATTGGAGATTGAGAGGTTAGGGAGGATGGTTAAGAGGGGAGTGAGTGAATGATGAATGTTAGCAAAACACTCCCCCTTCCTTGGGTAGACCATGCCTTTTAGAATGATGTCTTCACCTTTTGAAACCAATTGTTCCAAGTTGTGTTGGGTGAAGACTTTGACTAATAGTTTTTGACCGGCCTAGGCATTTCATCTAGTTGCAAGGGTGGTAAGGTACTCTCCCATGATTTTATTTGCAGCATTGTTGTAGGTGATGAGGAGGTGCAAACTCTTTATTGTTTGTATGGATATGTACAATGGTAGGTGTCGGTTATGTTGAAGCTTCTATTTCCGTATAGGAACTTTATGAAGAACAAGAAGCTTCATTCATTTTTTCTATGGTTGAGCTGAGCGAAACAAGCCTTTCTCGCTTGGGAACCCATACTAGCTCCGGATCCGGTGTATAGTGTTCTTGATTTTTCCTTTCCCACAATCTTCCATCGACTTTTGTCGTCACAAGATTTGACTCACACGGGTCAGGTGCTAGGTAAGAACACAATTTACGTTTTGGCACCCGATTTGATCATTTCCTTGATAGTAGCCTTGGACTTCCAATAGTCATTTAGGAATCCAACACCACGCTTTCTTACATTTTTGGGAGTGAGTGGGGTGTTTCTTAATAGGCTCCTATTTTTTAGCATCAGCCATGGTCGCTAAAGAAGCTTTAGGGATCCACTTGTATGTTTTCTTTGCTATATTAGGATGCGTGTTCTGTGTCTCAAGCTTTTTTTCTACTACCAAATTTGAAGCTCTAGAGAGTTGGGATATAGGGACATATGGTTCAACCTCCAGGACATGCAAGGTTTTGGGTTTTATTTCCTCAGGAGGTAATATCTCAGAGACTATGGATTGAGTGACAAGGCTAAGATGTTGTTTTTGCGTTGTGACACTCCCTATCCCTCAATCAATAGTGCATTTGGTCGCTATCATCCACGTGCATTTGGTCGCTATCATCCACGTGTGTCCTAGGTTTATATGACCTTCCATGGTTCCAACAGGCAGGACCAAAAAGTTTTGAGCTACAACCCCATTGCCAGATAGCAAACATCATAGTTTTTCTTATTGACACCCTTGCCTTGGATAATACTCTCAGATAGGGATGGCTTTCCCAATTGACACCACACCCCATATGACAACAAATTATATTTAGCACCCGTGTCTAACAAGGCATTATATAACACTTTTCCATAGGTGCTATTTAGTTCAATAGGTATCTTAGAGGTGTGTCAGAGTCCAACCAATCATCCTCTATTTCAACGTGGAATGCATGTGTAACTCCAAGGTTGGCCTCTCGTTAGCATCTTATACGTTGTTGTTGCTCCTTAGCCTCAGCTTTTTGACCTTGTATCTTCTTCAATTCTGTTTGTGCCTTGGCTGCCTTTTTTTGATGGATGGCACATAGCTCCTCTTGGCTTAAAGGATCATAGTATCTTTTAAATTTTCTCCCATTGAGGAATTTAATGGTTTCAACTCCATCAAGAGTCTCCACACTAATGGTACCTTGTGGGGTAATTTGACATACTCTATATGGTCCTTTTTCCGCATATTTCAACTTTTTCTTCTCATTTTTCACTCCATACATAAGGACTTTATCACTAACATTGATATCTTTGTTCTTTAGATGACGGTCAAACTATTTTTTCCTCCTATCTTTCTCCACAAGTGCATTTTGCACAACCAATTGTCTTTCTTCATCTAACCTCTCAAGGATATATAAATGCTCAACTAAAGGGTTACTGTCCCAACCTTCTTGTGAAGCTACACGTGTAGACTAGGAATTACAAACTCCCATGGCATAATTGCTTCTTGGCCATATACCATTTTTAATGGTGTACAATTAATAGCCACTTTGTAAGAAGTACGATAAGCCCATAGAGCTGAAGTCAGCTTCAAATCCCAATCTGCACGATGAACTTCCACTGTTTTGGTCAAGATAGAAATTAAGGTCTTTTGGTACTCTCAGCTTGGGCATTTTCTTGTGGATAATATGTGTGGACTTTTGGTGAGTTATCATGAAGTTGGTAGTGAGTTATTTTATCACTCCATTTATAAAATGAGTACCATTATCACTCACAATCTCAAAGGGACAACCAAATCGCGTAAAAATGTTCTCAAAGAGAAACTTGGCAGTTGACCTTGCATCAACCTTGCGTGTTGCTTTGGCTTCCACCCACTTTGTTACATAGTCAGTGGCAACAATAATATATCAAGATTGAGTATTACGAATTGCCGGACTAATTGGGCCTACAAACTCTAAACCCAATTTTTCAACTGGTTGAGTCCCTTTAATAGGATGTAAGAGCATCCTATCCTCTTGTTGCATGATCTTGTAACGTTGGCATTCATCACACCCTTTGGCAAAAAGGTGATGCATCCTTGAATAAGGTAGGCCACCAATAACCTGATTGTAACACCTTCCTAGCAGTTAGTTCCCCTGAAACATTTCCTCCGGCTATACCCATGCGGGCTTCTTGTGGTATGTACAAATACTCATCCTCACGGGCACAACGTCTAAGAATATCATCCTTCCCTAGCTTGTAGAGAGTTTCTACAATTAGAGAATAAGGTTCACATTCTTTTAACAGTTTTTGAGATATATCTTTACGAAGCTCTTTGGGTGGAAAACCATTAACTAAAAAGGTCACAATATTCTCACTCCATTTAAGCATGGTCTCGACTAGGAACAGGGAAGTATTAGGCAATTCAGCATCAATTCCAATAGGGGCTTCACCATTGGGTATGCGAGACAAATGATCCACCACATGACATGTCTTTTACTGGGTCTCACCACAACCGTAAAATCAAACTCAAGAAGAATTAACAACCATCGTGTAATTCTTCCCGTGGACAAGGTTTATTTACAAGATACAACAATGCTTGATGGGGTCAACATAGAAAATAAACTTGTTGGCAAGAAGTTAGTAGTGCAATTTATTTAATGCATAAATCATAGCTAAACTTTTCGCTTTGTAGTGGTGTAGTTCCTCTCAGCATCATTTAATTGATGACTTGCAAAGCTAATGGGGTAGTCCAATTTATGTTCTCTTGGTTGAGCTAGAACACACCCAATAGCAAAGTTTGATGCATCAATATGCACATGGAAAATTATATTCCAATAGGGCACTCGTAAAATGGGAGTGCTAATCAAGGTCTTTTTTCAATGACTCATAAGCATGGTCACACTCCGCGATCCAGTGGAACTCAATAAGAAGCTTGTACAAAGGACGAGCTCTCTTGCCAAAGTTTAAAATAAACCGTCGTAATAACCAACATGGCCCATGAACCTTTGGACTTATAGTTTGTAGGTGGTGACAAATCAACAATGGCTTTAATTTTCCTCTCATCTGTGGAAATCCCATTTTTGGACACTATATGCCCTAAAATGACTCCATGTTTAACCCAAAATTGGCATTTGAAAGGGTTTAAGGAGATGGGATACAATCTGCACTTCTCAAACACTTTTGGTAAACATGATAGATGTTCTTTTCAAGAGGAATAAACACAAAGGTCATCTAAGAAAGCTTGACAAAACTCCCTCAAATATTCTCTAAAAGCAGTGTTTAATAATCTTTGGAAGGTAGCAGGAGCATTGGTTAAGCTAAAAGCCATAACACAAAATGCAAACACTCTGAATTTGGTTATAAAGGTGGTTTTAGCTTGGTATTCTAGTGCAATTTGATTTGATTGTAGCTAGAGTACCCATCTAGAAAGCTATAAGCTTCCTTCCCTGCAACTCTTTCAAGCACATGTTTTGAATATGGCAGGGGGTAATGGTCCCTCCTAGTGGCTGCATTCATCTTCTTGAGATCCAAGCACACTCTGAGTTTCCCATTCTTTTTTGGAAAAATTACTATTAGAGACACCCATTTATGAGTGCTCAATAGGGTATATGAATCCGCATTTGACAAGATTTTCATCTCTTCTCGAATGATCTTTGCATATTTAGGATCAATGGGTAGGGCCGTTGCTGGACTGGTTAAGCCATGCTATTCATGGGGATTGTGTGTTGCACCACGGAAGGTAAAACACCTTTCATATCACGATATGTCTAAGAAGATATATCCTTGAATTCCTTGAGAAGTTCTTTAAGTACATACTCCTCAGTCTCTGTCAGATCTTTGGCAATGAAAACAGGTTTGGACTCTTCTCCTGGGTCTGCTAGCTCTATCTACTTAACTATTGCTGGACCATCATAGACTCCATTGCTTCCATTGATATGTTTTCTTTGAGCCTTAATATACACAACCTTATGCTCCTCTGTGGTGTAGGATTTGAAATGATCAAGTGCAGGGTGTAAGTCTGTGGGGTCTTGTTGTTTTATGGACTGTGATTTTACTTCCGCTTCCTTTTGTTGTTGAGCTAACTCTCGATTGTGTTGTCTCCTTGTGGTACGGCTCAACTTTGGCTTCTCTGTAGCCTCTAGCTGTGTGATGTCAATGGGTTGTGAACTACACCACATAATGCTTTGAAGGTATTCACCCTAGTTATCTACCAGCTTCCGATGAGCATCACATGCCTCTTTATAATTAAGATATTCTGTGGTAGATTTATTTTCATTTATTCTAGCACGCACATTTGCTTAATATCGTCGCCTCTTATACCTCTTACTCTTTTTGTCTAATTTTTGATTACAACTGATCTCTAGTGAAGAGTCACTAGATGAATCACTACTTGTGTCTTTTGCTCTCCTAGATAGATTTTCATCTAGGGTACCACTGGGCCTTGAATGGTTTGTCCCCATATTTGCATTAAGATTTAACTCAGATTCTTTGTCCTCACAGTCAATTTCAATTGATGGTTCTGACTGTGAATCGTGTGGGCTATAGTCTTGTGAGACACTACTGGTTCTAATGTTAGTCAAGCCTTCATCCTGAGGTCATCAGAAGCTATATGCATTGCTTCTAGCATATTTAAGATTATGAGTTATGGCATTTCATCCCCCTCAAGTGTTACCCAGGGCATCCCTTTGTTTCCCCAAGCGTCTATGGTTGCTACTAGGTGGACCCAATTCACATTGTCAGACTCAGTCATCCCAGGTAGAACGTCCATATAAGGAGAATCTTCTCCAACATCAGTGTCCACTTTACATGCATGACAATACTCCAATGGGGCTGAGTGAATTGTGATGTTAGATCTATGATCAATTATAAATCTGTTTCCTAGAGGATGTGCTCGACCAGTTACAAGATCCACTTGAATGAAAGAATCTTGGAACTACAAGTAGACATGGTTTTTAGACCAGTCATGCACCATTTTTGCTTCCCTCATGAAAGAAGGTCCTAAGATCATCTCAGATGTCATAGTGTGCTTGGAGAAATCCATAACAATGAAGGTATTTCTTATTTTGTGTCCAAAGACCTTGATCTTGAGATCTTCTAGCATCCGAATAGGTTTAACAATAGACCCATTGGCCACCTTTACCACTATGGTTGTGGTGGTCCCAACGTGAGGTCTTCCCATAGTTTCCCAACATTTTTTAGTCACAATGCTAACCCCAACACCACCATCAAGGATTCCCTTCACAGTTAATCCCTTGGTAGTGGCTGGTATGGTCGCATTGGATTCATCACCCTCAACGTATTGCCCAACCTTGTTAACACGTATTTCTACAACAAAGTTCTCATCTAGGTTGGGGTTGTGGATCTAAGTGTCCCTCCGCAATTGGCATCTCCCTAGCCCCATCCATCTGTGCAAATTGTGGTAGCCCGACTTTCAGTTCTCCATTGAGGAAAGCTCGAAGAGCTAAGAATAGCTCCAGGTCTCCATATAGTTTGGACATGATGGTGGTTCTAACTTCTGAAGCCATGAAATCCATCAATTTGGCAATATTTAACGGCACCTTTTGGGATTCAGTCCCTTGACGTGGGGAAGATGGGATCTCCATTTCTTTGATAGGGTCAGGTATTCCCTCTGTAAACATTCTTTCCAACAAGAATTGAGTACGCCCACTTTCCCATGACTTTAAGTCACTTTATTCTTGGATGACACTAGGTATGGCTAGGGGTCTATGGAATTTGTGAGGTTGTTGTTGCATAGGGAACACTCTGTCTATAATCTGGATCTACCTAGGTGCTGGCTCTAGATCCCTTTGGGTTGCTTCTACCTAAATCCTTAATTGCTTGACTCGTTCGATCTCCTCTGTAAGGTTTGGGTAAGTTTCTATCTTCTTCTTGGGTCCTAGCCATTGTGGCTAATTACGATCTTCCTTGTTGGTTTCTTTCCTAGTGGTCATTTTTGTCTCCATGGTTTCACTTGAATTTGAATCCTCTTCAGTGTTGGAGAGGGGGAATGGGGGAACACGCCCATCACAAACACAAGGGACTCTCCATAGCTCTCCATAGCTCAAGGTATCCACAACACCCCTATCCTCTCAGAAAACACCTTCAAAGAAACACTTTACACTAGCAGACCATTGCCTGCCCAATTTCCACTTCTTACACACTCCGCAAATCCACCACACAACACACACCCACAACCTGCCTCCACCCTTACACACACTCACAGCCGCTCAATCTCACTCTCTCATACAAAACACCATCTGTCCGTGGGGGCACACACATCCACACAACCGGCATCGAGGGGAAACATGAAAGCATGAGAAAGAGAAGGGGGGAAGGAGAAACAACAACAAGAGGGGGCAACGGTGGCTTGATTGCACTTCAAAAACCATGTACACCGGCTTGCACTGCCATCACCATGGACATTTTCCAGAAAAAGTTACAAAGGGGCTAGCTTGTCAGAGAACTCCACTTTGCAGGCTTCAATGGCATCCAAAAAGCCAAGAAAAAAGCCCCTAAGTTTGATCCAATTTTGACTTTTATAGGGGGGGCCTTTAATTTTGGAAAATTTCCCTTTCATTGGTCCATTTGGTACCCTAATTTGGCATTTTTGGGAAGGGGGCACCGCCTTGCTCTATCTGCTCTCTTATTCTCTCTTTTGCTCTTTGGGGGGGGGGGGGGCATTAGCGATGTCGCTATTGCCCCCTAGGCATTTTTATTTTTTACTTTTTTCCTCCTTCATTTTTTACCCCTTTGTGGGCATAGCTTTGCACTCCTCTACTGGTTTGACTTTGAACCTCTCTCTCTTTCTCTCTCCATCTGCTTCTCTTTGGTCCGGCTTTCATCCCGTCCGGCCTTGCCTTGAGATGGGCTCACCTTATACCCTTGACCTCCCTCTTGGTCACTTTGCATTTGGCCCTTTTGGCCGTTCTTGATATCTTCCTCTGTCTTTATATGCTTATCACCCTGCTGTCTCATGTGGATGTGGGACTCCTTCCCTAGACTCGCAATAGCGAGGTCACTATTGGGGGGGGGGGGGGGGGGGGGGGGGGGGGGGTGACCCCTCCTTTTAAAAACTTGGGCCCCAAGGGCCGTGTGAACGGCTTCTACAATGGCGCCTGCCACATTAGCAACCAACCTCACGGGCGCCGACCCTCCTCACTGCCACGCGGACGCACCACCCCTGGTGCCGCCTCACCGATCAAAATACCACCGCCTACGCCCAGCAGGGCCACTGCCTTTCAACTACGCCCTGCATCGCCCTGCGATGCCTGCCACAGTGCCCACTGGGCGGCAGCCATCGCCAAGCTCAAGGGAGCTTCTGTCCACGTCTCATATGCCCTATGGGAGGACTCGCCTTGGGTCAAATACCCCTCGCCTCCAGCATGCAACTCCCCATGCAGGATTTCTTCCCTGCCATGTGGCAGCCTCTCGTTCCACTGTACCCCATGAGTCCCCACTTTAGCCCAAAAACCCATTTGACACCATTTCCTTCCCTACCCTTTGAGTGCATGCTCTATCTTGCTTAGTAGCCCAGTGATCGGAGTAGAAGTTCCATCCGACAGTCTCGATCTTCAACCTTAATCTCCCCTTATGCTCATAGAACTTCGACTATCCTAGGTCTGCAATTCAAGGCGACCAAAAATTTGAAAAATCATCTGCAAACACTTTATTGTCAACAGCCCTAGGTTTCCCCAAGCCGTAACTCCAGTGCTCGAGGCTCGGAATCACGTACCATGACTTCTCATTGACTCTGCTCGGCATGCTCTACCTGCTTGAACCTCGTTGAGGTCTAAAAAATGCCAGATGGCACATTCTCCAATGCGGTCAAGTGGGCTCAGATCCGACCCCCGAAAAAATTTCAACTAACCATATCTTGCTAACCAAGGCTCCGATTCACAAACCGAGAAGATAGGCATGCTCCATAACTCGAGCTCTACACATCCATCCACTAACACCTGCCTGGGCCACCTGTCCCTAGCTGCCCCACACACTCTATGTTTAAACTTCAGTATCTTGCACACCGGGACTCCGTTTGACGAGCCGTCTAAACCGGCTTCTAGAGCACACTGAACACTACATTTCAGGATAGTGATAGAGCACTTTGGACACCTTCATCTGCTACCCCAACTAGACCATCCTGCCGTGCTTTTGGCCTAAAAAACCGCTTCAGACATACTTTTCCGCTATCCTCTGGCTGTCGAGGTCCTTAGCACCTGCCCTAGCCTTCTGCACTGCACTTGCCTGCTGCCTTTGCCTGGCATAGACCATCTCTTAGCTTCAACCAACGTTGGCTGCACCAACATTGCCCAGCCCCCTTGTTGAAAATTTATGTTCGACCAAAAGCATATGTACAAAACTTTAAAACTGGCATACCAAACTGACGATTAAAAGCACTCACAAAACCATAACTGTATGTACAAACTATGTACAAAAGCTTTATCTCCTTTCTCTCGCACACCACATGCTCTAGGTGGGTTGCCCACCCCCCTTGACTACAATTTGCTGCACCTCAGGCACTAGATCTCTCTTGAAATACAGTTTGAGCCTCACACCATTTACCCTGTTCCTAAGAAGCTTGCCATTTGCCCTTACCAGATGATAGGTCCCATTCAGAAAGGCTTTTTTCACTTTATATGGACCTGTCCACTTCTTCTTGAACTTATTCTAGAATGTGAAATCTTGGTAGCTTTCGTACTTCATGACTAGGTCTCCTTCCTCTATCTTCTTGTCCGGCAGGTTCTGATTGAACTTGGCAATCTGCTTCTCTCTTTGCTTCACATAGTAGTCTGCCGCTGCCTCTCTGTCCATCTGCAAAGCCTCTAAACTGGCTATCCAATCCTGTAGAACCCCTTGTTGAGTGGCATTGACATGCCACATACCCTTCAAAGCCCCTAGTTGCGCATGCACTGGCAACACAGCCTCTTTACCATGGACTAGCTCAAATGGAGTGAAGTTTGTAGCCACTTTATAGGACATTCTATACACCCACACACACTTCTCTAGATTTGCTTCCCACTTAGCTTCCTGCTTATACACATACTTTGTTAACATCTTGATGATTTGCCCATTAGCACTCTCGACTAGACCATTGCATTGGGGGTGATAGGGCGAGGAAAATCGATGCTGAATCTTTAGCTTTTCCACTTATGCACTCATGAGCTTGCTTCTAAACCCCTGACCCCTATCAAAACTAACACCCATGGAACACCAAAACCGCAACAGATGTTATCAAACACGAACTGAGCCACCACATTAGCATTTACTTCTTCACTGCTTTGGCCTCGACCCACCTTGTAAGGTAGTCAATGGCTACCACCACCTACTTCTTACCACTCGTAGACTTTGGAAGAGGGCCTATTGCATCCAGACCCCACTTTTAAAAAGCACTTTGTGCAATGATGGCGCCTTGTGACTCTGCTACCAGTCGTCTTCACCTTTATTTTGACACTCGTGGCACGTCTTGCATCAATAATGCACGTCCTTCACAATGGAAGGCCACCAAAAGCCTGCTCTAAGCACTCGAAACAGAACCTGGTCTTTGCCCTCATGTCCACTTTCTTTGTGGCATTGCTCCAGCACCATTCCTATCTCTTCTTTGTATAGCACCGTTCTAAGCACTCCGTCGCGCCCATAGTTCATGAGATCCTTACCCACCAGTGTGAATTTGCGGGCCTTTTGCACCACTCTTCTCTTTTATAGCTTAGACAAACCCTCTTAACATTGCCCTATACCCAAAAAACTTTCAATCTCCTTAAGAGTTTCCCTACCTGCATAAGTGGCTGGGGCCACATATAGACCTGCAACATGCACCTGCACTTTGCTACTTGCTAGTTGATCCGCCTCTTGGTTTTTCTCTCTTCTCACATGCTTGAATTGGACCTCCTTAAAAGACTTCAACATCTTCTTGATGGAAAAGAACCAATGCTTCAATGAATCGCGCTTTACCTGCCATTGGCCTAATAGTTGATTGATACTAGCAACGCATCTCCCTTCACCACCAACCTTGAAATGCCAAACTCTATACACTGTTTAAGACCCAAATGCAAAGTGAGATACTCTACCTCATTATTGGTGTGGACATCCTCCAGATCGTACGCCTTCAAAAATATAGCTTTGCCGTGTGGATCGTATATCACCACACCTCCTCCTGCTTTATGTACTACCCTTCGATACGCTCTGTCAAACCACATTGTAAAAGCATCCTCCAAATCAGGCTCCTCCTTAGCTTCATCTCGCACCACTCTTGGATAGGCCGGCAAATCAATGGCCTTGCTGGCAAGAATGTCTGCCAGGTGAGACCGACTCATGTGATCTACCTTGAACTGGAACTCGAACTCTTGCAGCTCCGACACCCACTTCATAATCCTCCTTCTTAGCTTCAAATGTAGCACTACCTCTGGCAATAGATTATTAGCCGTCAACACAAAAAACTTACGCACAATCAAATGTACCTTGCACTTCCTGCAAGTGAAGACCAAAGCCATCACCCATTGCTTTGCCTCGGTGTAGGTAGCCTCTCCTGGGCTAATCACCCTGCTCTCAAAGTATATCGGTAGTGTAGCTCCTCCCTACATTTTGTAGTAGAACCGCTCCAATAACAACTGTGCCCACTGTCATAGACACATAAAAGTTGTCCTCTTGATTGGGAGGACACACCACTGACAAACTGACACAAAATCTCCTTGACTCTATCAAAAGCTTCCTGAGCTTCTCCATCCCACTCAGAACCATGCACCTACTGAGCCCTCTTTTGAAGAGGATGCACATATGTGATAGATACTTCAGTTTATGAACAAATGAAGCCAAACCTTGAGCATCTGATGGTGGCTTCATCAACATCAATGCCTTTACCTTTGCGGGATCAGCCTCTCTACCGTTTTGCGACACCACATGACCTAATAGTTGCGCTCGAGGCTGTGCTAGCTTGCACTTTTTGGGGTTTAGCTGACCTCCTTCTTCATCGAGTCTTTGAAAGCATAACTGCAGCTTCGATAGGTGCTCCAATATTGAACTGTAGAAGCCTATATCATCCATAAAGACCCTGATAAAATGGCCCAAGTATGGACCAAATACCCTGTTCATCCAATCTTGGAAGGTGGCATATGCATTCTGCGGTAAGCGAAACAACCCCATGGAGATATGAATGTGTCTTCAACTGGTCTTCAAGTGCAATCCCAATCTGAAAGTATCCCAAAAAGCCATCCATAATCGAGTATCTTTTGTGCCCAGCAACCTGGTTTAGGATTTCATCTTGAAACGGAAAGGAATAGTGATTCCTCTTGGTGGTGGCATTCGGTGGCTTGTAGTTGACACACACTCTCCATTTCCCATTCTTCTTAGGGGTTATGACCACTGGCGAGACCCACTCTGACTCTTTCACAGGGAATATGATGCCAGCATCTAGCAGCTTATTGGTCTCCTGCCAAAGGGCCTCCTTTTGGATTTCCCCTAGACTTCTTAGCTTTTGTGCTTTAGGCTTATGCCCCTCCTTAAGAACAATCTTGTGCTCCACCCCCTTTGCATCTCGCAAATGCTTGTACTCCGTCACAAATAGATTTGGATAGACTCACACAGTCGAACATAACCTTCCTTTTCACCTTGGTTAAATCTTCACTCAACATGCTTGAAACCTCCTCTATGCTGAAACCATGAGCTTGAGGCTACATACCTTCTTCTTTAGGTGGGGAGTCGTCTATGGTGACTCCAAATAAGTCTGCATCTATCTTTAGCATGTCATCCTCGCTCTCCTCTTCCTTTGTACTAGTATAGCCTTCATCATAACCCGTCTGTGTCTCGTATTCGTAGCTCGTCGTGTCGCCCTCATCTTTAACTTCCATAGGACGAGAACTGCTCTCCTTGGTCTTCAAATCAAGCACAATTTGTCTACCTTTCTCTTTGTCAGGCAAGGTAAACACTTTGCTTCCCCAATCTTGCTTTGCTCCTATCGTCAAAAGCCATGGCCTACCCAAGATGATCGAATAAGCATTATTTCCTGCTGATCCGAGCCTATCACAAATTTTTGTTTATCATATTTTTTTGGTTTTCCTTGCTTCTAGAGGTTTACAATAAAAGAAAGAGTGAGAACAACCTCTTGGAAAAATTAAAAAAAAAAGATTTTTTCTTGACTAGTTCACCGGAGGTGAAAGTTAGAGGGAGAACCTAGTGGTAAAGGGAAGGGAAAATATGTAAAGGTGAAAAGAAAAGATATGATGTGGTTGTGGAGCCATGCACCCATGATTCAAGGGTCATGAGTGGCTCATATCATCATGGCTTTGGAGCCATGTGATGATTCAAACAAATGGGACCCAAGTGGAAGACTTGGTAAAGGAAGAAACCAGGCACATGATTTTGTTGAATTTTTAAAAAATACTTCCACTCCGATCCAAGGAAAGTTGTCTTCATCAAAGTTGTAACTGACAAGCTGAAGATTCTGGCCATATTTTTTTTATAATTTTTGCATCTACGGTCTAGGAGATATGGCCACAATGGTGGACGCCAGTTTTTCAAGTGTGGTGGAGACCACCCCCCTACCTTTACACACACACACCCTTCCTTTTCCACATTGAGACCTTCTTGAAAATCAGCCATTAGTCTTCTCACCCTCCTCTCCTTCCTCCTCTCTCTCAAGCTCAAAAACCCATCAAAGTTCCTCTTCTTATGACCTCTCAAGTCATACTTAATCTTGTTGTAATTCATAAGTTCTCATTCAACCCCTTTCCATTATTACTAGACATGTATTGATTTTATGTAGATTCTTTACATTTTAAAATAAGGAAGCTCTTGGACTCAAGCTATGGAGGAAGGAGTGAAGACAACACAAGTGATGATGGAGCTAATTGGTCAACAAATCACTTGGAAGGAGCTTCTTCATTGGTTGAATGTCCCTAATCAAGCTTCATTTGTACAAACTACACTTGGATCTTAACCTCACTCCTAATCACTCTCTTTCCTATATAAAGAGGCCTTCCCCTTTGTAATTTCAAGCCTCCCTCAGCCCATTGAGCCTTTGTATCACTCACCATGAGCCCATAAGCTCATTCATTCACTCTATTCTTGCACATCCTAGAGTGCAAATGGTTTCATGCTAGTAACCTCTCCTCCTCTTACTTATGTTAATTAAGAGAAATGTTTTATATGCGTGTGAGAGTGCTTGATGTGATCTTGGCTAATCCTTGAGTGATTGTTTGGTAATCTATATGCTATTTGTGTTGGGAGTGTTTGAAGTCATCCATTCCTTGTACACACACCACGGTTAATGCTTCATTCATAGTGATCTCTCTCTCTCTCTCTCTCTCTCTCTCTCTCTCTCTCTCTCTCTCTCTCTCTCTCTCTCTCTCTCTCTCTCTCTCTCTCCCTTTGTGTAGCGGTCCTAGTCCACGCTTCCAAGACTAGGTGGTGCCCTCATCTCATTTCCCTTGTGGCGCAATGGAGTTTGTTTTGGTGTAGAGGCCGCCATTCCAAATTTCCTTCGTCATAAATTGGTGCCCCCACGGAGGAGTTCTCAAGCAGCGCTCTATTAATCCTATGAAGGAAGATCCATCAAATTCTCCGAGACTTCCACTATGGTCTCCCCAAGAAGCTCGAGAAAAGAAGCGTCTTTATCGACAAACGGCATGTATGCGGGTAAAGAGAGTTAACTACACACACCCTTCTTTGCTTCAAGGAAAATCTTGTAGTCATCAAGTCCCTAGGTCAAAAAATTGTGTGGAGTGTTTTGTGGCTAGTGTGAAGACACTTCCTTTGAAGCCTCGACTTCAGGTGGTGAAAGCACTCTCAAACTCGAGTATTAACAAGTTTTTGGAGGGGGAGCTACACATCAATGGGGTGCGGTATTGGCAAGAGGCTACATATGGTGATGCACTCCAACTACTACTAGCAAGAAGGCTCAAGGTGGTTGAGAGGGTAGCCATCGAACCCTATGAATTCTACAAAGCTGAAGATGGTCACACCAAAGCTAGGCTAATCACTGGTGAGCAAATTCTTCGCATCTCTCAAATGGTGGGATCCAAGAGAGCTCAACTTCAATGAAGTGCTTCATGGAAGTTTGTAATTAATGCACCAATGAATAATCCCATTTTCTACAACTTTCAATCAGTTCAGAATATTAGGGTGAATGTGCGCATTGATAGAAAGATTTTTTTCCAACAAAGATTGGTCTTCTATTTTGGAGCTGAGAGGTTGAGAGAGATATTGCTGTCCCCTGACCCTATAATATTTCCTATTTTGGAGTATAATGTATCTTTTGATGTTCACATCTTCATCTTGCTTTAAGCATACTCCATGAATCATAGGGATTTTTATGGACCTTTCCAACCTCTTGCTAGACAAACTGTGCATATTATAGCTAGCACAAAGCTTAGGTTCCAAAACATCATAAGGGACTTACTAGGCCCTCGTCGTCTAGCTGAGATTAATGCATCTATCAATCCATTTATTCTACCCTTAATAAGATATGATTTGGGCCTAGACGTTTTCATATTTGTGCTGTATTGAGAGGAAGGCAACCCACTTTTATGATGGCTTTCCCAAATTTTTTTGGGCGTAGTGGGGAAAATGCTGGGGATTTTTTGGATAACTTGGAGATGGCTTTCCTTGTCTCCGGGAGGGATGATGAAGCATTGAAATTGAGAGCTTTTCCTTTGGTGCTCAAAGAAGAAGCTAGGGTATGGTTCCAGGCTCTAGATCCAACCCAAAGAATTGATTGGGAGGGATTGAAGGTGGCTTTCCTATGAAGATTTCAACGAGCCAATTCGGCAGAAGAACTATGGCAACGGCTTCTGTCCCTTCATCAAGTTGACCCTCATGGTTATGCAACCTATGAGGAAGGTTTTTTGAAACTTTGGGGGCAATGGTCAGACTCACTAAACCCTGGTGAGCGAGCTCCCAATTGCCTCCAAAAGGATCGATTTATCTCAGGTTTGTACCCCTTGCTAAGGGAGAAGGTACAGGGCAAATTTCCAAATGCTTTTGAAGATGCCTTAAGGATTGCTAGGGAAAAGAATAGAAAGATTCTCTATCAAGCCCAAGCTGGCCAGCTAGCTTTGGGAGGCAATATCACAACTATGGAAGCTTCTCACATACCTCCAAATGTGCCTAATGCACCAGACCTCAATAGAGGTCAACAAGAAGATATGCTCCAACAAATAAACAATCTCACAAACCAGCTAGAGGGGTTGAGAGTAAATCTTGTGCAGGGTGCAAGAAGGCCTATTGAGGGAAATGGTGGGAATCGGCCACCAATGCGACGTCAAGCAAGGGAAATGTTGTGTTACAATTGTGGGGAAATTGGCCACGGCATGTATAATTGCCCTCATCCCAGAAGATATGACTACCCTGTCAGAGGTCCTCGACAACAAGTAAGTCCACCTCGTGCTAGAGCTCAAGCACAAGAGCAACCGCAACCTCAAATTTTGCAGCCACCTCGTGGTCAAGCTCAAGCCCCTGCTACTCAACCAAATGTGAGCATCATAAGGATGGAGGAGGTCCTCAAGGGCAGAAGCAACCAGGAAGAAATAGCTAAAGGGAAGATGAAGATAGATGAAGTGGCTACAATGCCTATCAAACGTGTGCGTGTCCAAGATGAAGTAGGTAAAGAAACAAGCAAGGATGCAAGCAATGAAGCAAGTACATCTCGGGCAACTAAAGATGAAGCCAAGAAGAGAAAGACCCGTACTAGGTCTCAAATTGACATCTCTGATCTCCCTATGGGATCTCGGACACAACCTTATGACTTGACAGCTGATGTGAGTTCCCAAGGACCAAAGATTACTTGGCCACAACTACTTCATATCTCCCCAAAGCTTCGACGACAATGGTCAAAAATGGTGAGCACGAGGGCAAAGCGAAGTAAGCTAGTAAGTGTAATCAAAGCATATGGTCTCAAGGATATAGTGCCTTTGGTGGAGGCTCAAATCAAGGGACAACGGATTCCAAAAACTTACATTGACAGTGGAGCAGAGGTTTGTGTCATGACAGAAAAGCTAATGCATCAATTGGGTTTAGAGGTAATGGAATCATCAAAATTTAGGGCAAAAATGGCCAATAATGTCTCTGTCACTTGTGTGGGTGTAGTGAAAGCTTTGAGAGTTTCTGTTTTTGGAATCACTACAGAGGTTGATGCTTATGTGATGCCAGTAAAGGGAGAAGGATACCCCCTTATTTTAGGATGACCTTGGCTCATGGGTATAGGAGCTAGGCAAGATTGGGCAACAGGAGACTTGGAGTTGAGGCCTCGCATGGGTGGCCATAGTCGGAAGGTGGTTTATAACCTTAAGAATGGGCGACAAGAGAACCTTGAACTAGAGACGTCAGCTGATGAGTGGAGCTCAAGTGGATGCTCCTCATCCATGGACGAGGAAGAGAGTTCAAGTGAAGAGAGTGATAGCACTCTCGAAGTCATGGGCGTCACCATAAAGGAAACTACCTCATCAGAAGACAACCCAAGGATCCAAATGGAGAATGTGTGGGAAGCCAGCCTAGAGGAGATGTTATCCAAGGATATAAAGGAAGAAGAAAAGGAGGGTTATGTAAATGTTCTCAAGAAGCATGCATCATTGTTTATTTCTGATTACACTCACATTACAGGTGTCACGGCAGTGAAGCATCATATCCATCTAAAAGAAGGGAGCAAGCCAGTAGTACAAAAACTAAGAAGATTAGGAGTTGTGCAACAAAATGCACTGTTGTCTGAGGTGAAGAGACTCTTAGAAGCAGGATTCATATACCCAGTAGAAGATTCAGAATGGGTCTCCCCAGTAGTGGTGAGGCCAAAGAAGAATGGTAAATGGCGAGTGTGCGTGGATTACAAGCCACTAAATGCTGCAACAAAGAGGGACCACTTCCCTCTCCCATTTCAAGATGAGATTCTAAATGAAGTAGCAGGCCATGAGAGATACACAGTGTGTGATGGCTACTCTGGCTACTTTCAAATACGCATTGCAGAGGAGGACCAAAAAAAGACTACTTTCATCACACCATGGGGATGTTTTGCATTTCGAGTCATGCCTTTTGGTCTCACCAACGCTCCAGCCACCTTTCAACGATTCATGAACATGGTCTTCCAACCTTACTTTGGTAAGTCCATAAGGGTTTTCATAGATGACTTTTGTATTTACAGCTCCAAAAGTATGCATCTCGGCAAGATTGATGAAGGTTTTACTCGTTTAGCTAAGCTGGGTGGACAACTAAACAAGGACAAATGTCACATTGGGGAAAGCAAGGTTACACTATTAGGGCATGTAGTGTCCATTGATGGAATCGAGGTAGATCCTGAAAAGATAGAAACATTGCTAAATCTACCTTCCCCAACTTCCATCAAACAATTAATCTCCTTCTTGCAAAAGCTAAGATATTTGAGTAGATTCATACACTTACTCTCCCAGGTGATATTTCCTCTACAACAGCTGACTCGTCAAGAGACGCTTGTTTGGACTGAAGAAAGTGAAGGGCATTTTAGAGAGATTAAAAAAATGTTAGGGTCACTCCCTGTAATCCTCCAACCTTGTTGGGAAGAAACATTCTTTGTAAACCCTAGTGTGGGAGAAGAAGCCATTGGTGCTGCCCTCCTACAAAAAGATCCAAAAACCTCCTTTATGAGGCCTGTGTATTTTGCTAGCCGCCTCATGGAAAACACAGAGAAGGCCTACACCCTGATGGAACAGCTAGTGTTAGCTCTCATGTTTGCAGTAACAAAATTTCGGCCATACTTGCTGCCGAAGAGGTTTGTAATTATCACTGTGGAGGATATGTTTCCCTATGCACTACAACATATGGAAATCTCTGACAAAATAGCAAAGTGGGTGGTGCGACTTCAAGAGTTTGATTATACAATACAGGTTGAAAGAACAACTCGAGCGTGCTTAGCCGACATTTTAACAAACAAGTGCTATGAAAAAGTTTGCCATTTGAAGAGAAAGGAACTTCCACCACCTCCAGCTCTAGAGGCTTTGGTCAATGCTTATAGCCTCTACTTTGATGGAGCATACAAGAGAACCAAGGATAAGGCAGCTGCAGGCGTCGTGGTCTTATCCCCATTGGGAGAGAGGATCCATGGTGAAGGGATCACTCTAGAAGATGTCCACTCCAACAATGAAGCAGAATATCATGCTCTAATTCATGGCCTTTGCTGGTGCCTCGATAATTCAATTAAGAGATTAAACGCTTTTGGTGACTCCATGCTTTTGATAAGGCAAATGCAAGGTACATGGGCTTGCAAAAATCCTTCCACTCCGATCCAAGGAAAGTTGTCTTCATCAAAGTTGTAACTGACGAGCTGAAGATTCTGGCCATATTTTTTTTATAATTTTTGCATCTACGGTCTAGGAGATATGGCCAAAATGGTGGACGCCAGTTTTTCAAGTGTGGTGGAGACCACCCCCCTACCTTTACACACACACACCCTTCCTTTTCCACATTGAGACCTTCTTGAAAATCAGCCATTAGTCTTCTCACCCTCCTCTCCTTCCTCCTCTCTCTCAAGCTCAAAAACCCATCAAAGTTCCTCTTCTTATCACCTCTCAAGTCATACTTAATCTTGTTGTAATTCATAAGTTCTCATTCAACCCCTTTCTATTATTACTAGACATGTATTGATTTTATGTAGATTCTTTACATTTTAAAATAAGGAAGCTCTTGGACTCAAGCTATGGAGGAAGGAGTGAAGACAACACAAGTGATGATGGAGCTAATTGGTCAACAAATCACTTGGAAGGAGCTTCTTCATTGGTTGAATGTCCCTAATCAAGCTTCATTTGTACAAATTACACTTGGATCTTAACCTCACTCCTAATCACTCTCTTTCCTATATAAAGAGGCCTTCCCCTTTGTAATTTCAAGCCTCCCTCAGCCCATTGAGCCTTTGTATCACTCACCATGAGCCCATAAGCTCATTCATTCACTCTATTCTTGCACATCCTAGAGTGCAAATGGTTTCATGCTAGTAACCTCTCCTCCTCTTACTTATGTTAATTAAGAGAAATGTTTTATATGCGTGTGCTTGATGTGATCTTGGCTAATCCTTGAGTGATTGTTTGGTAATCTATATGCTATTTGTGTTGGGAGTGTTTGAAGTCATCCATTCCTTGTACACACACCACGGTTAATGCTTCATTCATAGTGATCTCTCTCTCTCTCTCTCTCTCTCTCTCTCTCTCTCTCTCTCTCTCTCTCTCTCTCTCTCTCTCTCTCTCTCTCTCTCTCTCCCCCTTTGTGTAGCGGTCCTAGTCCACGCTTCCAAGACTAGGTGGTGCCCTCATCTCATTTCCCTTGTGGCGCAATGGAGTTTGTTTTGGTGTAGAGGCCGCCATTCCAAATTTCCTTCGTCACTGCCTTCATCACAAAGAAGTCTATCAGGAACTCTATGCCCATCACCTTGACCTTCACATCCTGAGCCACACCTAGACACCTTGCTTTGGTATGGTTGGCCATCCTCATGCACACATTTGACTTGACTACTGCCTTGACTCCCATCTCTTTCATGGCTGCTTATGTCATGACATAGACCTGTGGTCCACCATCTATGTAGGCTTGTACCTGCATCCTCTTCTCTATAAACGCATCCACAAGAGGAAGAACATTAGTGGGGCTACCTACCCTCAAAGCCATGTTTTGCACCGCTTGCACATTCCCATTAGCTCTTGGCAGCTTGGTGCTAACACTTGTGGACCACTGCCTTCTTAACTTTGGATTTAAAGCTAACAACTGACCAAAAGTAATGTTTGCCTTTTGATTTTAAACATCACTCACCATATTGTACTCGGGATAGCCACGCCCTAGCTAGAAATCCGCTTGTTTGATTTTGCTACGTCTCCTTCTTTTGCTAGGCTTGGGCTTCTCTCTACCTTCGTACACCTTCTCTTTGCCTTTGCGAGCTCTGGTTTCCCACTTTGTCTCCGTCTCTCTCTCAGCTCTTGCTCTCTTATTGGCCAAAACTTCGACATCCTGCTTATCCACCCCGATAATATTCACTCTTTGGACCTCACCTCCGTTTGGCGGAGCTTGCTGCGTAGGATTCTCTACCGCTTGCTCTCTTGAACCATTGAATTGCTCTTGCCCTCGACCTCTACCAAACAGTGGGTAGATACCTCCTCTCTCTCTCTCTATCTCTGTGTGTGTGTGTGTGTGTGTGTGTGTGTGACTGAGGACAATCGGGTGCATAGTGCCCCTCTTCTGCGCAATTGTAACATCTACCTGGCAGCGGCCTTGCCTTGCCCCTTGCTCCTCTTGGCTATCCTCTATCCATGAGACTAAGCCGCAACTTCTGCATTTGCTCGGACAAATCTTGCACTGTGTGCACCCAATTTTGCGGCACAACAGCTACACCTTGGTTTCCATGATTTTCCTCGTGTATAGACTCCCTCAGACTCTGCGGTTGAATGGGCCATGGTCTTGTAGCCTGACATGCCATGCTCTATCTTCTTCTTTATGTTTCTGCTCTTTGATTGTGCAATGGCTACCGCACCATTGTAATTCTCTGGGCTCTCGAAATCGACTTTCTCTCTCACCTTGGGATGCAGACACGCCATGAACTTGTCTAGCTTGAAATAGTCTCCATTAGCCAACTGCATGGCTATCTTTAACTCTGCCCAACAATCTTCAAAATGACCTAAAATCAGATTAAATTATTCACTTACATCTTGCTTAAGCGCCTTCAGCTTTGCATCCATCTCGATTGGGGACGCCTCCTTGCAAAAGTCATGAAGAAACCTCGCCCGTAGAGCCAGCCATGCTTGCTTCGGCTCATCTTCTAACGCTTCATACCATGCTTTTGCTTTACCATGCATCACAAAAGGAAAAGTCTGCATTTTGCTATCCTCATTTGGCATACGCAACAATAGCATATACATATCGAAATCCGACATCCACTCGTCCAGGTTCTCTTCGCCTGTGAAAATCGGTCCATAGCTTCTAGCTGCCATGACTTCCAACACGAAAAACCGCTTCTTTTCGATTAACTGGGAGCAATCACCGTGTTCCTTCGTGGGGGGACCAGAAGATGGAGAGGGGGAATGGGGGAACACACCCGGCACAAACACAAGGGCCTCTCTATAGCTCTCAGGGTATCCACAACATCTCTATCCTCTCAGAAAACACCTCCAAAGAAACACTTTACACTAGCAGACCACTGCCTGCCCAATTTCCACTGCGCACACACTCCACAAATCCACCACATAACGCACACCCACAACCTGTCTCCACCCTTACACACACTCACAGCCACTCAATCTCACTCTCTTACACAAAACACCGTCGGTCCGGGGGGGCACACACATCCACACAGCCGGCACCGAGGGGAAACATGAAAGCAGAAGAAAGAGAAGGGGGGAAGGGGAAACAACAACAAGAGGGGGCAACGGTGGCTTGATTGCACTTCAAAAAACATGTACATCAGCTTGCATTGCCATCACCATGGCATTTTCAAGAAAAAGTTACAAAGGGGCTAGCTTGTTCGAGAACTCCACTTTGCAGGCTTCAAATGGCATCCAAAAAGCCAGGAAAAAAGTCCCTAATTTGATCCAATTTTGACTTTTATGGGGGGGCCTTTAATTTTGGAAAATTGTCCTTTCGTTGGTCCATTTGGTACCCTAATTTGGCATTTTTGGGAAGGGGGCACCGCCTTGCTCTATCTGCTCTCTTCTTCTCTCTTTTGCTCTTGTGGGGCATTAGCGATGTCGCTATTGCCCCCTATGCATTTTCATTTTTTACTTTTTTCCTCCATTTTTTACCCCTTTCTGGGCCTAGCTTTGCACTGCTCTACAGGTTTGGACTTTGACCCTCTCTCTCTTTCTCTCTCATCCGCTTCTCTTTGGTCCGGCTTTCATCTCGTCCGGCCTTGCCTTGAAATGGGCTCACCTTATGCCCTTGACCTCCCTCTTGGTCACTTTGCATTTGGCCCTTTTGGCCGTTCTCGAGCTCTCCCTCTCTCTTTATATGCTCATCATCCTGCTGTCTCATGTCGCTGTGGGACTCCTTCCATAGACTCGCAATAGCGAGGTCGCTATTGGGGGGGGGGGGGGGGGGGGGGGGGGGGTTGACCACTCCTTTTAAAAACTTGGGCCCCAAGGGCCGTGTGAACGGCTTCCACAATGGCGCCTGCCATGTTAGCAGCCGACCTCACGGGCACCGACCCTCCTCACTGCCACGTGGGCGCGCCGCCCCTGGCGCCGCCTCGCCGGTCAAAATGCCGTCGCCTACGCCCGGCAGGGCCATCGCCTTCCAACTACGCCCTGCATCGCCACGCAACGCCTGCCACAACGCCCCAATGGGCGGCAGCCATCGCCAAGCTCAAGGGAGCTTCTCTCCACTTCTCATATGCTCTATGGGAGGACTCGTCGACTTGGGTCAAATACCCCTCGCCTCCGGCATGCAACTCCCCATGTGGGATTTCTTCCCTGCCACATGACAGCCTCTCGTTCCACTGTACCCCATGCCCCACTTTAGCCCAAAAACCCATTTGACACCATTTCCTTCCCTACCCTTTAAGTGCATGCTCTATCCTGCTTCGTAGCCCAGTGATCGGAGTAGAAGTTCCATCCGATAGTCTTGGTCTTCAACCTTAATCTCCCCTCATGCTCCTCGAACTTCGACTATCCCAGGTCCACGATTCAAGGCGACCAAAAATTTGAAAAATCATTTGCAAACACTTTACCTTCAACAGCCCTAGGTTTCCCCAAGCCGTAACTCAGTGCTCGAGGCTCGGAATCACGTGCAATGACTTCTCATTGACTCTGCTCGGCATGCTCTACCTACTTAAACCTCGTCGAGGTCTAAAAAATGCAAGATGGCACATTCTCCAATGCGGTCAAGTGGGCTCAGACCCGAACCCCAAAAAAATATCAACTGACCATATCTTGCTAACTAGGACTCCGATTCGCAATTCGAGAAGACATGCTCCACAACTCGACCTCTACACATCCATCCACTAACACCTGCCTGGGTCACCTGTCCCCAGCTGCCCTGCTCGTCGAGGATCTGCTACACACTCTACCCTTAAACTTCAGTATCTTGCACACTGGGGCTCCGTTTGACGAGCCGTCTGGACCGGCTTCTAGAGCACACTGTAAAATACATTTCAGGACACTGATAGAGTACTTCAAACATCTTCATTTTCTACCCCAATTGGACCATCCCACCGCAATTTTGGCGTAAAAAACCGCTTCATACATACTTTTTTGCTATCCTCTGGCTGCCTAGGTCCTTGGCACCTTCCCTAGACTTCTGCACTGCACTTGCCTACTGCCTTTGCATGGCATAGACCATCTCCTATCTTCGACCAACTTTGGCTGCACTAGCGTCATTCATATACAAGGGGTCATCACCAGTCCCTATGTTGCTCTTTGAACTAGGGTCTGACTTCATTGCTTTTTGCGATGTCTTCCTTCGTGTTTTCATCTTCTTCTGAGATTGTGTAATTGATTTAGTGTCTCTTTCTTCGAGAATATAATTTTGTTTTTGGAGCATTGATAGTGTGAGTACATTTACTAGTACCACAGGTGTACTTTGTTGGCTCCTCCATAACCTCAATCAAGTTTAATGGCGTGATATTTGGTGCATTTGGATTATTTGGACATTGGGCAATCAAATGATCTATGCCCACATTGATTACACATGAGTATTGGCATTGTAGATGTGCTTTCTTGATTCGTTTGCATTAGTGTAGCATTCTTTTGTAGCCTAATAGGACACTCGGCTACACGATGTGGACCTCCACACTCATAGCATTGAAGAGGACCTCCACACTCATAGCATTGAAGAGGTGGTCTCTTGACAATGTAATGATATTTTGGCCTCTTGCAACAAGTGCAGCTACTTGATAGACAGGTTTGACTTGTCCCCAATAGTCCTCCATGTAATATTGTGGACTTTCTTCAAGTGCATCAATCCCATAGGCAATATTAGGGTCTATATCTTCCTCATAGCCTTCCAAACAAGCAATAGATGACTCACAACCCACTTGATTCACAAATGTGATTCTCGGATGTGGTGGTTGCGGTCCTAGCACCTGAAGGTGGTAAGGGTGTTGTTTGAACAACATTTTGGGCCCTAGGGACCATGTGTTGTGACGTTTGTTCAAGAGTTGGGCCGGCATCAATGCAGACACTTGAGGTGTGTCCATCCATGCTAAGGTTGGTCTATTGGCCATTGTGCATTTGAATACTATGCAATTCTTAGCTTGATGACCATACCTCCCATATGCATTGCAATTCCCATTAAATTTTACCTTAAAAGTAGGGCATTCACTGGTAATATGAGGACCATAGAAAAATGAGCATCATTGTTGCTCCCTTCTTGGATACATATGATTGTTTTGTGGAGCACGATTGTCTCTAAGACTCTCTTGAATGGCCTTGGTGAGATATGCTAAAGTCATCTCAGATATCTTTGGCTCCTTAGCAATAGGCTTTAGGGTCATTGGCTGATGCCCCGATGCTTGCGAGCTAGTAGATTTAGGATCAACAGAGACTCTTTCTCCTTGAATCATTAAATTATACTCCAATTGGATCGCATTGGTGGTGACTGCTTCCCAAGTGGTGATACCTCTAATGACTAGGGCATTGTAGATATCCTCATGTCGTTATCCCCTAATGAATCTATCAAGCAATTTGTTATTATTGAAGCGCTCATTTGGATTACAACAAGAATTTAAATGCTTCAAGCGACTAATAAAGTCTCTCACGGACTCTCCTTTCTCTCGTTGGGCTTTTTGGAGCTGAGATGCTACACCCCAAAGCAGTCCCTCTCGTATGTATTCTTTCAAGAACAGTCCCCTAAGAGTAGGGTAAATCGTTTTTTCTTCCACCCTTAGGGTTCTATACCAATCCCCAACCTTCCAACTTAAGGTTAGGCTTAAAGCATTACTCTTATGCAGGTCATTGTGTTCTCCTAGGGAATCACATATTTGTTCTCACATCCCCATCTCCACTAAATTTTTATGTGAGCTTGGCTATTTGTACTACCTTACTTCTAGGCTCCCTATCAGGTGTGTTACGCATATTCTCAGCAATAGATTGATCGATAGCTTGAGAAAATGTTGCCAAGTCACCTAAGTGAGCAGGCACCGTAGGTGAAGGCGCTCTAGAGACTACATGTGGAGTAGGTATTGGCATTGGGTTTGGTCCATAAGAAGCCCTTGGGTTCCAAATTTGGTAGTGTGTTGTGCCATGTGGCGGTCCAAAGCTCATATGTGTGTCCTTAGGCATAGTAGACATCGGATGTGACATGGTAATGCTAGCTGGTATGGTCCCATTGAAATAAGAGCTTGGGTGTTGTGGTTGTGGAGCATAAGTAGTTGAAACAATGGGAGGGGTAGGAGCTATATGAGTACGAGGACCTATATGTGCACACTTGTAGTAGGTACTATTGCCATCATTGAGCTACCACGTAGTGGTGCTTTAGTAACAAATGAGGTCCATGGCGTGCTCCTTGGCATGCCCATCACTGGGGTAGGCATGGTAGCCATGGTGTCATCAAGGGAAAGATGAACTAGACTTGGAAAGGTAAAGCTATCACTTGTGGGCTCAGATTGTACAGAGAGCCTTGGAGAAACAACATATGGAGAATCCATCGGGCTTACTAAGAGAGTCTCCATGGTTGGTTGCCTAGCCTTCCGTGTATCCAAGAATCTCATGAGACCCATTGAAGGCATGTGGATCCCTTTGTTTTGCCTTTCTAGCTCGATAACCCTATCGATAACGTCACAAAATCTTTGTTGTTGATCCTCTACACTAGTAGCACCCGTTGTTAATTGTAGAACATCTAACCAACCCACGTGATAGGTGTGACCCATGTATAGGTTGGTTAGAGTCTTCGTTTGTAGTTCATTCTCCCAGTTCTCATTTAGAAATGTTCCATCAGCTAGGATTGAGGTAGTAGGGGTGTCCTTCCTCTTGTTGGGCTTTTTGGAGCTGATATGCTACACCCCAAAGCACTCCCTCTCATATGTATTCCTTCAAGAACAGTGTCCTAAGAGTAGGGTAAATAGTTTTTTGTTCCACCCTTAGGGTTCTATACCAATCCCCAACCTTTCCACTTAAGATCAAGCTTAAAGCATTACTCTTATGCAGGTCATTGTGTTCTCCTAGAGAATTGCATATTTTTTCAAACACTTTAATATGCTTTCTCACATCCCCATCTCAACTAAATTTTTGTGTGAGCTTGGCTATTTGTACTGCCTTACTTCTAGGCTCCCTATCAGGTGTGTTAGTCATATTCTCAACAATAGATCGACCAATAGATTGAGCAAATGTTGCCAAGTCACCTAAGTGAGGAGACATCGGTGGGCGAAGGCACTCCAGAGACTACATGTGGAGTAGGTATTGCCCTTGGTATTGGCACATAGGAAGCCCTTGGGTTCCAAGTTTGGTACGATGTGGTGCCGTGTGGTGGCCCAAAGTTCATATGTGTGGCCCTGGGCATAGCAGACGTGGTAGTTGGTATGCTAATTCTAGACGGTATGGTCCCATTGAAATAAGAGCTTGGATTTTGTGGTTGTGGAGCATTGGTCATTGAAACAATGGGAGGGGAAGGAGCTACATGAGTACGAGGACCCATAGGTGTATATGATTGGTACACACTTGTAGCTATTGTTGCAGGCATTGAGCTACCATGTAGTGGTGATTTACTAACAAATGAGGTCCATGGCGTGATCCTTGGCATGCCCATCATTGGTATAGGCATGGTAGCCGTGGTGTCATCAAGAGGAAGATGAGATACACTTGGAAAGGTAAATCTATCACTTGTGGGCTTAGATTGTACTGAGACCCTGGCAAAAAAACATATGGAGGATCCATTGGACTTATCGAGGGAGTCTCCATTTGCAATAAGGCCGGTTGCTTAGCCTTCTCTGTATCCACGAATCTCATGAGACCCGTTGAAGGCATGTGGATCCCCTTGTTTTGTCTCTCCAACTCAATAACCCTATGGATAACCTCACAAACTCTTTGTTGTTGATCCTCTACACTAGTAGCACCCGTTGTGGATTGTAGGACATCTAACCAACCCATGTGATAGGTGTGACCTGTGTATAGGTCGCTTAGATGTTTTGTTTGTAGTTTGTACTCCCAGTTCTCATTTAGGAACGCTCCATCTAGGATTGAGGTACTAGGGGTGTCTTTTGAGCTAGATACAAGGTGGATCTCTATGGGTTGACCCTTAGTGGTTGCTAAGTCAGGAGCACTCGATTGCTCGACTAGCATGGATGTTGACATAGGGGCCTTTGCCTTAAGTTCTCTCTGTTGCTTCACCTTGCGTAAGCTCTCAATTTCCTTTTCCCTCGCTGCAAGGATATATCACTCAACCTCTTGCACTTCGACAAGGCTTCTACCATCAGGTAATATAACCTCAAAGGAGGGGAATATCTCTGAAGATTCAAGGGGTGCAATGAATGGAGTATTCACTTGCACACTCTCCTAGAGTATAAGGTTTACATTGGTCAAGAATCGCAAATTTACTACCCCCCTCATTTACATCGTCAGCTCCATGTTCGGAGTGAGTGGCTCTACTAAAGGTTTTATTCAAGCGGCTAAGCACACTCAACCCAGACTGTGGGCCCATGGCATGCATGTCTTGGCTTGAGCTATTGGGATTAGGCATTGGGTAACCCTCCATGACGTTGTAGTCAGAGGAAGAGTCACTAGACGCAATATGTCGGTCTTGAGTGGTACTACCTTGGGTTCCCATTGAGGGCCTATAGACTAAGGTAGAGGAATAATGAGTGCCCATGTAAACTGGATTAGGCATTAGGTAACCCTCCATGACATTGTAGTGAGAGAAAGAGTCACTAGATGCAATATGTGGGTCCTGAGTGGTACTACCTCGGGTTCCTGCTGAGGGCCTAGAACCTAAGGTAGAGGAATAATGAGTGCCCACATAAACGGAGACACTCTCAATGTGCTCTTCCTCTAGCACACGACCAGAGCGTAGGTGCATGTGACCTCAATACTCTAGAGGTTTTGGTGTGCACCTGTGAAGGCCACTCACCAATTTTTTAGGTGTTTTCTACCCAAATTTTTTGTATTTTTAATCCCCTTTTTTAACGAAGCCATGAATATGGTGTGTGATAGCTCAAAATGAGCGTCTTGGCTAGGGGGATGTGCCGTGCTTTATAGCCCCTGATTTGGTTATGTACAGTTTTCAGAATCCTAAAACTAGTCTTTTCCTATAGGTGGGGAGAGGGCTAGAATTAGTAAGTCCAAAGGGTGAGTGTGAAGGGGATGGTGGATGACTTGAGGAACTTGTCCCACATGCCCTCCCTTCACTTGAGATCCTAGTCTTCATATATAAGGTAGTGTGAGCAGTATATCATAAGATTGAGGACTGAGGCCTGGGTGGGGCTTGAGCTCGGGGCTTGGGAGAATGATCCCGATCCCGATCCCTTCCTTTTAGGATAAGGGTTTTTAAATTTAATTTTCAAAACTTTTTTTGGTCTCAATATTCTAGAGCGTTTTTTTTAAATTTTCTAAAAAAGTTTTTCCTGAGGATAATGTGGTCGCCGAGCTCCCACGCGAACACAATAGCTCCTAGGAGCTCTGTCTAACCTCCTTGCAGTAGCTAATCAACTCTCTAACACAGAATTGCACACTCACACACATTCAACTCTGCTGCTCACTGTCTACTCTACTTCTCACTGTCTACACTCACTAATAGATCTACTCACAGATCTACTAACATCTGCACAATACAGATCTTGTAAAACTAACAAAAACAAGTACAATGCAACACTAATAGAGCTTGCAGCCACTAACAAAATCTTACAAAAACCTGCTTAGATTGCATATTATAGTCACTTAACAGTAGTTAACAGAAAACCTGCTAATCTGCCCATTCTAGACAGTTAGCAGTTCTCATAGAACTCAACAAAAAGTAGAAAAATAGATGGAAGAAAGGCTTCCAGAGGTAGCATTGAGTGCTCCTCAAGCTTAATGCAAGGATGTCCCCAATAGTGATGCCAAAAATGTGCGCTTTGTCGTACGTGTCAAAGACTGGGAACTTGCATGTGCATTGTGTGTGAGCCTTGAAAGGCTACAAACACAGCTAGAGAGTCCTAGCAAGCTCAAAGAACAATGGTGTGTCACTCACCTCTCAATGCTTTCGTCATGAAGGATCCTGTGCTGCAAAGAAGAAGGAGCTACCGCCGATGCCGCGCTCTATCGCCTTGCCACCGCCGCCGATGTCATTGCAATGCTCCGATGTCATCGCAATGCTCGATCACACACACACACACACACACACACACACACACACACACTCTCTCTCTCTCTCTCTCTCTCTCTAGCATGCACAGACACATACACGAAGGAGAAGGAGACAGAGATGGAGAGCAAGAGCACTTCTTAGCTTACACCTCAGAGAATGAGGATTTTTAGGTCAAATGGACCTTTTATAAGAGTTAGGCCCATTCACACATGGACGACCACAATTGCCGATCGTTGCAAAGCTATTTTAAAAATAAGATAAATAGTGCGCCCCTCATCGGTGATCACCTACACACCTATTGGACCGACAAGCCCGGTCCATGACTCCGGTCCATGACTCAATCAAATAAATAATATGCGCCCGTCGAAGGTGATAGGGTGTCCATGCGGGTTAACACACACACACACACACACACACACACACACACACACACACACACACACACACACACAGAGAGAGAGAGAGAGAGAGAGAGAGAGAGAGAGAGAGAGAGAGAGAGAGAGAGAGAGAGAGAGAGAGAGAGAGAGAGTTTCTACTATGTACATGTCTTAAGGTGAGGTGCCTTTTATGGTTAGGTCAATGGATATTTTGTGTTAGTAGGTTAGTGGTTAGTGTAAGTAATCACTAAAAAGATAATGATATATTTATAATGGGTAGAATGAGGTGGATTATTGAAGGAAGATGGGTGAATGAAGTGAGGGAATCCTTGTGATGGTGGTGAAGCTTTGAAGAAATTTCAAACTTACTTGTGTAGGGTCTCAAAAATGAACGCTGATCCTCTTCTTCTTCTTCTCTTCTTACATCGTCTTTGCCAAGCTTGAATCACTACGATGAAAATGCCGACGTTGGTTGATGAGAATCCCCAATTAGTAGAGATTAAGCATGGTTTTACATGCTGAATTTTATGTATATAGAGAAGAGTTAAGAAGGAATTGTAATTTAGAGGTAATAGAGAGGCATAGAGATGGTGTATGTACATGTAGAGTTCATATGAGAGCTATGGAGGTGAGAGGGGAGGTTAATGGTAAAGAGGGTGAGAGAAACCATGGAAGGTGCAGGTTAGAGGGAGGGATAGAGAGAAATGAGTGTGTGTGTGGAAGTGTGAAGGAAGGTGAGAGAAGACTAGTGTGACTTGTGACAAAAAGTGGGTAGATTGGGGTCCACCAGAAAAATCATATCTCATTGGCGCTAGCTCCAAAAATTAGAAAATTTTGAGGTGATTATTCAACTTGTGAGCTAAAGTTTTTATTTTGATTACTTTCTCAAATTCAAAGTGGAGATGGATGCCAAAAATCCCACCAAAATGCCTATTTTTCCTCTTACAAAAGTCTTCAGTTGCCCCCTTTTGTTGAATTTGCATAATCCTCCAAGAGTGAGCCCCTCCTTGCATGAGATCATGAATTAATATATTTTTGAGGGTTTGAAAATATGCATGGATTAGGATTATTATGGGAAAAAACAGGTTAGTATATAGACAGTTCATGGAATCTAGAATAGTGTCGGCTGTATATAAATATAAAATGTGAAAAAGAGATATATAAAAATATAGGAAATCAAATGAAGGGACCCTCATTTTTTGGATTGATTAAGGATTATTTACAAGAAGTAAGAAAAAATGCATGTAGAAAAATGGTAATTTAATAAAAGGGAATGACTGGGTGAAATGTATTTTTGTGATTTTTTCTCAGAGTGGGTTCACACCAAGATTTGGAGAGGCTTTGATGAAAATATGTATTAATATAATAAAGAGTATTCACAATGATAAAAAAATTATGGTAAGGATGATTCAATTTACTTAGCATACTTAGACAAATAACGCACACCTATGTAAAAATATTTAAATAAATACCAAAATAAGTACAATAAAAAATTCTCTATATTTAGGCTCTATATACAATGAAATATTTACACACAAATGGACCATAATATATATATATATATATATATATATATATATATATATATATATATATATATATATATATATATATATATATATATATATATATATATGTATATGTATATGTATATGTATATGTATATATGTATATGTATATGTATATATACATATATATGTATATATGTATATATATATATATATATATATATATATATATATGTATATGTATATGCATATATGTATATGTATGTATACATATATATGTATATGTATATGTATATATACATATATGTATATATATACATATATACATACATATCTATATATATACATATATATGTATATATATACATATATACATATATATGTAAATATATACATATATATGTATATATATACATATATATGTATATATATATATATATATATATATATATATTACTTTTATTTATTTATTTGGCTCAACTAGCACAGTGACTAGTTAGCAGAGGGTTTTTAAGGAGATATGTGGAAAGTCTCCTAACTCACACACGTCTATGTACAATAAAAAGGTAGGGATAGCCATAGTGTTTGGGTGATTTTGGTAGGGTGAGGTAGTTCACTATGGAAATTTTGGATAGCCAATAAACGGCTCTCATCAGCCCTCTCCCAAGATGATAATTCATTTATGTATCATCATAAGACATCTTTTCCAAAGAGAGTGGTTCTGAGTCCTCTAGGATACTTGGTATCTTGACAAAATTTCATTGTCTAGCTCCTTGTCACTTTGTCTTGAGCTACACACATACATTGTGCAACAAAACTCACATGAGATAGTAGCTCTCTGACAATTCCTTGGTAGATCCTTTGGTAGAAGGCGACTCAAGTAGGGGCTTTAACCGATACCCATTAACCTTCATGGAGTGCTCTTTACCATTCAAGTCCATGAGCTGATACTAACTTGAATTGAAAACCTAAGGAAAACTACAAAACTTGAGGATATACTTCTACATATTTCCACGTGATGGATTTCTAGGTTTCCTCAACAAATATTTTTCTGCAAACAATGGTGCCAACTATTTATTACAGTTTAGTGAAAATGCCTCTCTTTTCCTTTGAACTGCATCTTGCTTAGAAAAATTTGCTTGGTTTTTGATTTTTGCGGATAATTTTGCTTGATAACACTTGATGACAAAGGGATAAAGAAATGATCTATTGTTGACAATAGGCCTTGTACTCACTGAAGTTTGGGCATGGTTTTGATTATTGATCGTGAGTAGGAATTGCGGATCAGAAATGATATGGGTTGTTGGATACACTTGGTGAATTTGAAGTGGATTGAGAGTGAATTAAAGGTAAAGAAGGCGACCATATTTCACCCATTGTTCATTGATTTGAGTCCAAGGCCACAAGTTCCCTCGACCTATGATGCTTACCTTCAACCATAGATCCTCCATGAAGGACCCCCAATGTGAGAGAGTGATGAGGGCCATGAGTGTGTTTGGATGCTAGAAATTTGTGAAGCTAAGAAGTTCCTTGTTATTAGGCAAGGCCATTCCTACATGAGAGCTAATGATATGTGTTGCATACCCCTCTAGGTGAGTGTAGAATGCTTGATAACATTAAAGACTTATTTTTCTACTTCATTTTGCTCAAAAAATGTAGTAAGTTTTACTAGAGTTTCTTTAGTGTGCAAGAAACCTTTTTAAATGGATTTGTCCTCCCAAAGTCCTTCTACAACTGACTTGAGACTTTTAGAAAAAAAGAAACAATCCAACAAAAAATGAGCAAATTGAATTTTTGATTTGTCATCATAGCTAGCTCTAGATCCATGGCAGCCAGGTCAACCCAAAGGTCTCGTATTCCTCCTTGGGGAATCCTCAAGGTTGTCATCAAAATCATATCATCACCATTGTCCCCTTCTCCATCGTGTGGATAATAGAATGTGCTTGTATGATCAATCTCTCCACTATGGTGCTCCTTGATGGTCTACTAGGTTCCTCTCGCATTTCCACGTTGGCCGATGCAAAGATGGAGCTCCCTTAGCAAGTCATTTGAATGAAACATGATGCTGGAGAATGGGATATAAATGACTTTCAATGATGCATGCAGGAGAGACCATGTTAGCATACCACCAATTTATAGATCTTGCTCTGGCTTTACATTGTGTGCCTATTCAAAAACCCCCACCCCCTGTAATGTATACATAAAAGTATACATTTTGGAGTATTAATAATCCTGTTCAGTTAACTCATGTGATATGATACACATTTTGAAAAGTGACCACCCAGGTGCCAAAACGAGCCAAATTCTACCTTGAGAATCCTATCGATGGCCCATGATTTCTTGCCTTCATACATGGCCATGCCAAAATTTTCTAATATTCTGCAATCGATAGTTCCTTCCTTGTAGAAAAGATTGTCATTTGACCACATGGAGTTTTATAAAAAACATTGAAAACATGCACCAAAATTAATGTTAATGTTATGGATTCTATAAAAGTTTTGGAATTTTATTTGGTCTATATCCATTTGGACACTCCCTCTCTTTGGGGTGGTTTGTTGGGCTCGGGCTTGGACCCCACACATGTGAATGTACCTATGCCACACTGAGGAAGTTAGGAAGTCTTGCTATCTCTTAAGGCATAATTGGTGCTTGCCTACCTCCACGATCCTATGTGGAGGCCTCTTGATACCAACTATGGAAGTTGTTTGGGCTAGAAGACTACTTCAAACTCCTCGACTTAGGCTCCCAATCCATACCTACAAATTGATACACAATCCAGATGACAAGGGAAACACAATCATCACATATCTTAGGGAACACCTTGGGGAATTATGCTATCTCTAGATTTGATCTCTCGATCATTTTTCAAAACATTGATGTTAACTCAAATAACCAATATATGACACTATCTTCAAAATCTTTAGGCCACATAAGGTCTTGATGTAGCTAGAATTTGATTGAGACAACTAACATGCATAATCAAGCAATAAATTTGAGTGAATTTATGGTATTTTTTTGATGAAATCCAAACATCAGTTTACTAGGGCCCATGATTATACACATATGCATCCCTTTCTACGCATAAAACAAAATGGTCCCTAAATATGCGGTAGATAGTAATACGTGAGAACTTTTATGTAAGTAAGGAGACATACGTAAGTGAATAAGCATATAGATTTTTGTTGCTAATATAGAATGCTTAGAAGCACATTCACATATCTTTATATGGCTATGCACATATGAGGCAACAAATCACAAGAGTAAGAAATATCAATGAGTGCATTGAATGCATATTATCATGTCCCTTAGATCAAAGAAACTTTCTGGCATAAATGCGAGCTCCAATGCCTTGAAGTGTACTTGTTTAGGTTCTCAAAAATAGGCTAATGATGAGTAGTAAAATTTGATCTTCTAAATGTGCAAGCTTGAGATTAGCCTATAAAGACATTATCTAAAACAATAACAACATACCACTCAAATATAATAATCTTATCTCTTTGGGAATTCACTTTCTTTAAATTTACTATATCATGTGTGTTTACTGCATCTTTCAAAACTCCTTATTTGTGAAATTATCTAGGAATATAATGTGCCCTTTTGTCTTGACATTTATAATTTTCTTCTAGATTTGTAGACATAATAACCTTTTGTAGATTCTTTTGATAAGTTTTAAGGGATTATATTACCCTTCTATTGCTGTCATGTCATGTGATATCACTTTTTTTGTAAGTGAACCCCTTGAGTCTCATCTACAAATATCATTGCGATTACAACAATGAAAGGTTTTCATTTACAAAGCATGATATAAACACAAGATGATGTAACATAAGGATAAACTCAAGAAAAGTTTGTGCACTTTGGAAAACAATTCTCAAGAGTCTCTGCATAAGTTGTATATACTATATAGATCTTGTACAAAAGGCTTTGTACACAAACAAAATGTGTTGAGTATGTTTTGTAGATATGCATGTGGGGCAAGTACAATATGGTCTTGTGCATATCCTACTATCTTGTATATAAATAAAATATTTGTATGGTGGGGTACATGGGTATGATATACATGACTTGGATATGTTTATGGTCTTATCCATCATAGACACTATAGGTGGAAGAATGTATAGTCTATAACTTCTATATGGTCTTTTATGTATGCATACTTTTGTGTTTGGTATTAATGGTCTTAAGCATTGGTATATTGCATATGTGCTCCATGCAATTGCTTATATGGAAATGTTTGTAATTTATTTGGCGTAGCCTATTAGGAGATTTTTGGGGTCTCTTTTAGGCCCTGCAAGAGTTTCCACCTTAGCTTTCATTTAGAGAAACTTTTTGATTTTCTTTGAGAGAGAATATTGCTTATACATAGACTTTCAGAAGCTAGCTCACATTCAAAATTGAAACCTTTGGTAGATCATAAAAAGGTACTCATTTTATGCCTCTAGCAGAGATTTAGTATTTACATAATCACACTTAACATGATCATAAACAAGCTGGTGAAGGGCAGCCTATAAACCGACAAAAAGCCTGCTAGGTTATGCAATCTTTCTTGCGGGTTTGCCAAGATTTAATATTTTCCTTGCGGGCCCACCGAGAAAACCCAGATATAGGGCCCTGATCGGGCCCGATGGGTGTTATTTCTTGAGCCATCTTGTGTGTGTGTGTGTGTGTGTGTGTGTGTGTGTGTGAGAGAGAGAGAGAGAGAGAGAGAGAGAGAGAGAGAGAGAGAGAGATGACCACCTTTGTAGGTACGTGGAGAGGAGAGAGGGAGAGAGGGGGTCGTGTGGGAGCATGCTCTACGTTGTAGTGCACAACAGTAGTCGAGTGTGTGGCCACACGACCTGGACTGTATGTGTTGTGTGTGTGTGTGTGTGTGTGTGTGTGCATTGTGTGGTAGCGTGCCTAAGGTACCTTACCACACAATGCGAGTGTGTGCGTAAGCTGTTCTATGGAATAGTGCTTACCACGGGGGCATCACCTCAGTGACGTGGGGAATATGGTGTCCTTGTGATAAGTATTGGCTCACTATCTGGGTACTACATTGGTAACACGACTATTCTAGTATCCTTATGGTGAGTCAACTTCCCTTTCCCTTTTCAAAAGAAACATATAGACATCGATCAATGACACGGCTATGTGATGCTAGTATGCAAGCCATTATTTCTCTTTAGATTTGGACGACACTCGATCAATAATGAGGCTAATTGAGAGTCATTTGTTAGAAGCATTTGTTTTTGCTTAAATGTGGCGTTTAGGTCGTTAACTTTGCTGTACAAATGCCATATCATTTGTATGTGCATGTGCAATTCATATTTTTAAGTATTAAGTATATGAAGTACTTGGTCGGTAACACGTCTGTGAAGAGTATTTCATATACAAATGTTTGAATTGTTTAATAATGTTGTTTTTAAGTGTTCTTATGAAAATATATACTAGCTAATCATATTCAAAAGAATGACTTATTCATCAATCGCCGTCGCTTTTTTGAATGCTACATTTACATAAGTAAAATTCACACTATGTTATTTCTCTTTAGATTTGGACGACACTCGATCAATAATGAGGCTAATTGAGAGTCATTTGTTAGAAGCATTTGTTTTTGCTTAAATGTGGCGTTTAGGTCGTTAACTTTGCTGTACAAATGCCATATAATTTGTATGTGCATGTGCAATTCATATTTTTAAGTATTAAGTATATGAAGTACTTGGTCGGTAACACGTCTGTGAAGAGTATTTCATATACAAATGTTTGAATTGTTTAATAATGTTGTTTTTAAGTGTTCTTATGAAAATATATACTAGCTAATCATATTCAAAAGAATGACTTATTCATCAATCGCCGTCGCTTTTTTGAATGCTACATTTACATAAGTAAAATTCACACTATGTTATTTCTCAATGTAAAAAAGTATATGCACACAATTTGCATATTAAATATTTAGTTTTATCCTTTTGAAGAGCAAGACGTTCTTTGAAATTTATGACTGGTTTGTATACTTTCATGTTTTAGAACGAGCTAAAATAAAATTGGCAATATGTACATCACGATGCATGTATCTACTGGGAGGCATTTTTTTTGAGGTGGATAGTGATAACGTGCAAAATATAAACTCACATCTTATGTTCTACCAGTTTTTTTTTTTTTTTTGGGGTTTTTAACATGTTGTGTTAGATTTGGACAATTTTATTAGGAGTTACCTATTATTATTGCATTTTACATAAGTAAAAATACCATTTTAAAGTCAAAATGATTATCGACCTGAATAAATATATTCTTGTATAATTTTTTGAAGTCTTTAAGTCAGTGTATGGATTGTTTGAACTAGTGTGAGAGTGAAACGTGAAAAATATAAGGATTATTCACCATATGCTGAAATGTTTCAGGTTTTTAACTTGTATTGTTTGATTTGGATGAAGTTCTTAAAAGCTACTTGTTTGCTCTGCATTATACACTAGTAAACATTTCATTTTAAAGTGAAAATTGTTTCCATTGTGTATCAATATAATGGTGCACATTTTTAAAAGTCTTCAAGTCATGGTTATGGTTTGTCTGAACTAGTGTGAGAATGTCAGTGGAGTGTGCACCCCTAAAATTGTATTTGATATGTTGTTTTTTATTGTTCAATGCAAAAATGACACCAGATCAAAATAAAATTATTATGCGTGCCATTTGAAAAGAAGGTATTTTGGCAATATCATCATGTGCAAATGGCTGTATACAGCAGATTAGTGCAAGTGATGTCTTCATTAAAGACCTCACTAGTGCTATATGGGAGAACACAGAGTGCAGGATGCGAGGTGAAGGCCAATATGAGTTGCTCATTCCAACAGAAATTCAAGAATTTGACCCCCACCACAAGGTTAGGACAATGTTGGACAATATGAAAGTCTGTTGCAAAGACTTAAAGGAGGATATCCCTCCCACATGCGATATGGAAAAATTAGAGCTTTGGGACAAATTATGGGAGAAACAGAAAGTCAAGATGAAGCGAGTGATAGCTCAGGGCCAAGCTTCCTTACCCAAGAGATTGAAGATGGCCCAAGATGTGCAAGCGGCTGTGGGTGGTTGATTAGATGCCAGCGGCACCAGCACAATCATACGCACGACATTGAATGCCAAGTGCACTCATCCGATTTGCATTCCCTATGAGGCCCTGGTGGAAGGTACAAGGGTTGGAGTAGGCTCTTTTGGTGTGTGCATATTATACACCATCAAAGGCATCTCTTTCTTTCTAGAGCACATTACATAAACAGAGCAAGGATTGCAAACACTTAACCCCTCCATTATAAGATGCATTGGATTTACCATCGAGGCTCTCTGGATCATAATCTTTCCATACTACAATGGGGGCACCTTGGGAGACATGATGTGCCGCTTGCCATTGATAGCCGTTTTTTGGCTATCCAAATTGCCATAGTGAGCTACCTCACCCTACCAAAATCACCCAAACACTGTGGCTATCCCTACCATTTCACTGTATATAGGCGTGTGTGAGGTAGGGGACTTTCCCCGTATTTTTTTAAAAACCCTCAATTAGCTAGTCACTGGGCTAGTTGAGCCAAAAAAATAAAAAAATAATTCAAAAAACGTATATTATGGTCTCTTTGTGTGTAAATATTTCATTGTATATAGGGCCTAAATAAAAGGATTTTTCATAATTATTTTGGTATTTATTTAAATATTCTTACTTAGGTGTGTGTTATTTATGCTATGTACATTGCCTCACCATTACCACAATTTTTCTTACCAATTTTCATACTCTTGTCTTATTTTTGGTGTAACTCCACCCCAACAAAAATCTAAAAAAACTAGTTTTATTTGTGTGTATATATTTTCACTATTGTGATTTTTTCCTTCCTACAATTATTCTCTTTTACTCTCATAAATTAGAACACCAAAATTATTCATCTTTTTATGGTAGCCTCATAATGAGAGAGATTTATTTTGATCTCTTTAAATTTTTTCCACCCATATTATTTATATTTTGACATGTACATATTTTTTAGACTCCTCAATATTTGATTTCCTTATTTTTACTATTCACTTATATCATGATCTCAACAATATCTTCAAATATAGACACACAAAATAAGGTCAAGGATATGTGGCATGCATGCTTACACTATGGAGGGCTCACTCTTGGAGGCATTCAAAACAATCATCCAAAGAAGGACCCCACATGGACTTTGTGCAGTGGGAAAAGAAAGTCGAATTTTTAAAGGTCATTCGCTCTCCGAATTTGAAAAGGTGATACAAACAAAAGATGTAGCTTGTGGGTTGAACTTTTTTCTCAAATTGTTTCAAATTTTTTTTAACTACGAGCTGTGAGTTATGACTTTATTGGTGGATCCCAGTTTGCCCATGCCATGCAGCCACACTCCCTCTTCCACTTTATCATTTTCCTCTTTCACACACACTTCTCCACTCATCATCCGGGCCACATCTCTCACCACTCCTCTTTGCACCCTACTCACCTTCTCCTCAACCTTGAAGTAAGAGAAACCATGGTGAACTCATGTCTCCTACACATACTTCCATTCCAAAATTGACCACCTAGTCTCATTTTTCCTCCTCCAAATCACCTATATCTATAAGAAAAATAACATAATTCAGCCTCTTCTCTTGAAAGACAGCATCATGGTGATTGATTACTCATATTCAATTACCTTGGCTCCCAAGGAAGGTCAAGAGTGGAGAAAAAACGTATCGTCAAAGTTAGTGGACCATCAACAAGCGTCAAAATTGGCCCTACTCAAGACACTTGGAGAATCAACCTTGTAAGAAATCCATCTTTTCTTACCTCTTAAGAGTTTTTCTTCCTTATTCATATCCTACATGGATACTCCCATTGTAAATATCCAATGGATACTCCCATTGTAAATATCCAATTCCATTTGTAAATTAATGAAAATACTAACTCTACTAATCTACTAACACTAACCCACTATGAAAGTCCTATCACCTCCATTTCTCTCCTCTCTCTTTTCTTCATCTATCCCCACCAACTTCTTGATAATTCCAAGAAAAATAAATTAGATAAGTGCCGAAAATCTAACCTAACCATGGTTAGAGGAGTAACCCTAGCCCTCAAAATTGCTATAAAAGGAGGGTGTAGCTAGCACAAAAGGGGGAGAAGCCATAAGCAAGAGCACCATGCTATAGCTTGAGAAGCCAAGCTCAACCTCTTGAGAAGGAGCTCTTGAGTGGAATCTCATTGGTTTATGCATATGTATGTGTTGTATTAGGGGTGATTAGCAAGGAAGGTCTATGCCATTGTAAGAGAGAGTGATCATTCAATTGAGAGTAGAAAATCTATCATTTCTCCTACTAGTGTAAGCCCAACATTTGCTGAATCAAGGAGGGTGGATTTGGACTAAGCATGGATACTTTGTCTCTCTTCCAATGTGAAGTCATGGACGACAATGATGTGTAAGTGTCCTGGTGTTTTATTTAAGTTCTTGATAGCTTGTCTCTGGGTGTTGTTATGAATTTAGCCATAAATCCCACATACTGTAAGAGGGTGAGAGGGTGGAGAGGACTCCCCTGGCCTTAAGACAGTGATTGGGGTGGCTTTTCTTGTGATGTGTTGCGGTGTAATTTACTGAAGCTATGTTGAACAAATACTAATCTCACTTTGATTGGTCATGACAGATTTGTAAGAAGGTATTAGTGCAACGAGCACCCCTTCCCCCTTCTCTCTCTTTCTTACATATATATTTGTGTTTGCTTGATCACTGCCGATACATTTCAAAGCAGCCCGAGCACTCTCTCTCTCTCTCTCTCTACATGTCCTAGTTCGCATCCAAAACTAGGCGGTTCCCCAAATTTGTGTAGGGTTAGGTTGCCGGTTTGTGTGTGTGTTTGTTGTTTTTTCGAACCCCAACCCAGTTGAGCAGCACAGGAGCCTAGAAGGGTTCTTAGAGGCCACTCTTCTTGTTGCCCACCCCGGACCGCGTCAAATTGGTGCCCCCACGGAGGAACGACTTGTGTATCTTTTTGTGTAGGTTCAACCTTTAGTATAGTCAAGTAGTTTGCATGAATCACGAGAATTTGTATGATCCTTTTATTCCCATTGCAAGGCAAAAGGTGCACATCATTGTTAGTACTAAGTTGCAATTTCAACGAGTAATTCGTAGAATTTTGGGCCTTCTTAGGCTGGTCGAGATAAATGCATTAGTAAATCCCTTTATTTTACCTCTCATTAGGCACAACCTTAGTTTGAACGTCTATATTTTTGTTTTGTTTTAAGCTTTAGGTTATGCATAGACCATGGATAATGGCCCAGGAATAGAGGTTTTCTCCTTCCATTTCACTCCACACAATAAAATAAATATTGCAATTAGTGGGAAGATCCATTTTCAACAACGTATGGTGTTCATGTTTGGTGCCCAAAGAGTAGGAGAAATTCTTGCATCACCAAACCTTGTCATCTTGCCTCTTGTTGATTATCATAGATCATTTGATGTGCATATTTTTATTTTGTTGTAGAACAGATTGTAATTTAGAAAACATTATTGCGTAAATCCTTTTAAGTAAGAAAAAAACAAAAACGTGTTATCACTTTGAAATTGATTCAATGGAGGCCCAACGCCAAATATCCGGATATCCTCTTTTCTTTGGAGAGCCGGGAGAGGATGCAGAATTATTTTTAGCAAATTTCAAGATGTTTTGCCGTATCAAGAGGATAGTAACTGATCAAGAACGTGTAGAAATGTTTGAGATGGTCCTTAGAAAAGATGCTAGCACTTGGTTTGACTCTTTGCCTGAGGAAGTTAAGGGGGATTGATTACACAAAAGTTGCGAGTCATTTCAAGAGATACTTCTTTGATCCCCAAAACATTCAAAACTATGCAAGGAATTGTTTCTCATAAGCAAAAGATTTAGATGACTACTACTTGTACAAGCAAGAGTTTCTATGTCTTTGGGATCTATGGATACGAAATGTTGCTAACCTTGGTGATGGTGCAGAATTTCTAAAGAAGGAGAGATTCATAGCTAGACTCTTTCTTGATCTTAAGGTAAAGGTGGAGGCGGATGCACCTGCCACCTATGATGCAGCTGAAATTAGAGCTTCCAAGAAGTATAGGAAACTCAAGTGTCTAAGGGGAGAGGTTCCAATAGAAGGTCTTAGACCCAAAGGTAAGTCACAAGCATCGACATCTAGGGAGATTCTTGAGGTAACAACTGAAGTAATCGAGAAGCTAAATGTGTTGGGAAGGCGACTAGGGAGCCATGGTGGTGCAGGGCGTGCAAAGCAAGAAGAGGGAACGAGCGAGAGAAAGAGTCGACACAAAAGAAAAACAAATCACACGCTGCTACTACTAATTCCATTAAAAAGAAGTCTTTACATAGGTTTTGAAAGGTGATATCAACCACACCTTTTCCTCATGCAAACTCCACTAACTGATGGTCTATAACTGCATTCCTTGAGACTTGTTCTCACGGGCGTAGACACTATGGAATCCGGGCTTGCATACCCAACAATCCCCCCCTCAAGCCCGAACTAGACAAGCAACTCATGATACCTCGAGTTTTTGGTGTACTCGTCAACCGTGAGTTTTAGGTTTTCTCACAACCAAAGATTTCTGGTGTATCCATAACCTGGTGCTAGATCAGTAACCCCCCCTTGAACAGATAGGGTGTAGGTCAAAAAAAGGTTAGCTACCAAAAATGGAGTTTTTGGTTCACTGCCAAACCTTGGGTTTAAGGTGTACCCAGTAACCTCATGAGAAGTGGTAACAAAACAGGACTTGAGAACATATGTTTTGGGAGGTCTTACCACTTATGTGTGGCAGTGTCTATAGCCCGTACAATTTATTTTGACTAAACAACATGAAAAGAGTTGATCTAAAAAATTTCCTCATCAACAGAATATATTGGAGATTCAGTGTCTCCCTCGACTACATGAATTTGACTTTTACCCTTTTGAAAGCACCTATTTGATGGATGATTTGTTTTACCACAGTGAACACAAGGATTCTTCGTGAAATAGTCTTTCGTCTGATGATTGTTGCGCCCTCAAATGGCACAAGATCTGGTTCCATTGAATGTCGAGATGAAGCTGCTGTAGCAGCACATTTAGTGACTGCATATGCACTGGAATTATCAGAAGAATTGGTGGGGGATATGACATTCGAGACTATATATGCACTGGGAAAAATCATAGAATTGGTACTAGGTACCCTGCGTTCTTCTTCCTGCAATGAATTGATGATACCATCCAAGGAGGGTAGCGGATCTTCCTCTTTTAAAACAGTAACAATCTGATGAAATTTGTCAGTCAAACTTTTTAACAAAATGACAATGAGATCTTCTTCTGGTACTGGAGCTTCGACATAAACAAGTTGAGTTTTAATACTCTTCAGTCTATTGGCTAAAGCTGCAATGTTTTCATCTTCACGCATGCGGATGGAATATAATTCCATTTTTAAACTCATTTTTGAATACTTAGCTTTGGCACCAAAAAGCTTCTCTAACTCTATCCAGGCAGCACTTGAAGAATCAACATCGTCCAAATAATGAATAAAATCGTCTTCTAAGGAGGTTAGAATGATACCAAAAGCTTGTTCATCTTTCCTTTGTAGCTCAACAGATAATGCCCTTGTAACTGCAGCGGATGTTCCAGACTGCGAGAGGCTTGACCACGTTCCATAGGTTTTTGCGCATCAAATAGCCTTTAACTTTGATCTGCCAAGTGTGAAAGACGGATCCATTGAACTTGTCGACTTTTGATGCCATATTCGATATGCAAAGGATAGATGTATACTGGAGAAGGTAAGTAATGTCCGTCAAAGAGTCGGAAACAATTGACTTTAATTCAAGAGTCATTTTGCAGCAATCAAATTTCCAGGAAGCAACTTTGATAACAATTGAATTTTTGGAAATTCTGCACACTAGTAAAATGCTGTAGTCCTAGCACACCAAAACACGAGCACATATTGCAAGAATTGTAGCACGAAAGATTTTGCGAGGGTTTTGCAAGGGTGGGAATCCTAGTTGTGTAAAACCTTAGGACCAAATTGAGTGGTCATTGCAATGTGAATCACAATAATGTGAAAATCACAATAAAACACCAAAAAAAAAAAAGAGTTGTCTGCAGAGCATTGTCTGCAGAGCAGCCAAAACAGGGCGTTGATGGAGAACTTGGCTTACAGTAGGCTGAGAAGGCCGAACCAAGGCTTGCTGGTATGTTGAAAGTTCACCACACAGCCAGGGCAAAATGAATGATGCTGAGTCTGATCAATTCTTTGCAAGTCGACTGCGCATGCTTCTCTTCTCTAAGCGACTGTACCCACGCTGTGTTGAGTCGAGAGCCGAGAGTCAAGGCCGGTAGGGCTCTTATACCAGTTGTTGGGAAGGCGGCTAGGGAGCCATGATGGTGCATGTCGTGGAGAGCAAGAAGAGGGAATGAGAGAGAGAGAAAGAGTCGACATAGAAGAAAAACAAATCACACGCTACTACTACTAATTCCATTAAAAAGAACTCTTTACATAGTTTTTGAAAGGTGATATCAACCACACCTTTTACTCATGCAAACTCCACTAACTGATGGTCTATAGATGCATGCCTTGAGACTTGTTCTCACGGGCGTAGACACTATGGAATCTGGTCTTGTATATCCAACAAAATGGATCTTTAAGTAGCCTGCCAATTCACCTTGCACAAGCCATAGGTCCAAAGGCACAAGCAAAGAAGTCAGAAGAGAGAGAGCCACGACCTAGGAGAGTCTTGCAATGTTGGAATTGCGGAGAGTCTGGACATGGGATGTATAATTGTCCTTAGCCCCGTGGGGAGCCAGGGAGACCTAACTTGAATTACCCAGTGATGAATGCAGGTGAAGGAACTGGTCACCAACCAAGGCTTCTACAAAGGAAAAATGGATCAAGACTACCTCCACAAGGGGTAGAAGGAGTTCCACCTTTGCCAGATCCAAATGTGCATGTGGTAGAGGTGATGAATTCAAATGAGGTTAACATGGAAGCAAATGGAATTAAGCGTGGCCGAGAAAAAGGTAAGGAGAAAGAAGGAGTTATGTCACAAAGTGACAATGGACGAGAAAAGAAGGCGAAGGAGACCAGGGAAGCTAAGAGGACTCGATGTCGTATCAACCTCCAAGACTTCCCTCTTGGACATGGTATGGCTCCATACAACCTGCTGGAAGACATGAGACGTAAGGGTCGTGATATCTCATGGCCTCAATTTCTTGCATTATGCCCACAAGTTAGGAGGGATTTAACAAAGGCAGTTAGCACTAGGATAAAGGTAAAAGAGAGTGTGCCTGTTGTAAAAATCACACAAGCTGAAATGAATGAGGATATTACACCTGTGCTAGATTTTTACATCAAAGGAAAATTGGTTAGGAAGGATCTAGTGGATGGGGGTGCACAAATTTGCATCATGACAGAGGGACTCATGCAAAGACTAGGCATGCACATCCATGAGACACCTAAATCAAAGTAAAAATGGCAAACAATAGCAAGGCTAGGTGCGTAGGCACTGAAATCAAAGTAAAAATGGCAAACAATAGCAAGGCTAGGTGTGTAGCCATTTGCAAAAATGTTTTTGTGGAGGCCTTTGGCATTAAGAAGGCAGTGGATTTCTATGTTATGTCTACCAAAGGAAATGGTTATCCATTTATCCTAGGAAGAACATGGCTACTGAAAATGCAAGCTTTGCAGGATTGGGAGAGTGGAAAATTATTTTGCAGGAATGAAAATCATAAGAAGGTTGTCTTTGACATGAAGAAGCAACGCCAAGAGGATCTCCATAAAGAATCATCACAAAGTGAGATGGAGGAAGGCTGAACCGATAGCACTTCAGAAGAAGAAAGTAGCGACAGCATTACTGAAGAGGATTCTTCCATCAAAGTCATGGGGGTAAGGTTTAAGCCAAACAACGAAGAAATTTCTTGCCCAGGTTTGAAAGAGGTAGGTTCCCAAGAGAACCAAAATGTGGAAGATGAAGGAATGCTAGAAGGTATTTTGTCTACAATACTTACAAAGGATGAAAGAGAGGAGTTCAAAGGTGTGTTAAGGAAAATTCCTAGGCTTTTTGCTAAAGATTACACCAATGTGCCTGGAGTAGATGTTGTTCAACACAAGATTGACTTGAAGCCAGAGGTCACACCTAAGGCTCAAAAGCTACAAAGGTTAGGAGTCATCAAGGAGCAGGCTTTACTCAAGGAGATACGGAAGCTTCTAGTAGCAGGTTTCATTTATCTAGTGGAGAATTCAGAGTGGGTCTCTCCCGTTGTTGTCACTCCTCAGAAAAACGGCAAGTGGAGGGTGTGTGTGGATTACCGTCCACTCAATGAGGCAACAAAAAGAGATCACTTTCCTCTCCCATTTCAGGATGAGATACTAAATGAGGTAGCTGGTCATGAGAAGTACACTGTGTGTGATGGCTACTCAGGTTACTTTGAAATAGGGATTGCATTGGAGGATCAATTAAAAACAACCTTTATCACTCCTTGGGGTTGTTATGCTTTTAGAGTCATGCAATTTGGTATGACAAATGCTCCTGCAACATTCCAACGTTTCATGAACATGGTGTTTCAAGTATTCTTTGGAAAGTCAATTAGGGTGTTCATTGATGATTTTTGCATTGATAGCTCAAAATCATTGCATCTACAAAGGGTAGAAGAAGGTTTAAAGAAGCTCTACGACATGGGAGGTCAACTCAACCCCGACAAGTGTCACATAGGTGAGGGTGAAGTGATCTTGCTTGGTCACAAGGTTTTCTATAAAGGCATTGAGGTGGTTCCTTCAAAGGCAAAGGATCTTATTGAGCTCCCATCACCCAAGAATCTCAAAGAGGTCATCTCATTCATTCGAAAGTTGAAGTATATGTCACATTTTATTCCCTTAGCTTTGGAGTTGCTTCATACTTTGCAAAAGTGGACACAATAAGTAGAATTTGCATGGTCTGATGAGCTTGAAGAGTACTTTTGTAACATTAAAGTCATTTTGTCAGAGCTACCAACACTCATGCCTCCTTGTTGGGAGTACACATTCTTTGTTAGCTCTAGTGTTGGAAGGGAAACAATTGGTGCTGTGCTGCTACAACAAGATCCCCACAGTACCAGGTAGGGTCATGAATGCCTTGAAGAGAGGCTACACAGAAGTAGAACTCATGATGCTTTCTCTCACGTTTGGGGTGAGAAAGTTTAGATCCTACCTCCTATCAAAATCTTTTGTAATTATCACTGTAAAAAATTTGTTCCCTTGGGTGTCATCTCAAATGAATCTTAGTACTAGGATCTCAAGTGGATTATGGAGTTGCAAGAGTTTCAATACTCTTTCAAGGTACAAGATAGTGTGCGTGCACAATTGGCAGGTATTCTCACTTATAGGATACATGAGAAGGAGATTAAGGTGCCTGAAGTAAAGACCCTACCATTGCCACCACCAAAAAGTATTCCTAATTCTTTTACCTTGTTCTTCGATGGAGCTTTTTGACGAGCCACAGGAAAAGCAGGGGGAGGTCTAGTGTTGCTCAACCCAATTGGAGAGGTGGTCATAAAAGAGAAGGTTAATCTACCAGGTTCAACTAGCAACAATGAAGTAGAATACGACACACTACTTCATGGTTTAAAGATGTGCATTGGCCAAGGTATACAATGTCTCATGGTAAAGGGGGATGCACTTCTCATTGTGAACCAGATTTTAGGCATTTGGGCATGCAAGAATGAGAGCTTAAGAACAAAAGTTCATGCCATTCGTAGGTTGTTTAATCAGTTTGAAGAAGTGCAACTATATCATATTCCTAGGAAACAAAATGAAGATGCCGATTTACTTGCTCAACAAGTAGTTACATGTGTTGAGAAAGAAGTGCAGGTCATCATGGTGGCAACAACTGTTAAGCAACCAAGATACCATGGATTGGAGTCATTGGCTCCCATTATTGGCTACATTTTGGAGGGTGAGTTTCCACAAGACTTCACGAAGGCTCAGAAGAGGAGACTCATGAAGAAGGCAAGCGCGTATCTCTTCCTAGAAGGATCCCTCTATCAAAGAGGGAAGAATCAAGTGTGCAAAAGAGTACCAACTATCAAGGAAATTCCAGCCATTCTAAAAGGTTTGCATGAAGAGGCATGTGGTGGTCATTTTGCCCAAGAGTTAACTGTGAAGAAGATTTTGCTTGCGGGGTATGTTTGGCCAACTCTGCATGTGGATGTCCAACATTGGTGTAAAAGCTATCACAATTGTCAGGTAAACGGAAATAGAAGGTTGGTGCATAGCCCGAGGCAAATAGTGCTTGCAAATGGACCCTTTGAAAAATGGGGCATTGATGCTATGGGTCCTCTTCCTAGAACAAAAAATGGTAAACTCTACATTCTAGTGGCTGTAGATTACATGACTAGGTGGGTAGAGGATCAAAGTGTGGCAAGGGTAAATGGAAAAACAATGAGCAGATTCATCTACACTAATATTTGTTGCAGATTTGGCACACCTTTGGAGATTTTTTTTTGATAATGGTCCAGGTTTTAGGAAGGGTTTACTCATGGAAGTTTATGAAGAGCTTCACGTTCTACATAGTCATAGCACACCCTACTACCCACAGTCAAATGGTTTGGTAGAGAAGGCTAATGGTGTCATTGTAGGCATCATTAGATAGACGGTGAAAAAAAAGACAAAGTTGTGGGATGACTTCTTGGATGGTGCCTTGTGGGCGTATCAAACCACATATAGGGAAGCCACGGAGTTCACACCATTTCACTTGGTCTATGGTCAAGAGGCTTTATAACCAATTGAGCTCAACATTCCAACAATGAAACTTCATGGCAAAGTAGCACAAGATGATCAAGAAGCATGGATGGATTGACTTCTTACCTTACCTGAGCTTGAGTGGAAAAGAGAAGCAGCATACGAGTGCTACAAGAGGAAAGCTACACAGGCGAAGGAGAAGCTTGACAAGAAACTAAAGGACAAAGGCATCAATGAAGGAGATCTTGTGCTAAGGTATGACAATCGACTCGATAATCATTTTGATGCCAAATTTGAAACTAGATGGCAGGGGCCATACATAGTTAAGAAGGATTTCAATTCAAGTTACTATCAGCTTACGGACTTGAATGAGAAAGAGCATTCCAGGAATGTAAACGGCAATCGCTTGAAGCCCTATTTGAGTTGCCTTCTACCAAAGGATCTACCAAAGATCTGTCAAAGGGAAGCTATCTCATGTAACTATTGTTCCATGAAGCACGAGTGTAACTCGAGCCAAAATGCCAAGGGGCCAAACAATAAAGATCTCGTCAAGGACTCTGAAGCACTCTCTTTGGAAAAGATGCTCTATAATGGTACATGAATATACCATCATCCTGGGGGAGGGCTAATGATAGCCGTTTTTTGGCTATCCAAATTGCCATAGTGAGCTACCTCACCCTACCAAAATCACCCAAACACTGTTGCTATCCCTACCATTTCACTGTACATATGCGTATTTTCTTAAAAACCCTCAATTAGCTAGTCACTGGGCTAGTTGAGCCAAAAAAATAATAAAATAATTTAAAAAAGGTATATTATGGCCTCTTTGTGTGCAAATATTTCATTGTATATAGGGCCTAAATAAAAGGATTTTTCATAATTATTTTGGTATTTATTTAAATATTCCTACCTAGGTGTGTGTTATTTATGCTATGTACATTGCCTCACCATTACCACAAATTTTCTTACCAATTTTCATACTCTTTATTCCATATAGAAATACTTTCATGGAAGCTTCTTTTATTTTTGGTGTAACTCCACCCCAACAAAAATCCAAAAAAACTAGTTTTATTTGTGTGTATATATTTTCACTATTGTGATTTTTCCCTTCCTACAACTATTCTCTTTTACTCTCATAAATTAGAACACCAAAATTATTCATCTTTTTATGGTAGCCTCATAATGAGAGAGATTTATTTTGACCCCTTTATATTTTTTCCACCTATATTATTTATATTTGACATGTACATATTTTTTAGACCCCTCAATATTTGATTTCCTTAGTTGTACTATTCACTTATATCATGATCTCAACAATATCTTCAATTATAGACCCACAAAATAAGGTCAAGGATATGTGGCATGCATGCATACACTATGGAGGGCTCACTCTTGGAGGCATTCAAAAAAATCATCCAAAGAAGGACCCCACATGGATTTTGTGCAGTGGGAAAAGACAGTCGGTTTTGCTGAATTTTTAAAGGTTACTTGCTCTCCGAATTTGAAAAGGTAATACAAACAAAAGTTGTAGCTTGTGGGCTGAACTTTTTTCTCAAATTGTTTCATATCTTTTTGAGCTACGAGCTGTGAGCTATGATTTTATTGGTGAATCCCAGTTTGCCCATGCCATGTAGCCACACTCCCTCTTCCACTTTATCATTTTCCTCTTTCACACACACTTCTCCACTCATCATCCCCACCTCTCTCACCACTCCTCTTTGCACCCTACTCACCTTCTCCTCAACCTTGAAGAATAAGAGAAACCATGGTGAACTCATGTCTCCTACACACACTTCAATTCCAAAATTGACCACCTAGTCCAAATTTTCCTCCTCCAAATTACCTATATCTATAAAAAAAACCACAAAATTCAGCCTCTTCTCTTGAAAGACAGCATCATGGTGATTGATTACTCATATTCAATTACCTTGGCGCCCAAGGAAGGTCAAGAGTGGAGGAAAAACGTACCGTCAAAGCTAGTGGACCGTCAACAAGCGTCAAAATTGGCCCTACTCAAGACACTTGGAGCATCAACCTTGTAAGAAATCCATCTTTTCTTACCTCTTAAAAGTTTTTCTTACTTATTTGTATCCTACATGGATACTCCCATAGTAAATATCCAATTTCATTTTTAAATTAATAAAAATACTAACTCTACTAATCTACTAACACTAACCAACTACGAAAGTCCTATCACCTCCATTTCTCTCCTCTCTCTTTTCTTCATCTATCCCCACCAACTTCTTGATAATTCCAAGAAAAAGAAATTAGATAAGTGCTGAAAATCTAACCCAACCATGGTTAGAGGAGTAACCCTAGCCCTCAAAATTGCTATAAAAGGAGGGTGTAGCTAGCACAAAAGGGTGAGAAACCATAAACAAGAGCACCATGCTATAGCTTGAAAAGCCAAGCTCAACCTCTTGAGAAGGATCTCTTGAGTGGAATCTCATTGGCTTATGCATATGTATGTGTTGTATTAGGGGTGATTAGCAATGAAGCTCTATGCCATTGTAAGAGAGAGTGATCATTCAATTGAGAGTAGGAAATCTATCATTTCTCCTACTAGTGTAAGCCCAACATTTGCTGAATCAAGGAGGGTGGATTTGGACTAAGCATGGATACTTTGTCTCTCTTCCAACGTGAAGTCATGGACAACAATGATGTGTAAGTGTCTTGGTGTTTTATTTAAGTTCTTGATAGCTTGTCTCTGGGTGTTGTTATGAATTTAGCCATAAATCCCACATACTGTAAGAGGGTGAGAGGGTGGAGAGGACTCCCCTGGCCTTAAGACAGTGATTGGGGTGGCTTTTCTTGTGATGTGTTGCGGTGTAATTTACTTACGCTATTTTGAACAAATACATACTAATCTCACTTTGATTGGTCATGACAGATTTGTAAGAAGGTATTAGTGCAATGAGCACCCCTTCCCCCTTCTCTCTCTTTCTTACATATATATTCGTGTTTGCTTGATCACTGCCGATACATTTCAAAGCAGCCCGAGCACTCTCTCTCTCTCTCTACGCGTCCTAGTTCGCATCCAAAACTAGATGGTGCCCCAAATTTGTGTAGGGTTAGGTTGCGTGTTTGTGTGTGTGTTTGTTGTTTTTTCCAACCCCAACCCAATTGAGCAGCACGGGAGCCTAGAAGGGTGCTTAGAGGCCACTCTTCTTGTTGACCGCCCCGGACCGCATCACCATTTGCATGGAGCATTCAGACGCTACATGCATAGGCTGCAACATGGTTGGAGATCACCGCCACTAGCAATTCAACACTTACCAAAGACAGAGACTGCATAGATCAAAGCAGTGTTTGAGAAAATGCCAACAATTTTACATGCTTTAATTGATGGCATTGCAGCTGCTCACTCAGCTGGTATAGTGCATAATTACTAGAGTTATTAACATTATCACAGGATCGTGATCACGTCAATGAAATCCCTTGCCTCTAATGATTAGTCTCTCTTTGACATGCCCCCCGTCCTGCACATGTCGTTATCCAAGAAACATTCTCAAACCTATTCCTCTATACATCTCATGAGTCGTGGGTCACTCACGGTACAAGGACACACTAGAGAGGAGAAACTTAAGCTTTACTATGAGCATCAACACATTAGTACTGGTCACTATTGCACGCACTAAGGATGTCTTCCAGCTTTCACGTACATGGGCATGCTACAAGTACAAAAAGTTGAGAGGCACAAGATATGGGATGAGATGCCAAAAACATGTTTAGGATGTTACTATATAGGCAAGTTCCGTGGATAATCAAGCAACATGATAATACCACCACATGTATACCAAGGAATGAATTTTTAGCCAAAAAGTTTCCAAAAAGAATCTCTATAACTCTATACTAGCTCTTATGAGTGGAGATTAAGAAGCACAATAGCCTATGTATTTGCTCTACAAGCTTGTATTGTGAATCTAATTACAACTAAAGGCCTTGACAAGGCACTTAATGTTGAAATTTTGTTATGCTGATAGGTAGTCCAAACCTCTTCAACAATGTTGTGCTCTATACTACCCGAATCCATGCTCAAACTCAAAAGGCCAACAGACTCTCATTCAAGTATGTGCACCATAAAGGAGATTTGTGGAGAGGTATAGGACAATCAAATCAGGGAAGCCAATAGCTGAGAACATTTGCTCGTGTCTTTTATTTGCTAGATATAAAATTTGCAATGTATTTCTCAAAGTGAAAGCATGACTTGATAGATCTAACATCAAGAGTATTATGCCATGTAATGCATTTGATATGGTAGGCTATGAATGTTGAAATACTCACTAATAATTTATAGATGTGTAGCTGAGTGAATTTCTTTATGCAATGTGTTGCAAATGAACTTGTGTTGAAACCTTGTCAAAGAATGGATTATTTTGAAGCTTTGTATGGTGCTAAGTGGTGTTGTGATGGACAAGTAGTTTTATTGTGGTATTTTTTGACACGCTCAATGTCTCAAGATGCTCTCTTGTTACAACTTTTTTCATTGTGGGGCAAGGCAAGGAGGCTACATAGGCTTTTAAAACAAATTGGGTATGAAGGTATGCTGAACTAGGCATGCATCATCAAATCACATGCCATATCTGGATTTTTTCAAAAATCAAAAGACTAGAAGGTCAGGTGGTTTGACTGCATAAAATTGTGATGTTTTGTGTTGTTGCAAGGATGCATGCATAATGGGGGGTTCTTTCTACCACATGTATGGGGACAATCATACTAGCAAGAAAGAAAAAGGTAACTAAGAGAAGCTCTTGAGCTGCATGAGTGTCAATGCACTTGACTGGTGAGTAATCCAAGTGTTGAGGATGCTTTCCTCACCCTCAATCATATGGGCATGCTCCAAGAATAAAATATTTATGGAGGACCACCGGAAAACATAAGTCAAATTTAGAAAATCTTGGGAACACCGGAGAAAAATTTACTCTATTGCTCTAGTCTATACTTGTGTAGAAACGTTGTGCTGCAAAAAGTAGAATCATAGGGCTCTCGGTAAAACATTTTGTGCTTGGAGGTGCTTTGGTCTGTATGTATACAGAATCTAGCACTCATGTGAGAAGAGAGGACTTTATTGAAGAGGAGAAGAAATGCAACTGCTCTACAAAGAAGAGAGAGCAAAAACAGTCTGAAATCATGCCAGGTAAAGAAAATCCCAAAGAATTGAAAATAGAGAGGCTAGAATTTTTTTGAAAAGACCTCAAGAGCTCCCGGCCTACCGGTTGGAAGAAAGATCCATCAAGGTAGCAAAGAAAGGGTACATTTTAGAGGCCAAGCTTGAAGAATACCACGTTGGAACTCCAACTTTTACCAAAGGATGTATATGTTGTGGCCAAGGATCCAACCATATTGAAGCCAATTGATGGCTAGGATTGCTAGTATTTTATGAAATGGAGCCATGCATTGTCAACCTATAGAGATCTTATGAGCTCTTCACCTCTATTTAAGAGGATGGGACTACCCGCATCAACAATCTATCAAGTCAAGAAATAAAGGCCAACATCACCAAGGATATTGTGGCAAAGGCCTTGAAATTACCAAACGCTAGAGAATCAATGAGATCTAAGGAGAAGAAGCACATAGGCATCTTCATAAAAAATTCAATTGCTACCACCTTTGGAGATATGATCCATAAGTGGTCCAAAGATCCCACAAGGCTATATCATCGGCACTTTCACTTCATAGCTAAGAGACCCTCAAGGTATACCACACCCAACAATGCTGTAGCTTTTGCATTCACAATGGCCTTAAAGTAAAAGCAGCCAATGTCCATTGATCATGCCTAGTAAACTTTAGCATGCTCGTTTTGTGCATCTAAATTTTTCCAGTTTGCTACAATTGCAAAAATTTGATATGGTTAATTATTTCCCGCCTCTTGAAGCACCTGTCAAACATGTTTGTGGAGGCTGTATTTTGGGTAAGATGCACCATTTGAAGTTTCCAAAGGATGGTTCAGCTAGGGCCACATGCAGGCATGTTGCAACTTGTGTGCATAGTGATGTTTGTGGGCCCATGCAAACTCCATCCTTGGGAAATTACCTTTAATTTGTGAATTCCAATTGATGATCACTCTAGGAATGCATGGACGTGTCCGCCTAAAGAAAAGTCCAAAGTGTTTATGTGCTTCAAGCAATTTCTGGCTATGGCTGAAATGTCTTAATATGTACTATGGGCACCCTCCATTTTGATTGAAGGGGGGGTAGGTATAGGTCTCATGAATTTAATGCAATTTTGGTGAGTTTTGGGATAATACACCAATGTATAATGCCGTATATACCCCAACAAAATGGTGTTGTTGAAAGGAAAAATAGACCACTTATGAAAATGGCACGATGTATGGTTAAAAGTCAAGCTTTGCCGCATTCATTTTGGCTTGAGGCTATTATGTGTGCCACTTATGTACTTAACAGGTGTCCTACAAAATATTTTCAGTCTATGACTCCATATGAAGCATTGCATGATAGAAAGCCTTCTATTGAGCACATGCGTGTTTTTGACTGTTTGACATATACTTTGTTGCCACAAACGCAACGCAAAAAATTGGATGATAACGCTTTCAAATATATTTTTGTAGGTTATAGTGTTGAAAGAAAATGTTATAGGTTGTATTATCCATAAACAAAGTGTATCTTGGTCTCACAAGATGTTGTGTTTGTTGAAGATTCTATTCAACTCTCGCTATCATGTACTAGAGACAGTAATGTAAGCTCATAGGGAATTTATGACACTTTATTGCCTCTTTTCAATGGTGGGAGTTCAAACATAAATTTCTAATGAGTCAAATGTACAGCCTATGGGGGTTTTTGAAAATGTTATAGATCAGCCTATTTTCTGATGCAGAAGTACATGATGTACTTGATGAGGAAAGGGCTGAGAATGAGTAGGCTAGAGGTATGCCAAAATGGCTGGTGCATACTTTTAGTGATAGTAAATTGGATACACCTGTACTCGTTTAGGTTCTTCCCATGCATCTTATGCATCAAATTGTTATGCTTTGGCTGTGTCTAGCTCATGTGATGTTGAAGAACCTCTGTCTTTTGATGAAGCACAAAATTCAAAAAATTGGATGGCTACCATGCTATCAGAATATGATTGACTTATAGAAAATGACACATGGAATTTATGTGATTTGCCTCATGGCAAAAAGACCATTGGTACAAAGTGGGTTTACAAGTTGAAAGGCAAGCTAGATGGTGAAATTGATTGCTATAAGGCTCGACTTGATGCAAAGGGTTATGCACAACAAAAAGGCATAGATTATGAAGAGATTTTTTCTCCCACTTGCTATATGACTATTGTGCATTTTCTATGTGCATTGGGAGCTCATTTTGGTTGGGATGTACATTAGTGAAACATTGTTACGGCTTTCTTGAATGGTGACATATTTGAGGAAGTTTATGTAACGCAACCTCATGGTTTTGTCATTAAAGGGCAAGAAGATAAAGTGTGCAAATGCAAGAAAGCTTTATATGGGTTGAAGCAATCACCTTGTGCTTGGTACGAGAAGGCTTACACTCATTTGGTCAAACGAGGATTTTGTAACAGTCCAACAGAAAGCACATTGTATGTAAAGCATGAGGGTGATGTACTTCTCATTATCGTTCTCTATGTGGATGATTTACTGATCATTGGACCAAATGAGAGACATATTGCTGAATGTAAGGCTAAATTGAATGCTACTTTCAAGATAAAAGATTTGGGTTTGTTGCATCATTATTTGGTCATACAATAAATAAGCAGTGTGACGATGGTATTTCCTTGTGTCATACAAGTTACATAGAGACATTGCTTTGTAGGCTGGGACTTGAGGATTGCAAACTATTGCCACTCTCATGGAAACAAGTTTGAAATCAAGTCTTCATGATGTTGGTGATCTTGTCAATGTCACTCTTTACCAAAATGTTGTTGGTTGCCTTATTTATGTATGCAACACAAGGCCGGATATTGAGTTTGCAGTCTTATAGGTCAACAGATTTATGCATAGCCCATGTTCTAAGCATTGGCGACTATTAAGAGGATTTTTTGCTATTGAGTGGCACTTTACATCTTGGCTTGTTTTATCCCAAGGGGAGATCATTTTTGCCAAATTTACATGCCTTTTGGGACTTAGATTGGGTTGGTTGTTTTGACACACGAGTGTCCACAAGTGGTTTTTGTTTCATGCTTGGCAGCTCATGCATATCATGGTTTAGCAAGAAGCAACCTACTGTGGCCACTTTTAGTTGTGAGGATGAGTACATGGAAGTATTCATAGCTATAATTGAGTGTGTATGGCTCAGATGCCTTACACAGATTTGGGTGTTGGACATGACACTGCCAACACTATCTACACTGACAGTCTGAGTGCATTGGCAGTTGCGAGGAACCTAGTTTTTCATGGTTGCACAAAGCACATTGAGGTGCATTACCACTATGTTAGGGAAAGAATTTGAGCAAGAGAGATCAGCTTGGCTTATGTGCCAACACAGGTTAACCTTGCTAACACAGATCTTTTCACAAAGGCATTGTCTTGTGAGAATTTTAAAGCTTTTCGCAAAGATTTGGGCCTACATCCCTTTTTGTGGATTGATCATGTCCTCAAGGCATGTCACTTCCCTATACTCTATGTGCCAGCTCTTGTTCACCGCATCACTCCTAGTGGGGATTTGTTACCATATACATGTGGTAGTGATGTTTGTGGACACACTTAGGATTGTCGGGGAATTTTTCCCCTCACTAGGCGTTTTTTTCCCTCGTGCATTGTGTATACACCCATTACTCTAGGGATATCTTATCTTTCCATTGCACACTAAGTAATAAACTCTCTAATGTGTGCCTTGAGCTTCCTTCGTCTTCTCCAAGCTGTGTGTGTTTTTGTGCAAACCTAATTCCAACAGCATATCCCTTTAGAATCAGAGGAGGAAAAGAAAAGTGCTGCAAAAGGCAAGTAGAAAATGGATGAAAGAAGAAGCAAAAGAGCACGAGTGCCACCACCATTGAAAATTGAATAACTCCCAAAGGGTAGCTTGATCGAAAAGAGAAAGAGAAGCTTTCATGCAAGAATGGTTATTGCAAGGAGATTTCAAAGAATATTGGCAACCTAACCCTCAAAAGCTTAGAACAAATAGCTCCATGGTATGACATGTTGGAAAGGGGAACACACCCAACACACAACAAAAATGCCTCTCTATAGCCTAGGGTTTCCACAACACCCCGATCCACTAGAAAACACCATCAAAACACCACACCTCTACATACAGATCATGGTCTGCATGCATATCAATGCACATACACTTTTCACAGTTGTGACAGAGAGCATACCATCCTAATTTTTTCCATTTTTAGCAATATCACAACACACACCTCTCTCTCTTCCTCTCTCTCACACACAGACAGCCCAAGGGGCACACACCACTCACACATCGACACATACATCCTAGAGTAGAGAAAAGACAAGAAGGGGGGAAGAAACGGCACAGAATCTGGCAATGAACTACTTCATCTTTGACAAAAAAACACCATGTACAATAGGTCACAAGCCGGCTCCATCGACGTGACCTTGAAGAACCAAAAAAAACTCTTTGGCAATCTTTGTCTTCTTCTCCATGGAGCTACAAATAACTGGCCAAATATCTTTTCAAATTCTATTAATAATTCAGGAGTAGAAATTTCTTTATTATGTTGGTGCACCCACTTCATGAACTCTTCTTCATAAATTTCCCCACTTTATCTATCACTACTTGTCTAGATTTGCAAATCCAGGCTTCCATTTCTGTTTACAAACTTTGAATCATCACTTCTGATGGTGTAGATGTTGTTGATGCATACGTGTAGAAAATTGCAACATTAACTGTTGCATCTTGTCATCTTGGCTTGAAAACATGGATAATTTTGTCTACCCCAGTCATATGTTTTTCATCAGGTTCACCAAATTGTTGGAGTGCACGATTCTCCAAGGTCAACTGGAAAGCGTTGGGCTTATGGATGTAGATGAATGATAAGTGTAGTCTTAAACCAAGGGAAACTGGTGCAAATAGGGATAGATTAAGGGTAATAGAGCATCTAGAGAAAAATGATGAGATTTTGAGAGAGGTGAATCTCGCAATTGGAAACAAAATTTACGACTTAAAGCAAAAAGAAATGGTCAGATTACACATAATTGATATCACCAACCAATAGATGCTTCTTATTTTTTGATTCTTGGTAACTCTATTACAAATCAATAGCATATGCCATTGTTGGTATGCCTATTGACCCACAATCCCCATCCACATATCCCCACATTCAAAGTAGTCTATTATTACTGAAATAAATGTCAAATTCTTGCCGCCTTGAGATCACCCACTCTTAGCTCTTTTGTCTCTCGACTTCTCCTCTCTCTAGTTCCATTTTTTTGAGAGAGAGAGACTCCACTCATGCTTACTTTCTTCTCGGCCTTGAAGTTTTGAGAATCCCCCAAACCAGGAGAGAGAGTGTACGAAATAACACCTTTCCTTCACGTTCTTCCCTATTGCCCCCTCTTATCCTCCTATTGAGATTGTTCTCTTGCTTTCCCTTCCTTTTTCATGAAAAAAACATTCCTTCCCTTATTAGCCCTTTTGAGGCCCTTTCTCTCTCTTTTATATTAGCTTCTCCCCCTTCTTGAATGTCACGACACCGTGACAAGGGGTGGGAATCCAAGTGATGATGTGGCATCCAAGACTCATACTAGCACCAAATAGGGTAGTGCTAGAGCCAGATCCTGGACTAAGAAGATTGAAGAGATGGCTAGACTAATTGCCGAGATTAGCCACACCAGACAACCAGTTCGGAAAATGGAGACTTGGTGTTCGAAATGCAAATCCAAGGATCATATTTCCAACGAGTGCCCACAGTGTACTTACTGTAGCGCCATGGGTCATTTATGGAACATTTGTGGTATCAGGATTCATCACTTTAAGAAGGGCAAAGACCTATCAGTGGTAGCCTATACTGAACCAGTGAAAGTAGAACCCACCAAAGCTTCTCAGGAGGAGAGACCAGGTACCAGTGGTACTGATCAAGGACGCGACCGATTCCAAGCGGGTACGGGCTGAGGTAGAGGGCGTGGCAACTTTCAGAGCCGGACTTTGAATTGCTACACTTGTGGGATGTACGGGCATTTTGCGGCTCAATGCCCAGACGCACTTGCATCTATTGCTACTGAGGCTAAGGCACCAGAGCCAGTCCCAGTATGGGCAGTCACAAGAAGCAAAGGCGTGGTAATAAAGGAAATTCTAGATACTCCAGAAAAACCAGTCACTGCTGACAGCAGCAAATGGGCTCAACAAAGAGAGATTTGGAAGGCCAAGGGTAAAGAGAAGGTGGTAGATGAATGGCAAGAGCAGAGTAAACTAGCGGCCAAAATCATGAAGGATTTAGCCAAGCAGCTGCCAGAGCAGCCATAAAGTTCTGAAGCCCGAGTCATTCAGAAGATACCAGCCCAACCAACTGAGAAAGATCAGTCAATACCGGGCATACCTGAGACCATGCTGGCTACGGTACAAGGAATGGTTGGTGAACTGGGAGTTGATGGAAGGATTGGAAGCACTACAAGGGAGGAATGGCAGTGTGAAGATAAAACCAATCCTTCGAGCTCTGACAACCAGTCTGATCAAGAGAAAGAAGAAATCCATGTTAAAATCTGTGATAGAATTCATAAGCTGACTGTGGAGCTGGAAGATATCAGAAAAACCTTGCCTGAAGTGGAAAACTTCATCAGACAACACAGGAAAGTTGAAGCGGAGGCCAGAACAGTGGACCTGACGGCCGTCCGAGATGATGAAGTCCCGCTCATTCAGGTGGACTACAAGGTTCGAAAGCAATGGGAACCTCTTTCAAGTGTTATCTTGGACGGAGGAGCAGGAATCAATATAATGGGAGTCCATCTCCAGCAGAGAATGGGCATCACGAATCTAAAGCCAACACCATTTAAAGTGCGAATGGAAGATCACACAGTAGTACAAGCTACAAGCATGATTGAAAATATACAGATAAGAGTAGGCAGGAAAAAATTTAAAGCCAGCTTCTTAGTTCTGGATGTGCAAGGGGCATATGGGATGCTGCTAAGGTGCCCATGGTTGAGAACATCACATGCTGTTCATGACTATGCAAATCAAACCTTAACCATAGAAGGGGCCAGCGACAGAATTTAGATCCAGATGAACAATTCTAGGAGCTAGAGAAAAGAGCTGAGGCCAAAGGAATTATGCCAGAAGTACAAGGCAAAGAAGATCGAATGAATGTTAGCAGATCTGAACATATTTTCTTTAGCAGAGATTGACTTGAATGCAGTTTTACTGAATAAAGAGCAGGCCAACAAGCAGAAAAGCAATTCCCAGATTAGTTTACTGAAATCAACACAAGGAAAAGATCAGTTTAGTTAACTGGGAGGCTGGAGGAATCAGCTGACACTGGCATGGTAGAGGAGCCAGTACATTCTGAAGAACACACAGCGGATCAGAATGCTGATCCAGAATTGAATGGGCCATCCTGGGATTATGCTGAGGAATCGACCAAGTGAAAAGGAGGCGGGCCTAATTGGTTGCTTCCAGACGACCAAGAAGTGGAAGAATGGAACCTAGGCTCGGAGGATATTCCTAGGATGATCAAGGTTAATAAGCATCTCAATCCTATAATGAAGGAAAAGGTACGCAGGATGTTTCAAAACTACAAAAACGTATTTTCCTGGGAACACACAGACCTGAAAGGGGTGGATCCTCAAGTATGTCAGCACAGGATACCGTTGAAGCCAAATGCTCGGCCAGTACGACTGTAAAGATTCCAAATGAACCCCAACTATACTAAGAAGGTCAAAGAGGAGATTGACAATCTTCTCAAGGCTGGGTTCATCACAGAGGTGGCTAGTAGCAATTGGTTGTTTCCCATAGTCGTAGTTCCCAAGAAAAATGGGAAATTGAGAGTTTGTGTTGACTATAGGAAACTCAACGCCCAAACTATCAAAGATCCATTTCCATTGCCTTTTACTGAAATGTTGCTTGATGAGATCGTAGGATATGAAATGTATAGCTTTATGGATGGTTACAGTGGCTATAACCAGTTACAGATCGCTCTTGAAGATAGAGCGAAGACCACTTTCATCACCGAGTGGGGAGCTTTCATGTATCTGGTGATGCCTTTCGGCCTGTGCAATGCACCAACTACCTTTCAGCGGTGTATGATGGAAATGTTTAATGAGTTCCTTCATTAGTTCCTCGCCATATTTATGGATGACTTTACTGTATATTCAGATGAGGAACATCACCTACTATTCCTAGAAATGGTTTTCAAACGCTGTCAGGAGAAGCGGATTTGTTTGAATCCATTTAAATCCGTTTTCCTAGTCTGGAAGGGACAGCTACTGGGACATGTGGTATCCCGTAATGGAATAGAGATGGCCAATGATAAAATCCAGTGTGTTCAGCAAGCTAAAGCACCCAGAAATGCATCTGAGCTTAGCTCTTTCCTGGGTTATGTTAACTTCTATAGAAGGTTTGTGCACAAGTTTTCTTCTCAAGCAGTACCATTAAACGAGCTCACAAAGAAGACCAATAAGTTCAGTTGGATTGCTGAATGTGAGGAGAGCTTTTAGAATCTCAAAAAGGCCATTATCAGTAAACCAGTCCTTAGGCAACCAAATTGGGATGTTATTTTCCATGTACATGTGGACGCTTTGGGACTGGCAATGGGGGCGATATTGGCTCAGCCAGACGGAAGGACTGATTATCTTGTTTATTTTGCCAGTCACAAAGATTCAGTCAGGCTGAACAAGGTTATACAACCACTGAGCGAGAAGCCCTTGGAATGGTTTTCAGCGCTACAAAGTTCAGGCATTACCTGTTAGGGAAATTGTTCCATTTTTATGTGGATCATCAGGCTCTTCTGTTCTTGATTAATAAAGTCATTATTCAAGGCAGGCTGATACGGTGGATGATGTTCCTAATGGAGTTTAAATTCAGAATTTTTCATAAGCCTGGCAAGAATCACTGTGGAGCTGATTTTTTGTCTAGAAGTACAAAAGGTTATTTAGAAGTACCCTTGAGGGACGAACCAGTGGACGCTGACTTATTTCAGCTGGAAGCAGGAGAATCAGTTGATCCTGAATGGTATGATGTTTATCAGTTTCTTGCCCCACAGGACTGGAAGCAGAACCAGAAGAAAGCTTTGGTCATCAAAAGCTTGAAGTTTACTATCATCGGAGGGGTCACTCTATCGATTAGGTGTTGATGGTATACTTCGGCGTTGTGTGCCTATGGAAGTTAGAATGCAAGTTATTTCAGAAGTACATAATGGCGAATCTGGTGGACATTTTTCCAATGAAGTTACCTACAAGAAGATTCCGCAAGCTGGTCTGGTGGTGGCAAACACTAATTGCTGATGTTAGAAGTTTTTGTAAAAATTGTGACATATGCCAAAGAATGGGTAGACCTACAACTGCAGATATGACTCCTTTAACGCCAATACAACCACTGGGTGTGTTCATGAAATGGGGTTTAGATTTTATGGGACCTTTTAAGAAGGTTATCCACAGGAAGAACAAGTACATAGTAATGGCTACTTGTTATGTCACTAAGTGGGTTGAAGCTAAGGCTCTTCCTGACAACACAGCCAAGTCAACTGCAAGGTTTCTATTTGAGAATATTGTCTGTCGATATGGATGTCCTGTAGAGATTGTGTCAGACCAAGGAACACATTTTATCAATGACACCATGGAAATTCTATTCGATATGCTTTCAGTCAAGCATCAGAAATCTACTCCTTATTATCCCAGATGCAATTAACAGGCTGAAAGTAGTAACAAGACAATCAAGACTATTCTCACTAAGGTTGTGCAGAAGAAGCCAGATCAGTGGGATTTGAAACTCCAAACTACTTTATGGGCGTATAGGACATCTTACAAGGTCACTACTGGGTTGACACCATTCAGAATGGTGTATGGCACTGAAGCTGTGGTTCCTATGGAGTTTGTTATCCCAAGTTTGAGAATGGCTGTGAAATATGGCTTAGACTTCAACACAATCTAAAAAAGCGCCTAGATGAACTTATGCAACTAGATGAACTCAGGAAACGGGCTATGCTGGAACAAGAAATTGTTCAGCAACGAAAGAAGCAGTGGCATGATCGCCGAATTAAGGTTCCGGAATTTCAGAAAGGAGATTTGGTGCTTCTCTATCAGTCTAGATTGGGCCCGAAGAAGCCAAACCTGAAGATTGCCTGGGCAAGACCATTTGAGGTAGACTAGGTCTTCTCCAATGGTACAGTAAGACTGAAAGATCTATCTGGATTATTATTGCTAGGAGTATATAATGGTGCGAAGATCAAGCTCTACTATTCAGAAGCTAGAGAGTCTGGCCAGGAACAAGGAACTAGGGAATTAGGAACTGAAGATCAAGAGATACCAGAATCAGATATTTTTGGGCTTTTTCATGTGCAACCAGTCCCAGTTTCAGAACCAGTGCTAGTAGAACCAAACCAGACTGATCTCAGGATCAGTACTAGTGTGATCAAGCCAGACTGGGAACTAGACCAGTATCAGTGGGAACACACTTTTCAATTCTTAAGCACCCAACAGTTAGATGGCATGCCAATAGTAATCATTTCAAGGATGGGTAGAAGTCTTGTACAATGCATGTCTGCCACGACAGCAGATCAACGCACACAAGTCTAGGAGCGGCGAGTGGTGGAGCTTTTATGGTGCGAACGCGTATAACAGTAAGGAGAGTCGGCATTTTTCCTCACAAATCTCCTGCACAACAATTTCCTCCCGTTGTTCATTTGCCATCGCCAAGATATGAGGTATCTTCTCTACAGCCGCAAACTTTGTCTTCTGAGGAGACAATCGACTGTCGACTAGCTTTGCCAGCATCACCTGGGTACGGCTTTGAAGCATCAAGTAAGTCTTCCTCTTCCTCACCTGTTTCGTCGTCTTCACAGTGTATGGGTAGGAAGAAGCGTTCAGACAAAATGCAGGAATATCTTGAGGAAACCCAAGCCATTGTCACTGCTGCTGCAAAGGCAAGCCTTCCCATCATTCCTTACAACAAGATTCAACGCTACATATCCACCGACCAAGCTATGGATTTGCTGCAATTATGGGATCTACGAGTCGTTCTGCAAGCTACAAGAAACGATTTTGACATGGGCATCATAAAGCAGGTTCTTGACTCTTTCGATACTGAAGATGGCAGTGCCATGGTGTATGGTAAAAAGGTGTCTGCTACACCAGAAGACATAGCTTTTGCATTTCGGATGCCAAATGAACCCAAGCCATCTGTGGCAACCCCACATCAGATCAGTATAGTCCTTAAGGAGGATGAAGCTGCTAAGCACAAAAGAAAAGCCAGTGGTCAAGGGATTCCAGTGGCAGGACTGGAGGCCTCTACTACTTACAGGTTTGTAGCTGAAGCAGTAAGTCTTAAAAATAATCCAACATATGTGTCCGAGAAAGTTTTTGCTATGCTGCTAGCCAAGACGTTGGATTCAAAGGTTTCCATTAACCTTTGTCAGATTTTGTCACACAATGTGCTTCAACAAATTGCCAAGTTGAAATCTTAGAGTGTTTTTAAAGCTTGGTATGTTTGGCAATTTTTATATTGGGCCGCTGCTCTAGATGCTCATGGCCAGGTAAAAATGGCTTGGAGTGAGAAGCCACTTCCAGAATCTAAGAATATCGATTTGTCTTCAGATGAAGAAGCCACGGACAGTTAGACCACTCCAACTGGTTTGAAAAGGAAGGCCACCCAAGATCAGCCCAAGATCAGGCTGGCAGTTTGAAGAAATCGAAGACGACACTGACGAAGAGTAGTGCTTTTGTGAAGCAGATAGAGAGTCAAGTCAAAACTGTGACTACTGAAAAGGCTATAGTTAGCCAAGCTGACAAACAAACTACTCAAAACACTGAGGTCAACCAGTCAGTAGGAAAGATTACAGTCGCTACTGGTACTGGCAAAGATCAGGCAATAGCAGCGACTTTTGAGAAGGGAGTAGAACTGTCGGCTGCTGTGGACAAAGAACAACTGGACAAGGGTAAAGGTCAACTGGAAAAAGGCAAAGGTCTAGCATCTCCAAATTTACTGGGTGGTGTCTCTATCCCAAATAATGAAGAAGCTTTGCACCTGGTAAAGAAGGACAGGTTGTAGCAAATGCAGACCCATCCACTGAAAGGGCATCTCTTTCTACAGAAAGCTGATTATGCAACCTTACCCTATATGGCTCCAATTACAGTGTATGAGCCCACTGATTCTAACCCAGCCACAGTTACGGATGGATGTTCGGTCCTCATCTAGTCTTCATGGAACACTACTTTCCACTGTATGGTACAAATGCTGGATGCTGCAGGGTCAGAAGATGAACTGAATAAGGCTAAAGCTGACTTGAAGGAAGCTGAAGACCAGATTCAGAAGCTGAAGACAACACAAGACGAGCAGAATCTGCGCCATAGGCTACTTGAAGCTCATTCAGACAGGGCTATTGAGCTATTAAAAAGCAAGCTAGCTAAGGTGGAGTTTGATATGCAGATTGTGAAGGAAGAAAGGAATGAAGTGCAGAGAGCTGTAGATCGGGCTAAACCGATGCTAAAATTGAAAGAGTTAACTTCAACTCCTTGCTACTTTGCCATACATCTCTGAAGGCTTCCCTCACTGACAGATATATTTATAATAGCTTGGCTAAAATTTTAAATCCAGCAGGCGATGCTCTCTTTGATATGGAAAACTTGAAGTCTCTTATGGAGACTATGCAGAGTGACTTGCAGGACAAAGTGGCTGAATATAATAGTGCTCTAATGAATCAAGCAATCCTGGATTATATTGAGCAACAAGCAGAAGAAGATAAGGAAGAAGGAGATGATAAGGAGGAGGATGACCAAGAAGAAGGGCATACTAATGATGATAATGATGCCTCACCTCCATCTCCACCTCCAAGACCTGGTATTGGTGGCATAGGGACAACTGAAGGAGGTCATCCACAGCCAGACCAGCCAGGCTAGAATGAAGGGCAGAAGTCGGGCAATCAGCAGTCAGAAGAACAACAATCCAGTCACACTGGGAATTAGCCAGCAAATCAGTCCCAGCTCAATAGGGAGACTAACGGGAAAAGCAAAGTTAAGGATGAGGGACCAGCAGCTGATCAACAACATTCCTTACAGCTTATCACCCTTAATAGGCGATTGAGAAATCAACAGGCTCCCATAACCAGCCAATATATGGAGGATGATGATCTCCTATCTGATCTGGAACGTTTTCAGAGACTGTATGTCGGGGCCAGGGAAATGGTGGAGCACTGGAAATCAGTGGCTTTTCATGATCAAGAAACTTGTCGTTTACCTGCGCATCCCAGCACATTCCAGCTACTGGAAAGGGTCCCTGAATGGATAATCACTGCTGAAGAGAGAGTGACCAACCCACATTTGCAAAGACAGTCTACTGTAGATTGTCGCTCTCTCGCTCTTGAATAAGAACTTCTGCTGGGAAACAAACCAACCTACAAATGTATGAAGGATATTAGGGAACAATTGAAAGAGGTTTTGGTGCAGATGCAAATTGCCAGAGGAGTCTTGGATCAAAGAGTGCGGGTCATTCTTGAAGATCAAACAACCACTAGTAAAGGACCTCAGACTAGAATGTCAGTCGGAGAACAGGCAGCTGCTCTCCACAAACTATTTCAGCTAGTGAGAATAACTAGAAAAATGATGCAGCAAGAGATCCAGGCTGTTCTCAATTTTTTAGAATTCATGCCTGATTCTCCAGTTCTCTTGTATGCCTTCCCAGCAAGAGAGACAAAACTGCCAAGATTTTTTCCAGCACTTTACCCTCAACATCCAGAACCAGTCGATTGCCTTACATACTTCAAGATTATTGATGAGCTCCAGGATTGGTATGAGCGATCGACTGTGGAATGGAAGACTTGGCAAACACTGTTCAATGATGCTCTCCAACTCAATGATATTCACGAGCTGAAAGAAGAGATGCAGAGGATCCGGTTGTGTATGGGTCAGTGGAAGATTCAGATCAGGGGCCTGACCAAGATCACCAATCTTGCTGCAACTTACTGTTGAGTCCTCTAAATTTCCTAAAAAGGATATTGCAGCTAAGGCAGGCCTAGCACCACAGTATAGAGAGATGGCTGAGATTCTTTTTGAAGCTCGGGTCAAAACCAATCAGCCTCTTCTAGAAGGATGGATCCATACTGCTTCGCATTGTCACAAGCTGGCCAGAACTAGGATCATCAAAGGCAGACGCACGTTCTATGATCCTGACACCAAAACCTATCATTCCCTTACGCCTTATGAAGTAGAGATGACCACAGAAAGGCGGGATCAGCTTGAGCAGGAGGCCATTTACAGAATCATTCAGAAGGAGAATGTTGGCACTGGGACTTCTTAGACGCCATCCATGCCAAAGGGTAAACGGAAGCTGGTTCAATGGAAGGATACTGGGTAGTTCCATCTCAAAATCCAATGGCGGATTTTATTCCTCAGCTGGAAGGTTGATATCAGTTTGTGTAGATGATGAGAGCTCTACACTGACCTTTTCCTTCTCAGCTGGAAGGTTGATATCCATCTGTGTCGATGATGAGAGCTCTGCACTGACCCTTCCAGCTGGTTCTCTATCATTGGTCAAGTCCAATTCCCAACATAAGAAGTAGACAATGGATTTTTCAGCTTCAAACCAGAATCAGACAGGGTAATTTTTTAGAAATTTTGGAATCTTGCCAAAATTCAAGAAAGGAGGGAAGGATGTAGACGGCTGAGACAGTTTCACTAAGTGGGAACGCTCTCTTATGAGACGGGCAGTGAATCAATCAGTAATTACTACGGTAATTACCATGGTAAACCCAAGGCATATAAATAGGGCCCATTACATTGTAATCGGGTTAACATAATCGGGTTAGCATTTTGGTGGCATTTGTACTTGAGTTGTCAATCATTGGCAGTTGGTGTCGACTGTACTCTATCTTTCTGTTTATAAGCCACATCATACTCATTGTAATCTTTCATCTGTAATTCCAATCACGACAGTATATTCCAATTACACTTACTCTGTATTCATTACTCTGAATCTGAATCTGAATCTGAATATTATTCTCAGTACATAGTCTGGTTCTTATTCCAGTAGATATATTCCAGTTCAGTTTCTGTTCCTTTGTCCCGTCTACTGTCTGAACTAATACATCACCAATAGCTGAAATCTTCTAACATTGGAATTAGCTATCTCAAGAGATCAGCTCCAATTCCATTGATCAAAGATAGAATTGAGGTTGATGTAGCATTTTGAGCTATTTTGGCCATTTTATGCCCTTTTTTAGTCATTTTTAGCCAAAAAATACCCTTTTTCTTCCATAAAAAGCCCAAATGAGTTGGGAAAGTCCCTAGATTTGCAAATAAATTGTGTTAGTATCAGATTTCATGTCAAAACTTATTTCTCCAATTGGAAAGCACATTGGACACATCTTTTATGGCCACACAAAACTTGTTATTTTTGGCCGAGATCGTCCGCATTAAACTCTTTAGGCAAAACGAGCATGCCACTTTGAAGAAAATTAGGCATATTTTATTGATAGAAAATGTGCCATAGTGCCACATCAAGGGCCTCCCCTCCCTGGTAAGGAATGTACATAATTACGATCGTTGCAATTGTTTTTACACTTATGAAACTATGTACATTGAAGAATATGGTCCCATATATCAAAAGCATTAAGAGTGAGGTATATAATTTAGTTGCACATTATTCATGTGACATGGCACGCCCTTCACCCACTCTAAACTTGCACATCCTCCAACATGTGCCACATCTTTTTGCAGGTTCAATCTTCATTTAAGTTAACATACATGTCAATCCCGTTTTCATATTCAATGAAGTTCAACGTATCATCCTCTCTTCCTTCATCCTCATTCATAGAATTTTCATCACGATCCTCATTTTTCCTTCCTTGCGAGTCAGAGGAATACGTGTCACCTCTTCTTTTAAACAAATTGATCCTTTTTCTTGCAATTGGAATCTTCATTTGTGTCCCATCGAACTCATGCAAAGTCTAAGCTGCATTCCCGTGTACATGCTTAACCATGTAAAGAACAAACCATCTCTTTGAAATCTTTCTTATTGTTGAATTTTGGTTGTCAATAATCCTACCATACACCAAAACCCAATCACATTCCTCAATAACTCTAGGTCTGAACCTATGTCTTTTGTGAAACTTGTCCTTATTCTTTAACCTTGCATCTTTCAATCATGCTATTGAAATCTGAATAACTTGAGTCCTTATTTCTAATTGTTGTATATGCCAAATCTTTAATGATAGGAGGATTCCCACTACCAAGAACTTTAGAATTGTAAGCATTAATGAGAGCAAGTTTAATGCCCAACCTAGAGATAAATTCCCTAGCTTTGTCGGCATCCAACTCACCCCTATCAGCTGTAATTTTACCAACACAACCACAACGGCTAATTACATTTTCCAAGAGGGACTTACATATGCCATTCATGATTTTCATTCTTAGAGAGAACAACCTTCAACCTAGCTAGTTAAGTCTTCTTGTGTGAGCACTATGTATTTCATATGCCATTTGTGTAATAGCATTGGAACCAGATCTAGTACCGACTTATAGAACATGGCCAATGAGTAAGTAGGGTGAAAATTATCCCAATGATGTACATTTGAATACATTTGACATGTTTCACAAGACTCCACAAGTTGAGATACATCTTTATACATGACTTTCCACCAATACCTATCTTTCATTTTTGTAAAGGTGGCCTATACACCTCTGTGTCCAACATAAAGTCTCCCATAAAGTTTTTTGATAAGCTCATTTTAAGTGTCCTTTTCTTTCACAACTCTCAATGACATCCCATTTCTTTGTTTTGCATGCTTCCACAAGTACCCATCTTTCAAAAAGTACCCATAGGCTTTTCTACATATTCTTTTGAATTTTTGATCAATTCACCCTTCTTGCCTTGTCAAAGTGCTTAGATAACATCCAATGAGCAGCCAATCACCTTGATATAGGTCTGCTATGAATGACTCAAGCGCATTTGATAGGAAAACATGATTAACCTTGTCATGATAGCTACTATAAAACGTTGTGCCCACATCATCACCCTCGACAAACATTTCTTCTTCATTTTCATACCTTGCTATAGAAGTTATATCTGCAACTAGATTATCTTTACCCACAATATGCTTGAATTCCAAATTCAAGGAATTTATGTAGGATATTCATGTCAATATAGCAATGTCGGGAGTTGATCAACTTGTGATCATTCCAAGAAGGGGTAGAGGATCAATCTCTACTATTACATTCTCATATCAAATACTCTTTATCACATTTCAGTGCTGTGATTGCTCCACATAATTCTCTTTTTACCTATGGATGATTGTATGGATGAGCACTTAGGATCTTTGCTCCAAATCTCACCACATATCACTTGCCATCATCATCATCTTGCCTAAATACCCATCTAGTTCCCATGGGGCTAGTATCCGCTGCCACAATCATAATCACATTTCTTCCACTTCATAGTTTAATTTACTCAAAGTTGAAGGCATAAGAACAAATTCTTTACTTTCCTCATAGCATGTGTATGCATTTATTCCTATTGGAACTTTTGGTTCTTTCTCAAGTGTTGGTACCAAGGTTCATCCACACGTGGATAATATGGAGTCCAGATAACTTAAAACATACATGCACCTAAGAACCTTCAAACCTCAGTCCTCGGGGGGCCCACTGTATGCAAAACCTCTATCGCGTGCATTCAAGGACTATTTATAAAACCCGTCCGTCATGAACTTTTTACCAATAAAAGGGACCCTTTTCCTATTCAATATGTATTTTGTTTAAAGACCATTTTTTCAACACCCTTCTCTATGTAAAAATGTAATAAAAAATATCAAAAAATAAATCCTAATGTTGAACCCACATGATAGGCATTTTTTTAATGTAGTGACTCCCCCAAGCCTCAGTCACATTAATCCATGTCTCTTTATTCTTTGATTACATGAATCTCTGCTGAACAAGGTATTCTACCATATGCCTTTCACATATGCCCTACATTAAGAACTTCATTCACACCAAACATAGACTTTTTCCCTGACAAGGTAAGGTTCACTTCTTCCAGCCTAGACAAGATCTTATCACAAACATTCATATGATTTTCCACATACTTGTGGCGTCCTCTTGAATCTTGAGCCACATATATCTCACTTACATCACATCCTTTCATTGGCACATCATCAAGAAAGGGCATTGTAATTTGAGGTAAGAAGTTATGTAGGACTTTGTTCATACCATTCATCATATACATGCAACTAAATTGGTTGATCCTTGAGGTAAGGTGCACATCCTTACAAAACCCAAAGGTGTCTTCATGGTAGTCAAGTCCTTGCTTTCCATTGCTAGTTGAAACTAATCATACCTTGAGTAAAAATCCCCTTTAGAATACATCACCCTTCCTACAAATGCCTCTGCAAACTCATCTATAACTGGTCATGTACCAACATTTCTAACTCTAAAATTGTTACTAGTTGTATATCCTGAATAAATTGCCAAGAATCATTTTTCTTCAACATTGCAAACCACCTATTTGAATATGAAGCACAAGAAGGTTCCAAAATACCCAACTTGATCTTTTATTTAAGCAACTTAATGAGTTTTGGCAAATGAGCCTTTGGGATCGGAATAGGTAGCAATCTCCAAGGTACATGAGGGATAGTGAAGATTACCATAGGAGTAACAATGAAGGGATCAACGCACCCTATCTCATGAGGCTCAAATGCAAAAGACTTTCCATGTTTGGCAAGCATCTTCTCAAGCCATATCTTTTTAGCTTCTATCAAATTGTCCTTGCAACCAACCTTTCAAGAATCTTGCATAAAGTTATGCCAATCTTGCATGGGTCACAAAGACTAGGTTGCAAAGAAGCTTTCTCCATCTTATCATTGCACTCTTTTGTTGTCCACAGGTAATGCCATTGGTTTCACTTTCTTTGCCGCACACGTATACTTGGTCTCCATTTTCACATCAACACATTGAGAATTTGTAAACTGCTAAATTATTTTGTACTTTTCTATAGAGCATATTTTCATGACCTCATTCCCCGTTGGAAAATTGCAATCCACTAAACACTTTGAACCTTGCATAGTATCCACAAATGAACACACCTCAAACACACCTATAATGCTTTCATCCGCTTCTAACAAACTATTGCTCCTCAAACCTTCTTACATTCTATCAAATTGTCCTTGCCACCAACCTTTAACTCCTTCAAAGAATCTTGCATGAACTTATGCCCAATCTTTCCTGGGTCACAACGACTAGGCTGCAAAGCAACTTTCTCCATTTTAACATTGCACTCTTTTGGTAGAGGTAATGCCACTGTTTCACTTTATTTGCCGCAGTCTTATACTTGGTCTCCATTTTTACATCAACACATTGAGAATTTCTAAAATTCTAAATGATTTTGTACATTTCTATAGAGCATACTTTCACGACCTCATTCCCCAGTAGCAAATTGCAATCCACTAAACACTTTGATTCTTGCATAGTATCCACAAATGAACACTCATTGGACACACCTATAATGCATTCAAAGAGATAAATTTATAAATCATTAATCCTACAAAACCTGTAGAAAACATCTCCTTTGCATATACACCATGCAAAAATGTTTCTCTTCTTGTACCACTGCAATCCTTCTCTACAATGGTACATGGAAAAACCCCCTCATATCCCTATAGTCCTTGAATTTTTTGTTTGTCTTTTGCAAGGGTTTCTCTCTAAGAGTTTCATGGCTCTATTCATGGTCCACACGAATAGTAAGGAATTGGACAATTGGATAGCATACTCCCCATCCCTGTTCAATCCATTGTCTATCACCTTTGTTTCCATGCAAGTAGCAATGATGTATGGTTTACCAAGGATAAGAGGATATGTAGACATCTTTTAGACAAAGAAGTTTTGGTCATCTTTTGAAAGGAGTAAGGAGGAGAGTAATGAAGTGTGCTAGTCTCCACCCAACTATGCTATCTTATTTAGCCTCCACTTAGCGTACACACTGCCTGACCGCGCTAGTGGCCTTGCCCGTAGGACCCATGTCCTTACATTACCTCCCCTTGGAGAATCATTTTTCTTCCTAAAAAGAAAACTTAGGAAAAAGTTTCTCAAGTGCAGAGACATTCTCCCATATAGAACCTTCTTCAGGTCTATCTAGCCATTTTACCAACACCTATCATCTGACATGATGTCTGATGCAAAGCTCATGAGAATCCAAAATCTTTTCAAGTTCATGAGGGATGCTTGTAGGTTCTATAATGTCAACTAACACACCTGTGTCAATGACATTATTATTTTGTCCTAATTGTTTTTGTAAACGGCTAACATGAAAAATAGGATGAACTCGTGAGTGCTTGGGAAGAGCTAACTTATATGCCACTTGACCTATATGTTTGAGGATGGTAAATGGTCCACAATATCATGGTGAAAGTTTATCAACTTTTCCCATCTTCAGAATTTTTGAATGCTCCGAAACCTTGAGGAAAACCTTGTCTCCTTCTTGAAAAGTAGCAAGATGGTGATGCTCATCTGCGTACTTCTTATATCGATCTTGAGCTTGCTTAACATTATTTCAAGAAACTCAAGGCATATCAAAATGCTCTTAGATAAAATCCTTCACTTTTTGTATCTTCTCCGTAACCAACCCCACCGTAACGGGTGATCTAGGTTGAAAACCATATAAAAGCGTAAATGGACTAAACCCTGTAGTCACATGCTTTGAAGTATTATAAAAAATCCTTCACTTTTTGTATCTTCTCCATAACCAACCCACCGTAACGAGTGATCTAGGTTGAAAACCATATAAAAGAGTAAATGGACTAAACCCTGTAGTCACATGCTTTGAAGTATTAGATAAAATCCTTCACTTTTTGTATCTTCTCCGTAACCAACACCACTGTAATGGGTGATCTAGGTTGAAAACCATATAAAGGCGTAAATGGACAAAACCTTGTAGTCACATGCTTTGAAGTATTGCTTCTTGATAACGCACACTTGTAGCATATCCTCTAGCACTTGATTAACCCTTTCAATTTGACCATGTATTTGTGGATGATCAACCCTACTAAGATTAAGTGTAGTTTCCAACTTTTGGAACACAGCTCTCCAGAAATGATTATTGAACTTTTGATCTCTGTACCACTAATGATACTAGCTGGAAGACCATAGAGTCTATATATATTCTCTATAAATAACCGTGCTACTTTTGGACTCTTAACCGCAGTCTTAGTGGGAATGAATCATTACATCTTTGCTAGACGGTCTACAATTACCCCTATGGCATCATGGCCATGATTTGTATTAGGTAGTCCTACTACAAAATCCATAGAGATACTCTCCCACTTACCTTGTGAAATCTCTAAAGGATGTAAAAGGAAACCTACCTTGAGACGCTCTGCCTTATTAACTTGGCAATGTTGGTAGTTTAGCACGTACTCTTGAACATCATGATGTAAGACTGGCCAATAAAATTTCCACTGAACTAAGGCATACGTCTTACAAATACCTAGATGACCAGCACTTAATATATCACGACGCTCAAATAATATTTGGCACCTAGTGTCCGAGTCCTTTGGCACACATACTCTACCCTTGTGGAGTAGGTAGCCATCATCAATGGAAAAATTATTACATTGCTTAAGCTCACCCTAAGTAGGGGTGGAGCTTTGTGTGTTGGATTTTTATTTGCACGTACAAAAACATGTTGATTTGTTCGTGCAAAGACATGTGAGTGTGAGGGATCCCTTCTTAAGACTGCACTCCACACTTTAGCATATGATTGATCTTGTGCACAATTGCCACCTAATGACTCCAAAAATTCACTCTTTATTTTTGTGAAACCAAGTGAATTAATTTGAGGCACCCGGCTGAGTGCATTCACTACTACATTATATCACCCCTTGCGATATTGTAGCTTACAGTCATAATCTTGAAGGATCTTTGCCCATCTAGCTTTATGACCCTTCAAGTTCATTTGATTAGTAAACCATTTCATACTCTCATGGTTAAAAACAACTTCAAACTCGACACCATACAAATAGTGTCGCCACTTTCGTAAAGCATGAACTATGGCATAGAGCTCCCTCTCATGGGCATAATAATTTTTTTGATCTCTATCCAACGTTTTACTTTCAAAGGCAATAGGTATTTCCTCCTGGAGAAGTACCACACCATTTTATTTATCACTAACATCAATCTCCTACCACAAAGGGCTTAAGTGGGTCAACGATTGCTAGGATGGGAGTAGTGGCTACAACTACCTTGAGCTATTCAAAACTGCATTGTTGGGCTTCTTCCCAAGAAAAGTTCTTAGAATTTTCTTTAAGTTGATCCATCATAGGAACAACACAATTTTGGTATAATTATGAATATATTGCCAATAAAATTTAGCCATGCCTAAGAAGATTTAAAGCTCCTCAACCATGTTGGGACGTGGCAATCAAAGAATGGCAAAGACCTTGTCAGTGTCCATCTTGATGCCAGAATAAGAGATCACATGAACAAGGTAGTGTATCTTTGTTTTAAAGAAATCACCCTTGCTTGGTTAGCATACATGGTGTGAGTTTGTAGATATTCAAACACTAATTGTAAGTGTTCTGTGTGTCTATCTTCAGTCTTACTGTAAATGAGAATGTCATCAAGGAAAACAACAACAAATTTTCTAAGATAGGGATGTAAGACACTATCCATGAGCATCATAAATGTAGTTGGAGCATTGGTTAAACCAAAAGGCATAACCAAAAACTCATAATGCCCAAACCGTGTTCTAAAGGCAGTCTTAGAGATATTTTTCAAAAGAATACGCACGTGGTGGTAAACTGAATGAAGATCTATCTTTGTATAGCATCTTGCCCCATGGAGTTGATTAAACAACTCATCAAATCGAGACAGAGGATACTTGATTTTGATCTATTAAACCTGCTTTCTATGAAATAGAAAGCTCAACTGTACATATAAGAGGTGTAGATGGTATATTTTTCTCACCAAGCAAGAGCACATGTTTACCATTGGCCATAAAGGATAAGGATTTGTGTTTGTAACTAGTGTGTAATGTGTTTCCTAAACCATGCAACCACTCCCATCCTAAAACTACATCAGCACGGGGCATGTTCATAACTTGAAAGTAAAGGGTCATTGTATGATCTTGAACAATAAGTTCAACCCCTTGAACTACTGTGTCACATAGTTCTTTATCATTTTGAGACATCTGTTCTACCACATACTTGTGGGATCAAGGAGTTTGTGTAAGCTTCAATTTCTTGACTAGCTTATAGTTCAGGAACTTATGAGTTGCACCCTCATCCACTAAAATACGAACACAATGTCCATTGCCATGCATGCAAATCAACTCATGGGGGCCAAAGATCGGCTGCCACAATGAAGAAGACACACAACACTTGTGATTTTCTTCCATATGAAGAACCTCTACAACACAATATTTACAAGATAAATCTAATGTGAGGTGTTCCATCATGTGCATGGCCTTTTCTTTGCCTTGCAAAAGAGGACAATCCTTCTTGTTATGCTCGTCTAAAAGAAATTTGTAGCACAAATTTTGTTTCTTTGCACACTCAAAATTGGCAGTGTTGAGAGACCCACGTGGAGTATCTTGTGATTTCTTAGACTTCTTAGTCTCTTGAGGTGCAAAGAGGTAGATTGTCTCTTGTTCCTCTTGGAACGTATGGGAGATCTACCTCGCCATTGTCTCTTAGCAAAAGTATTCTTAGAGTAGGGAACATTGCCCTTCCTCTTTTGGTCATCATCATACGTTTGGGCATGACTGATGGCTTCTTCCAAAGTTTTTGGATGTCGGGTCTTGACATGAAGATGATAGTCTTTGTCAAGACCCCTATTGAAACCCCTTATCTTTTGGAATTCATCTAGACCTTCTAGTTTTAATATGATTTCATGATACTTAGAAAGATACCAAGTGAAAGAGGGGCTAGATATGTGGCATGCATGCTATGCTATCTAGTTCTTATCTTCTTCATTGGAGTCCAAAAACTCTTTGAAGCTTGAAACACAACCCAAGATTGAGGATGAGCATCTATTCAAAATGTCATCCACCACTTATACACCTTGCCTTTAAGAGATAGACTTGTTTTCACAGTGTCTTAATATCTGGGGTGTGTCTCAGCCTATGAATATCACACCATTTGTGTAAGAATGTATTGACCGCATCCTTGTTGCGATCATGCTCTTCACCCTAAAACTCAGAAATGGTGATATTCTTAAGTAATGCATTGCTACCTTTTGCATCTTGTGAGGCACTTGCCTCATGGACTCCTTGAACCATGAGAATGTGGGTTCCTTGAACCGTGCCAGCTTGGGCTCCTTGAGCCATATGTGAATTCATAAATGCCATAAGTAGCTAAATAAGGTTTGTAACATTTGCATTTAATGCAGAGAAGCTACATTCAAGTATGCTTTGGTGATTTTCCAAAGTCTTGAAAGCACCCATATCTACAAGGCCATGATCTCCTAGACCATTATCGTCATGCATATTAGTGGTGATAGCGTCCATGGTTGCCAAATCTTGACGTGCGTGCTCAAAATCTGTGTATGCGGAATATCTCACCGGCCATGGTGAATACACGCTAATGTAGAGAGAGAAAAAAAGTCAACTTGTACCTTCTAATGCTTGAAGTTATTGTGTTTTTTATACTCGATAACTTTTGTGTTGCATGTGATCCTCCACCTTGTGGGATTAGTAGCGCTTCACGTCTTGTTCTTTGTAAGAACATCTTTGTTGATTCTTCACAAAAAATGTTGTTTTTGTGAAGGCCTTTATTCACTTGTGAAGCTTCTTTCTTGACAAAAAAGAAATTTTGGAAGAAAACTTGCCTTTCTCTAAGGAGTGAAAAGGAAGGGTGAAACTACTTGCTTGAAGTTTGTAGATTTCCTTTTCTTCTGGCTTTCTTTGTCACCTCAAGTATGCTATCTTTCCTTGTTGTATACAACAAGTCTCAATAGCTTAGATGGTAGGGTGTTGGCCACTTACCCTCATGGGGTGGGTTTAATCCTTCTTCATGCAAGGATTTAGAGGACCTTCCTACGCGCACAAATAATCGTGCCAGCAGAGCCTCAGTGCCATAGAGTTGCCGATCCAATTTTCCTTGGTTGCCCTCCTTAGACGGTTGTCTTGGATGGGGATCATGGGTGGCTATCGCTGTATGTTCTCTTGTGCTGCACATAGGATGCTGAGCCCGTCTTCTCTTTTGATACATTGTGGGCTATCTCCTTCTCCACATGTTGGATGTGGATCGTGGGAGCGGAGATGTGCATCGCATGCACATGCAACCCGCTTTTCCTCTTTTCCAAAATAGCTCAGATATTTGTGAAAGGAAGGGGAGTAATGAATTGTGCTAGTCTCCACCCAACCATGCTATCTTATAGCCTCCCCTTAGTGTACACACTGTCCCTCCGTGCCAGTGGCCTTGCTCATAGAACCCGTGTCCTTCCATCTTTCAAATCTCTTATAGTCACCCTTACATTTAGAGAAGCTCCATATAGCTCCCTTGATGAGCTAGTTTCCACAAGAATCATCCATCCATGATTTATACAGATTGTTAGTTTTACTTTTTCATATAGACTCTTTGAAATGAGGTTAATATTTGACGCATGATCTATCAGTGCAATGTATGGCTCTTCTATGTCTCCCACTTTTACCAGGATCTTGGTAGTTGCTCTTGCCAAGTGACTCTTGGAGTAATAACTCTTGTGAATTTTCTTGACTTCATCCTCATCAACTTAGAACTAGACCTATTTTACTTCTCCTCTAGACTTGTAGTATCCAACCATGGCTTCATCACTTACTCACCATAAATCGATGCTCCTTGTGCATTTAAAGTCTCCCCTTCACCCTGTACATGGATAGCTTCAGTAAGAGACTATTGCTTTCTCTTGATAATGTCAACGATTTTGTCATGGAACTCCCACTTTGCTATGCCAAGGACCTTACCCAAGGTGAATTCAACCTTATTGTTCGAAATTCTCTCTCTCAAAACCTTTTTGAGATGTGACTCTACCTCTGTATTAGATTGGAGCATGTAAGCTGGTTTACCTTTTGTGATTTACTTCTTCTTTTCTTTAGAAGCATCTTGCATAGGCACTTCAGGTATATGCATCTCTTGTGGAGAAGCTAATCTAGAAGGCAGTGGGTTGTTTCTTCCTCCACTCTTTGTGGCCCTCTTTAAATGTACTTCATCCCCATTGTCATGCCTATGTTTCTCTTCAGCAACAACCTCATTATCTTGACATTTGGCATGTATGCATGGATTGACAGAGAGTCTACAGGGTCATCCCAACTTGTTTCTAGCCAGGTGCAATGTGAGCTTCATGAAAAACCTCTTTAGTCATTTGACCCTTCATAATTCTATCATTCATGGCCAAAATTCTCCAATATCATTAGATACTTATTCTCAGACCTTGACTCCGTTCTCGCTAATAGGGTCTGCCTAGATCTCATAGGTGACTGTCTCAACCATTGAGATGGCATGGCTAGTAGCCATTTTTCTCAACGAGCTTCTTCATCCCTCCTTTACCAAAGCTTCTTCATCCCTCCTTTACCAAAGCTTATCCCCAAAGGTTTACCTATTTCACTTAGGTCAATCCTGCCATCTTTAACGAAAACAAGCTCCTTCATCAAAGCATCTTCAAAGCTTTCATAATCCCTCCTTGCATGTTTAATACTATCGCACCATATGCGGCTATGTATGAATCCTTCTCTATTTTGAGGTTTTTTCCCTATAGATTGACCTAATGATTGCCCTATTTCTTCTAGCCTTGTAAGCTTTAACTTCAGCTCTTGCATTATTTTAACAATATCATGTAAGATGGATTTTTCACTCTTCAAAACCACGATAAAAGCATTTATGGAACTCTCATAGACACTTGGCTTAGGGAGAACATGAACTCTTGACTTGCCATCCAAGAAAACTTTTGGAACAAACACCTTTCCAATCGATACCCTCACTAATGGTACCTGTAATTCACATCCATTGGTAGGACTTCACATGCTTCTCTACAAAACTTTTCTTCAGTTTCCCTACCTATTGCTTGATTTGTGCCTTCCACTTCATTAGTTAATCTTTTCAACAACTATTGGGAAAATGCAACTACCAACCTCAAAATTTTCTTTACAGTAAATGCTATTGTGGCTGACAACAAAGCTTCATAAAATTCATCACCACTATCCTTCTCTTTCAGTACAGTCTTACTTTTGTCCAATGTGCTTTTCCCCTGGTCAACCAAGGATCTTGTAACAAACTCCCATTCTTCAGATAACATATTCCCTCCTTGGGACTCTCGCACTTCCTTGAGTGCTTCTGTTCTCACTTCTTTCTGCTCCTTCCAATTTACAGTGCCATGGTCTTCTTTTTCCTGCATGATTGCCTTTCCTAGTTTTGATTTTGATCTTGCTACAACCATGACATCAGTACACCCACTGCTTTCAGGAATATTCTCAACTTGGATACATGCTACATAGTCACACTTGTAATGCTTACCTATTCCCTGAGTATACTGACAATCTTGTACTTTCTAATCAGGTTTCTATTCCTCTTGATGGAATTGTACCCTGTCCTAAATCCATTCTTCTTCAATCCATTCCTCCAGCACCACTAAATTAACCTCATTAGGAGGTCTCCGTTACTGCTAGGGTGGAGGTTGTTGATTATGTTCTTGAGGCCTATTATTATTGTTGTTATTGTTATTGTTGTACCTGATGATAAGAATGCCTCTATCATTTTTGTGTCTACACCACAGTTCACAATCAGGACCTTGTCTATGTCCTACTGCTCCACATTAATTACGTTGCAACTCCTCCATATTATTTTGAACTCTGTTCTAGTATTCCTAATTATTTTGGTTCTAAAACCTTCTTTGAGGTGTAGGTCTTTGATATTGCTTGTTAGCACCTTGAGGACCTACCACATTTGCAGCTACCTCCCTCATTTTTGAGTAACATACGAGGTCTTCCTCCCTTGAAATCTAGATTTTAATAACAATTTTCATATTCATGACCAAATCTTTGAAAAACCTGAAAATATGGTTTTCCTGACATTCCAAACTGATTCATTCCAATTGCGTGTAATTTTTCTTGAATAATTTTGTTGACTACATCTACAGTTATTACTTCCCTTCCTTGCTTCTTTTCATTCTTTTGTTACCCTTATCTTTGTTCTACTTTTTATGTTCCTGCTTCTTCTTCTTATTTTTTATCATCAATATCAGTTTCCTCCTTAGTATCCTAATCTGAATCTTCATCTTTTAACTCTAACTCTTCTGACTTTGAGTTTGAATCCTCAGTCTTCTTCTTCTTCTTTTCCTTTAGTTCTGCCTTACCTCCATATCTTCTTTCAGCTCTTGTAGCTGCTTTCACCAAATCAATAAAATCCTGTACATTTTCTAATGGGGTCCTCTCTGCTACTGCACTTCTAAACTCCTTTTAGAGTCCCTTACAAAAGTAGTCTCCCAATTTCTCCATAAAAGGCTGTTGTGCTACCTCCGATCTATTATTCAAATTCCTAAATTTTTATGCATAATCTTCAACCAACAAATTTTTCTGCTTCAATTTCCTCAAGTTCTTCAAAATGTCTTCAGGTGTTTTATCCTCCCTGAACCTCAATAAAAATCTCTGCTTCAAATCATTATAATCAGCAAAAGCTGCCATGCCATACTGCAAGAACCAAATCCATGGCCTTATCCTACAGTGTTGTTGAAAAATGCTCTTTCTTCACTACATCTGGATGTAATGCCTCATATCCACTTGTAGACCACCTTGTTTGAAACTGACCAACATGGCTGTCAGCATCTTGGGAATTTTTCCCTTTGCACTTTGCTGCATTCACTTTGGGATTTGGTGCAGCCATTGGAGGTATTGGAAGTGTTTTGAGTACTCTTATCGGGAGTGGATTGAAAGGTAAAGTACTTGTCTCTGATGGTACAAACTTCAATTGTCTTCTTGCCTTTAACACTAGGTTGGTAACCTAACAGGACATAAAAGTGTCCTTTCAGGTTTTGAAAAAAACCTCCAAAACCATAGTAGATCCACTCATTTTGTAAAATCCTTTCATGAGGTTATAGTTCAAGGCCTACTAAACATGGAAAAAATAAGAAACTTGTAAAATTTCTCATCTTTTGGTCACACCAAGCCTCCAAAGTTGATGGACCAGTGAATTTTCATCAAAACAATCATTTCTTATGTTTTGTTGCATAAAAATAAGACTAGGGATTTTTGTAGGACTTGAGATAAATTCCCTAGTTAACTTCAATGGGTTGGTGATCAGAACATATGATTGCTTCTCACTCACTATTTTTTGTTTTGCCAAAATAAATATGTACAAAAGAGTTGATTTTTTACCATTCTGCAAACCTATCATCAAAGTTTCTATAGCCACGCTCAATACAAATAATATATGCATGTTTTCTTAGTTTCCTATTGTCCTTTATGTTCATAAGGAGCCATGGAGCATATCAAAAGAATAATACATCTCTTACCAAGGGGAACCTTGGGGACAAAGATGAAGTGTTAAATATAGCAAACATGAAAAAACTGGGTTGAACATTATGAGTTGTAGAATCCCATAGAAACTATTCAATATCTAGCCAAATTTGATCCTTATGACTAGATATGGTTACTAGCTACAAAATGCATGTAGTTGTCACAAGAAACTAACAATATTGAAAAAGCTATACTTGATATACTAGAATGTTTCGTTTTCTTCCATAATTGAAAAAATCAACCATCGTTGTGTACTATGCAAAATAGGGTATTAGGTGCCCCAAAACTCAAGGAATGTTAGCTTTATGTTACAATATGTGACATAGAAAATCAAAAACGAATTTGGGTATCATGAAATCCACCAAAAAAATCATAGAAGAGCTAAAATTGGCTAAAAAACAGGATTTGACAATTTTTGTAATTTGGTCATAACTTACAACTTTAATATTTATTTCTCCCTAGAAGCATCAGGACATGTTGAGGACTACTAAAGATAGTTCTCTAGCATTATAGACCTCACAAACATGAATTCTAGAGTGGTATAGTTGCAAAAAGTTGAAAAAAGCCAAAAACAGGACCTGGTTTTTCACACAGTTTAGGTTGTAAAATGTTGTGCAAGGACAATGTTAAAGATGGAATTAATATTCCAAAAAAATGTCGAGTTTTTTTCAACTCATGAGACAACTTTCTAGATAGATAGCACCTCAAAATCCATTTTGAAACTCTTGACATAATTCAAGGAAAATGGTCACTTCATAGGACATAAAAGTGTCCTAGGACATAAAAGTGTCCCATTACCAACCTAGTGTTAAGATTGTTTGCGTTAGCACATTAGGGAATTTGGAGGTCATTTGGAGGGCCTTCTAAGAAAATACATTTTTTGCCTTCTCTCTCTAGAAAATTGGTGTGGTAAAAGAAAAGGTGTCCTCATCAACCGTTCAAAAAGTGTACTTCAAAGTGCATTCTTCTCATAGAGTCATCACGGACATAATGATTGATGGAATGTCCCTTTTCAGTTATATGGATGCACCTCGTCATGTAGGAAGGAATTTATTTTCCATACGATGTATGCAGTAGGTAGTCTAGGGAGTAATGTCGCTATACTCTTGCATTTCTTGATTTTTTTGACTCTGTATTCATGGATTCTTCATCCACCACCTCAAACCTTCTCACTAAGCGTCATAAATATCATCTAGATGTTGATTTGAGTCCTGAATACGAGCCTTTATGCAAGCAAAGTAAAACAAACACAACAGTAACACAAACGGAGAAAGAAAGACTCAGAGTAGAAGGAGCAAAACACATAGATTTATGGACAAATGGATCCATCCATCCTTTGAATCCTATGACCAATGCCTCCCCTGCATTTGTAAATGCAACTACTTTATTGAACTTTGCAGGTGACAAACATAATGGTTTACTTGGCTACTGCAAAGCTCTAACTGGGAAATCAAAAATTCAAAAAAGCATGGTTCACCATCAAGCAAATGAGATTATACAACTTTATACTTTGCATTGTGAGGACCAAAAAACCCTTTTGCAGTGAATACAAGAAATACAAATATTTCAAGAAAAAGTGTGCAACTTACAAAGGAAAGATACAAGCTCAGGTGCTCGTGTGCGAAAGAAGAGACTACGGAATCTTGAAACCTTGAATGTTGGCTCTGGAGGTCTCAAGAAAAGAATACAAGCATTGAGTTCAGGATTGTGAATCTTTTAGTTTATTTCAACTTTACATTGTATTGCTCATAACTTAGAATTTGGCTTGCAAGGACTTCTTTATGTTTATGTGATCATTTTGGCTCATGCTTGAATTTTGGCATGTGTTAGGTGTGTACAAGTGATAGGTGATGTGATGATGCAACTTTCAAGCCAAAATAGTGCAAAAGTAAATTATTGTGATTATTTACAATAGTCAAAATTTTCTTGCAAAACTTAAAAATTTTGACCTAAACACGTTCTATACACCTAAAACAAGTTTTAAATTGAATTTGGTAAAGTTTGGTCTTGTCGGCATCACTTTGTGCTTTGTCAACTCTGAAATCACCGCTTTCTGTGACTACACTGCCTGTTGAGTTGGTTAGTCACTTTAAAGGCTATGGACTTGTCCGCAACATAGTTGTGAAGTAACTCATCCAGTTTTGGTCCATTTGGAGTCAGTTTGACCTCGTATGTCAAATTTGACTCTTTGTGGCCTTCGAGCTGTTTTATGCTTTTTGAGGGCTTTGCTTGATTGATTTCACGAAACCAATCATATACATTGTGTATAGACCTCGCAGATAAGCTATCTGTGGAGTCAGAACCCAATTCTGGCATCTGCCAAAAACCTAGCTTTTCTACTTAGGATCCCCTCAACCTTTGCCGAATGGTCAACTGTGGATATAAAAGTGCTCTAATATGTTGGGGCATGCTACAATTCAAATCTCATCCAATTTGGTTGAGCTGACAAGCCACTGTGGTCGATTTTTGGTTGTAGGTCTTCGTGCACTGCTCGGATTCTAGGGTTTTTTCTAGGGGTTTAGACTAGCTGCCGGCCATACAAAATGGATCATTGATGAGTAAAGAACTTACCCCTCATGTCTCGTGTGAAACGGCGCTGAGAACAAACAACTGTAGACTTCGAAAAGTACATGCAAAGAAGTCGAAATGCTCTCTCTCCAAAGGCAACATGTGGAAATGAGGTGATTTTAGCCTACCTTGGGTATCTATACTCGGACTTCCCGAACCAATTTTTCCCAAATTCCCTTGTTAGTCCTACTAGGCCGTGAAATCTATGTTAGACTCAAAAATTTTCCCAATCTGATCCCTGTAGCTCATTCTAGAAGAATTCTGCAAACATAGGTCTGGCCGCCTAATTTAAGCTTCCTGCTTCCATCTGCCGATTTGATTGAGATTTTTTGTGCTTGTCCGCCTTGTCCTTCTGATCACCATCGTGTCTTCAGTTTTTCCATATGAGCTCCGTTGCTATTTATTATGAATTTTTGACCTGTTTATTAGAAAAATCAAAGAGAATAACAAAATGCGCTAAAAATGCAAAGTGAAAATACAATAATTAAGAAAATTCATTGAAAAACATAGGTTTATTTTTTTTTGTAGGATTTCTCCATTTCTAAGTCTCAATATCAAGAAAAATGATTAAAAAAAGCAAAAAGGACTATTTTTTGATGATTTTTTAATAGTACTTACACTATTTACACTCATCGGCGAGATATTATCAGTTAAATTTTCCATGTTGATAATATATAAGAGCATTATTAGGTAATTTTGCAAAAAAATCACGCTTTAACATCAAACTTTTTTCCTCCCTCTTCAAGCATTTCCCTTAATTACTTAGTACTCTTCTACCCCTCCTGGATGGCGTACTCCGGGATGACTGTGTGCATGGGTTGAACAATCGTGTCTATGCATAGCCTTGGTTGGCTCTACCATGCTTTGAAGATCAATGCAGTTCAAACCATTATGATGTGCAAGAGGTGGATCTTGAGCGATTAACTCAAGGATTTCTGATGTCGAGGCTTGTTGTTGCTGTCTTCCAAAGAGAAAACCTTGTAGCTTGTGTGCTCTTTCCTTGATTGTACCATCAAGATGCTTTAATACGCTGATATCCTGAGATTTTGGTAGCAATAATGACTGTTGTTGAGCTTTTACTCCCATTGATATCTTGGTTTGTTGGCAGAACGGTGTGGTTGAGGTCTTTAAGGCTTAACTCTCCATTGCTTGATTGGTTTTGCAGTTTGAGGAGAAGATAAGTGCTCCTTTTTCTTCCAAATCCATTTTGGGCTAGGTTCCCTTCTTGGAGAAGTGTGTCTCTGTGTTTTGACTCGTGGAACCATCTTTGGTTTTCTCGATGATGTTTTGGGCACCCAGATTTGAATTGGTTTGTCCTTAAGCTGTGCTTTCTGTACCCAAATTTTCCTGACTCCTTACATGCTACTTGTAGCATTTTCTTGTCGAGAGGATGGAGAAGATTGATTACTTCGTGGTTTGCTTTGCTGATAATTGCCTTTCCATTCCTCCTTGCTTGGTGCAATTGGAACAATGAGTTACCCGTCTTTAGGTGATAGCTTGAGCTGATTTGTATCCCAATCTGGTACTACTTTGTATGTCCGCATCCAGGGAATTCCAAGAATCGTCGCCTCATTCATGTGTTTGTTTGGTAAGCATACAAACTGATGAGGACATGAACATCCATGTACTATCACATTCAAGTTGACTACTACCAATGTTGGTGTTGGGTTCTTGTTGCATCCTTTGATAGTCGCTATTCCTGTTGTCAATGACTGAGTTGTTTCTTTCTTGTACGTGGAATAACTGATTGCATTTACTCTAGCTCTTGTATCGACCAAAGCATTTGTGCTATGATTGTTGAGTTGTACTTTGATGCGAAGGTCCATTCCATCTAGCCATTCATCATGTGTTGACACTGCATCTTTTGGCAATTCCCATTGTCGATCATCTATTTCCAGTGTGTTGATGGGAATAGGTATTTGTTGATTCTTGAGAGAAGCTTTCCTTTTGAGCACCCAAAGCCGAGCTTCTTCTTGGGCTTCATCAATAACTTGTTTTCGTTTTATCTTCCTTTGCTTGGCTTCAAGCATTCTTTCTAGCAGTTCATTGGTTAGCGGCAAATTGTATTTCTTTAAACGGCATCTGCTAATCCAAGTAGCCATTGGTTCACCATCTAGGGTGGACAACTTAATTTCTCCACTTGGAGATACATCTTCAATTATAAACGGTCCGTTTCCCTTTTTCTTAAACTTGGGAATGTGTTGCTTAAAAGAATCGACTAAAACTAAGTCCCCTTTCTTGAAGATTTTTGTAATTAGATGGGAATCAAAAAACTATTTATGTTTCTGTTTTTGTGCATAGATGTGAGCTACAACAGCTAGCCTTTGCTCATCTAGCTTCTCTAAATCTTCAAGTCCTTCTGACAATTCATGTCCAGTCCGCTCAAGATTCTTTTCTAGCCTTAGTATCGGCAATAGAAATTCTATTGGCAGTATGGCATCAAGACCATAAACAAGGTTAAAGGGTGTAGCATTTAAAGCTGTTTTGAATGAAAATCGATAAGCCCATAGAGCAACATGGAGATTCATTTCCCAGTCTATCCTTCCTGAACTAACCACTTTAGTCAATACCGAGCTAAGAATCTTATTTGTATGCGCAGCTTGTTCGTTTTCTTGTGGGTGATAGAGAGATGACTTGTTATGGATGACCATAAATTCATTAAGGAGATACTCAATTACCTCATTGAGGAAATGAGTTTCCCTATCACTGACAATTTCTATTGGCAGTCCATATCTTGTGAACACATACTCATATAAGAATGTGGTAGTGCTTCTGACATCATTCTTTTGAGTTTCTTTAGCCTTAGCCTCGGCCCACTTAATCAAATAATCCATAGCTACAACAATATATTGAGCTTGGATTCTATACCATTAGGAAGATGATGGAGTGTAGGAGGGCCTCTTTATTTTCCATGAGCTTATGGAGGTGATGAACATTTTGACAAATAGGTATACGCCATGTGTGCAAGAATGGTGGGTGTGTAAGAGATGTGTAAGAGTGGTCAAAGGATGCACTTTCCCCCCCAAAAATGAGGTGGACAATTTTATTATTTTCAGCCTTCCATAACTCCCACATATGATCTCCAATTTGAGCGAAGATCATAGATCTGCAATCTACGCGTCGAGCTCTTTCCATAGATATGCTACATGATATGGTTTTACCCGCTAGATTTTAAATTCTATTTTAGGGTGTAAGCATGTTAACTTGTCATGCTTTTTGTGCTAGTTATCATGTGGCAACAAGCATATCTTGTAAGCATAATGAGAGTGTAACTTTTCAAACGTGTGGGAATCCATCAAATATTTCAAAATAGGGAGACCACCCTAAATCCACTTTCCTGACCATTTATGCAGTGTTACTCTGAGGGGAGTGGGGCAGTCAAAATGCATGGAGAGAAGCGGAGTGGGGCATTCAACATGCATGGAGAGAAGCGGGACGCAGGGGCCAGAGGTAAGAGGGGCGCAGGGGCCAGAGGTAAGAGAAAACCAAAAACAAAGTCGAGGGCTGAACTTTCTGCTGCTTCTTCTCCGCCCCGAAAAAGGGTGAAGCTCTTTGATTCCCCAGCATCCCCAATGGCAAAGACCTTGCATACAAAGGGGAAGGATGACTCAGGTACTCTCCCTCTCTCTCTCTCTCTACCTCATTATGATTTGCGAGGATAGTTGTCGGTGTTGTCTTGGCTGGAGAGTTGTCCCTTGATGTCGGCTTTAGCAGTAGGACATCTTGTGAATAGTCACTTGAAATACAATCGCTCAAGTCGAAGTCTGGCTCAAGAAGCACAAACCAGTGTTTGATTTGAACCTTGAAATTGGAAGGAAGTGCTCAATACTGCACTTTGCTACTGTTAACACACTCCTGGCTACATTATTTTTTACCTACCAACAAATAGAAAAATTTGCTAATCTTGTGACATTGAGGGTGTGCAGGCCGATGGAAAGCTCCAAAGTTTACAGTCCCAGTACAGAGCAAGTTCTGTATTATAGCAGAAGAGTTCGATGATGTTCATGGCCTCTCCCTGGCTGGTGACAACCCCAAACTCATGAGGTGGGATCAGATCAGTGATGTGGAGTGGTTCAGTGTTTTCAGAGAGTCAAAGAATCATAGTCACTATCGCATTAAATGCAGTGTTTTGCGTACTGATATGTTCAACCAGGTGATGCAGCTGCATTACAAGGTGTACCAGAAGCCCCCAACAAACATGGAGATCAACTTTGCATTCGCCAAGGGGTTTGTAAAGAATTCAGCCCGGCGGCAATTGCAAGTAGCTCAGCCATGCAATTCAATTGGACTAAATTCGCTGTCCAGCATTTGCAGGACCTCCGAGAGAAAGGGTACTACGAGGCCTATGTCAAAAAGTGGAGGATGCGCAATGTATGTCAAAACATCGAGGAGGTGGAAGATAAAATGAAGGAGGATACCAAGGAGACACCCATCTCTCGCCACAGCACTCACCAGCAGGCTGAAAGCCTGTCATTTTTTGGCGTTGAGAATTTGCAGCACATAAAGGCTGCCTCTCAAATTCTCAGCAAACAACTGCAAGATACTAAAGAACATCTTCTAACTGCAAAATTAGAGTTTGAATCTGCGAGGGTTGTCCAAGCAAGCAATGCTAGGGTCACCCCAATTGTGCTTGCTATGAGACAAAAGCTTCACGACGCTGAAAATGAATTACGGAGGTTACTACAGAGCGACAGCGTGGATGCAAAGAGGGAAATAAGTGTAAAGTAAAAATAGAGACATTTAAAGAGACATTGGAAGGTTTGGCATTTCCTGACAGTGAGGACACTCTTGCTCCTGACTCAACTTGTCAGCGTGTAAGTGCGTGACTTTTATGCTTCCAACTTATGATTGGAATATGTGCACAACAAACCTATGTACTTACCATGCTCCTCTTTTTTTTGGTGTGCAGATTAATGTGGAGGTTATGGAAGCAAAAGTGAATGCATGTGAAGGTCAACTACAGCTCCTAATGCACATGAGCAAGATGCTACAAGGCTCCTCCATTCCCACTGCCCTATGTAATATGGCTATGGACACTTTTATAGAAAGTATAGAAGGGGTATGCGATGGGACAATGATCAACCCGTGCAGTGGCTGCAGTTTTCCACTTGAAGTAAAGGGAACCAATGCCACGGTCAAGATGCCCTATGGGCATAGCTACCACTTTCTCTGCTTTGCAGCTGCATGCTCCTTGTCGCCAAAATGTAGAGCTGTGACCTGCCAGCAAAGGATACCACAAGAATGGTGTTGGAAACCCACAAGGCAAAGACATCCAATCACACCAACATCTGGTAAGATTGTACAGGGTGTGCTAATTAGCATACCCAGTGTGTTAATTATAATATTGAGTGTGTTAACTGGATATGCTAACTAGCATATTTTGTATGCTAATTAGCATACTTGATATGCTAATTAGCATATTGGGTATGCTAATTAGCATACTGGGTAAGCTAATTAGCATACTAGATATGCTAATTAGCATACCCAGTGAGAATATTGAGTGTGTTAATTGGATATGCTAATTAGCATATCTTGTTTTCTAATTAGCATACCCTATGCTCAGTGTACAGATTAGAGTAAGTTTGGCATATTAGCATATCTAGTAAGTTAACTACCATATCCAAATGCTAACTAGAAAACTGTATATGCTGATTAGCATACTGGGTATGCTGATTAGCGTATTGGGTATGCTGATTAGCATACTGGATATGCTTATTAGCATATCCAATGTGATTATTAGCATATTGGATATGCTAATTATCATACTGGATATGCTAAATAGCATACTGGGTATGCTAATTAGCGTACTGGGAATGCTCATTAGCATATTGGGTATGCTGATTCACGTGCTGAGTATGCTGATTAGCATACTGGATATGCTTATTAGCATATTGGATATGATAATTAGCATACTGGATATGCTAAATAGCATACTAGGAATACTAAATAGCATACTAGGTATGCTAATTAACATACTGGATATGCTAATTAGCATATTGGATATGCTAATGAGCATACTGGGACTGCTAGTAGCTAGCATACAAGGACTGTCTTTTAGCGTACAGGGTGTGCTTATTAGCATACCCACAGTGTTAATTAGAATATTGAGTGTGTTGACTGGATATGCTAATGACCATATCTTGTATGCTAATTAGCATACTTGTGCTCACTGTACATACTAGAGTAAGTTTGTCATAATGGCAAATCTAGTAAGTAAGCTACCATCTCCAGATGCAAACTAGCATATCGGATATGCTAGTTAGCATACTCAGCAATTCGAATTAGCATACTGGGCTTGTCATCATAATGGATTCCAATGTATGCCAGGCCGCACACATAGTCACAGCATATCAAACATTTTCTAGCATACATGACATGCTTATATGAGTCTTAATCCATGTTTTTTGTTGCAGGCATGTGGAAGTCCCTCCGTGATGTGGGTAGTGTGCATGACATGAAGGGCAAGGGAAAGGCTGTAATGGAGGACCTTTCGATCAATGAGAGTGATGAGCTGGATACAGGTGAGAACCCTTCGACGGAGAAGGGTGTTGAGTTGGATGCAAGGAGTGAATGGGTGGATGAGGGCTCCCAACAGATGCCAAATGAAAGCATGAAACAACGGAGGAAGGCAGTGATGTGAGCAGGAACTCAGAAGATGAAAAAGAAGATGATTTTTTTGTCATGGCTCCTCGTGTGCCTCGTGTGCCAGCGATGCCCGCTGCAACTGACAAAGCAGAAGCTTCTCAGCAGATAGTGGCTAGTGGCTCAAGGGAAACTTTGAAGAATGACAACATAGAAGATGAGCAAGAAGTTGGTGACAACAGCGCTCTCGAGGGTTTTTTGCGTTAAGCTCAGCTGAAAAGAAAAGTCGGCCTTGAAGAGGTACCCGAAGAAATTGCAAGCACAGCCTGTGGTTCGGACAAGGCTGAAAGCTCGAAAGGTGAAAAGAAAACCACCCGCTCAAGAGCTTGCAAAAAATTGTGTTAAGACTTATTGCTCCCTACCCGGTTGTGCCCTTCATTGTATATGCTAGACCATTTTGAAACCCAAATGCGTATTGTAACTGACATGCATTTTGTTTTCCAATGAAAATGGATTTTTGTGCAATATAAATCTGAGCAGCAATTCATTGTAATAGTTCATCATAATTTTTGTGGTTTTTTTTTCAAACTTGTTCATTTCGTATCGCGGTTTCCCTGCAGAGGAAGAGAAACACGCATTAATCGTCATGCCTGATGCAACTGCGGCCATGCAATGGTAGAAATTACGGAGATGGCGAGTCCACAAAGCCAGGCAGTTAAGGAGACAGAAAATGGAGATTGAAAAACGCCTTGAACGATATTCACAGCTTGTTGCCCATAGTATTATTGAGCGCCTAAATTATGTGCACCCAAGTGGGCCGGTTGTTTTTGGTGAATGGTATCCTCTACCAGACCTAATATGGGTGCCTAAGCATTTATGTGATGAAAAAAGGGCTCTGGTGCTGGACCTGAACGGTCTTTTGGTGGCAGTGGTAGAGCCTCGCTTTGGTGAAAAGCTCCCGGCATATGCAGATGAAATGCTGAAATACGATGTACTTGATAAGCAGGTGTTCTATCGCAAGGACATCCATTTTTTTTGGACTGGTGCCTGCAGTTCTTCAATGTGTTTATATGGAGCACAAGCCTCCATAGTAAAGTCATGAGTATTTGCCGTACCTTTTTTGAAAAGCAGGTGCCAAAGATTACTGGGTTTTTTGCTCAAGCGCACTGTACAAAGCAATCCTGGCAGATCCAGAGAAAACCTATGTTTATGAAAGACTTATCCTTGTTCTGAAAACACACTCCGGGGTACAACGCCCAAAACACACTTATAATCGATAATAGCTTCTACAAAGTGTTTCAGAACCCACCACAAACTTGGCTTGTTACTCCTAGTCTAGAGCACTAGAGTGCTGAGCAAAGGGAAAAGTTCCTTATAGAAACTTTGAAGTCCTGGCTTTTTCTTTGGCTGCAAACGGATGATCGAAAAGCATATGTTGCTGATAATGTGTTTGAGACAGGCTTGGATGAGTTTTTTGATGCAGTTGTCAAACGTTTTCTTGACATTCAAAAGAGGGATATAGAGGCTAAAAGACTGGAAGACATTCATCGCAAACAGCGGGAAGCTGACCTAGAAGCAGAAAGAGAGAAAGAAAAGCTGGAGAGGGAAAGAAGAGAAAGTGAGCAGCATAGTGTCAACCTAGAAGCAGAGGAGGAAGCAGAGAGAAAGGAGGAAGCAAAGAGAAAGGAGGAAGCAGAGAGAAAAGAAAAGAAGCAGCAGGGAGAAGACAAACAGCGAGAAGGACAGCACGGTCACTACAAGCGCCCTCCGAGGAGGCCTTAAGGGTTTTTGGGGCAGTGAGTGACTGTCATTGTAAAATTGAACCCTATGTAAATAATTTGATGCTGACAATTAGTGTAAACAGTTTGATAGTTAGCATGCTGACACAAAACCAACTTTATAATAAAACTGCATACCCTTACAACAAAGTGGTATGTAGAAAATCCAGTGGATACAACTTAAAAGCTGAAGGGCACGCTATTACAGACTACTTCATAGCTTTCTAGAGTGATTGTGTACAGCTGCCTTCTCCTTGGGACGTGCTCCATGGGTATTTTGATACATCACACCAGATGTGAAAGTAGGTGGACGATAGGCTGCTTGTGGTCTAGCTTGAAGGTGTATGCATCCAATTTCTTGTAATACAGTCCTTGCAAAACATATGAGCCTCTGTCAATTACATTTCTCCATTCATCAATGTACCCCTTCTCCACCTTCTCCTTTTCTGCAACACACTTGACTAGATAGAAATCCACATCTTCAGTGTTGGTTAAAGCATCTGGATTTACAGCAAATGTGTCTCCAGAACATAGAGCGCTACTCAACACATCATGATGACCTTCGTATGTGAAGTCATCATAGCCAACGACTTCCTCTGTCGAAACTTCATCTGTTTGCTCAAGTAATGGCCGTAGAATCTGATAATCCCAAGCCTCCACGTGAGCTTTATTGATGCAGCGAGTCCACCTTCCGTTCATGCATGCATCACAGAAGCATGCCAAATTTCTTGTTGCAAGGGCAGTTTGATCACGTGGGTTGTGACCACGAATAGCATGCAAAGAGCGAGTTTTTGCCACAGTGGAACAATTCCACTTAACTTCCCTGTTAACATCTCCCTCTTTAACCTCCCAGAAAACACGAGCACATTCCCTTTCTTTTGAAGGATATGATGCAGGTGCTCCCTGCGATAGGTTGGCCTGGAAATAAGCAACCACATCTGTTGCACACTGCAATATAGCTCCATTAGGTTTTAGTTGTTCATGGGTCAAGGTTCTTTTCACAACTGCTCCTGCACCATCATGCTCGCCCTTGCCATGCCATGATCCAAAGAAGAACCAGCTCATCCCAATCCCTGTGAGTCCACCATATCTTGCAACAAAATAGAAAGGCCTGGCTCCCTTGAATTGCGAGGCCGCACCATCTGACTGCACCCAATGTTTTTTTACAAGTGACACCCTCTTGTTGTAACCAGTAACGGTGTAGCATGAAGCAATGTTGCACAAACAGTGTGTCATGCACCCTATCATTTGATATGAAGAAGTGGATTGTTTTGACTACCTCCCCTGCCTTGCGGTAGTACGTTATGTGTACAAAATTAGTTACTTGACTAGAGTGCCAATGCATTGACTGAATCTCATTTTGCTCCTTGAAGGCGTAATTTTCAGCAAAGTCAACAACTGAGACAATGACATCATCCGGAAAGCGAAGTATACAATCCTTAAATTGTTTTCCTTGCCATCATGCCACATAGTTATGAGTGATGAAGAGCTTCAACTTGGTCTGCAACAGTCGAAGAAACTCCCAGCACTGCATTTCTTTATGAAAAAGATCTTTTCTTTTCTTACTGTTTCCATGCCTGTCTTTTGCTTCTACATACGCAATTAATACTCTTACCTGGCTTTTCTGTTTCTAAGCAACATAATTCTAACTTCTTTACTCCACATATCTTACAGTCTCCCATCAGGCATTCCCTTCTATGGAAAACTGCATCTGTTAGCTTTGGACAAAGAACGGACTCCCACATCTATGTGACACCTTTGAACGTGTGATGTGAAGCTAGGCAGCCGCTACTAATGTTCTTGCCTGTAGCACAGATATTGCATACACAGTTGCAACATGTATCAAGCAGCCCAAAAGCACGAGAGCGCATGTGGTTCAGTGCGTCTTTCAAAAAGGTCATCTGCACATGGTATTCGCAACAGCATGTGTACCTATCCTTCAGCCTCGTGCAAGAGAATGGCTTTAACATCTCAAACATCCTCATGCCAATCTTGCAATCTGGATTTTTTTGTTTGAATCTTTGAAAGAGCTCAACCTGCAATATCCATATTTGATCAGTATGTTTACTAGGAGAAATAATCCAAACAGGACTATACGCATTGCTACTTAATACATCCACCATAGAAACAAATTGGTGTGTTAAACAACACATTGTATGGTCCTAACATGCATGTAACTGGGTATAACATTGTATACTAAGCATGCTAGTTAGCATGCTGAGTATGCTAACTAGCATGATGAGTATGCTAACTAGCATAGCTGAGTATGCTAACTAGAATACTAGCTGTGCTAACAAGCACAATCAGTGTGTAGTATAGCATATGAGGCATACTCATCAGCATGCTAGTTAGCATGCTGAGTATGCTAACTAGCATGTTGAGTTAGCATACTAGCTGTGCTAACTAGCATACTCATCAGCATACTAGTTAGCATACTCATCATCATGCTAGTTAGCATGCTGAGTATGCTAACTAGCATACTAGCTGTGCTAACAAGCACAATCAGTGTGTAGTTTAGCATACGAGGCATACTCATCAGCATGCTAGTTAGCATGCTGAGTATGCTAACTAGCATACTAGCTGTGCTAACAAGCATAATCAGTGTGTAATTTAGCATATGAGTCATTGTTAACCACATGAATGTGTGCTATGAAGAATAGAAGGTATGATAACTAGCATACATATTGTGTTAACCAGCACACTTATTATGTTGAACAGCATAGCTAGCACACTACAAATGCTAACTAGCATAAATCAGCTTACGTTATGCTACTTAGCATTCTCAGCTGTGCTAACTAGCATACTCATGATCATGCTAGTTAGCATGCTGAGTATGCTAACTAGCATGCTGAGTATGCTAGTTAGCATAGCTGAATATGCTAACTAGCATACTAGCATAAACTAGCTTACCTGTTATGCTACTTAGCATTCTTAGCTGTGCTAACTAGCATACTCAACATGCTAGTTAGCTAGCTGAGTATGCTTACTAACATGCTATATTGCTAGTTAGCACAGCTGAGTATGCTAACTAGCATACTAGCTGTGCTAACAAGCAAAATCAATGCGTAGTTTAACATATGAGTCATGGTTAACCACACAAAGTGTGCTAAGAAGAATAGAAGGTATGCTAACTAGCATACATATTGTGTTAACCAGCACACTTGTTATGTTGAATAGCATAGCCAGCACACTAGCATAAAAGTGTTAAAGTAGCATACATATTGTGCTAACCAGCGTAGTCCTCAAGATCACTAGGCATTCTAACGAGTAGAAGATTTATGTTGAACACCATACCCACCATACAGGAATGCTAGCTAGCATATACCATAAACCAGCTTACCCATTATGCTAGTTAGCATACTACGAAAGGTAGCTAGCATACTCATTGTGTCAAAGAACATACAGAGCATGCTAGTTAGCATAATAGGTATGCTAACTAGCATAAAGGGTGTTATAGTAGCTTACATATTGTGTTAGACAACATACTTATCATGCTAAACAACATACCCAACATACTAGGAGTGAGACTATGCTAACTAGCACACATGCTAGGTGGCATACATAGCATAACATATTGTGATAACTAGCATGCTCTGTATGCTAGGTAGATTACTAGCATGCTAGAATGCATAAGTTATGGCGCAAGTATGTCATTGATCACCTGAGACTCATCCAGGAGGTGCACAGGGTGTTTTATGTAGCTTTTCCTTCCCACTCTCTTTCGACAAACATCCTTCTTGTTGGGTGAAACACGAGTCTCCTCTGTCCAAAATGTGTAGACCAATTCCTTAATTTCATCTATGATAGGGCTATGACGGTGTTGCTTGTGACATCCATCCAATGAAAACAGTCGAGCATTGACACCAGACTTCACCTGCTGTGATTTTTCTTTGAACAAGCTGCGACGGTCGACTTTTAGGACCCTGGATAATTTGGCAATAGGCATGTTTTCCTTTGAATTTATCATCATCTGCAATGCTACATTCTTCAAAAACAGCTCGTCGTTAGAAGCTGGCTGCTTGACGATAGCTAGTGTGTTGCGGACATTGGAGACAATTGCACTCTGCACAGCAGCCTCCTCCTCTAAAGACTGATCACGGATTTCCCGAACAAGCGGATGTTGAGAAACAAGATTCCATATTTTACACTTTGCTTCTTTGTTGAGACCTTCAGTCTTGCTCTTGAAATCTTTCACAATCTCGAAGGAGATTTTCCTTTTCTCCTCATCGTACGGCATGATGTCCTTGTTTAGTTGTCATCTGTCGGTGTTCCCGCTGTTGATGGGAGCAAAGCGAACCCCGAACCTCGACAGCCTCTAAAACGTCGGGGGCCGAATGGCACGCCTCGAGCCTGTCACGATAAAGCGAACAGGGGGAACCACCTAGCTTTGAGCAGCTAGGACGCAAACAACACACCACCATAACAAAGTTTTCATCCAAGAGAGATGGATGCTTGGGAGTAATGGTGAAGAGGAATGGGAATGAGATCAAGTGAGAGAGAGAGAGAGAGAGAGAGAGAGAGAGAGAGAGAGAGAGAGAGAGAGAGAGAGAGAGAGTATAGCAGCTTAGTACTTAGGCACCACAGAAGGATGGCGAATCCGCACACCCTTCACACATACACAAGCTCACTCCAAACACAAGACTAGGTGGCGATTCCGCACAGCTCACATGGGTAAAACATTGCAAGAAACATACTCACAAAACCTCAAGCTTTATTTAGAGAATAAGGCGATGAAGTGGGGAGCATAGGGTAGGGGAAAGAGAAGGGAGAGAGTGGTAGAGCACATGGCGGATAGGTGGGAGTTGATGGCGAAGACTCGCACGAGGGTTATGGCCATCATCCTTCATTTAGTTGCCCTTCATCTTCCATAGCCCAAGGGTATAGAGTTCATGCTCAAGTTGAGCATGGTGACTACGGTGATGGTGATGGTGTGGATGTGTGTGTGTGCGCTAGGCACACACAGTGTGTGCGCTAGGCACACACAGTGCATAGTGTACTCTCTAGTGATGTTGTGTGTGTCGTTAGTGTGATGGTGACCCCTCTTTATATAGGGAGGGAAAGAATTTCTAGAATTTCAGAAATCAAGAAATTATTATCTGCACCGGCCATGTGACTATGAGCCCCACTTGTCTCCCTGTGTGTATATGCGCCAGAACAGCAGTCTCATGAGAGAGAGACTAAGAGAGAGAGATGGGTTGATGATTTGCTTTCAAGGTCCATTGCAATTTGAGTTGTCTGCAGTAGGTCACCACCAATGTTGAAGCACTGTGTGAGCTACGTATGGTTGTTGTGGATAGCTCGCTTGCTGAATTTTTCATTGCTTGGTGTTGTAGGCCATTTTTTGACTTGCCGTTGTTTGATGGAGCTTTGTTGTCGCCTTGAAGATAAAAGATGCTCCTGATAAGCGTACGGAGACTTGCAGTTTTTGCTCCAAGTTTTTGTCAATTGATTTGGGTAGCCCTTTCCTTATTGTTGATGTACAAGGAATATATACAAAAAGTTGATGATGAGGGTTTCTAGATTAGGGTCTTAAAACCTGGATGACAAAAGGGAAAAAACCCGATGGGAAAAAAGTGCCTTTGGTATACGCTCTTATTGGAGTTGAGCTTTTGGAATTTAAGTACCTGTCATGCAAGGTGAGTGCTTGGGAGAAACAAAGGAAGAGTGCCTAATGCAAGTGCCAATTATGGGACACTCTATATGCATATGAGAGATTTGTCGAACAAAAGCATGTAGTGTAAGAGATGGAATTGATGGGTGCGTCAAGGAACAAATGTAGCACATGTGACATCAAAGGACGTCTCAATAGCTTCCATGTTTCCAAGAAGGGTATTCGATGTAGAAGCTTCTCCACTCATATCTCACCGTGTTGAGTGCGTGAGTGTCTTTTGGACTTCCTCCTTCACTTACCACTATACTACAATGACTTCGACTCTTCTGCTCACCTATACCAGCATGAGCGACACAACATAAATACGCTCAACTCTTCCAGCTTGAGTAGTACCTAGAACAACTAAGACGCTTAGAACACAGAGAATAGTACATGAAGGTTTGGGACTAACGCCTCGCTCATTTAGTGGCTTAGCTTCCCGACTCTAACTTTTATGCCATGTATTTTTAATGGCGACTTGGACGTACCTATTCAAGGCCAAAAACCCAATTCCATAATTTCTGGAAATTTAGGCCTCTTCCATTGTGTTGGTCTTTGGAGGCCACCATTTTTTTTGAGTAGGTTGGCATACTTTGGCTCCTCTTGACTTGCTTGTCGTATGTTTACATTGCTTTGTGAAACAAGTTCTTCAGCTGATTGTAATAGGCGTGGCTGCCTATTACGAAACTGTACTCACAGAAATGCAAGAGAGAGGAGCACCGCACAACATTAGAGAGAGAGAGAATGAGAGAGAGAGAGATAGATGTTCACGTCCGCAGCCCTAACTGATTAGATTGGTTATTGTGTATGATTACAAAGGTCACAAGAGCCCCTTCATATAGGTTAGTCGTGTCCCCTCGCTCCTCATGACTCATGCCTCTTGGCATCCCCCCATTCCTAGGTAAGGTTCCCACCATACCGCCAAGGCATCCTAATGGCTAACACTTGGCACACACCGGCTTATGCCGTAACACTTGGTACGCACAGTGGACATGTGCGAACTCACAGTGTTCATGAGTCCCTTGGTTAGAAGTCAAGTGCCTTATGTGCATGTGCTTTGTTTTAAAAGATTTTCTACAGAACGTTTTATGCATAGCCAAGGCAGAGTACCCCAAGTGCAAGAAGTGCATTTCCAATATCATGAACAAGAAAAAAAGGAAATCATGTCTTTTTCGCAGCACACTGGTTATCGCAACATCGCATGGTCCTCTTTGCCGCATAACCGCAAAAGCTTTTGACCGTCCCTTCATGAATTTGATGCCTGGTCATAGGCGCTCCATTCGCTCTTCATTGATATGTCCCTATCCCGCATCAACCTTCATCACTTGGACATCACCGCCCTCGGTGCAATTAAAAGAGGAACATGGAAGTTTGAGACTTCGAGCACAATGAATAACAGGTACAAGGATTTCCCCATCGTAGCATTGTTACCTGCACCCCTCAAAATCCGCATCTCCACAATTTACTCTTCCACAACACTTTGCTCTCGTGCCGTATATCATGCATCCCTGCTCGCATGAGTATCCCATTGCTTTCTTAATTCCACACAAAGACACCTCTCTGCCTTGTACAATAGTCCCCAATTCCCATCCTTATTCAGATAGAGGCCTCTCCCTTGCTCACGGAATCCCGAACATCCTCAACCACTCGCAGCTCTACTTGTGATTGCTCACAGCCTTGCTCACCTCAAGGAGGATTCTATCCGCTGCTCTGGCTTGGCGGCTCTGCCTTCTGCACTCAAGCCCTGTCAAGGCTAGGGACTTGCTACGCGCCGTGTGCGAGCCACAAAGGCTCCTAGCACACAGTCATACAACAGACAAGCTCACAAGGAAGAACGGTGTGTCACTCACCTTCCTGCGTAGTTGCGAATGAAGGATTCCCGCTCCGCGAAGAAGAGGGAGACGCCGCTACATCGCGCTCAACCGCCTCGCCGCCGTCGTGCCGCCGCAACGCTCGATCGCACACACACTCTCACACTCTCTCTCTCTCTCTCTCACACACACGCACACACACAAGGAGATGGTGAAGGAGAAGGTGGAGATGGAGCAAGAGCAGCTTCTATTGCACAATGAGAGAATGACTCAATTTTAGGTTTAATTGGCTTTTATGTGAGCTCACCCCATTCACACTTGGGCGCTCATGCTTAGCCAACTAACCCTAGCATGTTCGTGTTAGAGTGCGCCTCTCATCGGCGATCACTCTACCTTTCCCTATTGGACCGACAAGCCCGGTGCCTGACTCTACTTAAATAAATAATACGGTTACGGTGTCCGTCGTAGGCGATAGGGTGTTCGTGAGCCACAAGGGTTAACATTGCCCCCCTTCCTGATGTAGATTCCGTCCTCGGAAGCTATTGAGTTGAAGCTTGGTATGTCCATGTTGTAGAGCATCTAGATTTGAATCTGCAAGGCAAAGTCACTGTTTTAGCAAGCGGAATTATATTGCCATAAATCATGAGGGGAATGTAAAGTACATGTGGAAATGAGTAAATGCAAGATTTATGAAATGTTAGACTGCCATTAAGGACAAATAAATTGCACTTTGAGTAAATTAATTAATCAAGAGTTTTGAGCTTATGGGTGAGTCTATCAATTAGTTAACTATGACTAAGGTTAAAACAACTACTCTAGTACTAGCTAAGCTAAGAAGATTATCTAAATGCAAGATTCCCTAATTATGCTTTTCAACTTTGATTAGCCAACTCGCTCTCACAACTGCAAACAAAAGCTTGAAATGTTAACTGTAAGCTCAATGGAAGTCTTTTAATTTTTCTTTATTTTTTTATTTTTTTTATTTTTTTTAATACTTTTTTACTTTGGATCACAATCATGTGACGTGTGTGCTTGTTTTGTGTGTCCGAGGTTTTTTGCTTCTCAAGGAAAAGCGCCCACACTGGGAACCTCTAGGGCTCTAGTACCATAGACAATACATGTGAGTGAAGTACCAATTCAAGCCAGGATTTCTCTTCCAGCGTAAGATTTTTCATTTGTGGCACTTATGTTTTTTTTTTTCTTCCATTTCCTTGGTATTCGCACTAGTGTTTTTTGTTGTTTAAGTGAGCAAGCCTTTCTCTGCCTAAAACATTCCTAAGGTCTCAAATACTCGGATAATTTTATTAGCTAGGCCTAGTGGTCAAGTAAATGAGTTAACCTAAAGTCACGGTCTCCTAATCTCCAGGCTCATCCATAAGATTAAACTGGAGTTTAATCAACTTAAGCAAAGACAAATTTATACATCTATAATGGAAGATAACAATCATAACTATTGCACTCAAACAAAGCATGAAAAATCATTATTAGCAATTACACATATCCACCAACATGAATCATGGAAAGTAGTACACCTGGAGGTATGGAGTGGCTCATTTCATTGAAGCAGATGTCCTCAGCCATGTGGATGGAGATCCATATAAGTCCTACCTAACACATCCAAAAACAGGCACTATACCTCTAGGAGGCATGTCAGTGTGAAAAATTAAAACTCCTAAAAAACAAACTCAAAACACAATCTAGACCCCTAACCTACCTATCTGTCACCCCTTTTAGAATCAAGGAAAGAGGATATTATATAAACCGGGTGGCCACCCTAAGGCTAGGCCTCTATCCTCATCATCTAGATAAATAAAATCGTTGTCCGTGAGGCCATAGTCTTCCTCGGTCTCTATTAGTTCCTCTTCATCATCCTCTTGTGCAAGCATGCTAATCAAGAACCTCGCGATGCGTGGATACTCATCTTGTGCAAAAGAATAAGCATGTGCCACTGGAGACACATTCGCTACTGGGTAGGGATCACTAGTTAGCCATAGACGTATCAGCCATTCTAACTCCTCAAAATTTCTCTCACATACAAGGCTCTCTATCAAATCCCATTCGCAAGAAAGTATAGGGTAGCATACGTAGAACACTTGAGGAAAAGACAAAGGGGTACCTTTCATCAAAAATAGAAGTGCATGCCTCTGGTGAAGTATCCATTTCTGACAATACAGATAGATTTGGTTAGGCCTTTAAAACATAAGAGTTGTTTTTGTGTGTTGCTTGAATTGACACGGTGAATTTGGACTTCTTTGTAAGATCTGATAGGGTGCTCTCTTGTTGCTAGTCGCTCTTGCTCTTTACTATTTTTGTTTTTTGTGAGTATAAGGCTATATATATACATTCCCTAAGATTGGAATTGAGAGGTCAGGGAGGAAGGTTGAGAGGGGAGCGAGTGAATGATTGATGTTAGCAAACACTCCCCCCTTCCTTGGGTAGATCATACCTTTTGGAATGAGGTCGTCACCTTTTGAAACCAATTGTTCCAAGTTGTTATGGGTGAAGGTTTTAACCAATAGTTTTCGACCGCCCTATGCGTTTCATCTAGTTTCAAGGGTGGTAGGGTACTCTCCCATGATTTTATTTGCAACATTGTTGTAGGTGGTGAACTTACCCCGGGAGGTGCAAACTCTTTCGTGCTTGTATGGATATGTACAGTGGTAGGTGGAGGTTGTGTCGAAGCTTCTATTTGCGTATAGGAACTACATGAAGAGCAAGAAGCTTCATTTGAATTCCCTGTTCCTGAGCTAGGTGGAACAAATCGTTCTTTCTTTGGTACCCAAACTAGCTCTAGAGCGGGTGTGTAACATTCCATGATTTTTTCCTTTCCGCGATTTTCAATTTGTTTTGGAGCCACAGGATTGGGTTTACATGGGCCAGGTGACAGGTAAGAGTACACTTTACGTTTGGGCACCTAGATTTGATCATTTCCTTCATAGTATCCTTGGGCTTCCAATAGTCATTTAGGAATCCAACGCAATGTTTCTTTACATTTCTTGGAGTGAGTGGGACGGTTCTTACGAGGTTTCCGTTTTTTTGCATCAACCATGCTCACTACAGAAGCTTTAGGGACCCACTTGTATGTTTTCTCTGTTATATTAGGATGGTTCTTGTGTGTCTCAAGCTTTCTTTCAACTACATCAGTTGAAGCTTTAGAGAGTTGGGGCTATGGGGACGTATGGTTCAACCTCCTGGACATGCAATGTCTTGGGTTTTATTTCCTTAGGCAATATCTCAGGGACTATGGCTTGAGCGGTAGGGCTAAGAGTTGGTCTTTGCGTTGTAACACCCCCAGTCCCCCAATCAATAGTGCATTTGGTGGCTATCATCCACGTGCGGCCTAGGTTTATATTACCCTCCATAGTTCCAGTAGGCATGACCAAAAAGTCTTGAGCTACAATTCCATTGTCATAACTGACAGAAGTATGCCAGATTCCAAAAACCGTAGTTTTTTTCTTGTTGACACCCTTGACTTGGATAATACTCTCAGATAGAGGTGGCTTCCCTAACTGACACCACACCCCATAGGATAGCAGATTATATTTAGCACCCGTGTCCAATAAGGTGTTATATAGCACTTTTCCATAGGCACTATTTAACTCAATAGGGTATCGTAGAGGTGTGTCAGAGTCCAACCAATCCTCTTTGATTTCCACGTGGAATGCATTTGTGACTCCAAGGTTAGCCTCTCGTTTTTGTCTTATACGTTGTTGTCGCTCCTTAGCCTCAGCTTGAGCTTGTATCTTGTTTAACTCGGTTTGTGCTTTGGCGGCCTTCTTTTGATGAATGGCCCGTAGTTCTTCTTGGCTTAAAGGATCATAATATCTTTTGAATTTACTCCCATTGAGGAATCCAATGGTTTCAACTCCATCAAGAGTTTCCACAGGAAGGGTACCTTGTGGAGTAATTTCACATACTCTATATGGTCCTTTACCAGCATATTTCAACTTTTTCTTCTCTTTACGTACTCCATACATAAGGACTTTATCACCAAATTTGATGTCCTTGTCCTTCACATGGCGATCAAACCACTTCTTTCTCCTATCCTTTTCCACAAGAGCATTTTGCACAGCCAACTGTCTCTCTTCGTCTAGTTTTTCTAAGATATACAAACGCTCGGTTAAGGGGTTACCATTCCATCCTTCTTGCGAAGCTACCCTAAGACTAGGAATCACAAACTCCCAAGGCATAACCGTTTCTTGGCCGTATACCATTTTGAATGGCGTACAACTAATAGCCACTTTATAAGCAGTACGATAAGCCCATAGAGCAGATGTCAACTTCAAATCCCAATCAGTGCGATGAGCTTCTACCGTCTTGGTTAAAATAGAGATTAGAGTCTTGTTGGTGCTCTCGGCTTGTCCATTAGCTTGCGGGTAATAAGGTGTAGACTTATGGTGGGATATCATAAAGGTCATGGTAAGCTCTCTTGTCATGGTAAGCTCTCTTACTACCTCATTTATAAAATGGGTACCATTATCACTAACAATTTCAAAAGGGCAACCAAAATTTTTGATAATGTTCTCAAAAATAAACTTAGCTGTTGTCCTCACGTCAGCTTTTTGTGAAGCCTTAGCTTCATCCCACTTTGTTACATAGTCCGTAGCAACTAGAATATATCGAGATTGAGTGTTGCGAGCTGCGGGACTAATTGGACCTACAAAGTCTAAGCCCCATTTTTTAAATGGTTGGGTTACTTTAATAGGATGTAAGGGCATTCTGTCTTTGCGCTGTGTGGTCTTGTAACGTTGGCACTCATCACACCCTTTTGTAAAAAGTGATGCATCCTTAAATAAAGTTGGGCACCAATAGCCTGATTGCAGCACCTTTCTAGCAGTCAGGTCTCCTGAAAAATGTCCTCCTGCTACGCCCATATGTGCTTCTTGCAAGATATACAAATATTCATCCTCGCGGGCACAACGCCTAAGAATATCGTCCTTGCCTAGTCTATACAGAGTTCCGGCAATCAAACAATAGGGTTCACATTCTTTTACTAGCCTTCGAGCGATATCCTTACGAAGTTCCTTGGGTGGAAAACCATTAACTAAAAAGTTAACAATGTTCTCACTCCATTCAGGCATAGTCTCAAATATGAATAGGGAAGTATCGGGTAATTCATCATCAACTCCTGTAGGGGCTTCACCATTGGGTATGCGAGACAAATGATCAGCCATGACGTGCCTTTTACCGGGTCTCACTACAATCGTGAAATCAAACTCCATAAGAATTAACAACCATCGTGTGATTCTTCTCGTGGAGCATGGCTTGTTTACCAGATACAGCAACGCTTGATGATCCACATAAAATACAAACTTGTTTGCCAGAAGGTAGTAGCGAAATTTCTTTACTGCATAAACCATTGCTAAACCTTCTCGCTCTGTAGTGGTGTAGTTCCTTTCAGCATCGTTCAATTGACGGCTTGCAAAGCTAATGGGATAGTCCAATTTATGTTCTCCTGGTTGAGTGAGAACACACCCAATAGCAAAGTTTGATGCATCAATATGCACATGGAAAATGACATCCCAGTTAGGTGTCCTTAAAATCGGAGCACTTGCTAGTGTTTTCTTCAATTGTTCATAGACCTGGTCACACTCTTCAGTCCATTTAAATTCAATGAGAAGCTTGTACAAAGGACGTGCTATCTCAGCGAAAAATAAAATAAACCGTCGATAATAACCCACATGTCCCATGAACCTTTGAACTCCCTTGTAATGGGTTGGTGGTGGTAACTCTAGAATCACTTTAATTTTGCTCTCATCGGTTGAGATACCATTCTTAGATACTATATGCCCTAAATAACTCCATGCTTGACCCAAAATTGGCATTTGAACGGGTTCAATGAGATACAATATAACCTACACTTTTCAAACACCTTCCGCAAACATGATAGATGTTCTTTCCAAGAAGAGTAAACACAAAGGTCGTCTAAGAAAGCTTCACAAACTCTCTCAAATATTCTTTAAAAGCAGTGTTTATTAATCGTTGGAATGTAGCAGGGGCATTTGTTAAGCCAAAAGCCATCACACGAAATGCAAACACGCCAAATTCCGTGATGAAGGCAGTTTTAACTTGGTCCTCTAGCGCTATCGTGATTTGGTTGTAGCCTGAGTACCCATCTAGAAAGCTATAAGCTTCCTTGCCTGCAACTCTTTCGAGTACATGTTTGGAATATGGTAGGGGGTAATGGTCTCTTCTAGTAGCTGCATTAACTTTTTTGAGGTCCATGCACACCCTGAGTTTTCCATTCTTTTTTGGCATGATAACTATTGGAGACACCCATTCAGAGTGTTCAATAGGATATATGAACCCACATTTGATAAGCTTTTCTAGTTCTTCTTGAATGATCTTTGCGTACTTAGGATTCATCGGGTAGGGTCTTTGTTGTACGGGCTTCGCAGTGCTAATCATAGGGATTGTATGTTGGACCACAGAAGGTGGAACACCTTTCATATCATGGTATGTCCAAGCGAATAAGTCCTTGAATTCCTTGAGAAGCTCTTTGAGGACCGCCTCTTCAACTTCTGTGAGGTCTTGGGCAATAAAAACAAGTTTTGATTCTTCACCGGGGTCAGCTAATTCTATTTCTTTAACTATTGCCGAACCATCATAGATTCCATTATTCCCATCGATAGGTATTCTTTGGGATTTTGTGTACACAACCTTTGCTTCCCCTGTGGTGTAAGATTTGAAATGTTCTGGTGCAGGATGCAAGTCTGTGGATTCTGGTTGTGCTTTGGTTTGTGCTTCCATTTCTGCTTTCTTGTGTTGTCGAGCTAACTCTTGGTTTTGACGCCTCCTTGTAGTGCGGCAACTTTGGCTTGTCTATGATCTCTAATTGGGCTATGTCATGGGGTCGTGGTCTACACCACATAACATTTTGGAGATATTCACCCCAATCGTCTACCAATTTTTGATGAGCATCACATGATCCTATATAACTGATCCATTCTGCTGAGGATCTCTTCTTTTTTATCCTAGCACGTACATTGGCTCGATATCGACGCCTCTTAAAGTTTTTCTTTTTCTTATTTGAGACCTGCTTTTGATTTGAATTTAGATCTAGCTCACTAAAGGAGTCCTCGTTGGTGTCCTCTTCATTCTCGGAGGAGCTATCATCGGTTGATGTGCTCGGTCCTTCCGAATGTTTTGACTCTGAACTTGCTCCACTCTCTAATTCATGAGATTCAGAATCCGTTTCACTCTGGGAGTCCGTGTCTGAGTCGTGTTGGTCAAAGTTTTCTATTGAGCTATCGGTGTCACTGTCAGATTGGTCCACAATTTCCTTGCCCTTAGAAGATGCATGTATGGCACTTATCATGTTCAGAGGTGCAATTTGTGGTACCTCTTCCCCCTCTGGTGTGACCCAAGTGGCTCCTCTATTTCCCCAGGTATCTATGGTTGCAGCTAGGTGTACCCAGTCTACGTTGTCTGATTCCGTCATACCCGGTAACACATCCATGTAAGGAGAATCTTGGCCAATGTCTGTATCCTTCTTACAAGTGTAACAATATTGTAGTGGGGTCGAGTGAACTGTGGTGTCAGAGCGACGATCAATAATGGTTTTACTCCCTAAGGGGTGTACCTTACCAGTCACCAAATCCACTCTAAGGACAGAGTCTTGGAATTGCAAATAGACATGATTTTTAGACCAATCATGAACCATTTGTGCTTCCCTCATGAATGGTCGTCCTAAAATCATTTCATATGACATAGGGTGTTTAGAGAAATCCATTACAATGAACGTATGTTGTACTTTGTGTCCTAGAACTTTGATCTTAAGATCCTTGAGCATCCCCATAGGTTTGGCTATGGTACCATTTGCCATCTTTACCACAATGTTAGTAACACTGAGGCGGGGTTTTCCCATGGATTCCCAACAATCTTTTGTAATGATGCTAACTCCCGCACCACCATCAAGAATTCCCTTTATAAATAATCCCTTGGTAGTGATGGGTAGGGTCGCATTAGACTCGTCGCCTTCAAAATACTGCCCTAATTCGTTAATGGGTACCTCGATCACAGACTCGTGTCCATCTAAGTCAAGTGATTGCACATGATTTTCCTCATCAATCATAATCGAGTCAGGCCTATTTGGTTGCGCAAACTGCGGTAATCCCGTTCGTAGCTCTCCGTTAAGGAATGCTCGAAGTGCAAGGAATAACTCAGGATCTCCATACAGCTTTGCTATGATCGTGGTTCGGACCTCAGAAGACATGAAGTCCACTAGTTTGGCAACATTCATTGGCATTTTGCAGGGTGTAGGTCCTTGACTAGGAACTGGTGAGGATGGAATCTCATATTCCTCAATGGGATCAGGTATTCCTTCGTTAAACATCCTTTCCAACAAGAAGGGTGTATGCTCACTTTCTGATGTCCTATCCTCACTCCCTTCTTGGATGATACTAGATATGGCTAACGGTCTATGGTTCATGTGGGGTGGATGAACTTGCGTGGGAAACACTGTGTCATGAATTTTGACATGCATGGGTTCTGGTTCTGGTTCTAGTTTCCTTTGAGTCTCCTCCACTAAACCTCTTAGATGTTTCACCTGCTCAATCTCGTCTACTGGGTTTGGGTACATCCCAATCTTCTTGTTACGATTCTTCCCTTTTTGCCCCAGCGGTTTATCTTGGGGGTCTTGGATTGGATTTGGAAACACTTGTGGTGTTTTCAGAGGCTCTTTATGGTTTTTTCTTATTCGGTTTTCATTTGGTCCCATGTTACGGTTTTCTTTGTCGGTCTTTCCCTTTGTGGTATTGGTTCTAGTCTCCATTGTCTCGATTGAATCTGAATCATCCTCGAGGTCATTCATATACACGGGGTCATCTCCTGTTCCTATGTTTGTTTTGGAACTTGGCTTTGAATTTCCAGTATTCTGCGACCTCTTCCTTCGTGTCTTCTTTTTCTTTGCTTGGATAACTGACGCGGTATCTCTCTCTTCGAGGATATGGCCTGGCCCTTGAAGCATGGACCGTGTAATCGCATAAGCGGGTGCGACGGGTGGTATTGGCGATGTCACACTAGCAATTTTGACCAAATTTAGGGGTGTGATTTTAGGCACATTTGGGTTATAGGGGCATTGGGCAATCAAGTGATCTATGTCACAACGATTACATGTGAGTATTGGCATTGCAGACGTGCTCCCTTGATTCATTTGCATCTGTGCAGCATTCTTTTGCAGCCTAATAGGGCACTCCGCTACTCGATGTGGTCCACCACACTCGTAGCATTGAAGAGGTGGCCTCCTAGCCTGGGTGTTGATATTTTGACCTCTGGATGCGAGAGTAGCAGCTTGATAAACCGGCTTGACTTGCCCCCAACAATCTTCCATGTAGTATATAGGACACTCTTCCAATGTATCAAGTCCATAGGCAATACTAGTGTCTATTTCCTCCTCACAGCCATCTGCATAAGCATTAGATGGCTCGCAACCCACTTGGTTCATAGGGGCGACTCTTGGATGCGGGGGGTGCGGTCCTAGCACAGGAGGTGGTAGCGGTGTAGCTTGTACAACATTTTGAGATCTAGGGACCATGTGTTGCGGTAGTTGCTCAACAGGTGGAGCAGGCATCAATACAGGAGCTCGAGGCGCATCCGTCCAGGCTACAGGTGGTCTATTTGCCATCATACGTTTGATCATTAAAAAATCCTTAGCTTGGTGACCATACCTACCACATGCGTTGCAAGTTCCATTAAATTTTACTCTAAACGTAGGGCACTCACTAGTGCTATGTGGACCTAAGCAAATGGAACACCATTGTTGCTCCCTTCTTGGATACATGTGACTATTTTGAGGGGGTCGATTATCCTTAAGAGACTCTTGGATTGCCTTGGTGAGGTCTGTCAAGATTGTCTTAAATACCTTTGGCTCATTGGCAATGGGCTTTGCAGTCATGGGTTCATACTCAATGGCTTGTGAGCTAGTGGATCTCGTGTCAGTAGACACCCTCATGCCTGCTATCATCAAGTTGTCCTCTAATTGGATTGCATTGGCAGTGACATCTTCCCAGATTGTGATACCTCTAATCACTAGTCCATTATAGATTCCTTCATTCCTCAACCCTCCAATGAATCGATCAAGCAGTTGGTTATTGTTGAAGCGCTCATTTACAGGGCAGCGAGAGTTTAAGTGCTTTAGACGACTAATGAAGTCCCTTACTGACTCTCCTTCCATACGTTCGGCCTTCTGTAGCTGAGATGCTACACCCCAAAGCACACCTTCTCGTATGTACTCCTTTAGAAACAACCTTCGAAGGGTAGGGTCGATTGTTTTCTCGTCCACCCTTAGGGTTCTATACCAATCTCCAGCCTTCCCACTTAATGTCAAGCTTAAGGCATTGCACTTATGTAGTTCGTTGCGTTCCCCTAAGGAATCACATACTTGTTCAAACACTTCAATGTGTTTTCTAGCATCTTCGTCCCCATTGAATTTTTACGTGAGTTTGGCAATTTGTACTGCCTTACTTCTAGGCTCTCTATCAGATGCATGACGCATATTTTCCGCGATAGATCGACCTATGGTTTGAGCAAACGCTGCCAAGTCACCTATGTGAGGAGGCAGGGCCGGTGGAGGTACTCTTGGAATCATATGTGGGAGAGGGACGGGTATCGGTCTTGGCATATGTGTGGATGATGCAGGATATGGAACATAACCGGGCATAGGTCCACTCGGATAAGGGCTAGGGAGCGGCACTCGAGGAGCATAAACAAGTGGTACAATTGGAGGTGTGGGGGCCATGTGTGCATAAGGGGCTACAGGCACATACGGTCGAGCCCCATATTAGGTACTACGACACTAGGTAGTGGCACTGCGCTAACCGTAGATGTCATCGGTACATTCTCTGTCAGGCCTATCCCTGGAGTGAGCACTGTGTTTTCCTTAATAGAGGGTTGAGCCAAGTTAGGGAAGCTAAAGTTGTCGCTCGGAGGCTCAGATTGCATAAAGACCCCAGGTGAAATGACGTAAGATGGGTCCATGGGACTCATTAGAGGAGTCTCCATTTGTGATAGAGTAGGCTGTTGAGCCTTGCTCGTATCCAGAAATCTCATGGGGCCAGTTGAGAGTATATTTACCCCTCGGTTTTGCCTTTCTGATTGAATAATGCCATGGATAACATTACAGATCATTTTCTGTTGATCTTCGAGGCTCGTGGCACTAGAGGTGAATCGTACAATCTCTATCCATCCTACATGGTAGGCGTGGCCAGAGTGTAGATCCGTCAACACCTCAGTGTGGAGGTCGTATGTCCAATGATCATTAATGAACAATCCTTCTAGAGTCGACGTGTTAACGGTTTCTTGTGAGGTAGAAGCAATGTTGCTCCCCGTGGTTTTACTTGTCAGCAACGGTACTCTAGAGGGAACTTCTGAAGGAGGTAGCTCAACAGGGCCTTCTTGGTAAGAAGTTGGCAGGATATCCACATGGACACTCTTTGGGGGTGTGGGGTCCACGTGCGATGTGAAAGGAGAGTCCACTTCCCCACCCCCTTCGTGTGCTTCATTTGCATCAGGTTCCGAGCGAGTAGCTCTACCTAATGTTTCCATGAAACGGCTAAACATACTAGTACTAGGCTGTGGAGCTTCGGGAGGTACATCGCCTTCTCTCTTAGTGTTTTGGGTAGGGTATGCTTCCATGATTTCTGAGTCGGAGGAGGAATCACTAGCGGCTATTTTAGGGTCTTGGGTGGTGCTACCTTGTGTCCCCGCCGAGGGTCTAGAGCCTATCGTGGATGGGTAATGGGTGTCTGTATGAACAGAGGCACCCTCAATATGCTCATGTTCTAGCACCCGCCCAGAGCGTAAGTGCATGTGCTTTTGATACCCTAAGGTGTCAAAAAGCTGCTCTAGGAGGCCTTGTGACTAGTTTTTTGCGTGTTTTTTGTTTGTTTTTTTGCTAGATTTTTTAGAGCGTGTCGTGGAATGGGCCGTGTGATAGCTCGAAACGAGCGTATCGCTAGGAGGGACGCGCTGTGCTTTACAGCCCACCGTTTGGTTCTATTTTGCTCCAGAAAAGCCCGAAATAGTCTTTTCCTAGCTGGGGAACTAGGCTCCAAATAACAAGTCTAAGGGTGCAAGTGGGAAGAGAAGGGAGGAGAGTGGAGGACTTGTCCCACATGCTCTCATTCCCTCTTGAGGGGGTAGGGTATATATATAAGAGTGAGTCTAGTATATATCATAGGACTGAGGCCTGAGGCCTGGGCTTGGGCTTGGGCTTGGGCTTGGGCTTGTGGGCTTGGGCTTGTCCCCCTCACTCATGTTTTCATTTTTCGATATATTTTTTTTCGAAAAAGTTTTTTTTTTTGGATATTATTTGGTACGCGTTTTGGTGCACGTTGACCTCACCTAACTATTTACTGTCCCACCTACCTATTGACCTGCTAATCAGTGGTTCACCTAATTACTAACCTGCTTAATTAACTAACTGTGCTCCTAACTGTGCACAAACCAGAAAACACAGAAAATGCAAAAATTGAAACTTGACAGAACTGTGCAGTGCAAACCAGAAAATGCAGAAAACGCAGAAACGCAAGAAATGCTAACTGTGTAAGCTGAAATCTGAGCTTAATAGAACTAGCAAAACAGAGCTTAACAGAACACAGAAAACTTGAATGCAGTCAACAACATTCTGTCTTTCTCTACTGTTTTTACATAACAACAATGATCAAACTTAAGCCGCGCCTTTCCTACATAAAAAATAGCTTCAATACAATCTACAAGTCGCCATTGGAGCTTCACGCGCAGCAGCTCCCCGGCAGCGGCGCCAAAAATGTCAAGGCTAGGGACTTGCTACGCGCCGTGTGCGAGCCACAAAGGCTCCTAGCACACAGTCATACAACATACAAGCTCACAAGGAAGAACGGTGTGTCACTCACCTTCCTGCGTAGTTGCGAATGAAGGATTCCCGCTCCACGAAGAAGAGGGAGACGCCGCTACGTCGCGCTCAACCGCCTCGCCGCCGTCGTGCCGCCGCAACGCTCGATCACGCACACACACTCTCACTCTCTCTCTCTCTCTCTCTCTCTCTCTCACACACACACACACACACACACACACACACACACACACACACACACACACACACACACACACACACACACACACACACACACACACACACACACACACGCACACACACAAGGAGATGGTGAAGGAGAAGGTGGAGATGGAGCAAGAGCAGCTTCTATTGCACAATGAGAGAATGACTCAATTTTAGGTTTAATTGGCTTTTATGTGAGCTCACCCCATTCACACTTGGGCGCTCATGCTTAGCCAACTAACCCTAGCATGTTCGTGTTAGAGTGCGCCTCTCATCAGCGATCACTCTACCTTTCCCTATTGGACCGACAAGCCCGGTGCCTGACTCTACTTAAATAAATAATACGGTTACGGTGTCTGTCGTAGGCGATAGGGTGTCCGTGAGCCACGAGGGTTAACAAGCCCTTTCTTCTTCTCTGCAGTGCCCCCTTAGTGACCCCAATCATTGGCGGTCCTCATCCCATCTGCACTGTGTAACCGTAGGCTGCAGCCCCCGTCTTCCCTCTCAGATGCCAGCCCCCAGATGCCAGCCCCCCTTCCTCTTTCCTCTACCAAGGCCATGGTATGGCGGCTCCTTCTGCACCTCGTCCCTTTCTGCTCTTCCAGCCCCCTGTCGATGGCCCCTGATAGCTCCCATGCAAGGGGTGGCCCTCCTCAAGCAGCACCACTTGGTGCTCCTTCTTGCAGGCAGCCCACCATCGCTGCCCACTCCCACAACACCCACTCATTGTACCGCACCGCCATGGCCATCACCGGCCATCCTGCACTTGTCGCAGGTGCCAGGCTTGATCATGGTGGATTGATCATGGTGGAACCGCAACTTGCAATTAGCTCTGCTCACTGGTCTGGCAAAGCTGCGCAACTGAACCCGTACTGCATTTGAAGATTTGTTAATGAATTGATCGTCTGCTGTCCTTTGCTGCACAGGCACCACATACCCGGCTACGCATTGCGTACGGTACCACACAGCCTCGCCATGACTCACCTGCTGGCCCGCACACTGCACCCGACAAAAAATTGCATAGTAAATGTCTGCATAGCAAGGACTCCAGGACTCCGTAGGGGCCCACCAAAGGTATCCCCTACAGTCCGTCGGACGAACATGATCCGCACCAGTTATCCATAAACATGCAGCCGCATTAACTTCATCGTCACCGATGCTGCACTCTTTGCAAACTTCCACATCATTCTGGAAAGTCATATTAAATACCCCGTAGCACTTTGAAGTTCGGTGACTGAGACTCGCGATGCCTTCCAACAGCTGCTGTGGAAATCTTGGTCTACAAATGAATGGAATCTGCATGACCATAGACCACCCTTGCCCGCCTGTGCAACTGCTTCCAGAAAACCATCCTCTCTTAATTGTCATCACCCCCAAGAGGGAAAGGTGGCGTGTCTCCAAGCACTCGTCATCACCCATTATTTTTGCAATTCCCAAATGATTGTGCGTGTACGAATAGACTCAAGCAGTAGCATATGCGCCTCCTTCATCACCAAGGATGGAGATTCGATCAACTGTGTGGTCGCCAAGTGTAATAGGCGTGGCTGCCTATTACGAAACTGTGCTCACAGAAATGCAAGAGAGAGGAGCACCGCACAACATTAGAGAGAGAGAGAGAGAATGAGAGAGAGAGATATAGATGTTCATGTCCGCAGCCATAACTGATTAGATTGGTTATTGTGTATGATTACAAAGGTCACAAGAGGCCCTTCATATAGGTTAGTCGTGTCCCCTCGCTCCTCATGACTCATGCCTCTTGGCATCCCCCCATTCCTAGGTAAGGTTCCCACCATACGGCCAAGGCATCCTAACGGCTAACACTTGGCACACACCGGCTTATGCCGTAACAATGATGTAGAGACTGATGGAGCTTTTCCATTATTTACCATGAGAAGCGGTTGTTGATGTGTGTGGGTTCTTTGTGTTTGAGTTTCTATTGGCAATTTTGGAACCCACCTTGTGTTTGGTACTTGTGTGACCGTCTTTGACATTTTCTTCTTTTTCTTGATAACTTGATGGACACTAGGCTTCGATATCCATAATTGATTATTTCCTTTGTAGAAGCCTTGATTTTGGAGTTGATGATGAGGTATCCATCTGTAGATTGCAGCAACCTTGTTTCATCTGGCTTCTGTTAGCTGTTGGTGATCATTGCTGATTATTTCCTTTGTAGAAGCCTTGATTTTGGAGTTGATGATGAGGTATCCATCTGTAGATTGCAGCAACCTTGTTTCATCTGGCTTCTGTTAGCTGTTGGTGATCATTGCTTGCCTTGGGGTAGAAGCTTGTTCTGCATTATTTTTCTTGGTTGTTCCAGATTGAGCTACACTTTTTGGTAACCATATTTGTGTGTTACGTTCATAAAATCCTTGTGCTTCGAGTAGCTTAATTAGAATCATCCATTGATTCACCTGTTTGTGTTGGGTATCTTCGTTGAAGTCTGATTTCGGTACCCAAACTTTTCGCGTTGCCCGCTTGGAAGGTCTTTTCGTTTGCCTTTTATTGGTGTTATTTTGCTTTCCTTAGTATTTTGTATTCCGTTGATAGCACGTCTTGTTCCTTGTAGAAATCACTGGTTGAGGTGGGTAGGTCCAGGCTATTACTTTAGGCTTTTTGGCCCAAATATTAGTGTTTCCTTGGAAGTAGCCCTGAGTAGTGATTGACTCATTTGATGCTACCCACCCTATCACCTTTTGTTGATGTTGAACTTGTGCTTCATGTATCCAAACTGGGTTTTTAACTTTGATGTGCTCTTTGGATACCAACACTTGGTTGACATTCTTTAGATTCTTTTGAATGCTTTTTTGTGATGGAAACTTTGGTTGATAGACTTTTTGCTTTGGCTTCCATTTCATTGTTGGTGATGTGGCTCTTGATGTAGAGGCTTCGCGGGAAATTTGATGGAAGCTAGTTGAAGGTAAAGTCGTCTTGCAAGGTTGATATGCTTTAGTGTTTACCTTTTCTTTACCTTTTTCTGTGATGGTTGGTTGCTCCTTTTTTGCATTGAATTGAGGTTCTTTTGGGGCTTTTGATGGTGTTGTTGTTGTGGCTTTTGATTGTTGTCGAAAGAAGACGTTCCTCCAGATTTCTGTCAAGACTAGACTCTCCTTGATGTGATGGGAGTCGATTATGTGGAAAGTATCCTTATACTCTCCGGTACTCAACTTGAGTACATCTTCTGCCATGCCAAAGCTAGGAGTCGGTATTTTTGAACTTGTGTATACTATATCGTCTAGCTCAGTGAATGGCGGCTTTCCCATCATGATCCACGTTCCAGAAGTCATTAGATTTTTTGTCGCTTTTGGATCTATCACATTTGAACATGTGATTTTGAGTCCTGTTTCTCCGCGTATGCTAAATTTGATCGTCGTAGGAGACAGTCGATCTTCTTCTCTGTCCCTGTTCTTGTCTTGATCTTGCACTTGTTGAAGATTTGCCGTTGAACTTGGAATCTTTTCTCCTTCATTTGCTTTCATTTGCACTTTTTCTGGAGTCTGCTTCTTTGTAATAGCTTTTGGCGATTCTTCAGGTATGTCAATGATGATATATTCTCGTTGTTGCTCTGCTTCCTTCATATGCACTTTGGCATCATGCTCCATGATGATGTAGCTATCTGTCTCACCTTTTCTGCTTTCACACTCACAAATCTCGTTAGCTTCCTTCAACACCTTTATCGTAAATACGGGAGTTATATCATACCCTTCCTCATCATAGAATTTAGTCAGGGTCACCTCATTCACACACACATCAAGAGTTGCCAGTATTTGATCCCATCCAAAGGGTTCAAATAACTCCTCTGAAAATGGCTCTGGTACATATGCCTCATCTTCTACTAAACGCTCTAGGATGCAATCCTGCTTTCTAAGACTTCCACTCTCAGGAGCTCCGTACATCCAAATATGCGCTTTGCTTTCCAAATCAGTTGTGGAGTTTAAGTCTTCCCCTGGGGTTCATACTACATCTTTATAACTATGATTTGTGACACTGATCTTCGTAGTGACATCTTTGTGTCTCAAGTAGATATAGTCATAGCCCCAGTCTTGTACCATTTTGAGCTGACGCATGAATGGTCTGCCCAATATCATATCAAAGTTGCTGTTCTTGTCAAAATTCATTATGGAAAATGTGTGCTCATACTCGATGCCACACAAGGATACAATGATTTGTTCTAAATATTCCAATTGGTTTTTTCGTGTTTCCATCCGCTAATTGCAGTTTCATTCGAGTTTTCCTAAGAGTAGGCTTTCCCCATTTTTTCCATACTTCTTTGGTTGCAATGGAAATTCCTGCCCCACTATCTAATATAGCAACCGTCTTTACTCCTTTGTACTCAAGTGTTAAGGTGGTGTTTCCTTCGTCTCCTTCACAATAGTCACCCACCTTATTTATCGGTACTGGCTTTGTCTGTTGCTTCTTCGGCGAGGTGTCATCCATGTTTTTGTCCGGTTTGGTCATGAGAAGGGATTTTCAACCCCATGTTTTCCAGGTGTTTGCCTATTTGGCCCCATAGATGTGGTCTAATTTTTAGTAGATCTGAGAGATAAAGTGTGCATTGTATAGATGAAGACATCAATTCATGCAAGCTCTTGGTATCCATATTTTTTGGTGTGGCTTTCCACTGAGAAGGTATCATTTTAACCTCAGATTTTGTCTCGTGTTCTCCTATGAAAGATGGCAAAGTCTTTAGAGAGCGTGGTTTACTCTCTTCAGATGCGACAGACTTGACATCCCCGTATAGAGATCGTATATCTCCTGGGAAAAATTCATGATCCATGTTTATCTCAGGAATAGGTGCCGACTGTAAGGTAACAGTACCATCTTTTCAGTTTTTGATTGATTCCCACAAGGATTGTGGCCATGGTTCTTCTACCTCTGGAATAGGCATCACTGCTTGTGAGCCCACCCCATTTGTGGTATTGGCTACTTCCCTTGTATCTAAAGGTGCCTCAACTCTCGACCCTCCTTGGTCTCTGTTAACAATACCCTGGCTCTCCAATTCTTGGACTTTATCGCGGATTAGCACCTCCGTTTTTGGAGCATCTGGAACATATGGTTCCATAAGAGCTTGGGCCTTCTGGATGAGCTCCTTGCACATTTGCAACCTCTCTTTTTCTTACCCTAGATGAGGGTACATTAGCCATCTATCCTCTTGGGTTTGGTTGCGTTTTATCCTAGCTTCATAAGCTTTTAAGACTGCATCCAAAGGTTCATTCACTTTGTCGACCAAGACTGATCGACCAAGACTGAACCTCCTGAGGTAGTCTTTGACTCTTTAGGTCCCTTTGCATTTTTGTTCCTTTCTTGCTCTTGTCTAAGCTGCTCTCTTGTTTGATTCAGTTTAGTTTCCAAAGACGCTTTCTCCTTCAGCCTCTTCAATTTCATTTTGTCTCATCTACCTTTCCATGATCTTCTTCCGAAGGTTCTCACTGATTTGTTCTCAAATTTTGTTTGCACAGGCAATGTGGCTTTTTCAGCTGGTTTGTTTTTGATAGCTTCTTGAGCTCGAGCTCGAGTCATCAAATTTAAAGGAATGGCGGATTCTACCTCGGATCCTCTTGAAGAAGGCATCACGCCTACAACATTTATTGTTGCTTTCCCTTTGTAGTCTGGATTTTTAGCACAGTGTTGGTGTAGATGGTCTATACCACAACGTTCACAGAATACAAATAATTCAATTTGTGGATCCTTGTTTGGACAACTTCGTGCCCAGTGATCACCTCCGCACTCATAGCATGTACCTTCTTGTTTCACAGCTGGTGATCCAGCTAATGGTTGTTCTTCCCTTGTGAGGATGTTCTTTGAACCATACTCCTGTGAATGATTGGCTATGAACATGAGCGTATTCACATCCATGGAGTATTGGTTTCTCATGGGTTGTGGCATATGCATTGGTTGAGCGTAGTTGACTATCACTCTCCCAGCATTCAAAAGTTGTGGTTGTTGGCCTAGCACACATTGTGGCTTTGGCTGGAGGTTACAGCATGAAGTGGGGTTATCCCCTCCACAAGTACTACATATCCTCAATTGAGGCTGTCGTACATCTAGGTTTTGTTGGTAGCCTTGGTTTATTCTTCTAATCACCCCCTCGACCATTTGGTCAATGATTGGTTCCCAAGGAGTTTGAACATCTATCTTTGTTTTTGATTCGCTCTTCGAAGATGAGACGCTACTGGTCATGCTATCTGTATCTTCAGTCACCTCTCCGTAGGCCTTGCAATTGTCAACTAGATATAGAGATTCTCTAGTGACTTGCTCAAATGTTGTGCATCCTTTTAGATGTAGGTCCTTTTTGAGAGTTTCATTCCTCAAGCCCTCTATGAAGAGAACTGATAATCTCTTATCTTGCGATAAATCTCTCACAGGACATCTATCAATGTATTGTTTGAAGCGAAGCAAAGCTTACTTCACTCTTTCGTTCATTTTTTGTTTGAAGGTGTACATTTGGGACACTGTGTTATGTTTGATTCCCCTTTTTGAGAATTTCTCTACAAACTCTTGTAAGAACGGTTGTGCTATGTTTGGAAAATCATCTCTGTTTAGAGTTTGGAACCACGTCAAAGATGTTCCTTCTAATGTCAATCCGAATCCCTCATACTGAGTATGGAAATCAACAATCTGTTAAGCTCTCAACATTTGTTTGAAGAGTGAGACATGAGCATATGGATCCCATGACCCACTGTACTTTGTCTTGACACATTGAGCCACTTGATATGGTCTTAATTGTTGGGGTTTAGTCACTAATCTAACCAATTCGTTATCTCTTGGAAAGACATCTCTCGTTTGCTCCTCTTGTCTTGGAGAAAATCCTGGCGGAACCCTCTCTGATATGCGCTCTGGCATCGTTTTTGGCTGAAAGTAAGTAGGAATCGGAGTACCCTTGTATGTGTATCTCTCTAAGTCAAGTGGATCAGCAAGTTTGTACTCACATCTATACTTATCTACCATCAAAACTTGCACTCCGTGGGCATCTGTATATGTGAATGCTTAGAGGTTCTTAGGGGTGGTCAACTCTCTAGCAGAGGGCTCTTCACACTCGTAGAAGATATATGGATCCCCGTTTGTGAATCTGTACAAGCCCTTATAAGTGTAATCTATAAGCACTCTCCTGGATTCATTGGCTTTGATGAATCTCACATTTGGTTTCTCGATTAGAGGATGCCTCTTCTCTAGGTATTCTCCCAATCCCCCTGTTGAAGGCATTGCAGTGTTTCTTGCGTTTTTCATGTCACCCAGTGGAGTAGAGAACCTTGGTGGTGGATGATTTCTCATGTTTAAGGATCACTCAAAACTCTCAAGATAGTCCTTCACAAGCTCACTTTGGCTTAGTGCAACCAATCCCTTGCTACCCCTGACAAGGTCTCTCAAAAGTCAGGATTTGTGACTTTTTTGGTTTTTGGAAACTAGTCTTGGGATACCCTAAAAGTTTGGATTTAGAAAACCTAGTAAAATTCAGCCTGCAAGCTTTCTTCCTAGCTATACCTGACTCAATTTGGAGTTGCCTATCAAAAGTTAGAGCAATTTTAGTGAATTGCACTTGAAACAGCACTCAAAATAGTCTCAGGACCAAAACACAAGAACTTTGGCTTGTATCTTGGTCTCCAGAAGGTATTTTTAGCTCAAACTTGAGATTTGGGATGTCCTTAAGTATGTCTACAAGATCACCAAGTCAGATACCCCCACTATGCTGAGAGGTACATGGATCGCGATCCATGATCCCTGTCAGATTTTTTTCTCCAAATTTTGACTGTGTGCAGACAAGGTCATATGTAGGCTATATAACAATTTTCAAAAATTTTTGAGGTGGAGGTACATGGATCGTGATCCATGTTCAACCACATCTGGACTTTTCCTCTTAGAAGGTTTGTTCTTGACTATGTCCATAAGCTAAATCTCAAATATTTTTGGATTTGGACTTGGTTTGATAGGTCAAATTGCCAATACTAGGTTTGCACAGTGGTTTTCTGTTTCTCACATTTTTTGCTCCCTTTTGGCCCAAATTTGCTCAATTGTTTCCAAAACTGGACTTGGGATATGTTTCCTTGTGTATGCACTACTGATCTAGAAACTTTCAATTCAAGCTGTCACTATGGGTACATGGATCGCGATCCATGTTTGGAGCCCAAATTGACTTCTCTTGGTACCATTAGAATCAACATGACTAGTAGGTCCTATGGTATCATTTTTTTTTGAAAATGGACCTCTGGATTGAAAGTTAGGTCAGTTCTGCCACTTGCACAGAGTACCTTGCAGTTCTGGGCTTTTGGACAGGTTTTTGATATCCGATTTCACTTTTGAAAAGACCACTAGATTCCTTGTGATGTCCTCTAGCTATGGTGCAAGTTTGGTATCAGACTGTACAAAGGAACATGGATCACGATCCATGTACCTATGTGTCAGATGGTGATGAAACTTGGCACACAGCTTCCCCTTGACAGCTTCCCCTTGGTCTCCTTATCCCTGCTATGTGGTTTTTGTGTAATTTGGACTTGTTGAGGCTAGGCAAAAGTCAATTCACAGGTCTGTTTTAGGGTTTTCACCTTGGAGTGTTTTTCGCACTTTTGACCCAATTTTTGAACTTTTTTGGCAAAATTTCTTTGGGGACTTTTGTTCACAATGGTCTTTGCTACAGGCTTGAAAAGTTTTTTTCGGAAAATTTCTCAGAGGTACATGGATCGCGATCCATGTTCCACCACTTTTGGATTTGAATTTTTGGTGTGCTGATAGCTTATGATGTTTGTAGCTTGCTCACCAAATCTTTTTGAATTTGGATCAGTTTTGCCCAACCAAAACTAACTTCTACAGTCTGCTGTGGCAATTTTGACAATGTTCTATTTTTGGCTCTTTTTACCACTTTTTACAATTTTCTGCACATGGTTTTTTGGAAAAGTTGTTCCAAATGGTACCAGCTACCTACTACTCAAATATCAGCCGAAAAATTTTCAAATTTTTTCATGAGGTACATGGATCGCGATCCATGTTTGACCACATTTTGACATGAAACTTGGTGAGCTTGTAGTCCATGTTATGGTAATACTCTTCCCCAAATCTTTTTGAATTTGGACAAATTTTTCCTAGTCAAAAGTGAGTTTTTGTGTTTGCCCTGCGGTTTTTGACTAGTTTCTGTATTTAGCTATTTTGACCAACTTTTTTCAATTTTTTGCTATGGACTCTTTTGGCAAAGTTGTTCCACTAGTTATCAGGGATGTACTTGTTAAATATCAACCCAAAATGTCAAAAAGGTACATGGATCGCAATACATGTTCCTCCACAGAATCTGGCCAAACTTTTCAGATTACTTCTAGAGAGTATGTTGATGCCCTTGATCCACAAATTTTTGAATTTGGATCACTTTTGAGGTCTCTACCATCAAATTTTCAGAATTTCAAAGTTATGGTTGTTTCGGCCAAAATATGTTTTTCACCCTTTTTACCCTCAATCTTTTAGCCCAAATTTGATGGTGGTAGTTTCTTCTTACCCTACTCCTAAGTACTGAAATGAAACATGAAACAAAAACAAACAAAACGGTACAAAATAAAGCCGTAATGGAAAACGGTACAGCACTCTGAAAGCATAGAGAAAATCGAAGAATGAAATGCTTTTGGCTATCTCACTCACAACCCTCTTTACTTCTCAAGAATAGATCTAGTAAGTCCTCGACTTCTAGACTCTACCAAGCACTAAACCCTGTGTCTAGCTGCTTCACTGCTAGGTGTAGATGGAATGGAAGGAAAATCGTAGAAAAAGAACGCTCTAAATACGCACTAGGTCACTCTCCATCTAAGGATCATATCCTCGGCAACGACGCCAATGTTAGCGGATCGCCGCGACTGACGTCTGTAGCATGAAATGAGACATATACTTCACCTTTTGAACGAAGAAGATGATGTCCTTGAGATTCTTAGGTGATGGTAGCTCAATAAGAGCCTTTGCCTTTGAAGGATCAACCTCAATGCTTTTATAGAAAACCTTGTGACCAAGCAAGATCACTTCATCCTCACCTATGTGACATTTGTCGGGACTGAGCTGATGTTAGTGGGTCTCCGCGGACGGACGTCTGCAGCATAGTTTTCTGGCACTAACATAATGTCAATACTCAGGGAAAGTGACTCGGATGGGGCATGGAGACTCTATGAGATCGTGAATCTCAAGAAATGAACCTTAACAACAAACACAACAACTCTATAAGCAAACCAACACTCAATGATCAGGGAAATCTGCCTATGTCCTTTCTCACAGCTCTAGGTCATCACGCCATTTCGACACTCGAACGGACTCGATATGCAACGAAACTTTAGAAGGAGGTCTAGGACACCTAGGGGCACTATCCTAGAAAATCTAGAGGCAATCCGACAAGGTACCAAAATCACGATCCATCATGAAAACGATCCTGAAAATTGCAACAGAACATACCAGAAAGGTCGCCCTATGGTCTAGGAACACTCTCCTATGGTCAAAACGACTATAAACAACAATTTAAGCACTTAAATCTATAATTATAGCTCACAGACAAGTAGTCGTGAACCACATCGAAACTGACAATGCTTACACTAGAATGAAAGAGCAAAGAAAGAGGAACACAATGCAACTTTCGGATTTGAAAACTGATTACCCATTCATTAACTGCGATGATTACAAGGTTGGAGCAGCTCGTAGCTTGAGCGTACGTTTTCGGAGCTCCCACTTCTTCTAAAGATAAGCCTCCTTTCACATTAAGGTTATCCTAGGGCATTCTAAATGGCCAGTGTCCGGTTCACATGTATCTTTACAATTGTCATTGATAGAATTACAACTCAGGGAATTCACTACTACTCTGGAATCAGGATTTACATAGAGTATTACTACACTAGCTCGGTAAAATAATAAACTATAAATGTGGTGTTCGGCTACGTGTCCGGCCAGTTGGGCACCTGTTTGATCTGTCCTCAAACAGCTGACCTCCCATGTCGTAAAGGTTTTTCAAACCTTCTTCTACCTTTTGTAGGTGCAATGATTTTGAGCTATAAATGCAAAAATTATATGCGAGATACCCCTCCCCAGAGGTCTATGCACAGAATATACAAATTACACTTTTATACAGTTTTCAATATACATGAGAGTTGCGGAAGCATTTGCACAGGGGAGGAGTTCTCAGTTCCCAACCAAGCATGGAGTTTAGGCCATGAGTCGGAGACTGCATCCGGAGGTACTTAGTGATTAGTGCTACCCCTGAATGGGTGTTATGAATGAAAGCATACTCAAGAAAATATAACATTGTGGAGGGTGAATATATGTGTACACCACATTGCGGGAAGAGAGAGAGAGAGAGAGAGAGAGAGAGAGAGAGAGAGAGAGAGAGAGAGAGAGAGAGAGAGAGAGAGAGAGAGAATATAGTGGAGGGTGAAATAGAGTGCACAGAGACTTGAGAAGATGATAATAGAGAATCTTTAAATGTCCATCTAAATGGAACAGGCAACCATGTATTAATGCAATGAAAATTTTTGGGTATACCATGTAACATAAAAAAGTTTATGACAAAACAACTACCAGAGCACTGGACCCTGTGTAGGGATCTATTGTCCAGCCATCCACTTCCGCTCTACTATGGACAGAGAGAATTTCACTTCGCTGCCGGGAGCAACACCTCCAATCTACCTAAGCTAGACATAGGCTGAGGCCGCTTCGCCTCCCTCCATGAACCCGAGCTCTAAAAGGATCCCAAGTGCTAGCAAGTGGTAGGGTATCAACACCAACCATACTAGTTTAGGTGCCACACCTCTTCAATGCCCAACACCTGGTGTTTAGGCAAAGCGAAGGCAAAATACTCAATGTGTTAGCTATGTATGTCATTCAATCCCTGATGCACTAACCGTGTAGATGAGCCTAACAAAAAGAAGAAGACCTAGGCAATACCCCCGATCCAGCAAAGCCCCAGGTCAACGACCCTTTAGTCTAAGGCTAAGCAATGTAGGTGATCCTAGTCTTGTAGCGATGCTGCCATGAGAAACATAACACATGAGGCCAATCACAGTTGCACTTCCCAGATGTTAGCAGCAAGCTAACACGGATACCACAGATACCATTTTTCGGAGCTCTTATTGTAAAAACACTTATTATTTTTGATAAATTGGGAATATTGTAACTCCTATTTTTCGGATAAAACTTGAAATTGATGAGTTGGGGCTACAATCTTCCAGATTGTATCAACCTGTCATTACCTATCTTTAGTTAGAGCTCCCAAATTATTAGTTTTGACCACCAAAAACCTTGGCTAAGGTATAAAAGCCAATTCTTGTAAGTTTTGGATAATGAAATACACAGTGTGAGCTAATGGCGCTCACTTATCTCCTTCTCGCGTTTTCTACTTCCTCCCCGGTTGTCACATTGCAAACACAGGTAAGAGCTCTACGCATTGACGTAAACACATCAGTAATTTGTAGCTTTTGGTGTTGCCAACCCGCTACCTAATTTCATCATAAGTAGAAATTTACACTTCAAAATAAAAAACTAAGCATAGAGGGGATATTGGGGCATCATTGCTAAGCATTTAGGTGCATTCTGGGTCGAAAACGACTAGGTAAAAAATCCACTGCTGTTAATAATCGTGATTTTGGAACCTAATCTAAAGTGGGATTTGAGACCATAAGCATGTGTGCTTAGGTCTTAAAAACTTGTCCTAGAAGTTTCATTATGTTTGGATGTCATTTGATGCTGTAACGGATGTGATATGTTTGTCGATGAGCGATTGGCTTTTGGTGATTTTAGTCACTTAAGTATAGCTTGAGTTAGATTTGAGTTGTTTGTTGTTTTTCGAGAGATTGACAACCTCTTGTAGGATCTATGCACTAGGCGAGTCAGCTTCATCCCATGGATTGACAATTTAATCGTGGTTCTCGCTAAAACTGTACAATAACATAGGAAAGTGAGGTTAGACTACCGTCCCACATTTGGTGCCGTTTCCGAGGATCGAAGAGACCTAAAATAGGAAAAAACACGAGAGTTTTGTGAATTTATTCTTTAACTTCCTCTAGGATCTCCTAGAGTCAAAAAATTTCTTTTAAAAACTGCATAGCCTAAGATTGTCGTCTTTTGCTGTGTAGAGGTAGCTTGGAGGTAAGTTGTACTTTCCGAGTGCCTTTAGGATTGTAGGATTGCAGAACTAGAATAGGATTTTAAGAATGATTGATAGACAAGACAAGTCTTAAGGTCAAATCTCAGAAAACCATAAAACACAAGAAAACGAGTGTTTGTGGACACTTTCCACAACCCCATTGCATGAGCACCTAGGAGTAGGGTAAGTAGGATCCGAGGTGGATTTCAGAACATTGCTCTCTCCAAAAGAATCATTGTGAGTTGTATTTGAAGTTGCAAAATTTCAGGTCTACGGCTAAAAATAGAAACAAAAGATTCCAAATCACTCAATCCGACTGGAGAGTAAGCTTAAAAGTTGTATGAACCAGTGGGTAAGCTCAAGGACACTTTGAGGTAAAAATTTCAAGAGTTGGCCAAAACTTATATTATTTGCTTTTTCTTGACAATTTAGGCCAAATTAAGTTTTGACTTGATTCATACGCTTAAAATAACTCATGAAATGATTGTCCTTGGAAAAAGTACAAAAAATGGTTCATTTCAAGCCTGAAGTAAATAATCGTGATTATTTCTTTTCAGCTTAGATTTGACCAAGGTTGATACCAGTGACTCATTGCATGTGTACAAACAAGTTTTGTAAAGGCACATTAGATTTCGATCACTAAATTGGCAAAAAATTCGGTAACATCTAAAGTTTGTACTGACTTTTGAAGACTCGAGTGTAAATTGAAAAAAAATAGTCCAAACTTGATGAAATTTGATTCATAGGCTTGTATTGATGTGATAGACATGTGTACATGCTCAATTTACCAAAAAGATGTAAAAATTTATCAAAAGTAAATAATCACGATTATTTACACCTGCCCCATTTTTCATTTTTTTGACCAAGTTAGATACCACTAGTTTTACCATGTTGTAATAAACCCACAAACCAAATCTGGTGATATTTGGATCTTTGGATTGGAAATTGTGACCAAATTTGCAAAGTTAGTATACGGACAGGAAATTGATGACCATTTGACCAAAAAATTGTCCAAACTTGATGAACTTGGCTAGAGACCTTAAGTAGAGGTGCTTAATAGATTTGTGTCAAGGTTGGGACAAAAACTTGCAAAAAATTAACTAGAGTAAATAATCACGATTATTTACATCTACTCCAAAAATGGAAAATCTTGCATAATTGAGCATACCACAAGGTCAAACATATCAAGTAGACCTGCTAACCCTCATGGCTCACGGACACCCCATCACCTACGACGGACGTGTATTATGTATTTGGTAGAGTCAGGTACCGGGCTTGTCGGACCAATAGGAAAAGGGTAAGAGTGATCGCCGATGAGAGGCGCACTCTAACTGGGACATTCAAGGGATTAGTTGGCTAAGCATGGGCGCCCAAGTGTGAATGGAGTGAACTCATATAAAAGCCAACTAAACCTAAAATTCACGGATTCTCTCTCATTTGTGCAATAGAAGAGTGCTCTTGCTCCATCTCCATCTCCATCTTCTTCTTCTTCACCTCCTTGTGTGTGTGTGTGTGTGTATGTGTGTGTGTGAGAGAGAGAGGGAGAGTGTGTGTGCGATCGAGCATTACGAAGGCACGGCACGACTGTAGCTTCTTTTTCATCGCGGCGAGGAATCCACCATGAAGGCGAGCGTAGAGCGGTGAGTGACACACCCTTTGCTCTCTTGAGCTTGCTAGTTTAGGCTTGTTGTGTGCTTAGAGCCATTTGTGGCTCGCACACGGTGTATCGGCAAGTCCCTTGCTTTGACAGTGCGGCAAGGAGCGCACAAGACCTCACAAATCAATTTTGATGAAATTTGGATCACAAAACTGAGACTTAAGCCAGATTCTTGAAATCAGGTCTAGGGACACGAAACTGTTGATAAACTTAAACAGATTTTGTCCAAACTTGTTGAAACTTGTCCAAGGACCTTAACAGGTTGTATACTTGGCAAACCAAGCCAGAAAGTGTAAAAAGCTGACAAAAGTAAATAATCACGATTATTTACTACTGCTACACAGAGCCACCATTTTTGACTTTTGAACTTGTACAGTGTTAGAACAGCATAATACAAAGCCACTGGGCAATTTTGGGTTCAATCGGATCCAAATTGATACATGTTCACTCAATTTCGAGGTTGCAGATTAATCCTTTGATTTTTTCCAAAGTCGAGTTTAAAAATCTTAATTGCTGACTGAATTAGCTCAATTTGAAGTAATACACATAGAACAATCACAATAGTTAGCAAAAATTATACTATCTTTGTAAAAGAATAGCTAACTTGATTGAATTTGTACAGGAATCAGGTTGCAGACGAGGAATCGTAGCTTGATAGAAAGTGCAATCCAGTCAAGTGGAAGAAATTGACAACAGGTCAATCCAAAGGTACTCTATCCAGGGCTTCACAAGTCTTTATGAACCTTAGATCTGGTCGTGTACTAGGAAATCAGGGCATATTTGGAGAAACCTTCAATAGAGTGTCCACCAAAAAAAGCGTAAATCAATGAAATTCCTTGCACACTATCCGTGAAGAAGTCTCAGACACTTTTTTTGATTCGATGTCCGAAATGTCTTCTTATTCGACTCACTCAGAAACCGGAACGACAATGCATTATAAGCATATACTCTCTTTTTATAAGACTAATTGCCATGGAGCTCAGGATTACTTGGATCCCAATAAAGAGTACGCTATTTGCATTGATGACCATAGTATTGAGTTCAAAGAGGAAATCGGGGCAAATAAACAAGGAAAAATGTACATAGATTGAAACGAAACTCAGTATTTACAAGGCGAAAACCGTGACGTTGTCAGGAGTTTTTTGGAGCAAGGGATTGCGCATATGTACATACACATGCATGGTGCATCAAATAAATAATTGCCCATTTTCCTTAGCCAGGTGGTTACGTGGGGCCCACATGTGTACAGGTAGGACAGCATGCACATAGTGCAGCGATTTTCACTATTATCAGTACTAGTGTGTTTTTTCTACAATAAAGTGAAGTTGGTAGCGCGGAAAAATTCTCGAGGAAGCTATCCGCGGGCCGACGACGTGAGGTCAGCAGGTGCGTCAGATGGCATCTAGTGGCGTCAGGAGGGCGAACGAGGTCAATATTTGCACGCGGATGAGGACCGACACAACGTGGGTGTTTTCTGGTGAGAGTTATGCAGAAAGGTCATCATTAGGACCACTTTTTGGGGCCACTTCACGTGGTGGCGAGATGCATTATTGGAAAAAAGCTGAGTGCCAGGTGTGCGAATGATGCAAAAAGGTGACAACTATGCACTGCGAGGTCAGATTTTGGCCTGTTTGGGGTCCGTTTGAGGTCATCTAAAAGGCCAAGGGTGCCCAACTAATAAATCTAAGTGTGGGAACTGAAAAAACAGAGAGAAGACCAGAAAAAACGTGGAGAAGAGAGGAGGAACAGCCGCAGCTGTGTTTTTGCTCATTTTGGAGCCTGTTTTGGCCGTAAACTGCTCATCCGAGGTCGGATTTGAGCACTTTGACATTGTAGACTGGGGTTTTGGGCCGTTCCGAACGCGATGGCGCTGTCCATTTTGCCAAATTCCTCACTCGTTTTCTGCTGTTTTTCTGTGTAATCTTCTCCGGTGAGTGAAGCTTCTTCTCCAATTTGTGATTGTATCTGGTATCTTTTACCCATATTGTGTGAGCTGTTTGCCCCATTGGTGTTGGCCCAAGCTCATTTGTATCTAAACATCAAAAGTTCTCCTCTTTTGAGCTGAGTTTTTGTGTGTGTGTGTGTGTGTGTGTCTCTGTGTGGAGTGGGCAAGTGGATAGTCTCTCTCCTCTCACTCCAGACGTGTGTTCCCTGTCTCGGCCAGGTGTGTTGTGTAAGCCGAGTGGTGCCCCATAGTGTGTGTGTATATCCTTCCAAGAGTGTGTGTCGGGTCGTTATAGAGGCGCTGTGTGTGTTTTCATCCCGCTCACATTCTTTTGGCGCCCGCACGGAGGATCTTCTTCGAGTACCTTCTGCTTCGAGCTTCAAGCTTCGAGATTCGGGATTACAGGTTACAGGTTACAGGTTACAGGTTACAGGGACAGGTGCAGGTACAGGTGATTCACACAGGTACAGGTAGCCGGAGTACAGTGATATACTAGCAGTGATGTCACTTGCAGTTGTTGTGGGAATGCATCACTTGGCGCCTATTTGAGCGCATTGTCTGCTGAATTGTACGTTACTTGTGGAAACTGCCATTGTACGCATTTGTGGAGCCAAACTTGGTTGTATTTGGCAGTCCCAGCCATTTCTGAGACTTGGTCTGGAAGATAGTCATTTCTGAGACTTGTGACTATATGCGATTTGCATTAGCTTTCGTGTGAGGGTTGATAGCGTGAGGTTTTTATTGAGCTGGGGGATTCTCAAATGTGGAGATCCTTTCGGTGATACAGGTAGCTGGAGCACCCTTTTCGTGACCTCGCCATAGGCTATATACTAGTGAGTCCTACTTGATGCTCGGGTTCTATTGTTGACAGTTTATGCGTACATAGACAGTCTATATTTTGGGTTCCTACTGCTCTACTTCTGGGGAAACTCTGTCAAAATTTTCCCAAATTATGATGGCTGGTTTTTTGGTATTTTGAGCCATTTATGCTGTTATGCTGCTGAAATTTTGGCAAAATCAGAGGTTGAGTCAGGTGTGCCTTCTTGGGAGCTTCATGGTTGGCTTTAATGGATGATCAAAATGGCCCTCAGTTCACTCATTTTCATTTAACTCAAAGAATTCAGATTAATGTTTATGTGTCCAGGAAGATCTTTTTCCAGCAGCGCATAGTCTTTATGTTTGGGCCAAGAAGATTGAGAGAGATCCTGGAATGTCCTTTGCCTGTTGTCATTCCGATGATCAACTATGAAAACTCATTTGATGTGCATGTGTTTGTCCTTATCTAAAGCTGAGCTCCATTGAAGTTTCTAGGGATTGGGTAGTGAAAAGTTTTGGGTTCTTGCACGTGTGTTTGAAGGGGTTCTCTAGCCATGGCTTTCTCTTATCCGGAGTTTCATGGAAGAAGTGATGAAGATGTGGAGGACTTTCTGGAAAAGATGGAGGTTGCCTGCATTAGCAACCAGATTCATGACCCTACGCAAATGCTACGCCTTCTCCAAATTTGTTTGAAGAGTGATGCACGAGCTTGGTCCAAAGCATTTGAAGAGGAGTTGCGTATGGCTGATCCACCTATAAGATTGAGTTGGGACAATCTAAGGCATGGATTGGAAGTGCAGTTTGTGAAGATAGAAGATCCTGACAAGGTGTGGCAAGAAGTACAGGCTTTGGTGCAAAAGAAAGGTGAGCCAGTAGATGCGTACATACGTAAGTTTTCATTGGCATGGGAGCGAATGTGCAAGGCTTTAGCACCACAGGTACCCCCGCCTGACATGATGAAGAAGGACAGGTTCTTGGCTGGTCTTTGGGAGAATATACGTTGGAGAGTGGAGCTAAAGAAGCCTAGGACATATGAATATGCACTAGAGGTAGCAAGGAACAAAGAGTGGAAGCTGAGGAAAATGAGCCAGTTAGGGGTGGAGTCTTTGCCAATGAGGTCTGAATTTCAGCCTATAGAGTCTTTACAAGGGCGCATGTCAGGGGTTCATCATGAACCAGTGGTTCCTGTTACTACTCAGGTTATGCCAGCAGTGGTCACTACAGCAGTGCAAGATGATGGCCTAAGGCAAGACATGAGGCAAGTGGTTGATCTGATGAAGAATCTCAGCCTAAACATGCTAGGTCAAGTGGGAAATAATCGAGGTCGAGGGCGGTTTGCAAATCAGCCAGGAGGTGAAGAAAGACCTAGGAATGGTGCTGGACAAAGTAATAGTAGGTTTTGGAGGCAGACGCCCACATGTTATAATTGTGGAGAGTTGGGTCACATCAGCCCGCAATGTGATAAGCCACCAAGGATGGGGGGAGACATGTATCCATTGCCAAGACAGGTGCTAACTAGATCAAATGATTATGGCATCGAAATTAAGGGAGACGAAGGAACCAGTGGACTGACCCAGGAGGAAAAGGGAAAGACAAAAGTGCTAAGTGTAGTCACCTTGGAGAAGGCATCAAAGCTAGAGGATACATTAGTGATGCCTATTGGGAAGAGGACCACAGAGGAAAAGGAAGGAAGAAGTGCCCCAGGTCCTAGTAAGAAGAAAGGAAAGAGCCATGAAGGCGAGGATGTCAAGGCCAAGAGGAAAAGGAGAGCTCGTCGAAAGTTTCAAGTTTCAGATTTTCCACTAGGGGATGGGCAATTAAGGTATGACTTGAAGGAGGATCTGACGAGCAGGAAGGAAGATGTTACTTTTGGGCAGCTCATAGAAATGGTTCCTAAACTAAAGCGACAGTGGAAGAGGATGGTTAACCCAATGGAGAAAGAGCCAGAGAGAGGTTCAGTGAAGGTGTTGGCAATGGACGAGCTACCAGACATTTGTCCAATAGTAGATGTGTGGCATAAAAGGAAAAATGTGGGACAAGATTATGTGGATGGCGGAGCCCAAATATGCGTCATAACACACTCATGCGTTGAGAAGATGGGTCTCACAGTGGCTGGGGTGTCAGGTTTTCGGATCAGATTGGCAAACCATCAAAAAGTAAAATGCTTGGGTGTTGTAAAGAGCTTAGAAGTGGAGGCATATGATGCAAAGGCAGTGGTTGATTTTCATGTGATGCCAGCAGGGTTGGGAGCATATCCTATTATACTGGGCAGACCATGGTTACGTGCAGTGGGAGCTGTTCAAGATTGGCGACATGGTACAATTAGCCTCTATGGAAAGACAGGTACCAAGAAGCTTTATAATATGGACACAAGGAAACAATTAGAGGAGCTTTATGAAGATGAGGATGAGTCTAGTGATGAAGACTCTTCCACGGTGACAGATGAGGACAGTGATAGCACTACCAGCAGTGATGAGGATGCTGATGTTGCATTTATTTTGATGGATAAAGAAATCCAGGAGTGTGGTTTAGTCGCATTTGCGAATGAAGTTGAAGATGAAAGTGAAGGGCCTTATGAAGTGATTGAAGGGCTGATGCAAACCAAGGTTGAGTTGTCAAAGAAGCAGGAATTAATGACGCAAATGATTAGTGGAGACCTCTCAGCTATGGAGAAGGATATATTTTTGCATATGCTGGCTAGTTTTCCTGATTTGTTCATTACTTCATATGAAGAGATCAGAGGGTTCAAGGGTGAAGAGATGCATATAGAGCTGAAAGAAGGTGCTAAGCCAGTACGGCAAAGGCTAAGAAGGATGGGTCAAGAGCAAATGGAAGCCTTGCGGGTAGAGGTGGACAAGTTATTGAAGGCAGGGTTCATAGTTCCAGTGGAGACCACAGAATGGGTGAGTTCAGTAGTAGTCAGTCCAAAGAAGGATGGGAAGTGGAGAATTTGTGTAGATTTTAAACCCTTAAACGCAGCCACTAAGAAGAACCCATATCCTCTTCCATTCATCGATCAGATCTTGGATTCAGTGGCAGGTTATGAGAGGTACAGTGTGTGTGATGGTTTTTCAGGCTATTTTCAATTGAAGATTGCTCTTAAAGACCGCACAAAGACAACATTTATTACGCCATGGGGCTGCTATTGCTACACAGTGTTGCCGTTTGGGTTGTCAAATGGACCATCTTTCTATCAAGAAAGAGCAAATTGGGTGCTGGAACCATTCATTGGTAGTTGTGTTAAGGCTTTTATGGATGACTTCTGTGTTTATAGCAGTAGGGCTGAACACCATGAGAAGCTGCAGATGGTATTGGCTCGATATGATGAATGTGGAGGACAACTAAATCCAAAGAAATGTCATCTAGCACAGCCAAGGGTGAAGTTATTGGGCCATATGGTGTCAGAAAATGGCATTGAGGCTGATCCAGATAAGGTGAAGTCTATTATTCTTCTTCCATCACCTATGAGTACGAAGCAATTGGCAACCTTTATACACAAAGTGAAGTACATGGCACGGTTTATTCCATTGTCTTCGCAACTTCTTTATCCATTACAGCAAGTGGCAAAGCATGATCCATTGCAATGGGATGACAAGTGTGAAGAAGTGTTTCAAGAGGTGAAAGAGGTGTTAGGGGGGTTGTCAGCCATGCAGGCTCCTGATTGGGAGAAAGTTTTTTATGTAAATCCATCTGTAGGGGATGATGCCATTGGAGCCATGCTATTGCAAAAGGGGAAGGGCAGCCATTATATGAGGCCAGTGTATTGTGCAAGCCGAGTGAAGTTGGTAGCGGAGAGAAAGTTATCGGAAGTAGAGCTAGTGATGGCCAGTGTAATATTTGCTTGTCGACGATTTCGTCATTACTTGCTACCACGGCCTTTTGTTTTCTTGACGAGTTATGCCTTTTTGCCACAGTTAATTAATGGTATTAACATGTCAAATGTGGTGAAGAAATGGGTAATTGAGCTGCAAGAGTTTGAGTTCTCTTTTCTAGTGGAAGATAGTACAAGGGCTACCCTAGCTGATTTGTTGACCTACAAGGAGAATCCCCTTATTGTTAAGGAAGAGGTGGTGAGAAAGGTAGTTGAAGAAGTGCCACAGATCAGCAATGCACATGTGTTGTTCTTTGATGGTTCATACAGAAAGAGCCACGATGTAGCTTCAGGGGGTATAGCACTTTATGATCCAGAGGGGAAGCTAGTATGCAAGAGAGGGTTCAAATTGGATGCGCATAGTAACAATGAGGCTGAATATGCTACATTGGAAGCCGGATTACACATTTGTTTGAAGCATGGGGTTCGAAGGTTGAGCATAAAAGGTGATGCCTTGTTAGTTGTGAAGCAAGTGCTGGGTGTGTGGAAGAGCAAGAACACCGCATTGAAGGAAATGTGTTTCAGAATTAAAGGTCTGTTGAAAAAGTTTGAAGCATGGAGCATCAGACATATTGAACGTGCTCTAAATGGAGAGGCACATGAAGCAGCTCAAGGCATGATTGGGGAGCTATTCGTGTTGAGGACCAATTTACCTCTTTATCATGGTCGGGAAAGTTTGGCTCAAGAAGAGGAGTTTTTGCTAACAGGAATCATTCCAAAGGAGATTCAGAAGTCTAAGAAGTATGGCTTTGTGCGTAGAGCATACAGGTACAAATTGATTGGTGATGTCTTATACATGAAAGGGGCTGATCTCGTGTTGAGACGTGTACCTTGGCGGGAGGAGCTTTACAGAGTGTTGGAAGAGAATCACGAAGGCGCATGTGGTGGTCATTTTGCTCTAAAGATCACCTTGCATAAGATTTTGCAAGAGGGGTATGTATGGCCTAGTTTGCACAAGGATGTTCACCATTGGTGTAGGTCTTGCAATAGGTGTCAAGCATTTGGGAAGAGAGTGTTGAAGCCAGAGCTACGAAAAACCATTATGGCGTTTGATGTGTTTGAAAAGTGGGGGATTGATGCAATAGGCCCGTTACCTATCACAAGCAGGGGCAAAAGCTATATTTTGACGGCAGTGGACTATCTCTCTAGATGGGCAGAGGCTATAGCAGTAAAACAGATCACTGCAAAGGATGTGGCAAAATTTGTGTATGATGAAATATGTTGCAAGTTTGGGGTGCCACTGGAGCTACTTTCAGATAAGGGGCCTGGATTTAGAGCTAAACTACTAGATTTTTTATGTGCAAAGATGAAGATTAGGCACCAGCATACCACTCCTTATTACTCGCAGTGTAATGGCTTAAATGAAAGGTTCAATGGTGAGTTGGTACAAATTCTTTCTAAAGTGACAGAGCACCAAGGAAAGAATTGGGATTTGGAATTGCCTAGTGCATTATGGGCTTACCGTACTTCAGTGAAGACAGGTACAGGGTTTACTCCATTTCATTTGGTGTATGGAAAGGAAGCACTATTGCCTGTGGAGGTAGAGTTGCCTGCGGTCAAGATGTTAGAGAAGTTGCTTGGGCCGCCTAGTGATGCATTCAAAGAGAGGCTCTTGCAGTTACAAGAGGTCCAGTTGGATAGGATGAGCGCGTTGGAGCATTATGGGCAGATGCAAGATAAGGCTTTGGCAACGATAAATGAAAAGGTCAAAAGTAAGGGTATCAAGAAACATGACTTGGTTTTGCGCTACAACAGTAAGCTGGACAACACCTTCCAAAAGAAGTTTCAAATTAAGTGGGAAGGCCCTTTCAAGGTAGTAGAGTGTTTTCCAAATGGCACATATCAGCTGGCTAACCTGGATGGTGTTCTACATAAGTCAAGGGTAAATGGGTTGCGTCTTAAGTTGTATCATGCCAGGTTGATGATGGTGGAGCAAGATGAGTTTTCTGAAGAGCGAGTGATGTCTGTGAGGGATGAGGAGACCTGTGATGCGACGAATCTCATATCTCTCTTTGCTGCTGCTGATCATGAATGATCTAGCAGGCTAGGGGGTGGGCAAATTATGTCAGGAGTTTTTTGGAGCAAGGGATTGCGCATATGTACATACACATGCATGGTGCATCAAATAAATAATTGCCCATTTTCCTTAGCCAGGTGGTTACGTGGGGCCCACATGTGTACAGGTAGGACAGCATGCACATAGTGCAGCGATTTTCACAATTATCAGTACCAGTGTGTTTTTTCTACAATAAAGTGAAGTTAGTAGCGCAGAAAACTTCTCGAGGAAGCTATCCGCGGGCCGACGACGTGAGGTCAGCAGGTGCGTCAGATGGCATCTAGTGGCGTCAGGAGGGCGAACGAGGTCAATATTTGCACGCGGATGAGGACCGACACAACGTGGGTGTTTTCTGGTGAGAGTTATGCAGAAAGGTCATCATTAGGACCACTTTTTGGGGCCACTTCACGTGGTGGTGAGATGCATTATTGGAAAAAAGCTGAGTGCCAGGTGTGCGAATGATGCAAAAAGGTGACAACTATGCACTGCGAGGTCAGTTTTTGGCCTGTTCGGGGTTCGTTTGAGGTCATCTAAAAGGCCAAGGGTGCCCAACTAATAAATCTAAGTGTGGGAACTGAAAAAACAGAGAGAAGACCAGAAAAAACGTGGAGAAGAGAGGAGGAACAGCCGCAGCTGTGTTTTTGCTCATTTTGGAGCCTGTTTTGGCCGTAAACTGCTCATCCGAGGTCGGATTTGAGCACTTTGACATTGTAGACTGGGGTTTTGGGCCGTTCCGGACGCGATGGCGCTGTCCATTTTTCCAAATTCCTCACTCTTTTTCTGCTGTTTTTCTGTGTAATCTTCTCCGGTGAGTGAAGCTTCTTCTCCAATTTGTGATTGTATCTGGTATCTTTTACCCATATTGTGTGAGCTGTTTGCCCCATTGGTGTTGGCCCAAGCTCATTTGTATCTAAACATCAGAAGTTCTCCTCTTTTGAGCTGAGTTTTTGTGTGTGTGTGTGTGTGTGTGTGTGTCTCTGTGTGGAGTGGGCAAGTGGATAGTCTCTCTCCTCTCACTCCAGAGGTGTGTTCCCTGTCTCGGCCAGGTGTGTTGTGTAAGCCGAGTGGTGCCCCATAGTGTGTGTGTATATCCTTCCAAGAGTGTGTGTCGGGTCGTTATAGAGGCGCTGTGTGTGTTTTCATCCCGCTCACAACGTGATAGACAAATGGGGGCTAGAGATAAATACCATAATTCCAAATATGGCCGCAAAAGAAGGACCACCAACTTTAGAATTCTAGGGATAGGATCAAGCTGATTTGAAGCCTTTGAAACGGCTTAGTACTGATAATCCTAGGATCGGAGTCTATTGTTTCAAATCAGGACAACTAACACCCATGAAGATCATCTATATCTTCAAGATCAAAGAAAAGGGACTAGCAAATTTACCAACCTACCTATTTAGGGATTGTTATAACAACAACTTTTTTATGATGACTCCTGAGGAGGTGGAACAAACCAAATATCAAGGATATTCAATAAGGGATTGGATCTTGGGCTAAGGATGGGCTAAGGACCATAAACTATTCCAAGAGATGAACATCCTGAGAGATCTTCTGAGAGTAATGTTAAGGAACCAAAAACCACCTCATCAAGCAGAAAATTGGGTGACACTAAGGCCACTCCAGGGCTACACGAGGCACTATTTCCAACAAACTAGTTTGAAGGACTTGGAACAGGATCAACTGCCACAAGACCGGGAGTTGAACCAAATAGACGCGTCAGACCAGCTAATTTTCAGAAATGGGCCAAAAAATACAATGGATTTGGGAATCCATATGACCACTTAGCAAGTTTTAAGCAAGTGCTAAGAGTAGAACACATATTCGATTTCCATACTCAATTCAAGGGGTTTGGAATGACATTAGAAGGAAAAGCATTGACATGGTTCCAAAACATTCCACAAAGGTCAATCATGGACTTGAACACCTTAGCTCAAGGATTTGTATCGTTCCAAAATGAGAATCAAACACAATACTGTAGCTCAAATCTACAGCTTTAAACAGAAACAAGGTGAGTCTGTTAGGGATTGTGCAACTCGAATGAAACAATATATTGCCAGATGCCCAGAGCTAGAGATGCCTACAGAAGAACGACTAGTATCATTGTTTCCAGAGGGACTACTGAACAAAGAACTTCATGCTATACTGTATAGCAAGAAGCATACAACCCTAGAAGCGTGTGTGTCAGATGCTATTGACTTAGGAGACAATTGTGATATTTTCAAAAAGAAGATGTCCCTAAGGATAATCTAAGTGAGATGACAACATCCACTAAACCAGCACAAGCGGGAACGACTGCTGCAGCACCACTTTCAGCATAGAAGACATGCTTAAAAGGATGAATGATATGATGAATAACATGCAAAAAGCACCTATGAGAGGACCGGGGCAAGGGATTTCACAACAGGGCCAACCAAGTAGACCGCAGAAATGGTGTGCAATCGAGGGAAAATGGACCAACCATGAGACCAATGAGTGCTACTACCGACCAAAGTATGATGGGAATGTTCAATACATGCCCATGAGGCCACAAGGAAAACCCATGTACATATACGAACCTAACATGGCACCGACTCAAAGACCACCAATGGATATGGAAAGACCTCAACCCGTGTTGGGTCAAAAACCTCTGTATCTAGGGCATAATGTAGTGCCTGTAAAGTACATGCATTTAGAAGGAGTCATAGATGAACAAGCACTAGTGCCTATTACACCCTATGCTGAGCCTAGTCCATCTACAGTAATGGTAGAAGGAGATTGGTATAATTCATATCCACTGTCAATGGCAGAACCTGTGACTTATGCTCCACCAGAGTTTGCACCAATGTATTATGTAGCTAATCAAGGTGTTAGACCTCCTATGGTAAGACCCATAATTTAGCCAAGAACGGGAAACTGTCACAACTGTGGTATAGATGATCATTAGAAAAATGAATGCCCAGAGCCTAACAAAAACCTCAAGCCAGTTGAAGCTTATTGTATACAATGTTGCAAAAAGGGAGGACACTTCCCAGAAGATTGTCCAAAAAATCCTTTAAACAAGGGAAAAACAGTAGTAAATGTAGTCCAAGTGATACCTAGTAGCTCATCTGAGAGTGAACCGATTGTTCCAATCAAGGTAATCACTAGAGCCCATGCTAAGAAAAAGAAACATAACTCCTCTGATGATTCGGAGAACACAGTTGCCTCTCAAAAGACCAAAAGGAGCAGAAGCAAAAGGTATAAGTTGAGAAAACAGAACAACGAGCTGAAATTGAGGAGAAAGCAAAAAAGCTATTCCAGGAAAAGGTGAAAGAACTTGGAAGTGAAATCAAAGAGACAACCGTGAAATCTAAAGGATCAATTTGGGTTGATAAAGTTTTTGAGCCTATTAATGCAGCCTTGGAAGCCTACCAAGTAGGACTTAAAGCAGGCCAAAACATGGAAAACAAATGAAAAAACTATCCTTCTCCAGACATGGAAGCAACGAAGCTTGAAGCTTACCAAAATTTGGTAAGAATCACGCAAAAGATGCTGAAAACACAAAAACCCAAGCTCGAAAGTATGGCAAAACCTGAGGAGCTTGTGGTGAGAGATAATCAAGAAAAATCCGAAGTGGTGATAGAACCCCACTTTGAACCAAAAGAGCCAGAACTTATAGTGCCGGACAACGAAGATGTCTTAGACAGGATTCCATTTGTAGAGGAAGACTGACCAGGGCACTTATGAAAAAAGTTCGAGAGATCAATGATGGGAGCCTAACTCTAAAGTCAGCTCCTATAGAGGAAGTTTGGTTAGACAACCTACCTCCTGATATGGACATGGATGTACAATCCCTGTATGGGGATTGCAGATTTGAAGCTTCAGGAATGTCTAAACCATTGACCTTGAAAACACTACCCTCTTACTTGGGAGATAACGAAGATGAATCCATAGTGTGTAAACCACTCAAGTAAAAAGAGTGGAACAAACCCTAGAAGTAGACAATATTCATTCAATCATGTCTACACCCATCCAATGCACTCTTCCTTTGGGAGAACTATTAAAAATTAGACCATATTTATGGAATGACCTACAAAAAACCCTAGAGAAGGTGGAAATAACGGGGCTCATCGCAAAATTTTTTGAAAAGATTGAAACACAAAATGGATAACAAGGAGATTTGATCTGTTCCAATGTAAAAATTTGGAGAATATTACGAAGGGGAAGAAGGAAACACCACCCTTCCAGTGAAATATAATGACATTGAAACCATGGCAATACAGGATAGTGGGATAGGCATAGACATAGCCAGAAAAGCAGTATGGGAATCCTGGGGACAACCAACCATTAGACAAACTTGAATGAAATTGCAATTGGCTGATAAACATATTGAAAGACCCTTAGGACTGCTAGAAAAAGTGATAGTTAATTCCTATGGGATTAAATATCAACACACTTTTGCCATAGTAGACTTTGGGAAGAAACTCAATTATGAAATCATATTGGGAAGACCTTTCATGCGATAGGTATAGCTTATCCAAGATTGGGGAAACAAATATCTGTACTTGAAGTAAGTGGGATCTATAAAAAGGCTTAATCTAAAAGATCACACTTACAGAGATGTCATGAAAACTCCCATACAAGAGTTTGATTCAGCCTCTTTGGTTGAAACTAAGCTTCCCTCTTGGTTAAACAAAGACACACCTATTTGGATATGCGAAGCTTCAAAAATGGGAGCTTAAAAAGAGAAGAATGTACCTTAAAAACGGATTGCATAGACGAAGTCTATGTACCTGAACCCTTTCGAGAACATTTGTTTGAGCCATTTGAGTGGACTCAAAATTTAGCAACAATGGATGTATGTGTGAGTACGTCTATGCCTACTCAGTTTTCCAATGAGGATGGCTACGACATAGTTCCCATCCAAATGATTTCAACCCTCCACATTGAAGATGAAATTGAGGAACCCAAGGACTTGATGAAAGCTCAACAAGTCTTTTCAGACCTCTACTATGATGCAAAGATGAGTTAGAAGAACACTCAGCTACCTCAGAAGATTCGGGTCAGAAAAAGAACATGTGAGAGCTAAGCTACTCTTGAAAGGAGGGGAGGAAAAGTTTTTTGACTTTCCTAACCAAAAATCGAGAAGACAAAAATGGTATAGACAAAAAAGAGACACCAGAAACGTGAAAACAAGACCTCTGCCATCAGTCTCCAGTAGAACACAGTTCCTGATGCAGATAGATGCACTTGATTGTGTCAAAGACAAAATCATTGGCAAATATCCTTCAAACAAAAATCCAAAAATGTCAAAAAAATTGAGAAAAACAAGGAAGGCTACTCAAGCAAAGCCAAAAAGAACAGGACAAGGAGCCAACTATGACATGAGTTGAGCGGAAAAAGAAATATCGAGAGTTGCAAAAAGCTCTAAAGGAGATATATACAACCAAAATGAAAACCACAAAAGAGGATGGTAAAGATGTAATGAGTGTTCCATCCCATTACAAAAAATATACTCTCCGAGACAAAAAAATCATAGTAGAACAACCTGTTAGAGCAAAAACAAGGCGAGTCCTACGAAGGGCCTGAAAACGCAAAAAAGATAGATTTGGTTGAACCAGGGGAAGACTACATTGCAAATGATCTAACAGAAGAAGAAGAACAGCTTTTTCTAAGCTTACTAAAAGAATACCGAGATATCTTTTCTTGTTCTTACAAGGATCTCAAGCGTGTTGATCCAGAAATCTGTCAACATACCATACCCATGAGAGATGATGCAAAACCAAGTAGACAAAGGCCATACACATACAATGAAACATTTTCCAGGAAGATCAAAGAAGATATTGAGAAACTAAAGGAAGCAGAATTCATTTATGAAATTGAACACACAGATTGGGTGTCTCTGATTGTGGTAGTACCCAAGAAGAATGGAAAATTACGAGTGTGTGTCAACCTCAAGAAAGTGAATATAGCTACCATTAGAGACAACTTTTCTCTTCCAATCACAGAGCATGTGTTAGAACGAGTTGCAAGAAAATAAGTTTATAGCTTCTTAGATGGATTTTTGGGATACAATCAACTTTTGGTTGACCCAAAAGATCAACATAAAACTGCTTTTGCAACGAAATGGGGTATTTTTTCCTATCGGGTTATGCCCTTTGGATTAACTAATGCTCCTACCACATTTCAAAGATCGATGAGTCATGCTTTCAAAGAATATCTAAGGAAATTATTAGAAGTATATATGGATGATCTATGCGTACATTCATCAACCCGGGCTGATCATTTTGAACACCTCAAAAAGGTATTCAAAGAATGTAAACTTTATAGGATTTGCTAAAATCCTGAGAAGTGTACATTCATGGTTAGACAAGGAGAAATTCTTGGACACATAGTGTCAAAAAATGGCATAGCTGCTGATATGGATAAAATTCATGCTATTGTTGATTTTCCTAGACCAACTTCAGTCAAGGGGGTTCAAGCCTTCATGGGACATTGTGGATATTACAAATGGTTCATTTACATGTATGCTATAAATGCAAAACCCATGTATAGCTTGACACTTTCAATGGACTGATGAGTGTGAAGAATCCTTCATGAAGCTTAAGCAAGCTCTCACCTAAGCTCCAATATTAAAAGCACTAGATTGAAATAAGATATTCCACATACATGTAGATGCTTCAAATTTTTTCATAGGGTGTATACTAGCTCAACAAGGAGAGCTCAACCAGGAGACGTGAAAATTGATTTTCCTATTTCTTATGCTAGCCAACATTTGAACATGGTAGAAAATAATTATACCACCACTGAAAGGGAAGGATTAGGAATGATCTATGCCGTAAAAAAGTATAGACATTACCTATTAGAAAACAAATTTGTGTTCTTTGTGGACCACCAAACCTTATTGTACTTGGTCAACAAACCATGCAGCACAGGAAGAATAGTGAGATGGTTCATCATTCTTTTGGAATTTGATTTCACGGTAGTTGTAAAAAAGGGCACTACTCATCAAAGAGTAGATCATTTGTCTAGGATTGTTTCAGGAGAACCTCCTAAAGGAGTAGATGATGATCTACCAAATGCATATCTGTTCTCCGTGGAAATGATACCTTGATGGTTGGAAAATATGGTATCATTGATGACCATAGCTCAAGTGGATTGGCAAATACCATTTCCTATTACAATTGGATTAACTGAGCAATTGGCTATGTATCAATTACTAGCTGGTAGGATATACAAAAGAAACTGATATGGAATATTGCTCTTATGCATTAATCTTGAAGAGAAAGACCAATACCTAAATCAAGCACATATTACCATAGTGGAACTTCACTTTGCCAAAGACCAAACTATGCAAAGGATCTTGAGACTTGGAGTATTTTGGCCAACTATGAGGAGTGATGTTTGCTTTTTTTTAAAGGACTATCCTCAATTTCAAAAATAACAACCCATACCTCACGTAACATTGTTTCAAATGTCACCTGTTCCTAAGTGGAGTAACTATCTAGCTACTTACATATCGAGTCGAACATTTCCTGAGGATATGAGTAAACGCCATCAAAGAGCAATTGAAACTGAAGCAAGAGACTATGCTCTTATTGGAAACCAATTGTATCAGAGAGGTAAGGATCAACATTTGCATCTTTGTGCAAATGAAGATGAATATATTCCGATTATAGAACTAGCACATGCCGGATTAGGTGGAGGTCACTTTTCTAGTGAGACCACCACAAGAGCAATCTTGATGGCAGGCATATGGTGGCCAACACTTTTTGCAGATGCCAATGAATATGTTCAAAGATGTGATGCTTGTCAACGAACAAAAATGCCAACACGAGTAGATAGCATGCCCTTAAGACCAATGAAGGGAGCTAGAGCTTTCGTAAAATGGGCTATAAACTTTGTTGGACAAATACAGCCACCTGCGTATTAGGAAAAGAATGGGGTCTAAGAGGACCTCTTTATTTGGCAGTTGAAGGAAGTCAAACCTTTTGTATTAAGAAAGTAATCAAAGGACATCTTTTGAATTCAAACAAGCAAAATGGCTAGTTTATTTGAATTCAAAGTTTTCTCCTAAAGGGTATAAGCATGCTAACTTGTTATGATTTTTGGTGTCCCGGACAATGCTAATAAGAGGTGCTTGTTAGCATCTATTCAAAACCAAAGAGCAAGTGAAGTTTGAAATTTTAATAACCATAAGATATATTATTTGTTCCCTCCCATATGGGGTGTGGCCTCTGTTTTTAGTTACAAACAACGTGGGGTGTGGCCTCTCTTCTCTCTCTCTCTCTCTCTCTCTCTCTCTCTCTCTCTCTCTCCTCTCTCTCTCTCTCTCTCTCTCTCTCTCTCTCTCTCTCTGTGTGCGACGCAGACTCCCTCTCTATCTCACTCTCAGACCAGTTTACAGTTTGCCCAGTTCCTACTCCCTCCCTCCCTCTCCCTCTCTCTCTCTCTCTCTCTCTCTCTCTCTCTCTCTCTCTCTCTCTCTCTCTCTCTCTCTCTCTCTCTCTCTCTCTCGCATTGATTCTTGCCTCGAAGTTGAGTTGTCAAAGCTTAGCAGACTTGCAGATATGGAAAACAAGTAGACAACATTATTGCCACTAGAAATGGAGGCAGAAGGGAGCCATTACATAAGGGAGCCATTATAGGAAATGAATCACAACTACTAGCATCCAGCTCTTTCTATTATCAGGAAATATGAGACAGAAACAAAGCGTAAACAGTGATGGGGGCTTTTCACAAGCCAGGCTCCCATACCCCTCTTCTCTCTTCCCCACCCCATGAAAACCCCCTCTTAGGGAGGGAGTGATAAAAGGCATTGGAAAAGTAAGAAAACAATAAAGTATGAGTATGTAAATAAGTAAGAAAGGTAAAATAGGCCACCTCGTGCCTGCGGGGCAGCCCTACCTCCTTTTTCTTCACTGTTGCCCCACCGTGTGACCTTTTCTTCTCCTCCACTCAAAAGGTCAACCCCCTCTCTCTTCCCCTTTTCCTTTCTCCTTTCTCTCTCCCCTCAAGCTACCCCACCCCTGTCCTCACCAATAATACGTTCTTTGTCACATGCTACCTCTCCTATCTTCCAAAATAGCATACCCCACCCCTTTTTTTCTCTCTCCTACACTCTCCCATGATCCAAATACCCCCCCTCTCTCTCTAAAGTTCGAAATCTCTCTTGTCTTGTAGCCAGATGGCCTCCCCCACACTCACACACACTCAGTTCTACTGAAAAAGGTGCCGACAGACCCACCTTTACGTGATGGTTACCGGATTTTTCTAGTGTACACACACAGATTCACCTCTGTACACACTCCTCTCTCTTCCCTCTTGTAATTACTTATTTTCCATCTCACTCACTTTTTTTCATCAACCCATCTCTCTCTCTTAGTCTCTCTCTCATGAGACTGATGTTCTAGCGCATATACACACAGCCAGACAAGTGGGGCCCACAGTCACATGGCCGGTGCAGATAATAATTTCTTGATTTTTGAAATTCTAGAAATCCTCCCCCTCCTCCATATATAAAGAGGGGTCACCATCACACTAACGACACACACAACATCACCAGAGAGTACACTATGCACTGTGTGTGCCTAGCGCACACACACACACATCCACACCATCACCATCACCATCACCATCACCATCACCGTAGTCACCATGCTTGAGCATGACCTCTACACCCTTGGGCTATGGAAGATGAAGGGCAGCTAAATGAAGGATGATGGCCATAACCCTCGTGCGAGTCTTCGCCATCAGCTCCCACCTATCCGCCATGTGCTCTACCACTCTCTCCCTTCTCTTTCCCCTACCCTATGCTCCCCATTTATCGCCTTATTCTCTAAATAAAGCTTGAGGTTTTGTGAGTATGTTTCTTGCAATATTTTGCCCATGTGAGGTGTGCGGAATCGCCACCTAGTCTTGTGTTAAGAGTGAGCTTGTGTATGTGTGAAGGGTGTGCAGATTCGCCATCCTTCTATGGTGCCTAAGTACTAAGCCGCTATACTCTCTCTCTCTCTCTCTAACTTGATCTCATTCCCATTCCTCCACCATTACTCCCAAGCATCCATCTCTCTTGGATGAAAACTTTGTTATGGTGGTGTGTTGTTTGCATCCTAGCCGCTCAAAGTTAGGTGGTGCCCCCTGTTCGCTTTATCGTGACAGGCTCGAGACGCGCCATTCGGCCCCTGACGTTTTAGAGGTTGTTGGGGTTCGGGGTTCGCTTTGCTCCCGTCATTTGGTGCCCCCATTGAGGAGGGATTTCTAAGACCCTTCGATTTACAATGGTGAGAGTGACGCCCACTATCAATCATGGACGAATGGCTGAAGGAATTTTCTAAATAGACGACAGAAGAAGAAGAGCTCCAAGCACAACTAGACGAACTCCGCATCTCCATCGAGGCTCGAGTTCCAGGCGTAACGGTAATCGATTTGCAGTGCGAGAGTCAACCAACACGCCAAACCCAGTGGATATACATAGGCCGAGTGCCAACAAGAAGAAGGAGAAGGTCGAAACCATGTCCGCTACCTACAACCAACCCACAACAACAAGATGGAAGGAGCTCTGCACAATAGAGAATCAACACTATTCTACTTTGAGAATCGGGTAACTCAAGTCATCAAGGTAATTATCACAATTAGTTTCCAAGTCGCACCTGATGCTACAGCACAGATAACGAAAGCATTGGCTCACACTCTCACTAGAGAAACTAGGGATCTACTGAGTTTGTTTCAGGAAAGAACACCACCCTCTCCCACAAGCTTGGATAGTGACTAAGCACCTCTAAGCTTCACATGAATCAGTACAACCTACCTCAAGATAGATCACACATACCAACACGTGTACGCTCAATCAAGGTAATACTGGACTTGAAGGCTCACTACCAGCATGTCACCATGCTGGGTGGGGAGCGGTTTTTTGAGGTTCTGGCATCAGATCAGCCATTTTTCTTACCTTTGGTACAAGGCAATATAGCGTTTGAAGTTTAATCTATGTCCTAGTATAAGAGGGTATACATGCCTCCTTGTAAAGAAGAAAAAAAACTTTTGCAAGTTAAGCAGTGTGTCTTTCTAGCTCTCTCTCACTAATCATGGCAAGTGTAGCATTTCCAACATTTAAAGGAAAGAAGGGGGAGGATTTGGTAACAGACTTCCTAGATGACTTTGAAGTAGCATGTGTAGTGAGCAACAAAGATACGGATGAATCCCGGGTTAAATTCTTTAAGCATCTCATGAAGCTAGAAGCTAGATCATGGTACAATGCACTTCCACAAGCAACCAAGGATGACTCGGAGCCCTTAAAAACCGCTTTTAAGAGGCGCTTTGGGGGAGGTACCACTTCAGAAAAGTTGTGGGACAAGTTGAGAGACTTGAAGCAGGAGGGTCTTTTAGAATATGCCACCTATGAGTCCAAATTTGTGGATTTGTGGGAACGGTGGGTTGAGTCATTGGCACGGGGGGAACCGATTTCCTAAAAAAATATCGGTTCACGCATGGCTTATGGACGCTTCTCAAGGAGAAGGTGAAAGGTAGATTCCCGGCTACCTACGAGTTAGCCGTTGAGATTGCTTGCCTTATGGAAAAGAAGCTGCAAATGAAAGCCAAAGAAACCGAGTCAACAGAAGAAGAAACATTGCGTCGACCATCAACTACGACAACCACCATTCCACCACCACCACCGGCTCTTGGGGTAAGAGATGACCAACAAGATATGTTGGCCCATATTACTGACCAACTGCAGAATTTGTCTGTCCACTTAATACAGCAAGGGAGGAGTCAAGAAAGAGATCAAGACCCTGGAAGAGCACGACGACAAAACAGGGAGTATCACTGCTACAACTGCAGGGAAGATGGCCATGGAATGTACTACTGCCCACACCCAAGGAGGCAAAATTTCAATAGAGGGGGGAGACAGAATCAGATCTCTCCACCGAGGGCAAGACCACCGCCACCCATGCAACCAATCCCACATGTTCAAATCCCACCACCAGCGGTGCAACCACAGCCAGCCCTACCATTTCAATCCCTACAGCCACCGATGCAACCACCGCCACAATCACCACTTACACTCATCTTACGCCCACCACCAATTGGTACCCGCACACCAAGTATCATTGGTCTTGCAGAAGAGGTCAAGATGAGTGTAACAAAAGAAGGATCAAGTAAGAAGACTATTCAAAGAACTGAAGCAGTGGAACAAGAGGTTAAAGAATCAAAAGATGCTACCCAGGTGGGGGAGACAAATGTGAGTACATCTTTAACCTTGGATGAAATAGGCACCAAAGCAATCAATCGACAACATTGGGCAGTAAGGGTAAGAAGGTGTAAAGTGTTGATTAGGCCTCGTCAGAGTAAGAGGAATGCAAAGGGCATGAAAGATACAAGAGAAGAGGAAAAACAGCCTGTTAGCAAGGCTTTGCAGAAGATGGACAACATATCAAGCAAAGGGGAGGGCTTTGAGAACAAAAGCCTGTGCACCAGCATGGACCAAGAACAGTGTAGCAAGCTAAAGGAATCTTGCATCAAGGCAGTTTCACTAGAGGACCATAACGAAGAGGTAAGTATGACTGAAGGTTTGGAGTTGGATATTGCTCCAGAGGCTTGGTAGTCGAGCAAGACTTTATTGTGTAGTGTTATAGACTTAGAGATGGGTAATGCCTCTAGTCTACTGAAGGGTGTTATAAACTTGGAGATGGGTAATGCCTCCAGTTTATGTGAGGGTGTTCAGATTAAGTTTGATGATCAATATGTTGCCAACCTTTTAAGGATGTTCCAAACTCCTCCACAACACAGCATTGTGTTTGCATGGGATGCATCAGACCTATGACTATGGCTAGCTGCTATAACATATAGAGATAAGATCAGCATGGAGATAAGAGCTAAGGAGCCATGGATAGACAAAAGGCTGATAGAATGCAAGAATGAAGACCTCATTCCCAATTTGGTACAATTTTTTACAAATAGTGCATCCTCTCTTTGGAGAAAGGTAAGTGGTTTACGCTTGTATTTAAGACGCAAGGTAGGTGGCTTGCTATTAGCATCAGTAAAAGAAGCTGACATGTTTGAGCACACCCAAAAGAAGCACAATATGCTTGCAGTTTTTTCCAGTCATGGCAGTAAGCAGGATTCTGAAGACAACTTGAGCTCACCACACCAACAAGGCGGCCATATATGGTGGATTCTTGGTACACTCTTGGGAATCATAACTTTTAGTTATGTCTTTGCAGGAGCCAAGATGCTCATTTCCCCTCTCGCTACTGGTGGTTACAAATTTGGTCCAATTTGGCATGCAAATTTTATTGTCCAAACATTGCAGACAATGATCCTATTTTTCACTTGGGATCCAGGAGGACACTGGCACAGAGTTCTGGAAGCCATGGGCTTCCCGTTTAATCAACCGACACTATTCCAAGGAACAGGCTATCACCCAGACCTGTTACAGATTCATGAATATCCCATAAATCTCACCAATGGCCAAATGGAATGGCTAGTTCAGAAGGCAACTCGATATCGGCTCCTATAGCTAAGCGGAAGAAGAATTAGAGTCAGCAGAGCTAGAAGCATGAATGTCTCTAGCCAAAAGGGGAGGGCTAATGGTGGGGGCTTTTCACAAGCCAGGCTCCCATACCCCTCTTCTCTCTTCCCCACCCCATGGAAACCCCCTCTTAGGGAGGGAGTGATAAAAGGCATTGGAAAATCAAGAAAAAAATAAAGTATGAGTATGTAAATAAGTAAGAAAGGTAAAATAGGCCACCTCGTGCCTGCGGGGCAGCCCATCCCCACCCTGCCTCCTTTTTCTTCACTGTTGCCCCACCGTGTGTCCCTTTTCTTCTCCTCCACTCAAAAGGTCAACCCCCTCTCTCTTTCTCTTGTCCTTTCTCCTTTCTCTCTTCCCTCGAGCTACCCCACCCCTGTCCTCACCAATAATATGTTCTTTGTCACATGCCACCTCTCCTATCTTCCAAAATAGCATACGCCACCCCTTTTTTTATCTCTCCTACACTCTCCCATGATCCAAATACCCCCCCTCTCTCTCTAAAGTTCAAAATCTCTCCTGTCTTGTAGCCAGATGGCCTCCCCCACACTCACACACACTCAGTTCTACTGAAAAAGGTGCCCACAGACCCACCTTTACATGATGGTTACCGGATTTTTCTAGTGTACACACACATCTGCACACAGATTCACCTCTATACACACTCCTCTCTCTTCCCTCTTGTAAGTACTTATTTTCCATCTCACTCACTTTTTTTCCATCATAAAGTTCACGCACCAAAGAGGATCAGTTCTACATATTCAAACACATCAACATCCACCTTTACGGGGGCTAAGGTTGGCAACAAAGAGGCGAATGCACAACAAGAAGAAAATTTGCCTCAAAGATCAAAGATCAAATCACGTATCAACAACATGGCAGATATGAATCACTCAAGGAAGGGGGGAGCGTCATCAACGACAAAGATGAAGACAACCCTATGACGAGACTACACAAGGTCGTGTCAAGGGATGACACGAATTAGGAAGGGGGGAATGTTTGAGGACAGATCAAACGGATGCCTAATTGGCTGGACACGTAGCCGGACACAACATTTATAGTTTATTATTTTACCGAGCTAATGTAGTAATACTCTGTGTAAATCCTAATTCCGTAGTAGTAGTCAATTCCCTGAGTTGTAATTCTGTCAATGACAATTGTAAAGGTAAATGTGAACCGGCCACTAGCCATTTAGAATGCCCTAGGTATAAAGATCAATAATTTTAATGTGAAAGGAGGCTTATCTTTAGAAGAAGTGGGAGCTCAGAAAACGTACGCTCAAGCTACGAGCTGCTCCAACCTTGTAATCATTGCAGTTAACGAATGGGTAATCAGTTTTCAAATCCAAAAGTTGCATTGTGTTCCTCTTTCTTTGCTCTTTCATTCTAGTGTAAGTATTGTCAGTTTTGTTGTGGTTCACAATGA